>NC_133760.1:3799108-4444871 GCF_036562045.2 Rhinolophus sinicus
GTCTATTCTTTCTGTGTGGTGGTATTCTATGATGTTTCCCTCTGTTTCTTCTTTTATTACAGTACATATTTCAGTTCTGGATTTTTTTGAGTGGTTACCCTTTAGTTTATGTAAAAGAAACTTTGATATTTAGAGTATTCCATTTTCTTCAGTATGTTTACTTTCTCCACTCCCATATTCCGGTTCAGCCCTTTACTGTCCCCCTTGGTTGCCACAAATTGTCCCTGTTAATGGTGGTTGAATAGCTTCCTTTAGTATTTCTTGTACTCCACGTTGTGTATTAGAAAATTCCCTCAGCTTCTGTATGTCTGGAAAGGTCTTTAATCCTTCTTCATATCTAAAGGAAATCTTTGTTGGGTATATTATTCTTGGCTCATAATTTCTCTCTTTCAATATTTGGTTCTACTCCCTTCTTGCTTGTAGAGTTTCTGCTGAAAAATCTGATGATAATCTAATGGGCTTTCCTTTGTAGGTTACCGTCTTCTTTTCCCTGGCTGCCTTGAGGATTCATTCTTTGTCATTGATTTTTGACAGCTTCAATGCAATGTGCCTTAGAGAAAGCCTTTTGGGATTGAGGTAATTAGGTGTTCTATTTGCTTCTTGGATTCGAGAATCCAGTTCTTTCCACAACTTTGGGAAGTTCTCATTGACTATTTGTTTAAATATACTCTTTGTTTCCTTCTGTCTTTCTTCTCCTTCTGGTATGCCCATTATTCTTATATTGTTCTTTCTGATGGAGTCAGAACGTTCTTGTAGAGTTCTTTCATTTCTTTTAAGTCTCAAGTCTCTTTCTTCTTCCATCCATGTCATTTTCAGGTTTCTATCTTCAATGTCACTGATTCTTTCCTCCATATGATCAACTCTACTACCTATGCTGGCTATTGTATTCTTCATTTCTTCTATTGAGCTCTTAATCTCCAGAAATTCCATTTGGTTCTTTTTAAAAATTTCAGTCTCATTGGTAAAATGTTTAAGTTGTTCTTTGATTGTGTTTCTGGGTTTATTAAACTTCCTGTTTTTTCTTCCATCTCGTTGAGTTTTTTCAGAACTGCAATGTTAAATTCTCTGATTTAAGTCACATATTTCCATATCTTTAAGTTTATTTTCTGGAGACTTTTCGTTTTCTTTCTGAGCTGTCTTGTTGCCTTGGTTATTCATGGCAATTACTGATTTATTATTTCTCTTCCTAGACATGTACAGGAGTGGGTTCTGCAACAGAGTAATATGAAGAGTTCTTTCTTTTGTTTTGCAGTACGTGTTGGTAGAATGTTTTATTTTCTCTACAACTGTAGCCTTTTATTCTTTCTCACACTGTAGTGTTATGTTTTCTCTGTACTATTCCAGCTTCTCACACAATGGGGGGATTCCCTGGATGGCGGGCTTCTCCTCTATTAGCAGTTCACCTGGGTCATAGGGCGCAGCGTCTGTGTGGGGATGTGGAGAGCTTTTAAAGTTCCAAAGCTCTTCATGCACCAGATTCAGAGCCCGTGTGTTTCAGCAGCTCTGTTTACTCCTGCAGGGATCCACCCAGATAGGTGGGGAGAGGGGCGGGGTGGGTTATGAGAGGTGGCCCAGAGCAGTGGCGACCATCACCACAGCCGGTCCTGCTTCCACATTTCCCTCCCCTTTGCCGGAACTAGTTGGGCTGCAAAACTGTGACTGCAGACCACAGTTCTCAGAACTGCAAATATTCTGTTCTTTTGATCTGACACTGCTACTGTTTCACTTCTAGCAGGAGGGGGATGGGCGAGCTCTGGGAGGGTAGGGAGGTGGCTAGTCTCAGTGCCTAAGGCTTCCGTTCTCTGTGGCAGTGTGGGCTTAAACCACCATTTCCAGCCTTCTTCCCTCAGTCATTGCTCCAAGGTGTTTGCCATGAGCGTTGGCTTCAGCCGTGTTATATGCTGTCCCCTCAGCCTTGTGCACCATAAAGGGAGCCCTAGCAGTCCCAGTTCTTCCCTCTCCCATAGCTGTGGTAGTGTCGGGATGCAGCAAGCTTGGAGTACTGAGCTAGGTCTGCGTCCTGCGCCCACGCGACTCTGTCTCCGTACTTCCCCCTTCCCTCCTCCCAGCTCACGCAATTTGCCCACCTTTTGGTGAATTCAGTAGTGAGCCTCTTTGTCTTGCCTGTCTGCTGTGCAGGGAGTCCTTTGTGGAGTTATAGTTGTTCAATTTGTTGTAAATTCTAGGGGAGATTTCCAGAGGCTCACTTCACGCCGCCATTTTGATGATGTCTCCTGAAATCTTACTTTTTCATTTTAAAAGACATTTTTTTGCCAAATGTTTAATTTAGGGTTATAGCTGAGGAAGTTTTTACTCACTGCTTCAATAGGCACATGTAGGTTAAGCACCTAACGTGTGTCACACATTATTCTTGGTGTATGATATGTACCACAAAAAAATCAGAATTACAGAGAAACTGCCTCTATTGAGCCAAAATTATAGTTGAGAAAAATGGACAATAACATGTAGCAAATAAAATATTCAATATGTTATAAATTGATAAGTGAGTTCTAAGAATAAAAAAGCTGGTTTAGAATGATAAGCAAGTAATAGATGAGAGGGTTCACTATGAACTGGATAGTGATGGAGAACATCACTGCCAGTAGATTATTTCAGGCAATACTTGAAAAATTGTGCAGTAAGTCACGCATATTTTTGTGTATGTCATCCAACCCAGGAAACAGCCAGTAATGGGTTGGCTGATATTTAGCTATGAATGATTTAATTTACCACATAATACATAATTACATTAAACTTATTTAAAATATTTATTATTTTTCTAAGGTGTGGGCCAAAAAGTGTAATCCACTGGATGATAATTCCAAATGTTGAGATGCCTAAAGACCATGAGTTATGTGTAAGTGGATGACTGCAGTGATGGCACAGCAATTGAATATGCATATGCTGTAATAGTTTTTTGTTTACTACTTTCAGTGGTAATAGTTATCTTAGTGTCCTAGTGACCACTTAAATAAGAGCTTCCCATACGTATTTGTAGAAAAAAACTAGGACTTCATTGAAACACAACTTAAAAACAATAAATTGCACCCATTTTAAGTATGTAATTCATTGAGTTTTGACAAATGTTTGCATTTGTGTAGCCACCACCATAGTCAAAATAGAGAATATTCCCATCTCTTCAACATTCCTTGTACCCCACTGCAGTCAGTCATCCCCCACAATTCCAGCCACAGGATCACTGATTTGACTGCTGTCACCTTTTCAAAAATGCTGTACAAATGGAACCATATACCATGTACCTGGCTTATTTGACTCTACATGATGTCTTTGAGACTCTTCCATCCTGTTGCATTTAGCAAGTGAATTCCTTATTGTTGCTGAATAGTATCCTATTGTATAGACATAATATATTTTGTTTATCCATTTACTCATTTCAGAAGATTTGGTGTGTTTCCAGATTTGACTAGTCTAGAATAAAGCTGCTAGGCAGTGATTAAGTTTATTCATTTATTCAATAAACAAATGAGTGAATGATTAAATACTATGTGGTGGCCAGTTCCTAGTCACACATATCAAGACTCTACACTAGAACAGTAAGCTCTGTCTAAATCATGATGTACAGGCAGTAATTCCTAATACTAGACAAGATCCCCCAACCCTTGGTTTCCATGACAATGATCACTTGCTCTCTGTTTACCAATAATTAGGATTTCCTGTATTTTGCAGATGTTGCCTTGAGATGATTCTGGCCAGTCGAACTGGTGGCATGATGGGGAAGACTGACAGCTGATAAAGAATCCACATTCAAGATAGCACACTCACTTGACTGACATCTTGGTGCTGAGTGATGGTGGGACTATTGGCGAGTGTGGTAGGCAGCTTCTAAAATGGCTCTCAGCTGAGAAATTGGAGGATGGCAGTCTAATACCCTAAGAACCAAGGATAGATATTAGCATGATCATTTGAATCCTATTCCACTCACAACATAAATCTCATGGCCAAGCCAGAGGAAACATGGGAATATGAGCTGGCAAGCATAGGCCCAGGAAGGAGAAAAACAATGTTAGTAGAAAATCCGCAGTCTCTACCACACAAACATTTTGTTAATTTTATCCTATCAGTCTTTCTTCTTTTCTTTTTTTCGGTTATGAGGCAAATAATATATATACTTTTAATTTCCTTTTTGCCCTATGATTCTCATTTGTGGAAGTGTAATCTATTTTAGGATACTAATCTTAAATATGGTCAACTTGATGAACTGTCATAGATACTCCAGAAATTCATGTTATTTTTTGAAAATTTTCTATGTGGATAATCATATAATTTGAGAAAAAGTATAGGTCTGTAAATGATATTCAAATTATTTTAATTTTTTTGTCTGTTACACCACCAGCTAAAATGACTGATATGTTATTTAAGCCTTTAGTGACAGCTTTGTTTGCTTGCTAAATGGGAAGCCAAAATTTCTGATATTTATTACTAAAATTCGAGGTTTATTGTACTGTTTTCATTGATTAAACACTACTAGTTAAGGGTGTATATTTCTATGCATAATGTGGTATCTTTTTGCTAATGTGAATGGATTTGTATTTTTCTGCATTTATTAATCATGTTTTAAGCCATTTATAATTCTATTAATGTATTTTCTAAAAATAAACCATTCCTGAGATGCTTTCAATTTTTATAACATTCTTTAAGCTAGCTGAATTTTTAGTTGGTTTTTGTGTATGATGTAAAATAAGGTCCAGTTTTCCAAACACCATTTATTGAACTCTCTGGTTGCATGTGTGGTGGAGGGCAGGCTGCTGCCAGGAAGGTCGAGCCTGGGGACCCAGTGGACTACACTGTGGCCCTCAGGGACCTCCCAGGGCAAGAGCAACGGGGAACTTTGGGCCAGGCATCGCCTTAGGGATGAGTGGTGGGAGATTAACCTCCAGAGAAAGCAGGGACTCAGCCCTGAGGGTCCTTTCTAAATCACCTCCGAGGGGGTGCAACTCCCTGTAGGTGTCCCCTCCAGCTTCCAATTCACCCCTGCGCCTCCACTCCAGGCACCGTGGGTCTTCAGCTCCTGCCTGTGGCTCTCCAGCATCCTGCACTCCACCTAGCTTGCCCCTTCCTTGCTGTCCCCTCCAAGATGCGACCTCAGATCACACGTGCACTGTGACTCGAAGTACCTGCGTTCTGGGTGGAAACCACCAGCTGCCCTTGGGGACGCAGGAGCATGCAGAGCCAGGTGTGGAGCCTACCTCACATGGGTTGCCCAAAGGACCATCCTGCCCCGCCAAGGTCGCTCCTTTTGAGAGGCCCCGCCAGGGACGAGGGAGGCCTGCAGTGACCCCAAGGCCCAGTGCATCTTCCAGGGGTCAGTGTCTGCGAAAACAGCCCTAAACTCCATGTAAGGTAAATTACCTGTAGGAGACCAACAATTATAGCAAGGGAAAGCTATCACTTGAAGGAGACAGCTTGGAAGGGGAGAACTCCTTACAAGGTACATGACGAGATCCACTGCGGGTCTCCACTGACCCCCTACCATGCTCAGGATGGTCCCTCTGGTGGGTCAATATTCTAAGGTCTCCAACCTGAGGCCTCTGCAACCTCTGACCAGCTCGCAGTTGCAGCCCCCACGTCTTTTCTCTGCCTGGTTCTGGAGTCTCATCCTGCACTCGCCATGTTTACTTTTCCACCTCACACCAGGGGACCCCGAGAAGAATTTTTAAACTCCGCGGAGCACGTCACTTTCACATGGGGACAATTTACACTTGGGAAATTGGCAAACACTACAAACCAAGGCAAAATTTATTGTATTACTAGAAGCCTCGACCTAGGTGATGGACATTATATTAGTAACACAGACTAAAATTTAACCATGTATGGTGTTTGTGGTCATGACATTGTACATGACACAAAAGAATCTAAGGGGAAAAAATGAAGAAATATTCTTCCAGTATTTAGAAACAATGACTGCATATAGCAAAATGTCTGTTGAGGCATTTGAGAATGAGTACAATTCCAACATGTCTTGGTTGTCTTTCTAAATGAAAAGGGAAATAGCCACAACTCACATACAATACAGGCAAATACTATCAACAGAAACTGTACAAAAATTATATAAAGACATGAAAAGTGCTCAAAATCACAAATCCTTTAGGAAATGCAATTAAAACAACACTGAGATAGCACTACATACTTATTAAAAGGGCTGAAATTAAAGAGTGCCCATATCAAGTATTGGCAGGGATGGGGAGGAAATGGAATTCTCATACACTACTGGTGAAAATGCAAAAGGAACAATCATTTAAAATCAGAGTTTGGCAGTTTCTTCAAGAGTTAAGCATTCATCTGCCCTGTGACTAAGATACTGCACTAACTTCTTGCCAAAAAATAAAACAAACATACATCCATATAAGGAATTGACACAAATGTTTGTAACAGCTTTATTTTCAACAGTAAAAAGCTAGAAATAACCTCAACACCCATGAAAGATAAATGGATAAACTAAAAGCGGTATATCCCAAAATAAGAATACTGCTCAGGGAAAAAAAAGCTGCTATATATAATACCATTGATGAATCTCCATAGGCCAATTATGAAACACAAAGGAAATCAGAAAACAACAACAAACAGTGTAGGTTTCCAATGATACAAATTCAAGAAAATGCAAAGGAATGTATGGTAAAGGAAAATAAATCAGTGGTCACCTGGAAAGGTGGAAAGGACAATATTATAATAGAAAATGAGGTAAATATAATGGTGACAGTTATGGTCATTATCAGGACTCTGTTGATGGTTTGAGAAGTTCATACCTATGTCAACACATCAAATTGTACACTTTAAAATATGTTTTATAGTCAATAATATTGTAATAACTGTGTACGGTGTTAGGTGGGTACTAGACTTCACAGGGTGATTGCTTAATAAGTTATATAAATATCTAATCACTATATTATAAACCTGAAATTAATACTGTATGTCAACTTTAATTGAAAAATTATTTAAAAAATAAAATATATGCAGTTTAGTATATGTAAATTATACTTTAATAAGGCTTTAAAACTTGGCTCAAGATTTTAAAAATCTGCAAGTCTGACTCTTTTTTGGAAAATAAGTTTGGCAAGTTTGTATTGATTCCACCATCTCTGTCTTCAGGTCCTCTGGGGGAGTCAGTCTTCCTTTAGTGGCAGCCAAGTATGGGGACAAAGAACAGAAGTCAACATTGCTGCCTGGGTCACAAGAGCCACATCTCCAGATCATGAGTCCCCCTTTCTTCTTCTTTTTTCCAGCCTGTGCAGCAATGGCTCTGAGGTAAACATCACTGAGAGGCTACAGGAATCCACAACACCTTTCTATTATTTTCTTTTAAGCCACACAAGATAAACATGTCTGAAGTCCTAAAATTTGTGTACAAATTAATTCTGGTAGTCAGGGTCACAAACATTCTGGCTGCACCTTTAGAAAAGAGCAGCAATAGAAATTTGGTCAAAACTGGTCAAAACCAACAAGTTATTTTTTGCCATAACACTGTCCCCCTGTTGAGGGCAGAGACCCAGTTTTCTCCTCTTCATGCTTATAGACCCCAAATCAGTTTACAAACTATCCCACACAGCAAATACAGTAAAAAGAACACCCAAGATTAAAAAGGACTTAAATAGTAAGGCCTTCATTATTGCACAAACCGAAGCAATTTACTGTAGGCATTGAGTCTCAAGTTCATGATTTGGAAGTTGGAGTATCACATGAGACCAACATGACCCTGAAAATGGCAGTCCTTGTGGAAAGCTGCCAGGCAAAATCATGATATTCTCTGGGCCAACAATGACCCAGGCCAAGGTTGTCAACCTTGGTTGTCAACCTAAAGGCTCAGGTTACTCCTAGTTTGCTCCAATACATGGAAGAACAATTCACTTCCCTGAGCACATTGGGATGGTGACCAATGTGGACCTACCAGGTGGTAAAGGTGAAATAGCTTTGGCCACAGAAACTGGCAGTGATACAATCCTAGCAAAAGCCCTGGGAAGATTACCAAGGACAACACAGCCACACTGTCCCAAAAACTGAGCTTATGGGGAATCTCCACATGGTGTATGTTCACATGTATGAGAATCAATTCAGACAGATGGCTCCTACAGACTTAACACCAGTGTCCTAACATGTAACAATGAAATTGCTCATGTGTGTCTTTCTCTATTGTGAACTTTGATGTAGAGTGAATGTACATTTCCCTATTAGAAATTTCCCATATTTGCTGCACTCACAAGGCCTTTCTCCTATGTGTATCCTCTGATGATAATGGACATTGAAACTAAAAGATTTCCTGCATTTGCTGCATTCTAAGGCTTTTCTCTATTTTGAATTCTCTGGTGTATTGAGGAGAGATTTTTGCTTAGAAAATTTCCCACATTCACTACACTCAGAAGGCCTTTCACCAGTATGAACTCTCTGATAACAAAGATGGGAGTTAAAGGTAAAACATCTCCCACATTCACTGCAGACATAAGTAAGGCCTCTACGCACTGTGAATGGAGGTCAGAGCTAACAGTAAAAGACTTCTCACACTCAAGGCACTCATAAGGACGTTCTCCAGTATGAACTCCCCAGTGTTTATAATCAATCCAGTACTAGCCTTAAAATATTTCCCACACTCACCACACTTATAAAGGCTTTTCTCCTCTGTGAACACTCTGGTGTCGATTTAAATGGAATCTAGTCTTTAAAAATTTCCCACATTTACTGCACTCATAAGATCTTTCTTCTGTGTGAACTCTCCTGTGTCAACTGAAGTTAGAAGTATGTTTAAAGGATTTCCCACATTCAGTGCACTCATAAGGCTTTTCTCCTGACCAAACTCTTAGGTGTCTATTGAGGGCATTTCTTTGGGTAAAGGGCTTCCCAAATTCACTGTATCTTTCTCCAGAATGAATTCTCTGATAACAGAGGTCGAACTGAGAGAGAAAACTTTTCCCACATTCACTGCACTCACGAGGTCTTTCTCCTGTGTGAGATCTGTAATAACTGAGGGCAGAGCTGGAGGTAAAAGATTTCACACATTCATGGCACACATAGCTGTTTTCTTTGAGTCCTCTCTGAGAATAAATGAGGATAGATTTGTGACTTAAGGATTTCCCACATTTGCCACACTTATACTGCCTTGCCCTTATATGAATTCTCCGGTGTTAATTGAGGGTTGAGTTTCTCCGAAAGGATTTTCTACATTTGCCACACACAGGAAAACTTTCAGTGTGGACTGTCTGGTGCAAAACAAATGAAGATCTATTCCTAAATGCTTCCCCACATTCATGGCATACAAAATGCTATCTTTCAGTGTGAACATTCTCATCCTGAACAAGTGTGAGTATGAAGCTGAAAGCTTTTGTGCATTCTCCCCAAGTGTAATGACTTTTTCTGCTTTGTGAAGTTATGCCCTGGATGATTTTGTTAGGTTCCTCCTTGGTCAGAGTGACCTGTTGCGGCAGATGTCCCAAGCTGGTCAAGAAGTCCTTCCCAACCTCCCAGCAGGTAAAAGGCTTCTGTGACACATGGAAACTGCAGGTCTTCACAATCAAGGACCTGTGCACACTACTTCTGAAGCGTTTGTCTCCCATGTGGTCCACCTGATGCTGGTGAAAGTCTGCACTGAGATAAAATCATTTTGCACATGCTCCACACCTCAACAGTTCCTGGCTGTGTTGTGTTCCCTGCTGCTCAGCCAAGTAGAAGATGTCTCTCAAGGCTGGACCACACATCTCACAGGGGTGGATCTTCTGGGAAGTCTGAGCTCCCTCAAGAGTCCTGGCCTGTGACACTTCCACAGAAATGCTCTGTTCAGTGGGTGCCTCCACATCCTCTGCTCCACAGCAGCAACCTGAACACAAAGAAATGGTGGTGAAGTACATGTTGACCTTACAGGGAGGGGTAATTCCATCACAATTGTGCACCTGTCACATCTGGGCATGAGTCTTTAAGATGCATTTCTTTTTTTTTCTTATTTGGGAACATTGGGGAACAGTGTGTTTTTCCAGGGCCCATCATCTCCAAGTCATTGTCCTTCAATCTAGTTGTGGAGGGCACAGCTCAGCACCAAGTCCAGTCGCCGTTTTCAGTCTTAGTTGCAGGGGGTGCAGCCCACCATCCCATGCAAGAATTGAATCGGCAACCTTGTTGTTAAGAGCTTGCGCTCTAACCAGCTGAGCTATCTGGCCACCCCAAGATGCTTTTCAAGACAAGGGAATTGCAATGTAATTGAAGTGGCTATTATGTATTGCTGGGCCCATACATATGAAGTGTGGTGGAAACTTCAACAGGAAAAAAAATACAAAAATAGGTGTGATACAAGATAGAGTGGCAAAGCATAAAAGGCAGAAATAGACAGCAACACAATAGAAGATGTCAATATTCCCCTTTTAACAATGGGCAAATCATTCAAACAGAAAATTAATAAGGAAACATTGCACTTGGACTATACTTTAAAATACATAAACCTAATAGATCTATACAAAACATTTCATCCGGGCCGGCCTGGTGGCTCAGGCGGTTGGAGCTCTGTGCTCCTAACTCCGAAGGCTGCCAGTTCGATTCCCACATGGGCCAGTGGGCTCTCAACCACAAGGTTGCCAGTTCAACTACTCAAGTCCCGCAAAGGCTGGTGGGCTCTACCCCCTGCAAGTAAGATTGAACAGGGTACCTTGAGCTGAGCTGCCGCTGAGCTCCCGGATGGCTCAGTTGGTTGGAGCGCATCCTCTCAACCAATTCGACTCCCACAAGGGATGGTGGGCTGTGCCCCCTGCAACTAGAAAATGGCAACTGGACTTGGAGCTGAGCTGTGCCCTCCACAACTAAGACTGAAAGGACAACTTGAAGCTGAATGGCACCCTCCACAACTAAGATTGAAATGACAACAACTTGACTTGGAAAAAAGTCCTGGAAGTACTGTTCCCCAATTAAGTCCTGTTCCCTTTCCCCAATAAAATCTTTAAACACACATACACACACACACACACACACACACACACACACACACAAACCATTTCATCCAAAGGCAGACTATATGTTCTTCTCAATTGCATATGTTATAGGTCTCAAACCAATCTCAGTAAACGTAAGACTGAAATAATATCAGGTCTCTTTTCCAACCACAATGGTATCACAAAACAAAATAACAGGAGGAAAGCTGGATAATTCAAAAATGTATAGAAAGTAAACAACACAACTTGAAAAATCAATGGGTCAAAAAAAAAAACAAAAAACAAACCCACAAAAAAATATGTTAAGACAAAGGAAACAGACACACAAAATAGCAAGACATATGGGATACAACAAAAGTAGTTGTTAAGAATGAAATTTACATCAATAAATGCCTACACTGTGAAAGAGAAAGATTTCAAACAACGTAACTTTGTATCTCAAGGAACTAGAGGAAGACCACATTATGCCCAAATTTAGCAGAAGGAAGGAAAAAACAAAGATCAGAGTGGAAATAAATGAAAAAAACAATCTAGGAAAATAGAAAAGATAAATAATACAGGAAATTCACTTTTAAAAGGGTAAAATTTACGAACTTTTATGTAAATTAAAAGATAAGAAAATCAGAAATGAAAGAGAAACATTATAATGCATACCACAAAAAAAAACCAAAAAAACAAACACAATGGATTATAAGACTATTGTGAACAATTAAATGCAAATAAATTGGATAACCTAGAAGAAATGGCTAAGTTCCTAGAAACATACAACTTACTAAGACTGAATCATGAAAAACTGAAAATCAAAATGCACCTATAATTACTAAGAACAAACCTATAATCAAAAATCTGACAATAAAAAGCTGCAGATCAAATACATTCACTGGCAAATTCTACCAAACATATAAAGAATTAACATCAACCCTCCACACAAACTTCAAAAAATTGAAGAGGAGAGACCACTTCCAAATTTCTTTCATAAGGCCTATATCACCCTGTTACAAAAGCCACTCAAAGACACTACAAGGACAGAAAATTATACCCCAATATTCATGAACAGACAAGCAGAAATTCTCAGTAAAATACTACCAAACTCAATTCTACAGCACAAAGTACAATGCACTAAGATCAAGTTGGTACTACCCCTGGAATGCAAGAGTGTCTCAACATACAAAAGTCGATAAATGTGATATACCACCTATTAGAATGAAGTTAAAAAGATCATATGATCATTGCAACAGATGCAAAAGAAGCATTTCAAAATATTCAGCATACTTTAATCATAGAAACTCTCAACAAATTAGATACAGAAGAAATGTACTTCTACGTAATATATGCCAGATATGACAAGCCAACAGCCTACACTGTATTCAATAATAAAAAATTAGCTAAAATCTTGTCCTCTAGGACCAGGAACAAAAAAACAAGGATGGCTACTCTTTCATAACCTCTATTCACCATGGTAATGAAGTCCTAGTCAGAACAATTAGGCATGAAAAAGAAATAAAAGGCATCCAAATTGGAAAGGAAGCAAAATCACCCCTGCAGATGACATGATGTTATATACAGAAAACCCTAAAGACTACCGCAAAAAACTGTCTGAACAAATAAACAAATTCAGTAAAGTTGCAGGATACAAAATCAACATATGAATATCACTTGTGTTTCAGTACATTAACAATGAAATATCTGAAAGAGAAACAAAGAAAACAATCCCCCCCCCAAAAAAAAATAAAAAGAAAAAGAAAACAATCCCACTTACAAAAGCATCTAGATCAATAAAATACTTAGGAATAAAATTAACCAAGAAGCTCAAAGATGTATACTATGAAAAGTATCAAACACTGATGAAGGTAATTGAAGACCAAAATAAATGACAAGATATCACACACTCATGAAAAAGGAGAATAATATTGTTAAAATGGGTATAGTACCCGAAACAATCTTCAGTTGGTATGTAAGTCCTATTAAATTTCCAATGCTTTTTCCCAGAAATAGTAAAACATACCTAAAACCCATATGGAACCATGTAAAAGCCTGAATAACAAAAGCAATCTTGAGAAAGATTAAAGCTGGAGGCATCACATTCCTGATTTCAAACAATTACAAAGCTATCCTAATCAAAACAGTATAGTACTGGCATAAAAACAGACAGACCAATGGAACAGAATAAAGAGCCCAGAAATAAACCTATGCATATATGGTCAACTAATCTTTGAGAAGTGTACCAAGAACACATCATGGGGAAAGTATAGCCTCTTCAATAAATAGTGTTGGGAAAACTGGACCCACATGCAAAAAAAATGAAATTGGATCCTTATCTTATATCACACATGAATATGAACTTGAAATAGATTAAAGACGTTGAAGACCTGAAACCATAAAACTCCTAGAAGAAAACATAGGGAAAAGGGTCCTATTGCTCTTGACAATGATTTTTTGAGTATGACATGAAAAGAACAGGCAACAAAAGCAAAAATAAACAAATGGAACTACATCAAATTAATGTGGAGAAAAGAGAACCTTTTGAACAACGTTGTTGGGAATATAAATTAGTGCAGGCACTATGGAAAATATTATGGGAGTTCCTAAAAAAATGAAAAATCGAATACCATGTGATCCACCATTCCCATTTCCGGATATACATCCGAAAAAAACAGTATCATTATCCTCAAAACACATTGGCACATTCATATTCATTGCTGCATTATTCACAATAGCCAATTTATGGAAACAAACTAAGTATCTCTCACTGCACAAACAGATAAAGTAAATGTGACAGACAGACACACACTCACGTACACAAATGCACATATGCAGGAATATTCTGCTATAAAAAAGGAAAAATGGAAAAACTTGCAACAACATGGATGAACTGGCAGAACATTATGCAAGTGAAATAACCCACATAGAGACAGATAAATATATACTATATGGTTATTACTTAAATGTAGAACCTTAAAGGAAAAAAAAGGGTCAAACTCATAGAAACAGCAAGTAGAATGCCAGATGAGGGCTGGAGGAAATAAGGGATGTTGGTCAAAGGGTACATACACATTTTTATTTATAAGATGAATAAGTTATGAGGATCTCATGTATAGCATGGTGACTACAGTTAATAACACTGTATTATACACTTGAAATTTGCTGAGAGTAGATCCTAAGTGTTTTCACCCCCCTCCCCCAAAAGAAGGTAATTATGTCAGGGGATGGGCAGATTAATTAACTTCATTGTGATAATTATTTCATAATGTATATATATGCCCAATCATACTATACACTTTAAATACATATAATCTTATTTGTCAACTATATTTCAATAAAGTAGGGGGAGGTGGGACAGGGAAAAGAAATCTAAACACTATAAAAAGCACCTTACATGATAGTTTTGAAAAGAAGCCGGGTCCAGTTAAGTAATGACCATGACCACGACTGCAATTCCTGGTACAAGCAGGCACAAGGAAATGTCAGCTAAAGGAAGGGATCAAACCCTGGGACACAGAAGTGCCATGGGTCTGGATACCTTGACCTGGCCAAGGAGGGGGCAAGCAAGGTGCAACTCATTAGTTTCAGTGCAAGACTACTGACCTCTGATCCTTCTCTATGCGGTTCAGTACAGCAGTTACTGGGGCTGCAGGAGAGAAGAAAGCTGTCCAAACCACCCAGCCCTACCAAGGACAGCAACCTTGGCCAGGTTGTCATGCTGGCCATTACAAACAAAAGTACTCAGGGAACACAGATCATCATTAACTAGTAGGCTTTGATATGCTTATTAAGGACAGTGAGGTTGGTCAAAGGTCATAGCATAAAACAACACAAAAATGGAGATGGTTTTTGTTCCATCTACATCTAGTATATACAAAGAAAGCCCCAAATGCTGCTTTGGCGGCCTCCCCACCTGCCTATGATATTTGCTTATTAGTCACCCAAAACCACATGGGAATTTCAGATGTCTGTGACCCTGTTCCACTCCAGACCTGCACTTGCTCTCCCCTCAGCAGCTACAACCCTCCTCTCTCCACTCAACATTTGTTAAAACCCAATCCTAAATGTCTCCCTGACAGGCACAGTGACCCACAAATGACCACATTTGCCCAGACTTTATCCCACCAGCAAGACGGACACACCTCAGACCCACCAAAGTTCATCACAAAATTCTGATGGATCCATACAGCAGTAAATAAGCAGGAGTCCCAGCCTCACTGTCATCTTGTCTCAATTACTCCTAGATCTCCTGAGCCATCTCATCTACTCATCCCATGGAAGTCTTGACCACTTACCAGATCATTCTCTTTCACAATATTTCCACTGCCACTTCTCTCCCTCACTCATGTTTGTGATACCCAGCAACCCCAACCAGGCCTTGAGCAAGAGAACCCACTACTCAGCAAGCAGCCTAGTTTTTTTGGCCTCGTTAACACGTTGCTTACGGATCACGAGAATCTTCGTTTTTTTTCTGAGCCATGCGTTAAGGACGGATAACGAGAATTCTCGTTTTTTCTGTTGACTCTTTTTACTTTGCACATTTTATTGAATTATTTGTGTTTCGCTAATAACAAAGGAAGCTGCTTTCTGCAGTATCACACCAGGAGGGATTACTAACGTCATAGGTGAGTAAATCCTAAAAAATTCCATAGAAAAATAATAAATGACATAGAAGCATTTACGCTTTAAAGAGAAGAGTGCATTTTAAAGAAGTTTCTTTTAAAAACCTGCCAGAACAGAGGGGTATGAGGGATTTAAACCCCGCCATACGCAACGTGTTAACAGCACTGGCACTATAAGCTGCATTTCCCTGCCATCAGCAGCTCCACCCTGGTCCACACACACATTTGGATGTTCCCACCCTAACCACCTTCCTGGGTTTTCCAGACTTGCCTGTGCAGGTACCTGTTAGGCCAGGAGCAGAACCCGCCTTAGGCCTACAGAAACTGCCCGGATATGCTGAATAACAGAAACCATCTTATCTTAGAGGCCATCTTGTCTTGCTCCCTGTTTGCTTGTACCTGCTGCCTTGTATTTTTCTCATAGGAGCCCATGATCAACAGACCTGAACATTCCCAGACAATGGCATGGGAATCAGGTTATGGAACAAGAAGACATGGCCACACCCTGAAACCCTCAGTTTCAGTAAACAATGCAACAAAAAGTCACTGAAGCACTGAAAAACTCCACACCCCTCTTACTCAGAGAGGTTATGGTCTTTTCTAACCTGACCTCCTGCAGCTCAAGCCCACCAAATAAATTCTAATAGACCAATTTTGGTCTCCTGGGACTCATTCCTCTGGCCGTGCCTAACACTACCCACTTGATGCCACCACTCACTGTTCTCTGAAACCATACATTGGTAATGGGCCAAAACAACCATATTTATAGTCCCAAAGAAATAACCTACTGCTAACTTCCCCATCCAGTTAATGGAGCTTCCATCCCTCCAGCTCCCAGGACCAAAAACCCTGGGATCATCTTTTATTCCCTCCTTTCTCGTCACCTGCAACACCCAAAATTTGGCTTAGACCTTCTCAAAACACGGACCCATACATAATCACTTTTCCCACTTCCATGGCTGCCACTGTGGTCCATTAACACTCATCTGGATGACAGTGATAACCTCCTCCTGTGCTCCCTGCCTCTTCCCTTATCCCCATAGTTTGCTGTCTTCTCTGCAACCACATGGAGCTTGTTAAGACCTCAGTGAGACCACCTCCCTCCTCAGATTCAAACCTCTCATTACCTCCATAACAGATGGCTAACTTCTCAGGCTTGACTGGTACCAATCTATCTTGCTTCTAAAAAACAAACAAAAAACCCCCAAAACCTGCTGTAGCCCGTGTCCAAGCCTTCATTCATGGCCCTACGTCAACACCTATATCTCCAGAAACAATGCCCCATGTGCTTAGCTAAATTTCCTCAGTCTACCTCCCCCAACCTCCTTGATTATCCTCTTATCCCACGTTCCCCCATGGCTGAAACAGCCTATGGACTTTCCTCCTTCCCAAGGAGGAAAGGAGGACTTTCCTCCTCCTTTGGCACCCCCTTCTCATTCTTATGCCCCATCCCTTTCTCTGTCTCCTGCAACTCCTCCTCCTTACTTCACTGGTCCCGTTCTAAGTCCTGAAGGGACCACCCATAGTGGGATTCAATGTAAGGGAGATGGCCTTTGGACAGGAGTTCGCCATCCTCCCAGAGTGCCGGCATTCTGAATAAGCCTACTTTTAAGACAAATTCATGTTATCTCTGCTGCAGAATTTGTTAAGAAAATAGCTTGGATAATTAACTTCGGGATCTCATAGAGTTAAGAACTAATAAGAAGTAACTAAAATAATGTTTTAAGTGAAAATTTTCAGTAATAATCATATATTGTGGATGCTTGAACATAATTTCTCAGCATCTTAAGATTTTAGTTTTGCTAAGTTATGTTACACGATAAAAATTATTGAATATCTAGGTATCTCAAAACAATGAAATACTGAAATATTAATTATTAAATAGGTTTAAATTAATCTATTTCTGGGTTCATCACAGGAATGTTAAAAGATAATTAAGATCTGTAAATAAACATATCTTACATTTTATTACAAAAGCACATGCTTTTGAAAGTTACAAAATATGTCCTAGATTTGCCAGTGAAAGTGCTAATTGCTTGCTTTTGGTTGTCAGTAAAAATTAAGGTTTTGAAGGTTATGGATTCTAATGTGTGTTTTCAAGAAAGGTATAAGGTATGGAAATACATCTCTGAAGGAACTGAAAGAAAGTTTCTTTTGAAGGAACTGAAAGATAGTATTTCTGAATGAGTGAGAAGAGACAAAGTAAGAGGGACTAGGAAAGTTGTAGGAGGTTTGTGAAAATTCTTGAGAGAGCTTTTTATGTATAGTTAAGCTAAACACAATTAATTAAGTAAACTAGAATATCAAAAGTAAGCTAATAGAGTTGAGTGTTCTTTCTCTGTTAAGCAGGACAAATTTCTTGAACTACTGATCTGCTACTGATATTATAAAAGTGTTCTGGGGCAGCCAGTTGGCTCAGTTGCTTAGAGTGCAGCGCTCATAACGCCAAGGTTGCCAGTTCGATCCCCACATGGGCCAGTGAGCTGTGCCCTCCACAGCTAGATTGAAAACAACTACTGACTTGGAGCTGATGGGTCCTGGAGAAACACACTGTTCCCCAACAAAAGTTAAAAAAAGGAAGAAAGAAAAGAAGGAAGGAAGGAAGGAAGGAAGGAAGGAAGGAAGGAAGGAAGGAAGGAAGGAAGGAAAGAAAGTTCTGCCTAAAAAGCAAAGATCACATCTGTCATCAAAATAATTTCTGTTTTATGTTGTCCTAATCAGGTCCTTGGTTACTGAAGAAAATTAAATCTTCACAATAGTAAGAACTAGGTTTTGCTAATAACTATGTAAACTTCTGTATTCTAGGACTACTGGAGTTCATGTGCCCTTCACATGTCAGGTATAAGCCAGTGTAAACAATGATGTTAACTGCTTTTACCAAAAACCTACATACATTTAGGGTAAACTCATTGAGCTTGGCCTAATATTTTCCGTAATCTGGCAGGATGTGACAGTAATTCTGACCCACTGTTGCATCTTAATGAAAAGGCACAGGTCCTAGAGAAGGCCGGGGAATTTGTTACAATCTTTTACAACTGAGACAGGGAATAAGAGAAAAGAAAGAAACAGCGAAGACGGGACAGACAAGGCCAGAGACACGCCAGATTTTGGCAACAGAACTAAGCTACCTCAGGCACCCCAGAAACCCCAGGAAAGACACACCAGGATGTGCAAGCCCAGACCACTGGAGTAAGGAATGTCTTAATCCTCCAAAGCAGCAGGGCCCCTTTGCAAAATAAAAGGGCACTGGAGGAGGGATCCTCCCCTGCTGTGAAGGGAGTGGGGACCAACTCCTTCCCCAACAAATGGCTGTGATTGACTAATGGGCCTGAACTCCCAGTGGTCTCCCAAGCTGTTCTTATTACTGGGGCAAAACTGCAGGTGACCCTTGATGTAGCAGGTAAGCTGTTAATTTAGCCATTTATTCTTTGTTGATCACTCTTCTGAAACCTGCTCAGCTATAAAGATAAATAGAGTCCCTTGAAAAGGACTCTGGGAAAGTTTGGTCAATAAGCCCTAGCTTTAATTACTGACCATTGCTTTATGCTTGTAGACTCTGACCTCAATTCTGTTATCTCCTATATTAACTTGAGAGGTTCAGCAGGCACTCAGGAAATATAGGGACCGGCAACTCCCGCAGGCCGACCCCTATACACATTGCAGTCTTCTAAAGTCAGGACCAAGTATTGTTAGAAGGCTGGAGGGGGATGGGGGCCCTTGACAGGCCAGTTGTCGGGCTTCAGAGAGTCAGCAGCTGGGTCCCCTTCTCTTGAATCAAACCTGTTTCATTTAAGTCTCCAAAGGCTCCCCCAGATGGAAGACTGCCACTTCTGTCCTTGAACCAACTGAAGACCTTAAGCTCCTCTTCAAAGAAGCAAGTCCATCTCCCAGGACTGATAAATACTAATAACTAACCCCAGACTCCTGGAGCTGCTCTTCATACCTCTCTCTGAAGAGCTCTTGTTTTCCTCTTTACTTGCACCCCACCTGCGACCCCCTTTCCACTCTTAGGGAATCCTAGTTATGGTCCCTTCTCTCACCTTTAGTAGTACCCCTCCTTACTGTGCTTAGGTTACTTATATTTCGACCATGCCTCTTTAACCATCTGGTTAAAATTTGTCTCTTCCAGGATTGAGTCCATTAAACAGCAGATGGCACTTATACAAGGCTTCCAGCCCATTCCTGTGGATGATCCTGAAACGGCCCCCCGTTCCCATAGATCAGAGCTCTAATCTTCCAGTATGGAGTCCCCAACTCAATCCTTTTTCTGGACAGAGCCTCCCGGATTTTCCCAGGCCCTGTCGTTCCACCACCTTTGACAGGCAATCTCATAGGTAGGGACAGCTCTACGCCCCTGCCCAGCTCTGAAGCAGTTACAGAAGATGGACCCTCATCCCAATTTCCAAAGATTTTTCCATATTGCTGATCACAGATGGGGGAATGTTAAGACAGGGGATTGTAATGGTGGCATTAAATCTTCTATTTTAAGATTTGGATCTTTGGTATAATTTAACAAGTATAATTAAGCTTGGGACTTTTTGAAAGCTTTCTTTTCTTTGCCTCTTAATGGTTCTGCTTCCTATACATTTACTAGGCATACCAATTTCAGTGTTTCTATTTATTTTGGCCTAGTACTGGCCGTGTGACGTGGGAGAAGTTTTACACCTGTGTGGGATCCACTCCTAGCTCCAACTTAAATTTACATAATGTATGCAAAGGTTGCAGTAACCGGCTTAACTGCATCTTCCCGCACCACAACGGACAAAGCCGAACTCAATAGAAAATTCCACTACAAGCCAAAGCAATTTATATCCTGGTTAGAAAATACAAAACTTGAGACCAAACAAGACTCAACCCAGTAGTTTGCAGTAGTTTCCAGCAGACTGCCCAGCTGGCCCTTCTCTTACTTTAATATATCTTCCTTCTATATTTCTGCCTGACTCGTGAATTCTTGGCCTGCAAGCCACCAGACACAACACCTCGCTCCCGGCTCAGTCGCCCCTCCACATCTATACACCGCCAGCCTCTGCCTGTAACCCTCTCCCAATCGCCGTCACACCGGATGTCATCCACGAGCGCCTCACTGTCCTGGACGCCCGGGGCCTGAGCTGCAGGACGTGAGCAGGCGCCCCGCACCCGGAGCTTTAGGCTTCGGGTGGGGTGAGGGCGGTGATGGCCCACGGGACACGCACTCACCTGAGCCCGGAGCCTAAGCGAGGCCGCCGCCATCGGACTCTGTGGGCGGAGCCGGGATGGAGCGGCGGGAGAGGAGGTGGCTGCGAGAGCGGCTGTCCCTTTCCCGGTCCTGGCGCAGGTCACCCCGGCGGCGTCGCCCTGCCTCAGACCCGCGTCTGCGCGGCGGGGACCATGACTACTATCGCTCCTCCTCGGTCCCGGCATCGTGACCCCCACACGACGCTTCGGAGCTTCTAACCCAGTGAGGCGATCCTGAGAAAACACGAAATGGCCCGCTACGAGGAGGACGCCGGAAGTCCCGTCCTGATGTGATGAAATACTTTCATCCTGATCTGTCATTGGCTCAACACTGCGCAGAGAATTGTGTGTAATGTCGTTCCCATAGTTCTAGAGGTCGCCGGGAATGGTGTTCTACGTGGCACCCTGCGGGAGCTGGAAATAATGCCCCCTAGCAGGGAGAGGGGCTTTGCTCATTGTTGATCAAGGCGAAGGGTTATCATTTCAGACTCCGTGAGGTTCAGCCGTCTCCCAAGGATAAACATATTCTTTGAAAGGCTCCCAAATCCGATTAATAATGTCATATAATTCCAGAGTGTCAGTGTGACATAAAGGAGTCCATACATAGCTTGAAACATGATGTTACTGCTCTTCAAGTGCTTGTAGCCTAAAGCGTTAGTCAGTTTTGTGAATTTCAGGATGATTGGTTTGGAACAATAGTTTATGACTGGGGAGGAAGATGGATGTCGGGCCACAGTGAATTAGGTGGACAACCACGAGGTTGTCCTCTGCTCCCTCCAAAACCTTTTACCTGTATAGTTAGTAATTGTTTCCCACCCACTGAGGAACACTTTTACCCATATATTTCTTACACCTTATCCTCAGATATATTCAATTTCTTTAAGGAATCTAACGTCTATATCAAAGAGCAATTTAACTGATGCTATTTTGGGTATGGGATAGACCCTGCAATATTGAGTCAGAGCATGTGTGCGATGGGTACAAATGAACGCTGAAATAAAGGAGTATCTGAACCTCGTGGTATCATCTTGCTGGGAAATGGTTATTTCCGCAGGCATTAGTGGTATAGTTTTGCATGTGGAACTGAGATTATCTCAGAAAAACAGTTGTGAAATGTGCATTTCAGAATGCAGTTAATAATGTTATATAGCTCTGAAACCGGATGCCTACTGAGTCCTGCGCCTTTCAGCCAATAGACTGACACAGGAGTTGGGCCATAGAATAAGCATTTATTTTCAGAGCACCGGTGGTCTGAGAAGGCAGCCAGTTAACACCTCCAAAAACAGCCTTAACATTCTTAGACTGGCTTAGGGTATTTAAGGAAAAATCTAGGCATTCCTCCAGGGGCTACATGATGGTTCCTGGGGTCTGCATGGAACCTTCCCTCTGGCAACGTGATTCTCCCATATTGGCAACCCAGGAACAATGATGGCAGTAACCTGGTAGACCATTGAGATTGTGATAAATAAGCCTAAGGGTATTAATAAGTTTCAGGGTAATTTTCTAAAACAGGGAACTGGGTATGATTGGGCATTCTGAGCTCAAGCCACAGGGTGAGTGGATGATCTATTGTTAAGCTTTAGGTCAAGGAAAGGTGAGGCTGGGATGTTGGTAGGGGTCCCAACTGGGCCCTGCTTCAGTTCCTTAAAGACAGCAGCAGAAATGGCTCTGGGGAAACATCAGTACAGGGTGAAAAAAATAAGACCTCAGAGAACTTTTAGAAAAGGCTCTCTGAAGTCTGAGAAAAGAATCAAGCTGAGTATGTGACTGTGTTAGAACCTTGGTCATTGTATTTTGTCTCCAAAATGTGATTCTTTTTCATTCCTGTAAACACTGAGCCATACTGAAGCAGGGCCCAGTTGGGACCCCAGTAGTAGAGGCCTCGCAATGTCCAGGCCTCACCTTTTCGTGACCTACATCTTAACAATAGATCATCCACTCGCTCTGTGGCTTGAGCTCAGAATGCCCAATCATACCCAGTTCCCTGTTTTACAAAATTACCCTTATCTTATGATTAATGCCCTTAGCTTATTGATCACAGTCTCTATGGTCTAGCATTCTTTCCAGGCTACTCCCATCATTGTTCCTGCCACATTGCCAGAGGAAAGGCTCCTGCAAACTCCCGTAAGTGTAGCCTCTGGAGGAACACTCAGATTTTCCCTTCAATACCCTAAGCCAGTCTCAGAATGGTAAGGCTGTTTTTGAAGGTGCTAACCTGCTGCCTTCTCAGATCACCGGTGCTCTTGTTAGGAATACCAGGACTGGAAAGAACCCACGCGGCACTCAGAGAGTTAGGAGAGTCAGCTTTATTATGCTGGAGGGATAAGCAGGATCCTTCCCAAAGACTGAGTCCCTAGCAAGGTTTTGAGCAGGTTTTTATGGGTTGGAGACTTCCTTGAATTGGGGAAGGGGTAAGTGTCGTCTGGTGATTGGCTCTGGGTGTGGCTTGGAGGGGATTATGTGGAAGTGGGCTGGGGCTTAGGCTGGGGACTTCTCTCTCCCCGCTCGGGCCACCATTTTAGCTCAGTTCCATGTGGCAGGGAATCATTTTAGGTCAGTTTCTCCATCACTCTGACAATAAACAGTTATTCTATGGCCCAACTCCTGTGTCGGTCTATTGGCTGAGTGGCGCAGGCAGCAGGAGCCCGACTCAGTTGCCCTCCGGTTTCAATATTACTTCAGATAGAGTTACAGAAAACATTGAGTATCCATTATAGTGAAAATAATAAGGAAATTGAAGTGTCCTGTGTATTCACTGCTCTAACAAATGTTCACTGAGTACTGAGTTAAAGGAACTTTCTGTAAGTGCGTGGGAGAAATTCAGGCACAAGACAAACAAAGAGCCCTGCCTTTATATGGCTTCTATTATATTCAAGGAAAACACAGGAAATATGAAATACTGAATTATATAGTATGTTAGAATGTGGCAGGTGCAATGGAATCAAGGAGAAAAGGTGATTTTGCTGAGAAGAGTGGATGAGCAGTGAGGAAGACCTCCTTACTGAAAGGCCATTGACATGGATGAGCCTTGTAAGTATTTTTTTGGGGGAGGGGTATTTGTTCTCTTTAAAAATAAATTGAGGTACATTAAAATTTTGAAGAGTTTATTTGAGCAAACATCAATTCCAATCAGGCAGTACCAAACCGAACTAGGGGAAAGGAAGCAAAGCAAGGAAATTATTTGATTGGCTATAGCTTAAGGAGTTGCCTCATTTGGGAAGGCCTAGTTGGCTGTTTGTGACTTGTTCTTAGGTTTCAATTTCTTATATTGAAGCATTTACAGGTGGAATAGCTGATACAGGCCAAGTGAGTAGCCCAGCCCCCAAATGAAAAACTTCTAAGTTTTCTTTCCTATAGGGATTTTAAGTTTCCTTTTCCCTCGTTTCTTAGCTCCCTAGTTCCTGATCTTAATCACCTTTCAAATCAGCTTTTTAATCTTAAACTGAAGATTGTTCCTAGCCTGAATCATAGGAAGTCCCTGCTCCCTGCTCAAGGCCACTCCAGGCCCAGCTCCTAGGTGAACACCACTACCTAAATAACCGGATGTCATGCGGGAGACCCTGCTCGCTGCGCCACTTGTCATGTGGGGCGGCCTTGGGGGTCTCTGCTCCCGCTCCCCACATAAGAACGCAGGATATGGTGAGGCCAAAAAGGAACACCCACGGAGCCATAGATAGGGGAGTCATACTAGTATATTCTCTCTGGCGGCACTATACTCTCACTGGAGGCTGGATCCACACTGTCCGCAAACCGCCATCCACGCTTGCCAGCCCAGCCGCCATCTTCTTGCTAGCCCCCATTCTTTTTTTTCCTCTTCCTGCTAGCGTAGCCACAGCAGTTGTATTAGTGGCCAATGGCTCACTGGTTACAGCTGACGGCCAACTAGCCACAGCTGATGGCCATGCAATCACAGTTGATGGCCATTTACTACCTGAGCCAGCACCTGTCTATGTGAGGCCGAGAGCCTGGAAACTACTTTCTGGGGCTCTGACCCCACACCGGATTAACCAGAGGAAAAGACCATAGGTTCCACGAAGCTAAACAGAATTCTATCCCACAGCCACCTTGTGTCGATGGCTCTAGGTCCTGCTTCTTGGGCCAACACTTTTAACTCTGTTTAATCAAAATCTATTTTTCCTCATTTAGGGGCCTTGGGGATACAGATGTGTGGGGACAGAGCCAGGAGTGCAGTTTCCAGGCTCTCGCCCTCATGTGGAAAGGTGCTGGCTCAGGTAGTAAATGGCCATCAACTGTGATTGGATGGCCATCAGCTGTGCGTAGTTGGCCATCAGCTGTGCGTAGTTGGCCATCAGCTGTAACCAGTGAGCCACTAATATAACTGCTGTGACTACGCTAGCAGCAAATGGGGGCTAGCAAGAAGACGGTGGTTGAGCTAGCAAGCGTGGGTTGCAGATCGTGTGGATCCTGCTTCCTGTGTCTCTGGCCCAGCCGCCAGTGAGAATATGGTAGTATGACTCCCCTGTCTATGGCTCCATGGGTGTTCCTTTTTGGCCTCACCATATCCTGCGTTCTTATGTGGTGAACGGGACTAGAGACCCTGCATGACACCCTGCATGACAAGATGATACCCCAGCAACATTACCAGTTCCAACCAAAGAAGCCAACACAGCCTTCCAAGCAGATCTCAGTCTTCCAAGCGGATCTTGAGACCCCTTCCTCTCATCTGAGATTGGATAGGGTTCTGTGAATCCCCCAATAGGTAGGGACAGCTCTTCACCCCTGCCCAGCAGGAAGCAGATACAGAAGAAAAGACCCCTGTTCCTCAACTTCCCAGAGAGATTTTATGAGGATCACATCTCTCAAGGGGAAAACAAGGCAGGCAGTTAGAGATAGGTATCGGGTCTCTGCATTCCTGTACGTCCAACACAACCCACAGAACACGACCGTCCAAAAGACCTCCCCTCCACCCCAAATTTCCCCTCCTACTGTAATTATCTACCCTTATGAGGAAACAAATGGGTACAAAATACCCAACTGGATTGCAGCAGTTACTCACACCTGCACAGTATAGGCCACAACAACCTTCATTTCACCTGGGCATCATTATACCATCATAATATCATACATATGCCCAGTTCAGTAGTATCATTATAACAGACTGAATTCTGGGAAGGAATAGCGCAGTCTAAAAAGATGATGTAATATCCTCTTGTCAATCACAGGTGTCAATCAAGTGGTTCCATGCCTGGAAAGAAACAGCCCATTCTAGAGAAAAAGATTTAAAAACTCCAAGTCCTCGCCAGTCAGTGCCTCTTGAGCCTTGCCTTTGCTTGGGGCCCGCTCCAAACCCTTTGGAGTGTACTTTTTCTCCTAATACCGTGTTTCCCCAAAACTAAGACCTAGCTGGAACATCAGCTCTAACCCATATTTTGGAGCAAAAATTTGATATAAGACCCGGTATTATATTATACTATATTATATTAAAATTAGACCGGGTCTTACATTAATTTTTGCTCCAAAAGACTCATTACAGCTGATGATCCAACTAGGTCTTATTTTCAGGGAAACACGGTAATGCTGCCTTGAGACTTGAGGCCTTTGAGTCCATTCTTCTGCTCCGACTCGCTCCAATCCCTTTGGAGGGTACTTTCTCTTTTAATAATGTCCTTGAGCCACTGCTTTCTGCTTGAGCCCACTTCTACATCTTTGAAGTGTACTTTTTCTTCTAATAAACTGCTTTTTCACTACTTTACCTCGGTATCTCGTTCAATTCTTTGCTCGAGTTGCCAAGAACCTGGACACTGTGCTGAGAAGGGCCCACTCACCGGTAACATAACGTTGACACTGTATCTTCTATTTTGAGATTTAAACCTCTTAGTATAATTTCGACTTAACAGTGTAGTTGAGCTTGGGACTTTTTAAGTTTTTCTTTCTTTGCTCTCCTCCCTTCCCGCCAAACCTTAATGACTCTGTTTACTATACGTTTACTCTGCCATACTAATTTCATGGATGTTTACTCCAGATCTTATGCATACCAGGATCAATGACCCTATTTCCTCAAGGAAAATTCCAGAACACTGACTTGAAAGGTTTTACATCTGCATATCCCTGAAACAAACCAGCGTCTGGGAAGCGTCTTTTTTGAGGAATTGCCTGACCAACTTCCCTTTTCCTTTTTTCTGCCTCTCCTTATCTGCCTATAAAACCTTTTGGCCATGCTGAGGGAAAGGGGGGGGGGATGGCCTTTGGACAGGAGTCCACCATCCTCCCAGAATGTTGGCATTTTGAATGAACCTACTTTTCTTACACCAACCTTGCCTCTTGAGTTTTGGCTTTCGTGTGGTGAGCAGCCAACGTTTAGCACGGTAATAGTGGTAAATTAACACGAGAAAATGCTCACAGTCACGAATCCCTAGGGAAATGTGATTAAAACCACAGATAGCACTACACATTTACTAAAAGGGTTAACATTAAAGACTAACCATATCAAGTATTGGCAGGAATATGGAGGAAATGGGACTCTCATACACTGCTGGTGGAAATGCAAAAGGGAACTATCATTTTAGATTAGTTTGGCAGTTTCTTAAAAATTTTAACTGTCACCTACCCTGTGTGTTAGGCATTACACTTTGAGTTTTACCAGAAGAGCAATGAAACATCTCTCCATATAAATAACTGTAATGAAAACATTCAGAGAACTATTTTTTGCAAATAGTCCCAAATGAAATAATCCAAGTGCTCCAAAACAGGTGAGTGGATAAAAATAGTGCTATATATCCAGAGAACAAAACAGTACTCGGCAATAAAAACAATGAAACTACTCATATAAGCACCACTGATGTATCTCAAAACAAGACTGCACATGAGGAACTCGGGGAAAAGATAAGTAAACACTTTATGATTACAATCATATAAAAGCCTAGAAAATGCAAACTAATGTACTGTAAGAAAGTAAATAAATAGTTGCTGGGTGGGCCAGGAAGGGCATGAAGAGAGATTATAAAAGGACAGGAAATATGCAAGTGACAAGTATTTTCATTATCATCATATTTTCACAGGTTCATATGTATGGAAACACTTACCAAATTGTACACTTTAAATACTTAAGGCATGTGAATTACACCTTAATAATCCTTTACTGTTCAAAATAGAAATCTCAATCTCCTACTCTTTTCAGAAACTGAGCTTCGGTGACTACATATTGACTCCACAAGCTCTCCTCTTGTCCTAGCATGCTCAGTCTGGCCTCAGTCGCAGTTGGCAAGCAATGCTATTTCCACTTGTATCACAGGAATAGTGGCTGGACTGGGTCACAAAAGCCACTTCCTTGGACTATGAGCTCTCCCTTCTCTTTATCCTGGCTTTCCTGCCTGCACAGCAACAGCCTTCATGAGACGAACAGCCCAGGGAGGAAATGGGAATCCAAAAAACTTTAGATTATTTTTCTGACAATAATCTCTGTTACACAAGCTCCACAGATCTGCAGGTTGAAGAATTTCTGTGCACACTGATCCTTAACAGCCACTGAAGTATTTGTGGATGCAATTTTAGATGCAGTACATCCCATTTATGTGGCTGAGGTGGTCTCCTCCACTCCCTATGAACCCAGTCTTCTGGATTACCAGTTATGGTTCCCCTGCCCTCTTGTGTTACAAGTGAATTCTGTACATCAAGGTACATGGCTCCTTTGCAGGTTCTGGGGGAGAGATTCCACTCAACTGTACTTGGTATTATATAAACTTTGAGCAAGCATCCATGGTGTTTCCAGAAGCACTGGAGGTTGTCACAACTGCTCTGTCTGAGCCCACAAAAAATCCTGGCATCCGGACCACAGAGCCCAGGAGGTTGTATTAGTTGGCTAGAACTGCCATAACAAAGTACCACTAACTGGTGGCTTAGACAACAGAAATTTATTTTCCCACAAATATGGAATCTAGAAATCAGAGAAACAGTTGTCAGCAGGGTTGCTTTCCTCTGAGGCCTCTCTCCTCAGCTTGCAGATGCTGGTCTTCCTTTTGCGTGTATCTGTGTCCTCACCTCTTCTTTTAAGGGTTCCTTTCATATTGAATAAGAGTCTACCACAATAGCTTCATTTTGACTTAATATCTCTTTCAAGATGTTATGTCCAATGACAGTCACATTTTGAGGTACTGGTGGTTATAACTTTGACATGAATTTTGGGGTACAGAACTCAGCCCCTAACAAAGGCTTTGGGTCATAATGCAAGTTAAGATTGAAAAGCAGAGAGCTTTTATTCATTCATTCATTTGCAATTACATTGTCCTCTCTAAAACATGAAGTTTGGGATCCAGTGAAATCTGTTCACCCCTTCGTGCTGGCAGAGCTCAATTCTGCTTTCAAACCACCATTCAAAGTGAACAGAATACCCAATATTAACGGTAATTAAACAAAAAGGTCTTAATTATTGCATAAACCAGAGAAATGTGTGGCACGCAATTCCTGGACCGGTGACTTCAAAGCTTCAGATTTTATCACAAGCCTCATGTGAGACCAACAATGTTCCTAAGAAATGTTGTCTTTCTTTGCAAGACACCTTTCAGAACTCCAATCAGGTACTCTGAGCCAACACTGAGTCCCATCCATACCTTTAGTCAGAGAGAAGGGAATGAGGATCCCCTGTGGGTTCCATTTCCTATAATTTCCATCAGCAATGAGAGAGCAGAGGTTAGCTTCCCTAAGCATGTGGGGTGGTGACTGATGTACACTGTGGGGAACTGCCAGGTGGCAGAAGTGAAATTACTTCTGCCACAGAAACTGACAATGACTTAAATCTAGCAAGGACTCTGGGAAGGTTAGAAAGCACAATGTCACTTCTGATTGTTTTCCAAGTATCTGGAACATACGGGCAATCACCCCACTGTGGACATCCTTGCAAAGGCTCTCCTCCAGTGTAATGACACTATGCAAAAAAAACCCATTACTTTCTGTGCTATTTTAAAGACTTTCTGCAGTGTGAACTCTAAAGTGTCAAATGAAGACAGACGTCTGGCTAAAGGAATTGTGACATTCACTGCACTCATAAAGGCTTTATTACAGTGTGAATTCTCTGATTTGTATGAGACTGTATCTTTGGTTAAAGGATTACCCATATTCTACACATTTGTCTTAGCTTGGGCTGCTATAAAATAGTATAAACTGGGGGGCTTATAAACAACAGAAATTTATTTCTCCTACTTCTGAAGGCTGGACATCTGACATCATGGTCCACATATGGTCAGTCCAGTGTCTAGTGAAAACTTGCTGATAGAGGACCATCTTCTCAAAGGGTCCTAAAATAGTAGGTGGAGAAAGCAAACTCTCTCGATTCTTATAAGGACACTAATCCCATTCATGATGGCTCTACCCATTTTTATCCTAATTATCTCCCAAAGACCTTACCTCCTAATACTATCACACTAGGGAATAGGGTTTCAACATATGAATGTGGGGGGGACATAACATCACTCATAAGGCCATTATCTGGTGTGTACCTTCTGGTGTTGAATGAGACTGGAGCTTTGACTAAAAGATTTCCCACATTCAGAGCACTCATAAGGCCTTTCTCCAGTGTGAACTCTCCAATGTTTATTGAGGTTGGACTTGTTACTAAATAATTTTCCACATTCACCACACTCATAAGGCCTTATTCCAGTGTGAACTCTCTGGTGTTGAATGAGGCCAGAATTTTGATAAAAGGATTTCCCACATTCCCCACACTCATAAGGTCTTTCTCCACTGTGAACTATCTGGTGTTTAATGAGGCTGGAGCTATGGCTAAATGATTTTCCACATTGACAGCATTCATATGGCCTTTCTCCAGTGTGAATTCTCCCATGGTTATTGAGGTGGGATCTTTGGCTAAATGATTTCCCACATTCGCTGCATTCATAAGGCCTTTCTCCAGTGTGAACTCTTTGGTGTTCTAAGAGAATGGACCTGTAGGTAAAGAATTTCCCACATTCTTTGCACTCATAGGGCCTTTCTGCAGTGTGAACTCTTTGGTGTTTCATGAGGTTAGAGCTATGGGTAAAGGTCTTCCCACATTCCCTACATTCATAAGGCCTTTCTCCAGTGTGAACTCTCTGATGGTTACCGAGGGTACAGCTTTTGCTAAAGGATTTCCCACATTGCCCGCACGCATAAGGCCTTTCTTCCGAGTGAACTCTCCAGTGTCTAATAAGGCTGTAGCTCTGGCCAAAGGATTTCCCACATTCACTGCATATGTAACATCTTTCTCTATTTAGGACTCTATGGTGATGAACAAGGGTGTGTTTGTACCTCAAAGCTTTTGTGTATTCTTGAGGGTTGTAATGAGTTTTTTGCCTGGGAAAGGCTGCCACATACTTGGTTCCAGTGTTTGAAGTTTCTTCAGTGTTAGTGGTTTGCACCTGGAGAAATCCTGAAGAGGCCAGGAAGTCCTTCCCAACCACCCAGCAGGTAAAGTGCTTCCCAGACACATGAAATGTGCAGTCATTCCCAAAGGAGGCTCTGCTCACATTGATTCTGAAGGGTTTCTCACCGATGTTCTGTGTCTGGTGCTGAGGGAGGTTTGCACTGAAATATAACTGTTTCCCACATGAGGCAAGTCTGCACAGCTTCTGTCCATGATGTGTTCCCTGATGATCAGCCAAGTGCAAAATATCTTTCAGCACTGGGGTACACCTCTCACATGGATGGGCCCTTTGGGAAGACAGACCAGCCTTGGAAATCCTGACCTGTGACACTCTCTCTACAGAAATGCTCTGCTCAGGTGCCTCATCCTTTACCCCACACCAACAACCTAAAAGAAAAGAAATACTGATAAAGTGTGTGCTGACTGTGGTGGGAGGGGGCAGCCTGTTACAGGTGTATGTGTGACACAAGTAGGAATGAGTCCATGAACTGTTTACAGAAACCTGGAGTTGGGTTCAGGTTGAGGATCCCTTAGCAGTACTGGGCAGCACTGGGTTGAGTGTGGGAAGGATGTGGGAAACCTCATGATGTGAAGGACATGACCAGGGAGGAGAGACAGGGTCTACAACTCATTTCTCTGTACACAAATTTAGGAAGACCTGTCTGATGGTGGCCATCACCCAAATGCTGGGTAGAAAAGGATGAGGCTATAAAGAGCACAAGATGGGGGAGGTAGCATACGGTGAAGGCAGGGCTGCTACTTGTTTATGTGAAAACATTCTGCAGGATCTTGTCTGCAGCTGACCCAGGAGTGCTATGCAGAAGGGTGTGTCCAGGCTCAGGAATATCCAACTGCACAAGAGCAGCTGGTGTTCTATGACTGTTGAAGAATATGTGTGCACATTATGACATAATATGTAGAGGACAGCACTGTCAACAGAGAAGTAAAACTAGAGTCCAGAGATGTGAGGACCAGCGCACAGACTGGATGTAAGAGGAGAAATGACATGTAGAAGGCAGGCAGAAATGGAATGTAGCCATTGGCTATGGGACCAAAATACCAGTCAAATAGAATAGATTTCTGGTGTGGTTTCAATACAACCCTGACATCATGCCCTCCCCCAGGGTGCCACTCCTCAGGGTCAGGCTCCCTTTGAGCCCATCTTGCTGTGGCTGGACTCATAACCATCCTGTGAACCACCAAGGGCTTTCCACCTCACCTCCAAGGTGAGTAACTACATGGTACCCACATGATGCAAGTACTAAGGGAAAAACAGGAAAGGCGAGCAGCCAGCAGTGACCAAGAACAACTCAGCACATGACAGCCCGAGAAAGAAAACTAAATGCTACAAAGAGAACTTATGAGGGGGGTCTTACAAAAACACCCCATGGTCCACAAAGCAATGACAATGTAACTGGTGACAATTCCTGGCACAGGCAGGCATGAGGAAAGTAGTAAAACCTTGGGCAGAGAGCTGCTTGGGATCTGGACAAATTTGCCTGGCTAAGGAGATGGCAAGCAAAGTGGAATCCATAATGGTGACTGCAAGACACTAACCCCAGAATCTTCCATGGGAGACTTACGGGTAGCAGGTGTTGTGCCTGTTCAAGAAGAGGGCAGTGCACACACCTCAGGTCAATCAACCACAGCACCTACCCAGGACATGGGGGAAGGAAGCAGTGCTCGTGGTCCTATGTGAGAAGGACAGACTTGTCTCTGGGGAAAAGAACAGGACAGAGAGGAGCTCAGGAAACAGAGATGGGGGTGAAGATCTTACCCAGGGAGGTTATAAGTCTCAAGTTCTCCAGCATCACATCATGGTACAGGTGTCTCTGAGCCTCATCAAGGAGCTCCCACTCCTCCCAGGAGAAGAACACGGCCACATCTTCAAAGGTCACACTGCCCTATCATAATGGGGACAGATGAAACCAAAAGCAGCTCCTTCCTAAGGACCTACTATCCCGTCCCCCACATATTTGGCCCATGCCCATCCCCCTCCCAAGCTCTCTAACTCAGAGGAAACACCAGGCCCTAGTGCCAACGACACTGTTGTCTCCTCATGGGCTCACTGGTCATGAGGTTCAGCCATCAGTAACAAGAGGCAGGTGAACAAATAGATATCTAGGTTGCAGGCCTGGCACAGAAGATTCCACCAGCTCCTGCCAGGCAGCTCCTCTAGTATGGCCAAGGTCATATAAGTGTCAATGAGGGCCCTGGGACCATGAGACATACTCCCTCTCCAAGTGCACACAATTCCTTAGACTGTACTTCCATCACATCTCTGAAGAGTACAGCCACCACCATCTCACTGCCCCATGCCACAGATCTTTCCCTGGCCTCCCCACGTTACTGTAACTTAGTGACCTCCTCCTCTCCATCCACTGCTGAGGGTGGGATCCTGCCCTAGGTTATAGTTAAAGCCGAACATACGACACCTGACACTGGACAGATGAGACTGACAGCAGTTTAGTCAATCACAGATATTCACAGCCCAGGAGAGGAGGACACCACCCAGAGGTCCACGGGAGTTACGCTATAGAAAAGAGTGAACACCTAGGGGGTGTGGGATGCAAGCTTTGTAGTACCAGGATGCTGAGGTGCCCCTGGGTTCCAGCCTAAGGATGCACCTGGTTGACCTGAATAACTCCATGGGCAGTTAGAGAATTGAAACCTAATTTTAAAAGGTACAAGGAGGAAATGGGTGTCATATCCTTGATAAAAAGAATTGTTTGGCTAGTAGAACTTATCCATAGGAGCAGAGTGGGCAAGGGATCTTGCATTCAGGCTATTTCAGGCCCTTCAGGTTTCACCAAATGTCAAGGCAGCACATAACACTACAAATTGGCAGACAACAACCAGAGTATGCTTGGCAAATTCAAACAGGATCCAATATTACCAGACTTCCCACTAGTGGTGGCAGCTCCAAATACTTCTACAAAGGCCTCCCTGCCTGGCTCAGTTCCTTGCCTCAGACTTAGCCACACAGAATCACCTGTGCAGCTCAGACACCCTTGACCTCTTCCATTTCTGTGCTGCACTTGCTGTCTCTCTGTTTACTTAATCTCATCCAAATCTCAGCCCTATTGCTCACCCACTTCATGCCTAGTGACGCTCACAAATGATAACAAGTGCCCCTGACCTGATCCTCCAGGATGAACAAAACACCCCAGGCCCCATCAGAATTGCCACAAAATTCAGGTGGGTGCATAGCATGGAGAATAAGCACTAGCTGTGGCCTAAGTGTCATCCTGCTTGCATTACTCCTAGGCCTTTGCATCTACCTCATGTCCATTCTTCCCTTGGAAGCCCTGGTCACCTGCCAGACTATCCTGTCCTCAACATGTCTTTCCTTCATGGCCACTTAATTGTCTTACCTGTGTTTATGAAGCCCAAAACCATCACCCAGGTACACAAGCAGGAGACCTAGTTCAGACCCCACCCTCCCCAACCTGGCTGCCTAATAGCTTTACTACCATAACCTGAAGATAACCCCTCCTAAGTGTGACCACAGCTCACTCACCTGGACCCACACCAGAACACTGGATATTTTCATCAAGAACCCTCTCTTGATTTGCAGACCTGTGTGTCCAGCTGCCCAACTAATGCCTCTACTCAGTGATCTCAGAAACACCTCAGCCTCTTAACATGGCCAAAATAAAGCTCTTGATATCCCCAGTGAATACTTCTCGTACTATAACCTTCCCCAACTCGGGTGATGGAGCATCTATTCCTACAGGTGCTAAGCACAGGGGTTATCCCTGAACTCTCTCTCTCTCTCTCTCTCTCTCTCTCTCTCTCTCTCTCTCTCTCTCTCATTAGAAAATATAGTTGCCCCTTTTTAAAACATTCATTGAGAATCCAACCACTTTTCCTAAGCCACCATTCTGGTCCACTTAATCCTCACCCGGAGTTAGCAGTAGCCTGCAGCCTGATCTTCCTTTCTCCTGCCTCACCCCCACAGCCTGCAGCCACTCTACAGCTACATAGAGCCTGGTAAGAACTTTTAAGATCACCTCCCTCCTCTGATCAAAACTTCCAAATACCTCCAGAACAGACCCAACTTCTCAGGCAGCCATTCCAGTCCTCATTCCTGCTGTTTGTTCCCCCATGAAAAAAAGGAGACCTGAGGTTTCTTGAACATTCCTAGCTCAATTATCTCTGAGCATCTGCGCATCTTGGTACCAGTTCTTGATATAATCCTCCACACTTTTTACACTGGTTGCCACAAACAGTAACACCTCTATATAAAGCCTGAAATGGACTTACAACTCTGGACTTGGGGTTTCTCTAAGGTCTCCAGACCAAAGGTCAGGGAAAATGGCAGTTAAAGACTCCCAGGTAGGTATATAAATGTTGACTCACTATGTTGTACACACCTGAAACGAATACAATATTGTATGTCAACTGCAATTTAAAATGAATTTTTAAAAAATTTAAAAGGAAAAAAAAGAAAGAGAAAATGTGAGTGGAGGTCAGGGCCACTGAGGTTCTGGGACACCGTCCACTTCCCTGTGTAGGTTCTATAAGCACTTCTGCAGCCTAGGGAACCTGTATGAAGAGGTAGGCCTTAGAGAAATCGGTCCATGATGCAGTTTAAAGGGCTCATGCCTCGCTGTACATTTTCCTAACCCTGAAGCCGGTTGACCTCACCCTGGATGCCTAACCTCTGTGCCTCAGTGCTCAGTGTCCGTTCGTTACCAGCTATGTGATCTTAAACAAGGATTCAACCTCCCAGTACCTCAATAAACTCATCACCCCATCCAATCTGTTCTTCCTTTGAGTAGCCTTTGAGAAACTCCTCATTCTGTTCCCTGCAGGCAGAAGGCGGACCCCAGATTCCCAGATCCTCCCGGCTCCGTCGCCCCTACACGTCTTTACACCGCCAGCCCCTCCGCCTGAAACCCTCTCCCACACCCCATCACACCGGATGTCACCCACGAGCGCCTCACCGTCCTGGAAGCCGGGGCCTGAGCTGCAGGATGTGAGCAGGCGCCCCGCACCCGGGGCTTTACGGTTCGAGAGACACGCACTCACCTGGGCTGGACCGCTCAGCGCGACTGTCGCCATCGAAATCTGTGGGCGGAGCGGAGCGGGAGCGGAAGGAGAGGAGGGCCCAAGAGCGCGGGTCACCCTGGAGTCGTCGCCGAGCTTCAGACCCGCGTCAGTACGGCGGAGACCACGATTCCTCTAACCTTCTCGGTCCTGACCAGACGCTTTAGAACCAAAACAGAGTAGTAAGAATGGCCGACATGATAAGGACGTCGGAAGTCCCACCTTTGCGCGATGCGCACGCGCGGAAATGTCTCATCCTGGCCCGTCATTGGCTGTGCATGGCGTCCTCTCTGTGTAGGCTCTTCCGGGTAATGTAGGTCCCAGCGCTCGAGAGGTGGCAGGTTTGTGGTGTTGGCGATCATGACTGAACTTGACTAGCCGTTGTTTGACAGTAGTTTCCCGTATTCTTGCTTTACCACAATATTTCGCCCCTAGAATCTCAAGATACTTTTCCTTTGTGTTGTTACTTCCCTAAAAATATATTGTTCTTTATTAAAGATGTTCTACGAGACTGAATTCTAAGCCACCTCTTTGACTCGATCTTGAGTCTCTCTCCTGTGTATAGGAGATATACGTTAATGAAGCTGTTTTTATAATTTTTATTATTTGTTGAATTTGCTGAGTCATCTTTTCCATCAGAGCTTGGCACATTTTGGATGTGGCTGAGTCTGATAATGTTTAACTTATCACCCTTCCCAATAATCCTGTACACTATATATTGACGAGATGGGTGATTGAGGATTGGTCGTGACAAAGGTGTGTGATGACTGTTGGGTAAATAAAATCTAGGAACCCAGAAACGCTCTCCTCAAAAGTAATGGTGACAGAAAACACTTGCATTAAACCAGAATTTGATGCACATGACAGGAAAAGTGTTAACTGCAAAGGCAGGGGAAAAAAATATCCCTTATATAGCTAAGCAGATACAACTCAATACATATATGTTTTGGTGATAAACAGTAACTAGTCGCCCAACTCTGTATCCACACCATGCTCAGCCACTGGCTGAGCAGGCTGTTGAGAGTGTGATCTCTGGAAGGCTGCAGTGGATCCCCAAGAGAGCACAGCTGGGGGCTGTCGTCCAACTACACTTTTCACAGCAAGATCCATCATAAGGCAGGACCCAGCAGCACACCCTGATGTCTGCCCAGGACTGAAACTATATGGGTAATAATCAAATGATCTTAAATGTGGTTTGGCCAAAAACAGGTTTATCTCTTAAGAGATAAAGTTCAGTTTCTGAAACTTCCATCTTATTCCTTAAGAGCATCAAAAGTTGATTTAGTCTAAAAGTAAGGAAATTGGCCCTGGAAAAAAACCCCAAAAACTAGTCAAGTAAAAGAATTTGGCAGCACCGTTTGTCACACATAGTTCTTCCTAAATTTACCTGGTAATTGTTAGCTAATTGCCTTTATCCAGAGGAAAAACAAATTTCTTCTCATCTTTATGAGAGGTAGTTTTGTAAATCTGAGAAAGGCATCCATCAGGAGACTATGAATGAAATGATACGATGTCTGGAATTATGAGTAAACTAACACATCAGTGTGCTGAGAGATGGATGACACAGGAAAGGCCTGAAATAATAACGATGGCAGATTGGGGAGGGATTCATGTCGCTGCATAACCCCTGTTCTTTTGTTCTTCATAAGTCTTTTCCTGTTCTGTATATATTTGAAAATAGTTATAACAAAAGACAGAATTTGTCATTTTATCAGTAATCTTATATGATGAGAAAGATGAATTTCAAAAGTCAGGAGGAAACTGGTTTTAGGGTGAAAGAACACATCAAAACATCAAAATGCATATTTTAAGCATGCAGTTTAAGTCAACTATACTTCCGTTAAACTGTTTTAAAATCAAATGTAAAAATTTCAGACTTTCTAATTATTATACATTTTATTTGCTATGTCCTTGAGGTTAATTGCAGCTACTCTATCAGTATGTGGAAACAGAATATAACAGTGCATTACTGGCAACTCTTCCCACCTCCACTTTCAGTGAAATCCCATTGACAGTTTTAAACTAGCCACAGTGGGAATGTGTACAGCAGGGAAATTGACAAACACTACAAATCATGGCTTGATATATTGTACTGTTGAATATCTAGAGTGAAGAATGTGGAAAATATATTAATGCAGATTAAACTTAAAAATATATGTTGTATGTGGCCACTGCATTGTGTACAACACAAAAACCAATCAGGAAATATCCTTCTGGTATTCAAAAGCAATAATTCCTTAGAGCAAAGAAGTCAACATCACTGAAGAATGAATGAAATTTTAAAGTGTTTGTTGTTTCACTATGTTATTTGTTAATGAAAAAGAAAACAAGCCATAATTTATTTTAAAAAAAGAAACTAGCAAAAGATATGCGTAGACATTTTATCAAAGAAGACATATAGGTGGCAGATAAACAAATGAAAAAAAATTCTCAACGTCGTGAAACATCAGAGAAATGCAACTAACACCACAGTGAGATAGTGTTACACATTTGTTTTAAAATGTCAGAATTATAACAGGTTAGCCATATCTACCACTGGCGAGGATGTGGAAGAACTGAAACCCTCATCCACTGCTGGTAGGCATACAAAAGGGAACAACCATTTTACATAATATGACATTTACTGAAAAGTTGTGTATTCATCTATCTGACTCTACCTGTGATTCAGGCATTGCAACCCAGTATATTAGCTCAAAATCAATGAAACATGCTTATGAAGAACTACATTAAAATCTATGCAGCAGTTATATTTGCAATAGCCAAAAAATGGAAACCATTCAAATGTCTATAGGAAGATGAACAAACTGGTCCATCCACAGAACATCATACTTTTCAGCAATATGAAAAGAATAAACTACTCATAAAAGCATCATTAATGAAGCTCATGAGGGTACCCAGGGTCAAAAAAGAGGAAAATGCTTTATGACTTCAATCTTATAAAATTCTAGAAAATGTAAACTCAGGCGGCCAGTTGGCTCTGTGGTTAGAGCACAGTGCTCATAACAGGAAGGTCGCTAGTTCGATTCTCACATGAGCCAGTGAGCTGTGCCCTCCACAACTAGATTGAAGACAACGACTTGACCTGGAGCTGAGCTGCGCCTCCCACAACTAGACTGAAAAAAAAAAGAAAATGTAAACTTCTCTACCATAAAGGAAACTGAATCAATCGCTGACTGGAGGGCAAAAGAGATTATAAAGGGCATGAAGTAAATATGGGCTGATGCATAGGCTCATGATCATGATTATGCTAAAGCGTCCGTGAGTTCACAAGAATATCCAAAGTTACCAAGTTGAAAAATATTTAAATATGTTCAGTTTATTGCACATCATTTATATTTTCTTAAAGGTATTATAAAATGGGCTTCAAAATAGAAACCTAGAATTCCCTGTTTTTAGAAAATCAAGTTTGGCAGCACAATATTGACACCACCATATCTTTCCTCGTACCCTGGCCTGGGCACCTTGCCTCAGAGGTGGCAAATACTGGTGAGCAATGAAGGCGGTTTCCATCTGATTCAACAGGAATCCCAGCTGGTCACAAAGGCCACAGAGCTGGACTAAGCTCTCCCTCCTCCTTGTGTTCTTCATTTGCCTGTGCAGCACTGGTATTGACATGAAAAGCCCAGATCTATAGGAATCCACAAAATCTTTGTTTTCTGTAACAGTGCTCTCAGCTATATAAGATACATAGTTCCAGAGGGCCTGAGACTTTCGGTACCTGCTCATCCTTCACAGCCATCATGACCAAAACACTGTGGATGCCCCTTTAAAAGAGGCACATGCCAACCAGTTTGTTGCAATCTTGTTCCTCCACTTCCTATAAACCCAGTGTTTCTGTAACAACTTTCACCCTAAGGAACTCTGGATATCAGGGCACATGGATGGCTCCTCTGCAGGACCTGGGGGACAGATTTCCCTTGTTAGTACTGAGCATGATGCAATACCCACTGTGAACAAGAGAAAAATTTTGTAGTGCTCTAGAAGCACCAGAGGTTGTCACAACAACTGTTCCCGCTATAGGTTGACCTCTGAACCCACAAAATATCATGGCATACAGGCTACAAATTAGGCCCCAGGCAGCAATAAAAACTAGGGCAAAACTGGAAAGACAGCTATATTCTCTGAGTTGTCACTGTTCCTCCTGAGGCACCCGAAGTTTGGGATCCCAGCATAAACTGGTCATGTCTTCATGTTAGCAGAACCCAGAACCCACTTGTTTTCCAACCACCACATACAGTAAATAGAGTTTCAAGATTAAATGAGCTTGAACAATAAGGCCTTCCTTCACTGTCACACAAACCAGTGCAATATGAGGTAGACAGTTCTCAGATTCATGACTAGAGGATGAAAAATGCCACAATAGCCATGTGAGACCAATGGTTTCCTGAAAAAGTTCATCCATCTTTTTAAGTCATGGCAGAGTCCTCTGAGCATAAAATGGGCCAGGTCCATGGCCTAACTTATCAGAAAGGAAGAATAACTTATCAGAAAGGAAGAACTGAGTACTCAGGCTTATCAAAAATCCTTCTTGTGAATAGATCACCAAGGTTTCCATCCCTGGGTGCACTGAGGTGGGTGAGTGTTGCACAGTGGGCACCAGCCAATTAGTAGAGATGAAAGGCTTTTTCTACAGAACTGGCAGTGACATAAATCTGGCAATGGCCCTGTGAATTTAAAAAATGCAGTACAGTTCCCACATACCTGGAATTTATGTGGATGTTCAGATGTGTGAGGTTTAACTCAGGCAGCTGGCACTCTCCCAAGAGATCACTCTTAGTGTTATACTGAAGAAATAACACATTCCCTGAACATCTAAGCTGTCGTTCTCATATGAACTGTTTGGTTTTCCAATGAGATAATGCTGCAGGTTTTTTCACATTCCCTGTACTCATAAGGCCTTTCCCAGTGTGAACTCTAATGTGTACTGAGACTGAAGTTTTGGTTAAAGGACTTCCCACATTCCCCACACTAATAAGGTCACTATCCAGTGTGAACATCATGTTGTTTTAGCACTTATTAGTTCTTGATGTAGTGCGAACTACTGATGTTGAAGGAACACATAGCTTTGGCTAAAGAATCTCCCACATTTGCTTCAATTATAAGGACTTTCTCTAGCGTGAATTTTCCTATAGTTAATGAGGCTGAGGTTTGCAGCAAAGGAATTTCCCACATTCACTGCATTTATAAGGTCTTTCTCCAGTGTGAATTCTGATTATAATGGAAAGCAGAGATTTGGCAAAATGGTTTTCCACATTCACCACATATATAAGGTCTGCGTCCAGTGTGAACTCTCCTGTGTTTAATAAAGTTGGAGTTTGCAGCAAAGTGTTTTCCATATTCAGTGCACTCATGAGGCCTTTTTCCAGTGTGAACTCTCTGGTGTTGAGTGAGACTCGAGCTTTGGCTGAAGGATTTTTACATTCCCCACATTCGTAAGGCTTTTCTCCAGTGTGAACTCTCAGGTGTTTAGTGAGGTTATGTTTGCAGCTAAAGGATTTTCCACATTTGCTGCACTCAACAGGGCTTTGTTCAGTGTGAAATTTCTGATGTGAATTGAAGCTAGATCTTTGCTTGAAGAATTTTCCACATTCACTGTACTGATAAGGCCTTTCTCCAGTGTGAACTCTCTGGTGGAAAACGAGGCTGAAATTTTGGCTAAAGAATTTCCCACATTTGCCACACTCATAAGGCCTTTCTCTAGTGTGAATTCTCTGGTGTACAGTGAGGTTGGACTTGTACCTAAGTGATTTCCCACATTCGCCACACTCATAAGGTCTTTCTCTAGTGTGAACTCTCCTATGTGTAATGAGGTGGGAATTTCAGGTAAATGATTTCCCACACTCTGTACATTCATAAGGTGTTTCCTTTCCAGTGTTCAATGTCATGGGACGTGTTGTTAAATATCCCACATTCCTCATACTCAAAAGCTCTTTCTCCAGTGTGAACAGTCTGATGTCTAATGAGGCAGCAGCTTTTGCTAAAGGATTTCCCATATCCACTGGACAAAAAACATCTGTCTCTAGTGAGGACTCTCTGGTGCTGAACAAGTATGTGTTTGTGGCTGAAGGATTTCATGTGTTCTCCCCAGCTGAGTTGTTGAGAAAAATTGAGCTTTTCCCTTCTGAAAGGCTGTCACACAATTGGTTCTGCTATTTGACTTCTCCCTGGTATAAGTGGTCTGTTGCTGGAGAAATCCAGGGCTGGCCAAGAGGTCCTTCCCAACCTGAGATAAGTGTCTTCCTTGACACATTCAATTTGCAGCTTTTCAAAAATAAGTCTCTGTCACATGGCTGCTGATGGGTTTCTCTCCCATGTGCTGCTTCTGATGAACATTTGCACTGACATATAGTTATTTCCCACATGCCTCACACCTGCAAAGTTTCTGCTTGCAGTGTGTTCCCTGGTGCTCACCCAAATGCAAAATGTCACTCAAGATTGAACCACACATTTCACAAGGATGGGCATTCTTGTGAGACAGATTGACACTGAGAGTCCTGACTTGTGACACTCTTTGTACAGAAATGCTCTGGTCAGAAAGAGCCTCCTGATACTCCACTTCATGGCAATTATCTGAAAGCAAGAAATGCTGGTGAAGTGCATGCTGACTTTGGTGGAGGGGGCAGCCTACAGACAAGTGTGTGTGTGACAAACCCAGGAACTAGTCCATGGGATTATTTGCAGGAACTGAAGTTGGCTTTAGGTTGAAGATGTGGCTGTTAGCAACACTGGGCTATACAGATCACAGGACAGGGGAGGCCTCATGAGGTGAAGGACACAACTTGCTCCTCATCAAATAACTTTCAACATGATCTTGTTTGCTGGTGACCTGAGTGCCATGTAAAAGCTTGTGTCCAAGCCCCCCCACACACACACACACACAATGAAACTGTAACAGGGCAGCTGTTGGTCAGGAACTGTTTAAGAATGGGTCCACACTTCATAATACAAATCATATAAGCCAATGCTGAAGATGGCTACAGATAGAGCAGTGAGAAAAATGGGTGAGACAGAGTCCAGAGAGGTAGGGATTAACCATGGGCTGGATGTAGGTGTAGAAGTGACAAAGTATAAAATTGACAGATCAGCAAATGTCAAGAATTGGAAAGAAAATGCAGAAATAGTATGTGTGATCACAAGCATTGGCACCCAAATACTAGTCAAACAGAATAAGTGTCTCGTATGATTTGAACATATCCTGACATCATGCCCTCCTCCTTTAGGGTACCACACTCTGGTCTAGGCTCCCTCTGAGCCCATCTTGCTGGGACTGGATTCATATCCAAACACTGAACCATTGAGTGCTCTCCACCCCAAGCCCAAGATGGTGAAGTACATGGGACCTGGATGATGCAACTAGTTAGGGGAAGACAGACAACACTAATTAAGAACTACTCAACACATGACAACCCACAGGAAAGAAAATGAAATATTACAGGTAATTTCAGAGGAGAGTCTTGCAAGAACAGACCATGGTTCACATGAGTGGTGACCATGTCAGTGATGGCGATTCCTGTCACAGGCAGGCATAAGGAAATATCAGCTAGAAGAAAGAAGCAGAACCGAAGCTACACAGGTGACTTAGATCTGGACAAAGTTACCTGGCCTAGGTGAGAGCAAGCAAAGTGGGATCCATTAATGTGACTGCAAAACCATCTTCCCGTGATACCTTCCCTGTGAGACTATAGGGAAGGTGTTAGGGCTGCTCAAGGAGGAGAGGGCAGTGCACACACCTCAGCCAACCAAACACAGCACCTACCCCAGGAATGAGGGGCAAGCAGTGCCCACAGTCCTATGTGAGGACAGACTTGTCTCTGGGGTAAAGGGAAGGGCAAAGACTAGCTTAGGTCATGGGGAAAAGTTTGAAAATCTTAACCAGGGAGATTGTAAGTCCCAAGTCCCAAGTTCTCAAGCATCTCATCATGTTACAGGTGTCTCTAAGCCTCATCAAGTAGATCCCATTCCTCCCAAGAGAAGTACACGACCACATCTTCAAAGGTCACACTGCCCTGCTATGATGGCGACAGATGAAACCACAAACAGCCTCTCTCCTGAGGAGCCACAAACATTTAATGTATGCCCATCCTTCTCCTAAGATCCCCAACTCAGAGGAGAAACCAGGCGGTGGAATTACTGGTGCAGCTGTCTCTTCATGGGCCCACTGATAACTGGGTAAAGCCATCAGCAGCAAGAGGCAGATGGACAAATAGATATCTAAGCTGTGGGATTAGCATAGAAGGATCTACCCCCTCCACAGGCAATTCCCTGGCATGGCCATTTAATGTAATTCTCAATGCAGTACCCTAGACCATCAGACACGCTCCCTATCCAACTACACATCACTCTTTATAACGCACACACACACACACACACACACATCTCCAGATCCCATAGCCACATGTCATGGCCACTAAAATCAATGCCCCACACACTTGTATTTAATTACCTCCTCATAACCCCAATGGTGAGGGTATGATTGCCACCCTCAGTGTTGAGCCAAACTTATAACACCTGATGCTGGACAGATGCAATTAACAGATGTTTATTAACTTCATATACTCACAGCCTGGGAGAAGAGGACACATGACTACAGGAAGTTTGCGCGCTAGGAAAAAGTGAACAACCAGGGGCAGTCTTTGTGGGACTGAGAGGGTAGGATGTCCCAATTCTGCAGAATGTGACTGACTTGTTTAAATAATTCTGCAAGTTGGGAGGGAACCAAAACCCACTACAAAGCGATAAGCAGGAACTGTGCCTGGTCCCCTTAATAAAAAGGGTTGTGAGGCTAGAAGACTATCTGTGAGAGCACAATGTGGAGAAAAACTTGCACAAGAGCCATTTGAGGGCATCCTGGTTTCACCTGATGTCAAGGCAGGACATCAGTTGGCTTTAATTTTAGGACTTAACACAAGTTGGCAGGAAGCATCCAGAGCATACTTGAAAAATTCAATCAGGATCCAATATTACCACAGACTTCCCATGGTCCCCATTAGCCAAGGCAGCCCCATCATTCTATTAATATGATGGTCTGGCTACATTCCTTACATCAGACTTTGTCACAGAGAGCCGTATGCGTGTGTGTGTGTGTGTGTGGGGGCGTTCAGAATGAGCCACCCCAAGATACACCTTGGTGGTATGCAAATTATTTTGAGCTAAAGGCAACTGAGACCATGAAGGCTAAAAAGAAACTTCTGTATCCATCCCCTTAACTATCTTAGAGAAATTTCAATGAGAAGTTTTGCCATAAGAGATTAGCAGAGATAACATTTTCTGACCTTCTTATACGGCAGGGTAAACTACTAATTACTGAATGTGTTTGCTTTCCCTGCAATGATCTGCGCCCCAAGGTTCCTAACCTCATTGCTGGCTCAGAATGTCTCATATACCCATGGTCCCTTTCTGTCTCTGAAACTCTCAAGTATGTGGAGTTCCCATGTGCATGAAATTAAATTTGCTTTTCTTCTGTCAATATGTCTCTTGTTGATTTGAACATTTGGCCAGCCAAAAGAACCAGAGGAGAGAAAGTGGAAGGATCTCAGATACCCAAGGTCCCATACTAATTTTGCAGCATTTGCTGTGACCTCAGCAATTACAACCTTGCTCCTTCCATCCACACCTCATTCACAGCCCAGCCCCATGATCACCCTCCCCAGGTCTACTGAGTCTCAGGTGACTGAAATTACCCCCAATCCTATCTTGCTGAATAAAAACATTTCAGGCTTCGCTAAAGTCCTCACAAAATCCGGGTGAGTCCATAAAGTGGTGAATAAGCACCAGTTTCAGCCTGACAGCATCATGCCTTAATTAGACCTCTGCATCCATCTTATGTCCACTCTTCCCTTGTAAGCCTCAGCCACCTGCCAGACTACCTGCAGGGTCACTTATCTCCCTTATCTGTGGTTATGAAGCCCAATGACATCATCTATGTATGCAAGCAAAAGACCCAGTCCTTGGGCCCCCACACTCTTCTTCTTGTCCACTGTGAAAATTAATAAACAGAAACCTCAAACCTCATTTAAAATCAAGTTTGGTGGGCCTGTAGGGCGAGTTCTTACACTCTACCACTCATCGTTAAGAACCCCAAAAAGAAAGAGTCGTATTTTCCATTTGCAACTGGAAGATGTTTTGTAATCCAGTACTCCAGCAGGAAGTGGGAGTATCTTTTCCTTGCTTCACAACCACTCAGGCAATGAAAAGCCACTAAACATCAAACTGCTGGTTCTCTGCACTGGACTTTGTTTACAACAGCCCCTCTGAACTCTCTCCTTCTTCTATAAAAAAAATTCCTCTCCTTTCTTCTCTGGACTTGCCTATGGTTCTACCATAGCTTGCATGTCATGGATTGCAATTCTTTGTTGTTCCCAAATAAACTCATTTTGCAGGAGAAATATATGGCTATTTGCTTAAGGTCAACATCCACTAATAGCTTTACCACCATAACCTGAAGTTTGCATCTCCTAAGTGTGACCACAGCTCACTTGGTCTTCACAGTAACTACTACACTTTGGATGCATCCATCCTGAATCCTTCCCAGATTTCTCAGTTTGTGTGTCCATCTGCCCATTTGAGGCTTCTACTCAATAGTCTCAGAAACATCTCAGATTCTTAACATGGTCAAAACAAAGATACTGATATCCTCAGTAAATATTACACATATCACCAACTTCCTCATCTCAGTTGGTGCAGCTTCCATCACTACAGCTGCTAACCCAAAATCCCTGGGGACATCACTGATTCTTGTTTCACTCCCTCACCATCCACATTAGAAAATCTAGTTGCCCTTCTTTATTATTTTTAAATTTTTAATTGTTTATTTATCAAGAGAAACTATTCCTTAGCCCAAATATACATGTTTCATAGCTCAGGAACACAGGTGAGTGACAAACTTCTATGGAACACAACCTAAAGAAATTCTTTACATCCCCAAATCACTTTGCTCTCTGAAAGATATCAGCCTTCCTCATCTCATCAAAATCTTTCATGGAATCCTAATTTTTGTAGAAATCTGCATATGCCTTCTTTCTTGGTTCAGCCACAGCAAATTTATAGAAAGCTGCAACCCCCAGGGATAAGATTGCTCCAACAATATGGTATTGTAGAAGCTTCACCTGAAGGCCACACATCTGAGGTTTTGTCAAAGCACTGGAAAGCGTGGTAGTTATGTTCTCAACATCAGCGTCCTTCCTAATAGTTGCCCTTTAAAACACACAGCCAGATTCAACTCTGGTCCATTAATTCAGACCTGGGCTATGGTAATGGTCTCCATCCTGACCTCCCTTCCTTTTTCCTCAAGGCCACTCTCTGTTCTCTACTCTGCATCCAGAAAGAGCCAGTTAAGATTGTGCTATCACCTCCTCCCTCTTATCAGTTTTACCTTGAAGCATATGCACATCCTAGGACCAGCTATCAGGTTAACTTTCCATACTTGTTTACATTGGTTGTCAGTAATGGAAACACCTCTATATACAGGCTGAGATGGACTCAGGACCCTGGGCTTGGGGTTTTCTTCAGGGTCGCCAAACTTAAAGACTGGAGGAGTAGCATTAGGAGTCCCAGGAAACCACAATCCAAAAAACACTAGAGTGGGGCTGAGATTAGTAAGGGATTGGAACACCTCCACTTACCTGTGTGAGCTCCATAAGCACTTTGGCAGTCATGGGAACCTGTGCAAAGAGGCAGGCCTTAGAGGAATGAATGGGTCCCTGGTTGTGTTCCATGTGCTCATGCCTCCCTGTATCCCTCCTGGTCCTGGAGCCAGGTGACCTCAGTCAGACTGGCTGCCTAACTTGTGGGCCTCAATGGTCAGTGTTGACTCTTACCAGCAGTGTGACCCTGAACAAAGACTCAACCTCCCAGTGCCTCCATAAACTCATCACCCACCTCCAATCCGTTCTTCCTTTGAACAGCCTTCGGGACCGTTTTAAAATCCTAACGGAGATCATGTCTTTTTGTTCACAACTCTCCATGGTTCCCAGGATGCTCAGAATGGAGGTACAACCCCTCAGCTTACCAGATCAGGTGTCACTCCTCCTCACTCTCTGTTCCCTGCAGGCAGAAGGCGGACCCCATGCTCCCAGATCATCCCGGCTCAGTCGTCCCTCCACGTCTTTATACAGCCAGTTCCTCTGCTCATAACCCTCTTCCACTACCAGTCATACCAGATGTCACCCACGAGCGCCTCATCATTCTGGACTCCGGGGCCTAGGATGCAGGACATGAGCAGGCACCACACGCCCGGGGCTTTAGAGTTCGAGTGGGGTTAGGGTGGTGAGGGCCTGGGGGACACCTACTCACCTGAGCCGGGTCCCTCAGAGTGGCTGCTGCCTTAGGACTCTGTGGGTGGGTCGGGGCAGAAGCAGTGAGAGAGGAGGGAGCCCCAGGCACAGCGGTCCCTTTCCCAAGTGTGGGGACAGAACCAGGAGAGCAGTTTCCAGGCTCTTGGCATCACATGGAAAGGTGCTCACTCGGGTAGTAAATGGCCATCAGCTGTAATTAGATGGCTGTCCACTGTGGCTGGGTGGACATCAGCTGTTACCAGTTAGCCATTAGCCACTAATATACTGCCATGGCTACACTGGCAAGGGTTGGTTGGCGGAGAAGCGGATGGCTGATTGCAGCTAGCAAGTGCGGTTAGTAAGTGGATTGTGGCTGGCAATTGTGGTTGGTGGGCAGATTGTGGACTGCAGATCATGTTGGTCTTGCTTCCTGTATCTCTCCTGGCCGCCAGTGAGACTCGGGTGCAGGAAGACCCCTCAATGGGGTACTGGCAGATGTTTGCTTTTGTGTCTCGACCAGCCACCATCGAGAATACAGTGCTATGACTCCTCTATCTATGGCTCCATGGGTGTTCTTTTTTGGCCTCACCATATCCTGCATTCTTATGTGGGGAGTGGGACCAGAGACTCTGCATTACACCAGCCCTGGCACGGGTCACTCTGGCAGTGTAACCAAGCCTCAGGCCAGCGTCTGTGCAGCAGGGACCATGACTACTATCGCAACTTCCTGGTCCCATCATCTCCACCCCCTCCATACTCTCCTGAGCCCGTACCGGGTGAGTGCATCCTGAGAGAAGACGAAACGCCCAACACAAAGAGGCTGCCAGAAGTCCCACCCGAAGTTATGTTCTCACGTGGAAAGTTTTTTGAGCCTTTATTGGTCAGACAATGCTGCTGCCATCTGGAAACATTAATGTAGTTCCCGGGTCTACAGGCCACTCCCACCAAGGATGTTCCCACCAGATCCCCTGTGGAAAAGGCCAAGCTCCGTTGCAAGGGGTGCTGGGAAACTGGCAATCTAGGTCACAAGACAGAGGACCGGCTTAGCTCCTTTTTAAAGGTGCCATACTCAGATTTCTGGGGAATACTATGTGCAATTGATCACCCTAGTGTTTGGAGACATATCATTTCAGAGACCATGAGGCTAAACATTCTTTCAGATGCTCCCAAAGATTTACAGATCCAAATGCACATATTCCATACTCAGAAAATATGTCCACTGGTAGAGGAATATAGGGGTATCTTAAATCTGTGATCTCATTTCATTTCTGGGAATCTATTACAGGGACATGAGCACGTACTGCATGAGGAATTGATATTATCTCAGAAACACACTTGTAAAATGGAAATTATAGAAAGCTATTAATTTTTATAACTATGTAAGGTGACAGATGTTAACAAGACTTACTGTGGTGGTCATTTCACAATGTATATAAATATCAAGTCATTATCTTGTACACCTGAAACTAATATAATGTTATATGTCAATTATACCTCAATTAAAAAATAGGAAGCTATTAATAATGGCTATGTAGTGATTCAAAGATGGTGGCAGAATTGTCTCTGGGGAAGTATCATTGGATGGTGAAAAAAAGTGAAGATCTCACTTTTAGAAGTTTTAGTAGTGACATCCATGAGAAGACATACACAATCACATAACTTGTACATTTTGAAAAGAAAAATCCTTGGTGTACCAAGGATAATTTGGATATTCTTTTTTTCTTTTAAGATTTTATTGAGGAAGAGTGTGTACTTCCAGGACTTTTTCCAAGTCAAGTTGTCCTTTCAATCTTAGTTGTGGAGGGTGCCATTCAGCTTCAAGTTGTCCTTTCAGTCTTAGTTGTGGAGGGCGCAGCTCAGCTCCAGGTCCAGTCGCCATTGTTAGTTGCAGGGAGCGCAGCCCATCATCCCCTGTGGGAGTTGAGGAGTCCAACTGGCAACCTTGTGGTTGAGAGCCCATTGGCCCATGTGGGAATTGAACTGGCAGCCTTCAGTGTTAGGAGCACGGAGCTCCAACTGCCTGAGCCACCGGGCCAGCCCCAATTTGGACATTCTTGATTGGCAAGTTTTTAAAGTGTGTGTTTTGTGTTTTTTTTGCTATTTTATACTTATAACTACTATATTGTACCCCCTCAGTAAAATCAAGCTACTTAGCACAATGTATTAGTCATTTTGTGTAAAATGCAGAATTGAGAAAAATACACACACGCAGAAGCCAGGGGCGATGCAGTCTCAGAAAATATCTGAGAAGGCCTGAAGCCTTCATGCTGGGTTGGTTAATGATGGCCTTTCCGTGCATGGAGCCAGGCCCTAAACACTAGGAAAGATGGCTTTCTGGTTTGCTAAGATGGAGTCTTAGTAACAAGAGAGCAACTATACTATCACCTTTCACTAATCAAGGGAGTGACATCCATCATATTTGCAGGCCCACACTCAAGGGAAGGGAATTATACAGCTGTGTACACCAGGGAAAGGGAATCTTGGGGACCATCTTGGAATTTTGCTTTCCACAGTGGTTTTGCTAAGACACATATGCCCATGAAGATTCATGCTCTTCCCTTCCTTGTTGACTTGATTAAAAATCAGTCTAGCCTCTCCATGCTGGCATCCATATACAGTATGTAGTCCAGCAAACCAACACTGTAGTATGTACCATGCTGCCCTCCAATGACCAGAAGGCCTAGCCACAGACCTTGATGGATTCCAGAGGCACAAGGTGTACTGGAGCCTGGTTTCCCCACTTTCTGGGCTCTTACCTGATTTGGAACCCTGGGATATAATCACTCTGAGAATTATTGGCAATGGAGTGGATTTTCCCCCTCCTTCCTCTAGTACCAAGTTGATGTTCTCAGTCTCCTTGTGTGTAAATGGAGACAAGCTACTGGTTTTGATAGGTAATATCACTGGGAAAGTTCCATTTAATGAAAGTGGCTCCTTAGCATGGTCTGGGAGACTGCTCAAAGAAATTACTTGTATTTCTGGTTAGGACCAAGAAAAGAAAATCCTGACAATTTCTCTTTCAAACTTGCGAAGTTGGATTTTTTTTTCTTTCCAATTAAGTTATAATTATTCACGAACTATGAGAGTGAAGAAGCAAGAACTGCTATGTATTTATTTTCTGTTACACACTTCTAGTTTTCTTTCCTTAGAAAGCTGTTGTATAGGGTTCTCAGGGAGTGAGTTCTGCTCATGTCCTCAGTCTGTCATCCCTGCCATTGTTTACACTGGGTGGCATGTGCTGCAGCTCTTTTATTTGCTTTTACAGAGTTCCCATTTTTGCAATGTGCACAGCATTCTGTATTTTTGTTTTCTTTACAAACTTTTGCTTATCCTTCAATTTCATCTTTTCAATATGTTTTCTTCTTTTTGATCTAATAACTAAAATATAGACATACTGTTATTGAAAGACAAATAAATGAGGAATAGAAATGGAGAAAAAAGAGGTGAGGAAAAATGGAGCGAAAAATAAGGGTGCAAACAGTGGATTTTCAGTACATAATAACTGTTATTTGTCTGATAAGGATGGTGAAAATTAAATTTTAAAATTATTTTCCCACTTTCTGTATTCAAGCTTTATAAATGTCCAGTAAAAAAGTAAATGTAGAAAAGTTATAATCCAATGTCATGAAAAAACATTGAAAAAAATCTTTTCTAAGGGTAAGGAAGAGCCATCTGCCTAAATAAGCATCACTTATCTCTTCTCCTCATAGCCTTCCAGCCTCTTTCCTACCGTCTATGTCTGGTCTTATTAGAGAGGAGATCCATGCAGGGGACAATTAATAGGATTAAATCAGACACTGCACTCTCTCCATATTTCTGATGTAGAATTTTAAAAATTCCAACATGAGGACTTCTACAAAATAAGGTTTATATGAGCATATATGTTGCCCTCTCCTCAGAAGGATTTGCAGGTATGGTGAACATCTCTCAGACAGGTGTCTTTGACCTGGGGATAGTAACCTCTGTTTTGTGGGCCTGGATCCCGTTTCCACATTACATTGAGACACACGGTGCAGACAGGACATCCACTTGTTTGTGTTCTAAACTTGAGAATAATGGCACATTAATAACTATGCTTAAGGGAAATGTCTTGTCTGGGAAAAGGTTTTTTTCCTGAACTCTTTTTTCAATCCTTAGAATTTCCCTGCAAAAGGAACCAAGCAACCACACAGTTGTTAACCACTGTATAATTTGATGAGAACAGTTCATTTATGTAGGTGTGGCTGTAAATATTCATCTTTCTTACCTCAAACTCCATTAACTCCCACTTGGCTTTGCGTTTCAAAACCAAACCATCATTGCCAGCTCAGCTTTCATGTGACTTTGGATATGACAAGATAGATAAATTGGTTGATTCTCTACCTGAGTGAATAAACTTTTCCAGTTCCTTCTCATTCTCTGGAAGTAGGTAAGAGGACTCGTCTTGGTGCCCATCCTCGGAGCCCTCCTCTTCATCTCCTAATAATGGTATCCTGACATTTTTACAAAGCAATGCAAGTTGTTGTCTTTCCTCAGCCTGTACCAATCGACTGGAGAAGAATACAGATGAATTTAGGAGCACAATTTTCACAACACATCATCATGTCTTAACCACGTGACTTTTTGACTGAAAAAGAGTCACCAGTACATGGTGGTAGGTAGGTGACAGAAGCAGAAATAGACTGTTAAACCAAAGTAATCAAAGATTGTAAATTTGTGCTGACAGGCATAAGAGGAGTAACAGATAATGCCAAGTGTGGATCAGAGAAGGAGTAGGGTGAGGTGAATGAGGCACTTACATTAGGTACAAAACTTCGTAAGATAAATAATATCTTAATGCAATAATTTACAAAAGAAAAATTAAGGCCAAGAACTCCATGATGAACAAAATATCAACATTTCAATAAAGACAGTATAGATATTACAGATTTTCCCTTTTGCTCAGTCTCCAGTACAGCCTGTCCCAACACCATTACTGATCCTGTATTTTAAATGTTGATATTTTGTTCCTTGTGGATTTTGTGGGGCATTTAGATTTTTTAAAAATAGTGTATTAAAATATTATTTATCTTGATTAAGGAGTTTTTCGGCACCCCTTTAAATTTTGCACCTAAGGTGAGTGCCTTGCTCACTTCACCATAGGTCCAACCTTAGATGTTTAACATGGAAATGGGTAATAGAGTGTGTTACTTTTTCCTAACATACTTACCTTCTCAATTCTATTTGACTGATGTAATAAAAAATAATTTTAGGATTGGCTTATTTGTGTTCTAAGGGGTTGTGACGTAGGAGAGGGTGTAGGAGGAGCATCCAGAGGCAAGCTGTGCAGCAGGAAGAACAGGCCTGATCATAAACATCGTTCAAGATAATCAAGAAGCTGGGACAGGACCAGGATTGAGGTAAGGAGAGTGAGGTGCTCCCTTCAGGTGCAAAATTGAAGGAGGTGCCAAAAACTCAGTAACAATGATAAATAGTTTAACTCAGTATTTCTTTTTAAAATGAAGTGAATGGAGAAAATCCATAATAAACCAAATATCAAAATTTTAAATAAAGACACATCCAGTAGTGCTGTGACAAACCATATGGGAGCCTGAGTCAAAAGGAAAAAGGTGAGTCCCTACATACATGCATGTTTTTATGTATTTTTAAATGGTTATTCTTTTCCAAAACATTAAAGTTGACAACATATTAAAAGATTGAAGAGTGGTCATCAAAACTCACAACATTATTTAAGTTTAAATATTTTATCTGCACAAGAAACAATTTATTATCATTTTACTTCCTTGGTTTAAATGAAAACAAACTTATCAATAGTATTTTTAAAATCTACATCTGGGAAAAATTAACCACTAAAAATTACATGAAAACATATACTTTGGGGCATGTGTTTTCCTTTTGCCTCAGGTTCCAACATAGGTTGGTGTGATCCTGGGTGTGACACAAATGTAAAAGCTGTAAGAGTAGACATTAACTCAGCAATTTAATTGGACGTTGAAAAGTCCAAGAGGATACGTTTTAGTGAGTTATTTTAGAAAACTTTATATCTGTTAACATCTTTGTCTATACTAATGAAATAAACCAAAATAGCAGTTACAGAAATTGATCAAAGGAGATCACCACATTAGATAACACAGAACCAAAAATGCTGGTTACACACTCTCGTTAGCAAAATGTCTTCAATTTTACCTTCAATCTCATTTTGCCTTCATTTGACATACTTCAAGGTGGTCCTAAAATGGCTCCCTTAAAAAATATCCAGGGCTGGCGCAGTGGCTCAGGTGGTTGGAGCGCCATGCTCCTAATGCCGAGGTAGCTGGTTTGAGTCCCACACGGGCCAGTGAGCTGCACCCTCTACAGCTAAGATTGTGAACAGCTAAGATTGTGAACTACTTTGATAACAACAAGTTTCTAGTGAAAAAGAGAGTGGTCACTCCTTTTTGCTTTGTATTATTAAGATTCCTTCCAGATAGCAAGTGCACTTGAGAACACCACATTTTGGGAGGATAACTAGCATCTCAGACAGTTGCTTTCAAACATTTTTGACCATGAACCACAGTAAGAAAAGTTTTACTTCACAACCATGTATCTGTCTGTCTGACAAGTTACTTTAATACATGTAATACTTTCTAATATGTTCTATTCTTCTAAATTGTATTCTGTTCTGTTTCTTTTTATTTTCTTCTTTTAAATTTATATTATGACCCAATATGAGTACAGTTCATATTCTGAAAAACACTGGTCTGGAAATTTATAGTGATTATAAAAATTTAATGATTATAAAAATTATCATTATTATCATCATCACTAAATAATAATTTAGTTACTTTATATCTTGCTTAAGGATGGTAATGTTACTTAGCATATACTTACTATATCATATAGGAAAAAGTGATCCCACAAATCAGGGCAATGCTTAAGGCTATACATGCAATTGTAACGACTTGAACAAGAGCAGGTCTATGCAGAATCAGTGCTAAAAATGGAAAGAAAAGAAGTTCGCACAGAATTTCATTTCAGCTATGCCTGGCAGTTAATATATTTGTTAATCATATTGTTATTCCAAAGGGAAATGTGACAGAAAATGAGAAATACCATTTAAAAAGAGCATTTTTAATTTTTAAAAATGCAGAGATGAGATTGCTTCTGTAATCAAATATAATTTGAATTCACATGTAATCACTGACTCCCCTTTTTCATCTGCCTCCTGTCCTTGGTTGAAGCCCTCTCTTTTACTCTATAGAGATACGGGGGTCCCTGACTCAGTACAGCAGCACCTGCCATGTATGCAGCTGGCAGGAGAGTAGCCTTAGTGTTACAACTCAAGTGTTGCCTTGATGGTCTCAGGGTGTGCAGTGCTATAATGAAAGAATATTACAGAGCAACTCAGGGTACAATTCCACAAACCGGCATCCCAGAAATTGGTGTTTGGGGCTATCGAATGTAGTATAGAACTCTGGTCATTTTTTATAGGCTCAGATGTATCATCCTTCCCATCATCTGAAATAAAAAAGAAAAGCTAGAGATTTGTTTGTACAAATTGAACAAAAGTACAATTAGAAAGTAAGTACATTACTCAGCCACTTGTAAATTCTGACTAATTGAAGTGACTACTCCATGTCCCTCACTTGGCCTTCCCTCACTTTCTGTCTCTTCACTGGTACAGGATGAGGAGTTCAGTGACTGGGCTGAAAAATGCCTTGAGGTTCACATCTCAGTGAAAAGTTAGCCTGACATGATGAAAAGAACCTGGACTATGAAAATGCTAGCAGTGCAAAATGCTTAATTGTAGACTGTAGGTGTGGGGTTTATGAATGTGTACTCTACAATTCTTTCAACTTTTCTGTATGTTTTCAGATTTTAATAATGAAGTACTGGGGGAGAAAATAAAAATATGGGTTACAGATGGTTTCAATGCAATGAGTACTGAAAATTGGATGTTCGGTCTGGCAGTGCAAAGGGCATCCGGGACCTAGACAAAGGCGGTGTTAGCAACATGGTGGGGATTTAATGTTGACTGAAACAGGTTCAAGAGAGAATGGGAGGAAAGGAATTAAAGTCTGTGAGTTTTGGAAACTCTTGAAGAGCTCTGCTGTAAAGGCGGGGAGAGAAATGGAGGCAGCTCCTGAAAGGGGCTAAGCAATCAAGAGATGTATTTTGTTTAAGATGGGGACCTTGACAGCATGTTTGTATGAGAATGGGACTGATATTTTAAGTTGTGATACAACAGGAAGTCACCAAGCAGAATGGGAGAGCAAGTGGACTAATGAAATGGAGTAGCATATTTTTTATAAAACTTCCTAGAAATGGAACTGCTGTATATAGTGACTGTATTTTCTTATTTTCTGTATTTTTGATGCACTGGCATTTGAGGCTTTGTTCCTGGAGAGACTCTAGGCTAGTATTTCCTAGAGCAAAGGACTCCCCTGTGAGCATGCTTTTGATATACAAACGAACCAATTCAGAGCCCACACCCCCATATATGGATTCATATATGGATTTGTATATGATGTCATATAACACTTCCTTTGTCAAACATTCACACTCCAAGCTGATGAATCAAAAAAAGTTAATAGGAAGGAGTCTGGGAGCTAACAGGAACAAGCCTAACAATTAACTGATGAGTCAAAATGAGTTAATAAGAATGAGTCTGGGAGCTAAGGGGAACAGATTCAAAGATTAACCGCTTAGCTCTGAGTCCCCTGGTTAGCACTACACTTGCAGGCTGACAAACACCAGGACAATTTTTGGAGGAAGCCACCTGCAACAACAGTTCTTTGAAGAGGCCAGCCACAATGGTAAACAACTACAAGATGACTAGCCCCCTGCATCCTGCATAGAAAAATATAAAACCCCAGCTAAACAGCAACCTGCTGCAGCTGTCTACTCTAAGACCCTGCCCCTAGCAACCCCTCTGCCAGTGTTTCTCTCCTTACTATGTGTGACAGCCATCTTTTTTAGACACTGCCATGGGCATTCTCTCTGCCTGATGTTTAATAAAACTTTCCTTGCTTTCCTACTTGTGAATTCTTTCACATTCTGTAAATGACCAGGGGTAATTATATGTGTGGGGACAGAGCCAGGAGTGCAGTTTCCTGGCTCTCGCCCCCATGTGGAAAGGTGCTGTCTCAGGTAGTAAATGGCCATCAACTGTGATTGGATGGCCATCAGCTGTGGGTAGTTGGCCGTCAGCTGTAACCAGTGAGCCATTGGCCACTAATATAACTGCCATGGCTACGCTAGCAGCAAATGGGGGCTAGCAAGAAGATGGTGGCTGAGCTAGCAAGAGCGGATTGCAGTTAGCATGGCGGATTGCAGTTAGCAAGTGAGGTTGGTTGGCAGAGAGAAGTGGACAGCAGGTTGCAGATCGTGTGGCTCCTGCTTCCTGTGTCTCCAACCCAGCCGCCAGCAAGAATATAGTGGTATGATTCCCCTATCTATGGCTCCGTGGGTGTTCCTTTTTGGACTCACTATGTGCTGTGTTCTTATGTGGGGAGCGGTACCAGAGACCCCTCATGACACCCTGCATGACAATACGCCAATACATTTTGGTGCTGAAACTCAGGAGTTCGACTCTACCTCTTTCTCTCCCCTGCTGGGGATTTCCCCCGGTGGCTTGCCAGAGCCTCTCATGGATCCCTTCTCTTAAGAGTTGGAAATTGACGTTTTCTGACTGGGGCTACTGTCCAGTGCAATTGAAAGCCCAACTTCTCTGTTGTTTGGGGAATCCCATTGCCAGACCTGTTGTGAGGCTCCTTTCTTTTTCTTAGGGGACAGGCAAGTCATTTTGGCTGCACTCTTAGTGGGCATGGCATGGACATGTAAAAGCCTCCAAGGCATCCGCCACTTTAAAGAAGTCTCCTGTGACAGGATAATCTGGTAGCAGTCCAGGACTCTAGGGCTAGGTCCTGCCGAGTGCAAGTCAAAGACTCACTCATCATACAGGCACACAGTTAAAGATACACAGTCTCCCTCCCCAATGGCCACTCCCTATAGTTCTTTGCGGTGACTTGCTCCCCATCTAAATTCTTCTTTCGCTTTCTCTGGACCTCTGTCGCTGCCTCCACGGGTCAACAGGTCTTTGGTTGGTAAGAGATACGCCTGGAGATGTCTGTGGGGCAACAGGAATTCCACAGGCCAGGTCCACAACCCTCACCTCGATCTTAGGTGGGGACGCCCTCACAACTAATGGTCATTTATTTCCTCTCTTTCTCTGGAGTACGCAGTAACAAGTGTTCTAATTCCGTAACTCCCGAGTCAGAGACTCCAGAGGATCTTTGGGGATGCCCCTCGAATTCTTAGTCTGGCGATCACAAGGCCACTGTCCCTAGCACCATGGGCAGCTCCTCCTCTGTCCCTCTCGACTCCCCTCTTGGCCGTTTTTTCAAGAATTAGATCAAATTTGACCTCTCTCCTCTCAAAAAGAAAGCTTTTTCCAACTCTCAGTTACTTTCAAGATCTAGCAGATAGCCTGAAGTGTCAACATAGCCACTACCACTGCCTGAGGCTGAGGTAACTGGAAAAAAAAAAAAAAAGAGGCACTTTTAAGAAGAAACACAAGCGGTTGATCTCTCAAGCCAAACCTCCACCCTTTTATTACAGCCTCTTTGAAACTGTCCTATTGGGGCAATTAAAGATCTTAGGTCCTCTTTGCAATTGTTGGTAATTCTGTTTTTGTGTATAATCTGTGCTTGTCGTATTTTACATGTAGCATTTTTGCCTCTGGATAGTATTACTAGTTTATAATGTTTAATTGGCTTTAAATAAAATTTTAAGTGCTTATATAATAAAAACTGACCCAAATACTTTTCAGGATCATGTGATCTAAGAAAATATTTGATACTAAGGCTGGTATAACTTTTGGTTAAATAGACATGCCTTTTAAGGTTATTTACATTAAATATAATATCTTTTGTTTTATCTAAGTTGCAAAAATAAATTTGTGTTATCTCTGTTACAAAATTTGTCAAGAAAATAGCTTGGGTAATAATTAAAATCTCATAAAGTTAAAAGCTAATAAGAAGTAAATAAAATACAGTTTTAGATGAAACTTTTCAGCAATAATTATACAATATAGATGCTTGGACATGGTTTCTCAACATCTGTTAGTAACTTAAAATTTTAGTTTTGCTAAGTTATGTTAAATAATAAAAATTATTAAATATCTAGGTATTTCAAAATAATAAAATGCTGAGATATTAATTATTAGATAGGTCTGGGTTCATCTATTTCTGGCTTTTTATCACAGGAAGGTTATAAAAATAAATTAAGAGCTATTAATAAATACATCTTGTGGGCATCCAGTTAGCTCAATTAGTTAGAGCTCAGTTGGTTAGAGCGTGATGCTTGTAACACCAGGGTTACCAATTCCATCCCCGCATGGGCCAGTGTGAACTGTGCCCTCCACAACTAGATTGAAACAACTACTTGGAGCTGATGGGTCCTGGAAAAACACACTTAAAATAAACAAAAGTTTAAAAACAAACAAACAAAAAATATGTATCTTGTATTTTATTACAAAAACTTATGCTTTTGAAGGTTGCAAAATATGTTGCTGAATTTGCCAATGGAAATGATAAGTACTTGCTTTCAGCTATCAGTAAAAAGTAAGGTTCTAAAGATTATAGATTAATTAAGTAAACAAATTTGAATATCAAAAGTAAGTTATTACAAAATTAGAGTTAAGTTCTCTCTGCTAAGTAAGACAAAGTTTGTTAGACTAGTGATCAGCTACTGATATTAAGAAAAAGTTTTCTCCCTGAAAAGCAAACATTATATATGTTATCAGAATAATTTACTTTATATTATCTCAATTAGGTCTTTTGTTACTCAAGAAAACTAAATCTAAGAACTAAGTTGTGCTACTGCTAGGGTTCATGTGCCTTTCTTGGTATCAGATATAGGCCAATATAAGGAAGCTTAGCTTAATACTTTTCCTAATGTGGCAGGCTGTTATAATAGTTCTGACTCACTGTTGCATCCTTGATAAAGAGGCTCAGATCCTAAAAGAAGGCCAGGGAATTTGTTACAATGTCTTTTACAACTAAGACAGGGAAAACAAGGAAAGAATAAACAACAAGACCAGAGACAGGCCAGCCTTTTGGCTGCAGTTATAGACATCCCAAGGCCAAAGCCACCTCATGGCCACCCTGACAACCTCAGAAGAGGAACACCAGGCGAAGGAGCCTGCTTGGAATGTAAAAGCCCAGACCACTGGAATAAGGAGTATCCTAATCCTCCAAAGCAGCTGTGTCCCCTGTGCAAACTAAAAGGGCAGTGGAGGAGGGATTGCCCCTGTTCTGAAGGGAGCAGGGACCAACTCCTTCCCTGAAAATGGCTGTAATTGACTGACAGGTCCAAAGTACCCAGCAGCGGCTCCCAAGAAGAAAGAGGCTGTCATCATCACTGGGGTAAAACTGTGGGTGACCCTTGAAATGGAAGGTAAGCCTGTTAATTTCTTGATTGATACAGGAGCCACTTACTTTGTCTTTACTCACTCTGGAACTGTTTTCTTTGAAACCTGCTCGGTTGTAGGGATAAATAGAGCACCTAGATTTAGGCTCATACTCAGCCTATTTCTTGTCAGTGGCCTGTACCTTGGTGTTTCAAAAGGACTCTAGCAAAAGTTGTCAGGAGTCCTCTAAGCCCTGGCTCTAATTGCTGCCCATTACTTTAGATTCTAACTTCAATTCTGTTATTTCTTATATTATTAACTTAGGAGAGGTTCAACAGGCACTGAAGAAATATAGGGACTGCACCTTCCACAGGCCGTCCCCTCTGCTCTCTCTATAGCCCTGTAAAGCCAAGAGACCAAGAATTATTACAAGGGCTGGTCCAGTGGCTCAGGCAGTTGGAGCTCCGTGCTCCAAATGCTGAAGGCTGCTGGTTCGATTCCCACATGGGCTAGTGGGCTCTCAACCATAAGATTGCTGGTTCGACTCCTCAACTCCTGCAAGGGATGGTGGGCTGTGCCCCCTGCAACTAACAATGGCAACTGGACCTGGAGCTGAGCTGCATCCTCCACTATTAAAGATTGAGAGGACAACAACTTGACTTGGACAACAACTTGACTCGAAAGGACAACTCACTTTCAGAATAGTGTGTTCTGAAAGTACACACTGTTCCCCAATAAAGTCCTGTTCCCCTTCCCCCAATAAAATCTTTAAAAAAGAATTATTACAAGTCTAGAAAAGAGGGGTCCCCAACAAACCAGTTAACTCCTAAATGGAAGGGATCTTCTACAGTTCTCCTGAGCATCCCAACTGCCATTGGGCTGCAGAGACTCAGTAGCTGGGTCCTCTTCCCTCCAATCAAATGTATTTCACTTAAGTCTCCACAGGACTACCCCAGAAAGAGAGACTGTTGTACCTGTTTCTGTGAGCCAATTACAGATCTTAAGCTCCTCTTCAAACAAGCAAGTCAATCTCCAAAGACTGATAAGTACTAGTAATTAATCCCAGACTCCTGGAGCTGCTCTTTATTACTTTTCTCTTAAGACTTCTTGTTTTCCTCTTTACTCGCACTCCACCTGGGATCCCCTTTCCACTCTTGGGGATCCTGGTTCTCACCTTTACTGGTTCCCTTCCTTATTATTCTTGGTTTACTTCTATTTAGACTGTACCTCTTTAACCTTCTGGTTAAATTTGTCTCTTAAGTTACAGATGGTTCTCATGCAGGGCTTCCAACCCATCCCCACAAGTAACTCTGAAACCGCCCTCAGCCCCATAGATCAGAGCTCCAACTGCTGGCCTGAAGCCTCCAGCTTGGTCAAGTCCTTAGATGAAACTGCCCAGATTTTCCAAAGCCCAGTTGCACCACCATCCTTGACTGGCAATCTCTTAGGTAGGGCCAGCTCTAAGTACTACCCAGCTCTGAAGGAGTTACAGAAGATAGACCCTTGTCCCAGACCCCAAAGATTTTCATTGCTGATCAGAGATGGGAGAATGATGAGTCAGAGAAAGAGTTAATAAGAAGAAGTCTGGGAGCTAACAAGAGTAAGCCTAAAGCTTAACTGATGAGTCAGAAATTGTTAATAAGTCTGGGAGCTAAGAGGAATAGGTTCAAAGATTAACCACTTAGCTCTGAGTCCCCTGGTTAACACTACATTTACAGGCTGACAAACATCAGGACAATTTTCAGAGGAACCCAACTGTGGCAACAGTTCTCAGAAGGGGCCAACCACAATGGTAAACGACTGCAAGATGACTAGCCCCCTGCATCCTGCATAGAAAAATATAAAACCCCAACTAAACAGCAACTTGCTGCAGCTGTCTACTCAAGACTATGCCCTTGGCAACCCCCATCCCCCCACCCTCCACCAGTGTTTCTCTCCTTACTACCTGTGGCAGCCGTCTTTAGACACTGCTTTGGGGAGCCTGACCTTTAATAAAGCTTTCCTACTTTTCTGAGTCTTGTGAATTTGGGGGGACAGAGTCCCAGAGAGCAGTTTCCAGGCTCTTGGCCTCACATGGAAAGGTGCTGGCTTGGGTAGTAGATAGCCGTCAGCTGTGGCTAGTTGACCATCAGCTGTAACCAGTTAGCCAATTAGCCACTGATATAACTGCCTCAGCTGTGTTGGTTGGTCAGTCGGTTGGTTGGCAGGCAGAGAAGTGGACAGCAGGTTGCAGGTCTTGTGGGTCCAGCCTTGTGGGGGCGGAGCCCCAGAGAGTAGTTTCCAGGCTCTCGGCCTCACATAGACAGGTGCTGGCTCAGGTAGTAAATGGCCAAGTGTGATTGCATGGCCATCAGCTGTGGCTAGTTGGCCGTCAGCTGTAACCAGTGAGCCATTGGCCACTAATATAACTGCTGTGGCTACGCTAGGAGAGAGGAGAGAAGGGAGAAGAGAAAGAATGGGGCTAGCAAGAAGATGGCGGCTGGGCTGGCAAGCGTGGATGGCGGTTTGAAGACAGTGTGGATCCAGCCTCCAGTGAGAGTATAGTGCCGCCAGAGAGAATAAAGTGGTATGACTCCCCTACCTATGGCTCCGTGGGTGTTCCTTTTTGGCCTCACCATATCCTGCGTTCTTGTGTGGGGAGTGGGAGCGGAGACCCCGCGGGCCTCCCTGCACGACAAATGGCGCAGCGAGCAGGGTCTCCGGCACGACACATGGCGTAGTCGGCAGGATATGGTGCCAGCCAAAGCTCTCCAAAGGACGGTGGAGCAGTTTGTGAGTGTGAACACCCAGTCTGAGGAAGACCAGGAGGAGCAGCTGCCGGAGAGCTGGACCCCCGTGGAGGGGTGGGAGGACGTGGACGGTTCTCCCACCAGCACAGGAAAAGCCATGCAGCTGCTGGAGAGATGGAGCCCCGTGGAGAGGTGGAAAGATGTGGACGGTTCTCCCACCAGCACAGGAAAAGCCATGCAGCTGCTGCAGAGATGGAGCCCCGCGGAGAGGTGGAAAGATGTGGACGGTTCCCCAACCAGCACAGGCCGGAGAAAGCGAAGGTCATTGCAGCCCTGTGGGCCGGGGAAGTTCCTGCTCAGGCAGCCCGGATGCAGGACTTATAGTCCCAGGAGGTAACGCTTGCTGAGTCCTCCGTGGGAGATGAGGGTGAGGTCAAGGTCATCCCTCACCCCCAGGACAGCCCTGGTGAATGACTATGGACTATGGGGAATTGCCTTCCATCCCTAATTTAATGGACCGCTTGACTGTTTGTTTGGGAACTGTTGTTAGTGGAACTGGGGGATATTTGCTTTTGTCTCTTGACTGGCCGCCATTGAGAATATGTAAGCACCTTGATTGTGAGTCGCTGTTGTTCCAGCAGGGTACCCTGAGAGGCACAGAGAGAGTGGCAGTGAGCTGAGAGGTCTGGCTGAGCCCTGAAGATACCCTGGCTGTGCCCAGGAAGTCGGGCTGTTCCCAGAGAGAGTGGCAGTGCCCTGAGAGCCCTGGCTGTGTCCAGGAAGTTTGGCTGAGCCCTGAAGATACCCTGGCTGTGCCCAGGAAGTCGGGCTGTTCCCAGAGAGAGTGGCAGTGCCCTGAGAGCCCTGGCTGAGTCCAGGAAGTTTGGCTGAGCCCTGAAGGTACCCTGGCTGTGCCCAGGAAGTCGGGCTGTTCCCAGAGAGAGTGGCAGTGCCCTGAGAGCCCTGGCTGTGTCCAGGAAGTGTGGCTGTGCCCACAGAGAGTGGCAGTGCCCTGAAAGCCCTGGCTGTGTCCAGGAAGTGTGGCTGTTCCCAGAGAAAGTGGCAGTGCCCTGAGAAATCCTAGCTGTGCCCAGGGAAACTAGTGGTACCCTAAGAAGTCCAGGAAGTCTGGCTGTGCCCAGGAGTACTGGTGGTGCCCTGAGAAACCCTGGCTGTGTCCGGGAAGACAGGTGGTACCCTAAGAAGTCCAGGAAGTCTGGCAGTGCCCAGGAGTACTGGTGGTGCCCTGAGAAGCCCTGGCTGTGTCCGGGAAGACAGGTGGTGCCCTAGGAAGTCCAGGAAGTCTGGCTGTACCCAGGAGTACTGGTGGTGCCCTGAGAAACCCTGGCTGTGTCCGGGAAGACAGGTGGTACCCTAAGAAGTCCAGGAAGTCTGGCCATGCCCAGAAGCACTGGTGGTGCCCTGAGAAACCCTGGCTGTGCCCAGAGAGCCTGGCTGTGTCCAGGATATTGCATTCACCCGCAGGCTCCTCGCACAGGTCCCCTCGCGGAAGACGCTTGTCGCGTAGATTGTGAGGCGAGAGCCTGTAGGGGTGGAGTGTGGGGGCGGAGCCCCAGAGAGTAGTTTCCAGGCTCTCGGCCTCACATAGACAGGTGCTGGCTCAGGTAGTAAATGGCCAACTGTGATTGCATGGCCATCAGCTGTGGCTAGTTGGCCGTCAGCTGTAACCAGTGAGCCATTGGCCACTAATATAACTGCTGTGGCTACGCTAGGAGAGAGGAGAGAAGGGAGAAGAGAAAGAATGGGGCTAGCAAGAAGATGGCGGCTGGGCTGGCAAGCGTGGATGGCGGTTTGAAGACAGTGTGGATCCAGCCTCCAGTGAGAGTATAGTGCCGCCAGAGAGAATAAAGTGGTATGACTCCCCTACCTATGGCTCCGTGGGTGTTCCTTTTTGGCCTCACCATATCCTGCGTTCTTGTGTGGGGAGTGGGAGCGGAGACCCCGCGGGCCTCCCTGCACGACAAATGGCGCAGCGAGCAGGGTCTCCGGCACGACAAGCCTCCAGTGAGACTATAGTGCCTCCAGTGAGACTATAGTGGTATGACTCCCCTATCTATGGCTTCGTGGGTGTTCCTTTTTGGCCTAGCCATATCCTGCACTCTTATGTGGGGAGCGGGACCAGAGACCCCGCAGGCTGCCTCGCACGACAAAGAGCTCAGCAAGCAGGGTCTCCCACAGGACAGAATTCTTCCATATTCTGCAAACGACCAGGGGTAATTCTATGCCAATAACAAGCCAATTCTATCTGCCCTCAGTCACCCCAGGGATAGGTACTGGACAACTAGGAACCATTCCTATAGCCCAGAACCTGCTGAAATTATTCAAGCTATCCAACCCTAAGCTTACTCCATGTACCTACCTCACTTCACCCATTCCTTCCCCTGCAAACCCCAATAAAGGCTCTGGGCCGCTCTCCCATCTTCCTCCTGCCTCCTAACCCTGGTCCTTCCTTACATGGCCCTGCATAGTGTAACATGCCTGTTTCTAGGGATCTGTGCATATAAACATTTTCCTTCATAACAATCATTTTCATGTCTGTGTGTCTTACCATACCTGAGTAAAACAAATCCCATGTATATTTCAACACTCTGGGTCAAAAAATAAACGCATCCTTTTTATAAGAATTGCCAATTACCCACTATAGAAATTGCAATCATTCCTAACCTACAAGCAAATGGGAGATTGTACTTCCCTACTCCTTTGCCAACAGTTCATTATGAAACATTTTGCCCACTTTCAACATGATAGCTAAAACTTGGAAATATGGTGTATTTCCAATGTGTATTTCCCTTATTATAAGTTAGGCATCTTTCCATATAACCAAGAGCTAAGGGTTACACGTGAAAATTGGAGTCTTCCAGTGATCTGATCAGGCAATTCTTTCCTCTGTCTCCATATTAGAATCTACACTTGAGACCCAAAGCTTGGGCAAGGAGGAGGTCTCAGTGAAGCTCTAGTGCAAGCTCACAAAACAAGTAGGTGTCAAAGTAAGGACTAGAATGCAGGCCCTTTGATACCATGGCCACAACTCAGTCTCTGGGCTTTGGTGGTGAGGGGGTGAACCTGCAAATAAACTACTCATGATTGAGTTTTAGGAAGATTAATAATGTGTTTGGGATGGATGCGTGTATTAATCATGTATTTTTATTTTCTGACCATCATTGCTAATCCAACTATCCAGAGAGGGCACCTTTTTCTGACGTGCACAAAGGGGCTGCAGAGGTTACTATAGTGGGCGCCCTCTGGAGCCACACACCACAGCAGCTTTGGGAATGCACATGGGTCCCATCCACCCTCCCAGATCCCTTGACTTACCATTATGCCTTGGGAATTGTGGAGGTCTCGCAGCTAGAAGGCCTTTGAAGGGGATCAAAGAGAAGAGACAGGTTTAAGATAGATTTAGGAAAATAAGGAAATAACTTGGTATTAGACGAGGGGGCCTAATATGTAGTTTCCAAATAATTAAGATGATAAATGTGGTTAATAAATTTATTCCAATGCTTAGTAGAAATGTGTGGCTTAGTTTGCAAAAAGCACGTTCTATTTGCATCCAGTGTTTCCTTTCGTGAACATGGACCATAAAGAACATAGCACATTTGGTTTCTTGACTGCTTTTGCAGTCACACAAGCTGGTTGAGGCCCTGGAATGATGCAGTGCAGACTTCAAGGGGATGTACTTTCATCACAAGGCCAGAGAACCAATGCCAGGGAGAGCCCAACAGCAATATTCTTTCCTCCGACACAAATCATATGCTATTATCGTGTGCAGATGGCATTTCCCTTGTACAGAATCGAGACTGTTTATAAGCAGAACATATCTGCACAGAGTTACTGCCTGACTTTATAGATTGTCAGGGTCAGTTCCTCTGCTTTGGGATAAATGGAGTTCAAAATGCAAAGTGTAGAAGAGAAAGGATTATAAAGAACGTTTCACACTTGTAGAGCATCTGTGTCTGGACACCTCCACTCGACCACGAAAACAAGTATATCAAATCACAATTGAAGTCACACAGACACGCTCATAGGACCCAGTGGGCCAGGTTTCTGAGTGCGCTCAAGTGAGATGAACGAGAAGTAGCAATGCCTAAAAAGAGCACTACTTACAGAGAGTGAAGAACATAGGGTTTGATTTCCAAGCAGTGCTTATCTACTATTATTTTATGGGCCAGGCCACTAACAAATACACAAGAAAAGACATTCATATAGCAGATGAGAGGACCCATTTCACTGAATGAACAGCAGAAGGACTTATTGCTGGGTCTTGGGGAAGCCTCTTCTTCTTCTCCTTCTCCTCCTCCTCCTCCTCCTCCTCCTCCTTCTTCTTTTTTACAGATTTTATTGGGGAAGGGGAACAGGACTTTATTGGGGAACAGTGTGTACTTCCAGGACTTTTTTTTTTTCCAAGTCAAGTTGTTGTCCTTTCAATCTTAGTTGTAGAGGGCGCAGCTCAGCTCCAGGTCCAGTTGCCGTTTCTAGGTGCAGGGGGCACAGCCCACCATCCCTTGTGGGAGTTGAACCGGCAACCCTGTGGTTGAGAGGACGCACTCCAGCCAACTGAGCCATCTGGGAGCTCAGCAGCAGCTCAGCTCAAGGTGCTGTGTTCAATCATAGTTGCAGGGGGCGCTGCCCACCATCCCTTGCGGGACTTGAGGAATCGAACTGGCAACCTTGTGGTTGAGAGCCCACTGGCCCATGTCAGAATCGAACCATCAGCCTTTGGAGTTAAGAGCACGGAGCTCTAACCGCATGAGCCACTGGGCCGGACCTGGGAAGCCTCTTCTTGAATCTGAGATAATTGAGTTTTCTTAGAGGACACTTTGAGCTGCTTGGTGACATTTGTGGATTCCTGTGACTGCTTATAGCCTTGAAAACTTATAGCAGTAAAATGTTACTACCCCTTTCTACTTCTTCTCAAACAAGTAAAAACAATGGTTGACACTACCCATTAAGTCTGCTTTTTGTCCAAGTGGGTTTGAACTCACCTGCATAAGGCAAGCATAAACAAAGTGGACATTCCATAAAAAACAAAAACAAAAAGCTGAAAGAACTTCGAACCTGATCCATCACTCCAAAATTGTTAGTCTTTTATCTTATGGATGAAAGGAAATATTCAGCTAGAACCCAGCACTTGCCCTATATATTTATCCGAGGGAACTAAGAAACTCCACTCCCTGTAGAATGTTTAGGTCCTGATTTGGAGTCACCAATGTGAGATCAGCTCAGGCTGCCTCATGGAGTTCCTTCATAGAAACAAGTCAGCCAATAGGGAGACTAACAGAACGCGGGCGTGCCCAGTGAGGTGAAGCTGGCGGGTATAGGAACAAAGACAAGGTAAGGTCCCTGTCCTCAGGGAGCATCCAGATCAGCGGGAAAGGAGAGCTTGCTCCTTCGTCTCTTTCTCCCTGACCCATGTATTTCCTCTTCTGCCTGTTTTTGGTCCCAGGCCTTGGCCCTCTTGTGTCTCCCCAGTCTTCTCCTTGTTCAGCTTAGGTCCACCCTATGCTTATGATCTCGAGAGCAGAGTCCACAATGCATAACTGCGCTCATCTCCTGTTAAACAAAACCTTGAGTGTTATGTTCTGAACTGACAGGCAAGTGTGTGCTTTCTTGTCCTCTAAGAAACCCGAGGGCAATGAAAATGGCTGGTTTCTGGCCATGGACAGAAATAAGCAGTGGTTGACCTCCCCGAGAAGGCCCTCCCTGACTCCCTGGTCTGACTGTTACCTCCATGAGTGCTCCAAGAACACCCGTTCCTGCCCATTGTGGTCCCAACACCCTGACCTGTTCTCGTTAATGTCCCCACTAGCTCACCCATGACGATGACTCCTGAGGGACCCACAGAGCCCGGCACAGGGCTCCGTGTATGTGAGCTGCTTTCCAGTGTATTGCTCCCTCATTGTGACCCAAACCTAGTTATTCACACTTCAAAGTCTACCCGTTTCTGTTCTGCATTGGTACCTACCCCAAAACTGCAGCCATTAGATGAAGTCACTGCCTAGTGGCATCGCCCACAGGTCATCACTATCCTCAGCTGATTTCTGAACAAGCCTGTAGTTCTCTCCCCTGTCCCCCACCCCCATACATCTCCTTCACTGTTTCTAATACCAGTGAGTTAGGCACTCAATGGCTAGCATATACGCAGCCCCACAGGTGTACTAGAAATTAAGATGTCCAGTTAGGATGACTGTTACTGGGCTATTTAGATCATGACCTTGCTTATGTGCATGTACACACAATGTTAACTGTGGGACGTGTCTTGGTGCCTTGGGAACAACCCTAATGCTGGCTCATTCATCAACACTTGTTGAGAACTGACAGTGTGCCAGGGACTGTCCCAGTTCCTGGGGATACAACACTGAGCAATGAAATCCCTGCCCTCTCTGAGCTTTGTCACTATATTACAATTGTTCCTTTCTAATAAGACTGATAAGACAATAGAAAGAAACATAATAAAGTAGTTGTATAGTGTGCTTGAAGCGGATATGTTACATGTAAAATACTAGAACAGGGTAAGGGAATCAAGGATGGGGTCTGCATTTTTAAATAGACCCTCCTTGCCTTAGCCAGGCCTGTGCTGTGTGCTGTTCCTGTGGAGAAGTCAAGAGAATTAGGGGAGGCATGATGGCACGTGGTCTTCAGTAACTTTCCACAATCCAAAGAGGGTTCACAACTGATATCCAACTCTGGCACTTAGCAGCTGGCTCAACCACAGGCACCTACCTCAGATAAACCCAAGCACAACTTCAGAGGCAAAAGATCAGGGAGTATCAGAAACTCTTAGAAAGACCTGGGCAGGTGCCTGATTTAGACTAGTGTACTGGGCAGGATGCAGCACTGCTTAGCTATACGAATAAAATAGAAAAGGGACTTCTGGAGTTCACTCTCACTTTTCCTGTCTTTGTCTTGGAACACTTGTCTCTACAGCTGCTGTCACAAACCTCTGTTCCAGTCTTCCTGAGAAGGGGGATCACAGAGGGGCAGCAGCCTGTGTTTATGGGTTAGCTGGGGAACAGGCAGACACTATACCTCAGGCACGCATTTCCACACCCAGCCTCCTCAAAGTCCTGGGCTGGTGAACCACATTCCAATCACTGCCTGTCTTTCTAATGCCTCGACCTCCCCATCCCAGGATCCATTCCCCAACCCCAACCTCAGTGGGGTTTATAGGGACCAGGACCCCATCCTGTCACTTGTATGCATAACAATTAATGGAGTAGCTGTGACCCCCAAGGGAACTGTGTTCATTGGCCAAGGTAAAAAGCAATCTTCTGAGCACTATTCCAAAAGGAAAAACCACATATTGGATTACAGAGTCCATCAGAAGCAGACACATTAGAACAAATGGACCAAAAATTTTAATTCATCTATTAAATACATGTAAAGAGATAAGGTATGGTACAACAGAAAATGAGAATAACGACACCAAGAATAACGACAAAAAAGAACCAAGAAGTATTAGGTCTGTAAATCAACTGTTGAAATGAAGGCAAAATAGAGAAAATACACAGCAAAATGGGAAGATAGCTGAGGAACAAATGAGCAAAGAGGAAGAACTGAGGTCATGTCCAGACAAAAAGACAAGACATGCTTACATCTACATAATAAGAGTCCTAAAAAGAAATTTTTTAAATGGAAAGGATGAAATATTTAAGAAATGAAATTTCTCAGAATGTAAAACAGATTAAAGACATCAGGTTAAAAGGCCCACAGACATCTTATGAAGCTAAACATATACAAGATGTGATCACAAAATATGGTGAATGATGGTGCCGAGTGCCTTCCAATAGAAAGGCAAGGATCTTCAATATGGGAAGTGGCACGTGGATCCTTAGTAACTGTGTGACAAGTTTCAACTTGTTCAGTACAGTCAGGTGTGAGCTACAGTAAGAGATGTGTTTTCAAGTGTGCTGTAAATCGTGGATCATGAACAACGCATTAACATGAAATGGGCAGTTTCATCCCCCAACATGACAGTGCTCCATGTCACACACAGCTTCTGGTATGACAATTTCTGTCAAATGAAAACATTACGGTGTGCCCTCATCCACTTATTCACCGGATCTGGCACCATGCAACTTCCGACTCTTCCCCAAAGTCAAAATGACCATGAAAGGTTTTGAAACATTTTAATATTTTGAATCAATTCAGGATATGGAGGCAGTCACAACAGTGCAACTAGACACGAAGGAGGACTTCCAGAACTGCTTCAGAAAGTGGCAAGAACAATGGGGTAAGTGTGTTCTGAGGGGGAATTAATGGCAATGTGTCTTTTACTGTAATTATTTTTTTAAATTTAAACATTCACCATGTTTTTTGATCATACCGCATACTTACCAAACAACCCAGCAGTTCCACTCCTACATTCTCCCCCAAGATATATGAGAACTTGTGTACACAGCCTTGTAGAAATGTCCACAGTGGCTGTAACAACGCCAAGATCTGGAAACAACTTAATGTCCTTCTACAGAACAGGATAACTAATGTGGCATGTCCACGTGATGGAATGCTACTCAGCAAAAAAAGGAGCAAACTGCTGACACAAAATACCACATGGATGAGCCTCCAAAAACATGCTGGGCAAAAGAATCCAGCCCCAAAAGTTGGTGTATGAATAGAATGCTGTGTGACTCTACTTACATAAAACTCTAAAAGATGATTCTAATACGTAGTGACAAAGCAGATAGGCAGTTACCCAGGGCTTGGTGGGGTGTGGAGGGATTAACTACAAAGACATGAAGGAACTTTTTGGAGAAGTGAAAATGTTCTGTTTTGATTGCAGCGGTACTTACAGGGTGTGGAAATTTTCAAAATTCATTTAAAAATGATGAATTTTGCCTTAAAAGCAAAGTCATCACCATCCTGTGGTTATTTAAAGCCTCCAGCCTGGATGAGGTCACCAAGAGAGTCTGAGCAGAAAGGAAATGGGCACCCTGCTAGTGAGAGGTAAGGGTGGTGGGGAGACTGAAATGAAGGCCACGAGGCAGGAGGGATGTCCTAAAAGCAGGCGAACATGTTTCAAGGACAAAATGATCCATTAGCTAAGACACTGCTGGTGTCAAGGAAGAAAACAGAATTGACCACTGGACTTAGCAACCTGGAGGCCACTGGCAGCAAGTTAGGCTTGGAGTGGGTTCAACAAAGACTGGAAAAGAAGTGAAGACAGAAAGAACAGACAACTTGAGGCATTTTACTTTCTAAAACGCAGGCACCGGGGCGGCCAGTTAGCTCAGTTAGTTATGGGTCGATCCCCACAGGGTCACTGTGAGCTGCACCCTCCACAACTAGATTGAAACAACTACTTGACTTGGAGCTGGTGGGTCCTGGAAAAACACACTTAAATAAAGTTTAAAAAAAATTAAAAAATGAAACAGGCACCAACACTGGAAAGTGGTTAGGGAGGAGGAGATACCACGGAGGCCTCTGCTGCTTGCTTGTGCTCTCAGGGAAATAGGAAGCAAAGTCCTCTGCCAGGAGTGAGTGTGAGGTAAGGTTTGTTCAAGGGATTTTAAAAGACACTAATCTTGGTAATAGAGTTATAGAATAACTTGTCAGGATGCTTGTGGAATATTGTGTGTGACTTATGAAACCCCTTGGAGTCCCTAAACCAGAGAATCTGGATTCACTCAGTGTATTACACTGGGTATTAGAAGACAATACCCACATATTGGCAGTATGACACTTGATACGTTAGGCTGCATTCTCTTAGAGATGATATTGCTAACTCGATTCTCTCCAAGCATCTTGGCTCAAATCACATAAGAAATCCATTCAATTACTTCAATTTACTCCTGCAACATTTATTGGGTGACACTATGCATTAAGCCCTGAAATGTAGGGAATCAGATATTACTTACCTATGTAAGCTCCAGAGACATTAGTCATATGGTGAATACAACATCCCCTGACACCAGGAGGCCACTGTTTGTCAACCACTGAGGAGTCATGGACCTAGATGAACCTTTTATACCCTGGATTTCTCACCAATACCCTGGAAGTCCAATACCCTGGAATATCCAGGAAGGACTGTTGGCGTTATGTTAGGGAAATACAGGGCGTATTTGTAAACTGGAAAGAAGCCACCCAAATCCTCCTATCCATCTTGCCCACTTCCCCTGTGAACACTCAAAGAGCACTCCACAGGGACTGGTTAGCACCCTTCCCTTTTGAATCCTGTGATCAAGCAATCTTTTCATCTGGAGAACATAAAGAAAATATAAACATGATTTCAAGGGAGAACTTATGGAATAGTGCTCCCATGTGCAATGGCATCTCCTGCCCTCTGCCTCATTGAGCATTCCTCTGGCTTGCCCAAACCTCCAGTAAGTCCTCCAGCCCATTCTGTTATAATGCTCAGGGTTGTGGGAGGTAAAATTCTAGGGAACCCAGGTCCTAGAAAATGCAGTCCTCCTGAATGTCCAATCCAGACTTCAAATTCCAAAGGGAGTTTAGCTCTCATGTTACCAGAAATCCTTCAGGAAAGAGAGCCATGTAACTTTATTTTTCACTGTTTAGGAATTTCTTGATTTTTATTATCAAATATCTACTATATAAACACTGAACAAAAGACAAAAAATATTAGGGGAAGAAGAATCACTGGAGAGGTGTAACATAGTGGTCAAAAACATGAACTCTGGAGCCAAACAATCTCAGCGTCACTCCTTGCTAGCTCTGTGTTCTTAGGTAGGTTTCTCAACATCTCCACTTCAGTTTCTCCATTTGTAAAATTAGCATAATAATAGTACCTATCTTATAGAACCAAGGGGATTGAACAAGTTAATATTTGAAAAGCATTTGAAACAAAGCCTAGCATGTGGCAAGTGCTGTGTTAAATCTTAAATTAAAAAAAAAAAAATTAACGGGGTTAATTTCTCCATATGTCTTTTCAGTCCTTATCCATATACATTTTTTTAGGTGTCATAGTAGATATGTATATACAACTCTGTGTCCTTTTTATTCCTCCAGGTTATGTATGCATTGTTCATAATTATAACTTATAGTGATTGCCTAAAATAAATTACAAACTAATGTCCAACAATGCAGGAATGAGTAAACCATGGACAACAACACACTGGGTTATAAAGTATCACCATTTCTTCCAACAACATCAGTCTTATACTTCTAGGCAATAACCTTTCTATCATTAGAAATCTCATTTACTCATCTTTTCTAAGGTTAATCTTTATCAACAGTAAATATCCCATTCAATACTATTTTTTTTCTTAAATTCAGATTTACTATTCCATATTCTATTTCTTAAAGGGCACCTAGACCCTCACATTTTAATAACAGAATCTGTATTTTCATGATTATGCACCAAATGTTATTGCAAATCTTCCCATCTAATACTCCAGCTTGATGCAAAACAGTGTTTCCACCCGAAACACTTTTCCTAGCATAAGGTTTTCTCTTTAACAATGCACTCTGATCCACAAATAGTTGAGACTTCTTACTAAAATATATCTCATTCCCTACATTCCCTCAAGTAGGATTACTGATGGACCATGAGAGGAGTTTGGAGTTTTCTTCACTGTAATTATCTGAAGTTAAATAAGAGTTACAGAACTGCTAAGCTTTCTTCTATTCTTTTCATTCATAGGTTTCTTCTAAGAAGATATTTTCTACTTAGTAATAAAGGGAGAAGTCTTACTGAACTCTTACTAAAAAATTCCCCCTCTTGATTATACTTGTAGGGGTTTTTTAATGTGTTATCAAATGTACAAAAGAAAATCTCTCATCAATTCAATTCAATTCAAGTCACAGAGTTTCTCTTCACTATGACTCCTCTGGTGTTGAAGCAGAGCTGAGTGACCACTATAAGCTTTTCCACAGTCATTGCATATAAAGCGTTTCTCTCCACTGTGCATTCTCTGATGAATAATAAGAGAAGAATTCTTACAGAAAGCCTTCTCACAATGATTGCATTTGTAGGGTTTTTCTCCAGTATGGTTTCTCAGATGTACAATAAGGGATGAACTCTCATTAAATGCTTTCCCACATTCATTGCATCTATATGGTTTTTCTCCAGTGTGAGTTCTCCGGTGCGCAATAAGGTGAGAGCTACAGTTAAAGGATCTTTCACATTGATTACATTTATAGGGCTTCTCACCAGTGTGAATTCTTCGATGAGCAACCAGGTGACAGCTCTGGCTGAAGGATTTCCCACATTTATTGCATTCATAGGGCTTTTCTCCAGTATGAGTCCTTTGATGTCTAACAAGATGAGCCATCTGGCTGCAGGATTTTCCACATTTATTACACTCATAAGGCTTAATTCCAGAATGAATAATTTCATGTTTAGTAAGAGCTGAGCGTTCTCTGAATGCTTTGCCACATTCCTGACAGTTATAGGGTTTTTCTCCCGTGTGAGTTCTCTGGTGGGCAATAAGGTGGGAGCTCCAGCTGAAGGATTTTCCACATTCAGTACATTTATACGGTTTTGCTCCAGAGTGAGTCCTTTCATGTTTACTAAGGGCTGAGTAATCCCTAAAAGCTTTTTCACATTCATCACATTTAAAGGGTTTCTCTCCAGTATGCATTCTCATGTGTGCAATAAGATGGGAGCTCCAGCTGAAAGATTTCCCACATTCAGTACATTCAAAAGGTTTCTCTCCAGTATGAGTTCTCTGATGTCCAATAAGATGGGAATTCCAGTTGAAAGACTTCCCACATTCATTGCATACGTAAGGTTTCTCTCCTGTATGAATTCTCGTATGCACAATAAGATGAGAATTCCAGCTGAAGGCTTTTCCACATTTATTACATTCATAGGGTTTTATTCCAGTGTGAGTCCGTTCATGTTTAGTAAGGGCTGAACGATTCCTAAAAACTTTTCCACATTTATCACATTCATAGGGTTTCTCTCCGGTATGAGTTTTCTTATGCTGGATAAGATAAGAGCTCCAGATGAACGATGTCCCACATTCATTGTATTCATAGGGTTTCTCTGCAGTGTAAGTGCTTGTATGTTGAGTGAGGAATGAGTCATACCCAAAGACTTTCTCCCATTCATTGTATTTATATGCTTTCTCTACAGTACCAATTTTTTGATGCTCCATAAAGGATGAGAAGTAAAAGATATTCTCATATTCTTTGTAACCACATTGTTTTTCTCCAATATGAGGTCTTGAATGTTCATCGAAGGATGGGCTCTGGTTAAAGATTTGATGGTATTCCTTATATTCATAGAGTTTTCCGCCTGTATGCATTCCGTTATGATCACCAAAATGTAGTATATGATTGAAAGATTTAACAGCATCAGTACATTTGAAAAGATTATCTCCAGTTTGCATCCTTGCAAGGTGAATAGGTTGCACAGACTGGCAGAAGGCTTTGTCATAATCATTACTTTCACAGGTAATCTTATCTGCATACATTATGGCTGAATTACATCTCCAACTTTCAGCATTTGTATCAGGCTTATAGAAATGTTCTATTTGAGAAACTCTCTGAGATGGAAAAAAGTTTAAGCTCTGGCTACACTCTGCCCCAAATTCACAGAACTCAGAGCCTCTTTGAGACAGTACTTGCTTTTGCATGAAGACCATCTGCCTCATAGCTGTACTTTGGTTCATGTGGTACATTTCTAATTGGTCTTTACATCCCAAAATTTCTAACCTGGAGAACCAAGGATCACCCCATACATATTGTTCTAACTTCATGCTATGGGATTGTTCTTCCTCAAAAATGTTCTGCGTTGGGATCAATGCTTTGCTTTCAAGATTTCTCATCATTTCTGAAACAAACAGAAAAAAAGCTGTGAGAGCACAGAGAAAGAACTTCTAAAAATAGAGTGGAAAAAGTGAGATTTTTTTCTTTTGGTCCATATTATTGAAAAGGCAAGACTGAACTTGTTTTCAAATAAACTTGTAACACACAGAAACATCACAATAGGAAAGAGAACAGTGAAAAGTGAACAAAGTAAGTAATCAGAATATAAAGTGTTTGCTTAAATACTGATAAAGTCCATTCAGGAATATTTATCCATGGTAACAACAGATGAGCAAGGCCCTTAGCAAATAATGTTTAAATTACCAAGGTGTCTTAATTTATTTATGTGCTCTAATGCCCTACTGATCCCCTGTTTTGACACCTGCCAAAATAGGAGGGGGTAGCATTAAGAGAAATCACCAACAGAGGCTTCAAGCCAGGATGTATCTATGAAAATATGCTATCACATTACTTCCTACTCCATAGAGTTCAGTCAATAACACAAAATTCATTAGCCCAAAGGGCAAAAGTCACATGATTTAGGGACACTCCTAAATTTCTTCTAACAACTACAGAATCATTTATGGAGCAATGACATAAGAGATGAACTTGAAAGGCAGTATATTGTGATAAGACAGATACACAAGTTATAATCTGACAATCTGTATTTAAATACTGGCTCTGCCACTATCATTAGAGGACTTTTCTGATGATGAAATGAGATTGTGAATCCAGTGAAATGTCTGGCAAATTCAATATATAAAGCCAACTGTCATCATTGCTGAGGCATCAATCCTCCAACAACTGAAGAGGTCTCCTCCATTAATTTGCTACTGCTGCTGCAACAAACTATCACACCTGTTAAGTAGTGGCTTCAAATAACACAAACTTACTATCTTACAGTCTGGAAGTCAGAATCCAAAATGGCTTTCACTGGGCAAAAATCAAAGTAGCTTCCCTTCAAAAGCTCTAGGGGAGAATCCATATCCTTGCCTTTTCCACTTTTAAAAGCTGTCTGCATTCCTTGGCTTGTGCCTCCTTCCTCTACAAGGACAATTAAGCTCGCGAACTCATCCTAGAAGAAGTGCTACATACCTCATTGCTGAATATCACTACGATCACCTTCGAAGTGCTCCCCTTGGAAAGCTATGCACCAATGCCAGCGCCTAGTCCACCCTTCAAAGCAATTCTGGAATTCTTTTTCTGGAATGGCCAGCAGAGCTGTCGTTGTATTACCCTCGATGTCCTGAATGTCATCAAAATGTCTTCCTTCCAACATTTCATTTATCTTCAGGTAAAGAAAGAAGTCATTGGGGGCCAGATCAGGTGGGTAGGGAGGGTGTTCCAATACAGTTATTTGTTTACTGGCTAAAAACTCCCTCACAGACAGGGCCGTGTGAGCTGGTGCATTGTCATGCTGTAAGAGCCATGAATTGTTGGCAAAAAATTCAGGTCGTCTAACTTTTTCACGTAGCCTTTTCAGCATTTCCAAATAGTAAACTTGATTAACTGTTTGTCCAGTTGGTACAAATTCATAATGAATAATCCCTCTGATATCAAAAAAAGGTTAGCAACATCATTGCAACACGTTCACGAACTTAATTGTCACACCTCATAACTTCAAAGCACATCATTTTGGCCTCTGCTTCTGTCAACCACATCTCCTCCCTGTGTTTCTGCCACTACTGCTTCACTCATATAAGGACCATGTGATTATGAGGAGTCCACCCAGATAATATGAGATCATTTCTTCATCTCAAGGTCCTTAACTTATTCACATTTGAAAAGCCCCCTCTGCCATACAAGGTGCCAGGTTTAGGAGTGGACATGTTTTTCTGGGGGGAGTGTCATCATTCAGCCTACCACAGGGTCTAAAGCTGCAGGTACACAACAGGACCTAGACCCTGTCCTTTTTCTCTAGGTTTTTCTTGTTCTGTCTTCACCATACACCATTTTTCCCCTTTTACTACCAAAGTTCTCAATTTCTAGCTTAGAGGACTCACTGAAGGCTGGTACCAAGGATACATATTAGGAAGAAGGGGAGACATAATCCAGAAGGAAGCAATGAGATTCCTGGTTGTATCAAGATCAAGGAGATGTCTGAGATGATTTGCAAGATGATAGAAGTGTAAGAATGGAAGTGGTGGAACCACAAGGCTCAGGATGGCAACTTAGAATGGTCAGCACTAAAGGTGGGAGAGTTAAAGCCACCAGAATTCAGGAGCCCTTATAAGGTTTCAGATCTGAATAGGGGGCAACTCCACAAAAGACTACTTCATTAAAGTGGATGAGATGTCATCCATCTTCAGGACTCAAGGAGAGGTATGGTACATTGTTAAATCATAAATAGCAAGATACAGAACAGTGTATGTCATATTCTACCTTTCGAAAGGTGAAACGTAACTACCCATCCCTACATGCTTGTAGTTGCATAAAGAAACTCTGGAAACATGCAACATAAATACCGAAAATGATTACCTGGGATAAGGTGTCAGTGAAAATGGCAAAAGGAGGACCTCTGAAATTTTGTCCCTCCATGAAAGCAACCAAAAAACTGTCAGAAACTCAGAATCAATTGCTTCAGAATTCTATAAATTAACCAAAGATTTGCAGCAACCCAGGGAGAGTTTAATAAAGAAAAGGCTGAATTTTTATAATAACAGTGAGCTTTATAGCATTTTTCACCTACTGTAGTCCCATCTCTGGCTCCCAAACTCAGCAGTAACCTTGGAAAATAACAGCCCATATTTCTGGTACTAGAGCAGAACACAGCTGGAGCTTTATCAAAGCCTTGTCCCCAATGAATAACCTTTATTTGACCTGTCTGGTGGTTCCCTGGAAGATCCCCCTTAAAAGGCTTGTCAGGAACTCGAATAGTGCTAAAAGCTTCTAGGGAAGAGGTATCTATCTGTCAAACGTTTTCAGGCAATGTTTTAAAGTTGCTACTATCTGAGACGAAAGGAAACAGTTGGGGCAAACAATACACAAATCAAAAAGATGAAGGGGAAAGCCAAGGAGTGAGACGTCCATGGGGACTCTGAGAAGTTCTAACATATTCCTAGGAATCTAGAAGGCCACATGCATACACATGAAACCGCCAAAAGCCAAAGCCAAAGTGAGAATCGTGAAAGGAGCAGGAGAGAAGCTACTCATCACAGACAAGTGGTCCTCATAAGACTAACAGCTTATTTCTCATCAGAAACTATGGAGGCCAGAAAGATAAACTATCAATAACAAATTCTATATCTGGCAAAACTATCCTTCAAAAATGGAGAAATCAAGACATTCCTAGATAAACAAAACCTGGGCGAGTTTGCTGCTAGCAAACCTGCCCTACAAGAAATGCTAAAAGGAGCCCTTTAGGTTGAAATGAAAGGACACTAGATAGTAACTCGAAATATAAAACACCAATAAAGGTAATTACATAGGTAAATATAGCAAGACCGTAAATGCATTTTTGGTTTATAACTTTTTTTCTTTTTTTTAAAGAGCTCAGCAGCAGCTCAGCTCAAGGTGCCGTGTTCAATTTTAGTTGCAGGGGGCGCTGCCCACCATCCCTTGCAGGACGGGAGGAATTGAACTGGCAACCTTGTGGTTGAGAGCCCACTGGCCCGTGAGGGAATAGAACTGGCAGCCTTCAGAGTTAGGAGCATGGAGCTCTAACTGCCTGAGCCACCGGGCGGGCCCAACTTCTTTTTTTCTATCTTATTTAAAAAACAACTACATATAGCAATTATAAATCTATGGTGAGGGACACACAATGTATAGGTGTGACTTGTGACAACAATAGTATAAAAAGGGGAAGACAGAGGTACACAGAAACTAAGTTTTCGAATTCTATCAAAACTAAATTGGTATTAATCCAAACTCTATTATAGGTTAAGATGTTAATTATAATCTGCACGGCAACCACTAATAACTCAAAAATTTATAGTGAAAAAAAACTGGTTGCGTGTGTGTGTGTGTGTGTGTATGTTTGGGGGTAAGAATAATGTGGGTAAGAGGAGAGAATAATAATGAGATTTTTTTTCACCTTACCTATTTTATAGCTTTAAGTTTTTTCAGCCCTGTGAATACATTACACCTACATTAAAAAAACATATATATATATATTTTTAAAGAACTGTCTGTGGCATAGAGGATAGAGTCAATGGAAAAAGGAATTGTTAATAGCTATATACGATGTTAGAGGGGTAGTAGATTGGGGGAAGGGGGTTATCATTTTGTGAGGGGTGTAAATGTCTATTACATTGTTCTGTATACTTAAAACTAAAAAAAAAAAAAACAACCCTCAGTTGGCACTGCGGAATATATATATACTTGGGATAAAGTTCTAAAAATAAAATAGGTCAAAGACTATAAAAAAAAAGGAAGAGTCTGTGGTTACAGGAAACAAGTTTGGCAATAAATGAATTAAGAAGAAATTAAAAAGCAGGTTACAGAATGAGAAGTCATCTGAGAGCAAGACATAGCAGAGTTTTGAGAGGCATCAGGAAAGCAGATGGCAAGGGAAAGAAGTGTAACTTACAATAACTCACCTTGTTAAAGAAGGGCCTATCTGCTCTGAATCAACAGCAGCAAAAAAAAAAAAATCAATGCAAGGGATAAGGCTCTTTGGAGGGAACTGTGAATGTGTCTGAGGAAGGTGACTCCTCGTGGCCTCAGCCGATTTCTCTATCAAGGTGGGCGTAGAAGGTTTTCTGCTCCTACCTGGGGCCCGCTCTCACCTGGACAGGTGCTCTGAGGATATGTGTGCTCCAACCATGGCTCTTCTCCTTGCTCCAACAGGGAGATAACCTCAGGCTTGGCAATCTGCTTCCCTACATGTGAGGAAAAACACAGACTTGTGTAGCCTGGAACGCTTCCCTTGCCTCTTTCCCTGACCTATCACTTGGGCAGAATAAGCACGGTCCCACAACTTCTTGCTTTATAAGTGTTAGGAATTTCATCCTTGAAGCTCAGGGCTCAAGGTCAACTCAGCGCTTCTGAGGCCCGTGAGTCTTAAACATGGAGCACAGAAGGTACTGCAGTGGAAATAGCTTCATTTACGTGGGCAGCACCTGCCTTACCCACAGACAGCAGGTGCCCATAGGTCTCCAGCATCACATCGCGGTACAGGGTCCTCTGGGCGGGGCCCAGCTGCCCCCACTCCTCCTGGGTGAAGTCTACAGCCACGTCCCGGAAGGTCACAGGTTCCTAAAAGAGCACACACATTTCTCCTCAGCCTGGGGCCACCCCCTCCAGTGTTTTCTGGGAAGGAAGTGAGCCAGACAGCTTTGAGGAGGAGACAGAATGTAGAGCAGTAGCCCTAAATTTCTTCAATATTCTGATGGGGGTCACGTCTCACTGGGAACCACCCAGGGACCCACATCTGGTATATATTTTTAGGGATTAGCCATCTGGGCCACAATAACCACAACAAAGATGAGCAGGTTATTCCCAAGACTCTTGCCCAATCCTAGTGACACTGGCCAGTGTGGACAGGATTCCCACTAAAGCAACACCCCTTCTTCTCTGGAGATATACATATAGATGCTTAATAAGGCCATGACCAGGTGGACGCACATTACCTCTGATCAGACCAGAGATCTTGGGGCTAGGACCTGGAAGGGTGATCTGAACACTCACAGCCTATCTTCCTGGCCACAGTAAGGGATTTTCTGTCCCCACAGTAAGGGATCATCTCTGTCCCAAGGACTGGAGCTAGGGTGGGACAGAATTGAGCCAAGGACAATCACAGTTGCTGTCAAAAGTACTCTGAGTTAGGAAAAAACCAAACTGATGCTTTTAGGAAAATAGAACCAGGAATACTCACTAGAAAACTAGCAGGAAAGATGAATTATAATCTTCCTCTGATTTGGGAAATGAATGTATCACTTACAATCCTTGGAAGCAATCAGCATAAGCCTTGGGTATGGGGGTGGGGGTGAGGGGGGGTGGTGGTAGGGGCACACCTCCCTGTGGTGGTGGGGTGGAGTGAGCTTGTGTCAGGGGAGGAGGTGCCAAACACCCTGCAGCCCCAGCTCACTTCTAGGTCCCCTCTTGGCCTGTCTGTGCACTGTGGTCCTCCTCTCCAGCTGGAAGCCGGCTTTCTGGCCTCTCCGTTGGTGCAGAATCAACAAGACACATGTGGTGTGCTTCCACTGAGAGCCCTGTGACCCTCTACCCACCCCCTCACAGCTGCCTGATCACTTCTCTCCTACCCGATGGCAGGACTTTCTGCCCCTGAGAGTCATGGCTCTAAACTGATCAGCGCCAGTCCTCAGTGCTGCCATCTCTGTCCTGAACTGCTCCCCTCCAAATGAAGACTGGCTGAGAACACAGAAGTGACCCTACTACTATGACCCTCTTACTCCAAAAAGCATTTTAAACTGCTGACCACAACCTCCCTCGGTGAAACCCTCCCCAACCCTGGACTCATCAATGTCAATTTCTTGGTTTTCATCTTATAGACCTGCGCGGGGCCTGAGTTTCCTTGATGGCTGCTTCTTATTATGTTTTGGGGTAATGTAAGGTTTTTACTTAAATGTAACCTCGGGTAGAGAAGTGCAGAAGAAAAGCCTCAGTTCACTTTCAGAGTGATGGCACTTGGGGGACCCGCCAGGAGGCCTGCTCATCTCCTGCTATCTACCTAATCTCCTTAGATGGCTTCCGAGTTCACCTATACTGTCAGCTGCCAAGCTGGGAGACTGAGCCCCAAGTTCACCTTCCACCCCTCTCAAGACCCCAGTGGAATGCCCCCCCCCACAAACATATTTAAAAGGAATAGAAGAACCACATGTAATAGACACAGAAGGAATGAAATCATTAGAGCTTCAGCAACCCCTAATAAAAGTGGACAATGTCACTTATCAACAGTGACTGCTGTCCATGGGAAAGGCAGACAGGAAAACTGGTAACAGAGATGTCAAACTGACAATACTGACACTCGCAAATCTATGATGTCATCTGAAAACAGGACACCCAGACACCCTGAGCCCACTGATGCCACACAGTAGGCAGGACCCAGCACCCCTATGAAGTTCTCCTGCCAAAAATACAGAACCTGAATCTACCCTAGCCTTAGCCCAACCACCAGTTTACAGGAGATAAAGGAATGGAGGAAGTCATCCAATGACATCACCAGGACAAAAGCAGGCAAACTGACAAGTGACCGGTTTTCTTTAGTATATGATGTACATGCAACATGTAGTACTTATTTGGACCGATTTGAACCAACCAACTGTAAAGAGACATTCAGGGGAGAGGTGTGGAAAACTGAAGGTGAACTGGGTCTTAGGTAATACTAAGGAATTGTTAATTTCGTTGGGTGTGACAAGGTGTGTGGTTACCTTACCGTAGGTATCTCTTTGATATACACTGAAGTGTTAACAGGTAAAACATATCTAAGATACACTTGAAAATACTCATTTTTCAAGAAAGATTGTATGTCGGAATAGATGGCAAGGAAGGCAGAAAGCTTAGAGATGACAGTTAGCGAAGCTGGTGAACATGGATGTCAGTGGTTGGCTGAATAATGGTCCCCCCCATCCTAATCCTGAGAACTTGTGACTGTTACCCCAATATGACAAAAGGAGTTGGCAGAGATGTGATTAAAGATATCCAGATGTCATCACAAGGGTCCTTACAAGTGAAAAAGGTTGGCAGGACGGTCATAGAGAGATGTGACAATGGAAGCAGAGGTTGGGGCGACACACTTGAAGATGGAGGAAGGAGCCATGAGCCAAGAAATGCAGGCGGCCTCCAGAAGCTAGGAAGGGCCAGGAATCACTCTTCATTGAGCCTCTGGAAGGAACCAGCCCTGCCATCATCCAGACTTCTGGGTCCCATGGGAGTAAAGTGATGCTGTTCTAAGACATTAAGTCTGTGGTAATCTAACAGCAGCAACAGGAAACTAATACAGGGTTCACCTTTGGGTTTAAAAATCTCCTAAATTAAAAAAAGGCCTTCTTTTTTTTTTTTAAAGAGAGTAACAGAAATATCACAGCCGGTGAAAAGAGGCCATAGACACATGGTGGTCCACACATCCCTGGAAGATGGGGAACAGATGAAACTGTGGCAGCCCATGGAAACAGTGCAGAGGTGACCTCAGCCCCGCACATCAGAAAGGGTTGCAGTGGAGGCAGGACCCCAGGTTAAAGGATACAGTGAAGGCAGGAGTGAGAGTCAGGCTGACAACAGGGGAGGTGAAGGTGTATATTCGTCACAGCTTTGCCAGCTCCCCCACCTCCCCGCCAGCCACTCCACCTGTGGGCAGCACAACCAGCAGCCCTTACGTGTGGTCAAAACTCCCCCAACCCTTCTCAGACTCGAGTGTGGGAGGCTGTCAGGCTGGTGAGCTGAGACCTTCAGTCCGACATGGGGAGAGAGGGGAATCCGTGGGCTGACAGCCAGCTGCGTGCCTGGGAAACTGGCAGCAGAACCTACCTGGTGATCCTGGCCCATCCAGGCCCACGGACCTCAGAGTGAGACTTGTCAGAAGAGACAGAGACAGACAGGGAGGGAGGCCAACAACGAAGCAGACCTGACTCTCGAACACACCCTCCCAGCTCTTCCCTGGATAGGTGACCCAATTCGGCGGCCAGTAAGAGTCCAGGCAGCAGCTGCGCCCAGCTGTCAATGAGCTATAATTCTGGTTCTGATGAAAGATTTTGGTACAAAACAGGACAGGATGATATGAGAGGATCTCTGAGAGATCAGGAAAGAATTTATAGAATGTGAAGAAGAGCTAGCAGAGCAATTGCTTCAGGATGCCCATCATGTAAAAGGCCTCAGAAAGAGTTCCGTGGTGGCAAGAATATGATGGCCTGGCCCTGCTCCCCCAAAGAAAATATGGAATACAGAGATCAGAGAGACACAATTCATTCAGGACACCCACCGTCTAACAGAAGACCCCAGAAAGGGACTATAAAAGAAAAGGACAGGAGGGATGTTTTTATTAAATATAGGACGTCTTTTAAAAAGAAACAAAAACATTAGCCATTAACAAAGACAGATATGTTTAACAAAAATACACTGAAAAACATTTGACTGATAGAAGACACCACAAAGTCAAGACAAGCTACAGACCAGAAGATGATAGTTTATATATGGGAACGAATCAAGATCCAGAATGCATGTAAATTGCCTACATATCAGTTGTCAAACCATGCAGAAATCTAGGGACAGCACAGAGTGAGGACATAGATGGCCAACCATCATATGAAGATATTCAACCTCACTAGTGATCAAGGAAATGCAAATTAAAATTGTACAATATACCATTTAGTCTTGAGATAAGCAAAAACTAAGACTGTCAAGTGGTGGTGAAGAGGGAGGGAAATGAGCCCTTTCTCGTAAGGCACTGACTGAGAAGTGGCTTTAGGTTATCAGAGCCATGTGGCAGCACTAGTCATATTAACATGAACACCCTGAACTTCAGACAATTCCGCTTCTAGGGGTATCCCTAGAAAAACACTTACATGTGTGCACAAAAGGAAACTGCAAGAATGCCCACACAGCTGTGGTTGGAACAGCAGACATGGGGCGGGGAGGCAGACTTATAAGCCTATCCACAGATAGGATGAACAGAGTCCACCTCTCTGATGGGGCAAAAGGAACAAACCTAACCTGCATCTCACATGCACGGACCTCAAAGTTGACCTTGAGTGTTCAAAACAAGCTGCAGAAAAGCTACGTGTAGAAAAAGCAATTCTTTTAAAAAGAACAGTATTACCTGTCGTGTCTATGCAGTTTATTACCTACATGAGTATGAAAATGGATTAGTTGCATACACACCATGAGTTGTTCTGAGGAATAAAATGTAATTGGGGACTGTAAAGGAAAATAAAGTATGACAAAACATGAACAACTTAATTCAGAGTGATGGGGGGTCACGTTTGATTACTTTTTATACTTTTCTGTAATTATAGAATTTGTCAAAATAAAATTAAATAAAAAAAAGGTTTCCAGAACTGACAGAGATGTTATCAAACTAGAAGGGCCATGGATTAACAAAAACAAATACAGACCCCAGATGAATATGTCCCCATGTTGAGGTTCACAGTTCATGGGAGGCCTCAGGAATGCAAAGAAAAATGTAAAACCAAGGCTGGAGATGACATAGGAGAGATGCCAGAAGATAGGCACCTAGTCTAACCAGCTGTAGAGACAACAGGGACGTTCCTGAGCTAGGAGAGGTATTGCAGGTGTCACGGTTACTGACACTTACGGGTGAGGGGGCAGGACAGAGAAGGGCCCCGCCCCAGGAATGACTGAGCCCTTACCAGCTACGTCTGCTAGGATGACTTAACATTCCTGTTTCCATGTTTTGCGCATACGTGGGAGTTTAGGCTTTCTGAAGTACTTTCTGGAATCTGCTCACACACCCCCAGCGCAGTTAAACCATGGGAGGGTTTTGGGAGGATGCAGAGGGTGCCCAGCTGGTCTCAGCTGTTTGCCTGACAGGATCTCATGGGACTGCCCCTGCATTACCTAAGTGCTCTGACAGTGGCCCCTTCACAGAACCCGGGGAAATTCAGATGGCCTCTTTGGAACCTTCAGAATTTCATTATTTGTTAATATTTTAGTACAAGCTTTGCAGAGAAATGTAATGACACTGCACATTCTCGAGACAGCCAAGGACAGGTGCAAGGTACAAGATTATTGGTGTTTTATGAGCATACAGTTTATCATGCAGAAATCGTTGGTGGGCTGTTCTAGAGGGATTTGGGAGTTTCCATACTTGGGGAGGCTGGCTGGGATTTTCAGATAGGCTGAGACATTACATTATTTTCCCTATTCCTCAAAGTAATGGGAATTGGGCTCCCATTAGCTGAAACTTCAGTCGCCAAGATGTTTCTAAGAACAGACTATTCAGATAACAAGGGATGACAGCACTTGACATTTTCACCAGGTGAATGCTTTATTTCAGTAAATATTTAATTTGGAGGGAACAATAAAGGGATATGGGGCTTATCTGTGTTCCTGAAGACCTTGCTCAATACAAAACTCACATGATTCAAGTCTCGAGTTTCCCCACAGGAAAAATCCAAAGTGAATGTGGAGAGGGGACCAGGAGTATGTTCTCAGAAATCACAACTCTTCAGACATTGGAGGGTGTTTTTATTTGAATTCTCCATTTCATTTTCTCAGTGTTAACCCTAATAATTCTAAGAACCCCTCACCTAACAGCAGAGTGCAGCACAGTGGTTATTAGAGCTTCTTCACAGCATTTTATTACAACTAACTTCTGTTTCCGAGACACTGATTCAGGGCCCATCTTTCAGCCTGGCCTAGCTTCACTGCTGATTCCATACAGGATCTAAAAATGACTATACGTTATATCAGCAGTGAACGTCATCGTCTCTCACGTTCTGATGCCAGACAACCACCGCCCGGCACCGTGCGGTCCAGGCCCTTGGCAGCCCAGGAGAGTAGTGCTGCCACGTGGGGTAGTACACCCAGACGCACCAGTCACTTTTAACTGTGGGAGGGCTCATTAGTTTTTTTTGTTTTTCTTTTAATTTGGGGGAGGTATAAAGATAATAGACATTATTAATAGTATATGCTATAGTATCTCATTTAGTTAATTCGTTATTTTAACTCAGAAGTAAAAGACTTCAAGTAATGAAACTATTTCTCTTCATCTTTCACAGCAGGGAGTCAATACAGTAAATGTGTATTTGATGAATTAGGATAAAAAGCTCTCATTTAGAAATATGGAGATAACCCTAAGAAACTGAAAACAGTAAGTTAAGAATAGCTGCCTGAGTCATGAAAAGAAATAAAATACTGAGTCATGCTATAATACATGCTACAATACTGATAACCCTTTGAAAACATGCTAAGTGACAGAAACCAGACACAAAATGCCATACATTGTACAATTCCCTTTATAAAAAATGTTCAGGATAGGTAAATACATAGAAACCCTGGGGGTTGGGGGGGGGGGCCTGCAAAGAGTGACTATTATGGATATGGGGTTTCTTTTCGGGATAATGAAAATGTTCTAGAATTAGATTCTGGGGATGGTGGCACAATTCTGTGAATATACTAAAAACCACTGAACTGTACATTTTAAAAGGTTGAACTTTATGGTATATGAATATTTTAATAAATCTGTTATAAAAATATTTTTTTCTTAAGTGGCTGCCTCCAGTGAGGAGGCTGGGAAGAGGGAAGGGAGGAAGAGGACACCTCTCCAATACCATCAACTCTGCTCTCCTTTTTCTCTCAAGAGCCATCCCGTGCCCTTACAAAGTCAAAGTCCCCCTGCTTCGACCCACTAATACCTCTCAGATCTTGCTCCCAGGCCCTGGTCAGACTGAAGCCTGAAATGCCAGCCTGCTTCCCAAAGCCCCTTCTCCCCACCCCTGCCAGGGACATCTTTCCAGCCACACTGTGAATCCTACCACCTCCTGCTCCCAGAGCTTCCTAGGCTCCATATTATCACCAAGATGGAGCCCAGCTGTGCAGCAGGCATTCCGGGCCCGGCTGGGCTTGCCCTCTCCAGTCTAAAATCTAAGTCAGTCTTCACCCAGACACTATTCATGCAGTGCCCCCTGCCACCCCGTGGTGCTTCAGGAGCCCAGACCCCTGCTGACCAGCCATGCCCATCTGGCTGATGTGTCTCCTTCACCTCTTGGCTCAGGTACGTCCTGGGCAGCCTCCCTCGACCTAGCTAAAGGACCCCAGCTGCTCTGTGCCCCATGACCTCTATGCAGACTTTGTCCCACCTCCTGAGGTATCAGTTGGGTTCTGCTCCTTCAAGGCTCAGGGCCTCCCCGAGCGTCTCAGACTTCTATGTCTCAAACCACATGTGTGGCACCAGGCAGGTTGTGATGCCTAGTAGCTGACTGAAGTACCCTGGGAGCGATTTAGGACAAGAGCTCAAATGTGTCCTTGTTCCCCTCTAAGCAAGCACAGCACTCACCAAACATCACCTGAATCAGGCACTGAATACATGAAGGAAGGTGGGAGGAGGAAGGGGGAGGGGTGGGGGGGGCTGACAACCAAGGGGGTTATCCCTCATCCACCAAAACAATCCACAGCACAGCCAGGGCTCAGGACTGTCAATTGGCTGGTTAACAATGAGGCTCTGCATCATGGGAAACTGAATTCTCCCTGACTGTGCTCAGGAAACGATAAACTTCTGCCTGATTCCATCTATCCAAACTAGATGTTTTAAACTGAGGAATCACAGGGAGTGGGATGGCTGGGGACAACCTGGACACCTCACCTGGACCTGGGCTGTTAGGAGCCCGGCGGCTCTCCCCACCTCCTTGGGGGTCTCCTCCACACGCCAGCCAGGGTCCTGAGGATACAGAGCTGGGGGAGGAAAGCATAGTCATAGAGGCAGCTCTCTGCCAGAAGCGTGCCCTCCTGGGGGTGGGTGGGAGGGGTCAGAGAGAGTCAGCTCTGGCCCTCCCCCTTGGACAAGGGAAGAGACACACCTCCTCATTTTATAGATGAAAAAAATGGGGCTCAGAGAAGACAAGGAATGTGCCTAAACACATGAACCCCACACTGTCCCGCTTTGCTCTAAGGCACCATCTCTGAGAAGCAGTGTCTATTCATAGGCTTTCTGGGCCTGAGCCCTAAATTAGCACACATTTATTCTCATGCACCTTGTCCTAGAGATGTCACCATCCCCTTTTCCCCCACCTTATCCCTCAGAATGAGTCCTCCCTGTTCCAACTCTGTACAGACAGATCTGGACTAAAACCTCCTTCCCCTACCCTAAAGCCCCACCTGGCTCTCCATGTCTGATCCCTGGCCATGGCAGGTCACTGCTGGGAGAGGCCACAACATGGCCAATGGGGACACAGGTTCTTGACTCACCCCAGGAGGCCCATGGGTCAACAGCTGCCATCCCCCAGGACTGGTCTGTAAGGACACCTGTACCAAAAGATCAGGTTAGAACAAGAAATGGAAAGGCACTCTTTGACACCAATCCTAGTGACCAAAGGCCACAACATGACAACAGTAATGGGCACTCACTAATGCACCTAACAAAGTTCCAAACACAGAGCCCAAAGGCATGTGAAAAGATCCAACATAATAAGCTAGATTTATACCTGAAATGCATAGGTGGGTCAGTCACTGTCAGGAAATGTATAGATATGATATAGCCACAGAACAATTAAGAACAGAACCTGTGAAATGGCTGAAGAGGTATCTGATAAAATGTTTAACATTGCCTAATTTTTCAAAAATATAAGTAGTAGAAAGACACTTTTTTGATGACTTTAGTGAGAGATACTTGAAAACTCACTTAAAGGTAAAACATACAACTGATATTACACTACTATATAACATTGCTCTTAAATTACAGACTAGTGCTATGTACGTGAAAAACAATAATAAAATTAAAATTTAGGAGCGGTAAAGAAATTCTGATGGTCTAAGAAATCTCACAAATAACCAGAAAACTCTTAGAACTAATGAAATATCTCAGGAGATGACTATAAAATATATAAAAATTACAGTGTCTTTTACATCAAGTTTCCCCTTTCACCAATAACGAAGTTTTTTTTGTTGATTTTTAAATCTCACTCATTCTAATTCTGTACCAAAACAGATCCCCTCCAATCCCAGAAGCCCTCAGGCCCTCCCCAGCTCTAAATCCTGACTACAGTAAGTCACTGCTGGGAAGGCCTAGAAGGAACAGGATTTGGACTCACCCCAGGAGGCCCACGGGTTGATGGCAGCCATACCACAGGATTAATTAACCAGGAGCCTGTCAGGAACACTGGATTCTAGTGACATAAAGAAAGCAACTGCAATACCAACCTAGAGACAAAAGTGAAAAAGACAAAAGTGGTCCCTTCTCACAGAAGATCCAGTGGGAACAAAGAAGAGAACCCACCCACAGAAGCAACAAAGGACTGCTAGGCAGCATCATAAGAAAATAACGTTGACATGTCAAAAACATAACAGAATTCCTGCAGAGAAATGAAAGGTGATTTGAATCAGCTGAAAAAGAGCACCATCCAAGATGAGACAGTGGAAATTTGTCTAAGGTTCCCAGGAGACAGCCAGTCACAATGTCCAGGTAACTTTTCAGTGATTTGCCAAGAATTATTGTAAAATCTACCAGCAACCCTCATGCATAAGTGGTTACCTAGAGCTGGGGGAAGGGAGGAATGGGGAGTGACCACTTAATAGTTACTGGGGTTTCTTTTGGGGGATGATGAAAATGTAATTAGATAGTGGTGATTGATACTCGCACAAGTTCCTGAATGTACAACAAAACCACTGAATTATACACTACAATGGTTAATTTCATGTTATGGAAATATCTTTAAAAAAAAAAAATCCACCTGCAACACCTACCAGGCCTAAGCCTGTTTGTCTCCTGGTCTGAAGCCTAAACCTCCAACTCCCTAGGTTCCGGGTCTTTGTGCAAGTCCCTCTCTGAGGGTACCAGCGCCAACTGGCAGAGCTCTGTGGATTCCTGGGAGTGTGGCCAAAGCAATGGGACGCCGCCGGGCCCCAGGAGCACCGGGATCAGCGCCAACACTCAAAACAGGCAAACCGTATTGTGCACCGCTGCTTGCAACTCGACAAAATCCCGCGGTCACTGCATGTTTAAAAGAACCCAGGGCTGTCCCCAGTCCACGTCTGACGTCCTTTAGCGCAGCACCAACGAGAAACGCCCGCTGGGGAATGAAATGTGGCTATTTCCCATGAACGGTTTCACAAGCGTCCTCGCCGCCTGCTTCCTGGCCTCTTGCCCCCGATTTCAACCCCAACGCGGATGCGATACTCAGGTGCGCGCACCAGCGAGAGGCGCCCTTACCTCGTTCGCAGCTGCCGGCCACCCCCTCCGGCCGCTCCCCGACGCTCTCTGCAGGCCACTTCTCTGTTCGGGGGCGCTTCGCCAGCACGTTCAGCTTTTGTTTTACTCCGAGGTTCGGCGCGAGGCCTGGGGAACAAAGGCGCGCTGGGCCGGCGGCCGCGACTGGGGGCCAGGGGGCTCGCCCAGCCCGGCCACGCGCGGCCGCGAGCCTGGAGGCGGAGGGTCGGCAGGCCGAGGAGATAGAAGCGAAGCCGACGCTAAAGGGCAGGTGTAGGACCTGCCGAGGTGCCGCGCCCGCCGCAGTGGCAGGTGCCGCCTCTCCCCGCCCGTTCTCCGGAAGCTCGGAGCTCCCAACACCCCAACGACCGCCTCACCTCATCCGCGGACAATGGCGGCAGCTCCCCGGCGTCGACCCGGACGCGTCGCACGGCCTGCCGGGAGTTGTAGTTCCAGGAGGCACACTTCCGGTTTGGTGGGAAGCGCCGCCACCGCTGGTTAGGGGTGATGCTACCCCTGGACTCCGTGGCGTCGTGGACTTAACCGAGCTGCCAGTGAGTGTCCTAGGCTCCTGTGAGGAGGCTGTACTGTCCCAGCCCCAGACCGCCCTACTCGGCCAAGGTTGCCCAATTTGGGGGGCTCGGGTAAGTCCGGTGGTGAGTCTCAACTTGCTGGTCTGTAAAATGGCAGCTCAGTGAGCAATAGGAACTTAATGAAGTCTGAGCGTTTTCAAGGGATTCTTTCCTTTAATATTTACAAGTTTGGCCGAAATAGGAGTTCTAGGGAAAGTGACCCGGGTAATCTGACCATAAATTCCTAACCGGGCAGGTCAGGGTTAGTAGTCACGCCCCAGGCATAGTTTCTTCCGTAAATGGCTTATCTTTGCTTTAAGCATCCCTGTCCGTGGTTTCTGTGCATTTGGTTAACACACCTTTGAAACAAGCCTAACCACCCTCAAGAGAGCACAGAATCGCTTTACCTATCTTGTAATCTGATCCCTGCCTTGCTTTCTCCCACCTCCATGTAATCTTCCTTAATTCCAAATGAGTGAAAGAAACTGCAAAATTGTCCTTCTCTGGACCATTTGAGATCTTGTTTCCCTGCAATTGTCAGTTTTCGCTCATAAAAATTCTTTACTGGTTTGGACGTTCTATATCGACACAAGACTCTGAGGAAGTGGCTCTTATGATACCTTTCTTCAGATGAGGAACGTATTTTGAACTTTCCCTCGGATATTAAACCCCTACTGCTGAGAATATCAGGGATTGTTCCCAAAATGGTCACCAGATGGCAAAACTTTCTGGGAACATAAATTATCATCTACCTGTTTTGCGATTTTTTTTCCCCCTTGTGACATCATTTACTGAGTGTCACTGAGGAACAGAGCAGGGAACAAGGCAAACGAAACTTCTGTCAGCTGCTAATCAAGGCCACTATTCAAGAGCATGAACAGGAAGGAAGAAAGCCTACTCACCTGGCAGGGGTCCTCCAGCCCCAGTTGACCCTGGAATCCCGTTATGGAGCCCACGGACACCTCCTGTGTTGGGAATGACCCTCTCTTAAGAGACTGCCTGGGCCCCAGGACTTTATTCGTTGCTCCTTATTCGCCTTGCCTGTTCCTTTGTCCACCTTCTTTTCAACAGCACCGTAGTTAGAGAAGCAGTAGGGGCTGCAGTGCAGAGAGCCTCAGGGGCATTGTGGTGGCTCTGGCTTTGAGTGAAATGAGGCTCATGGCTCTGAGCAGAGCAGTGACAGGTTCTTGCCTCATCAAAGGATCACTCTGACTTCTGTGTGGAGAATAGATGAGGGTGAGGGAAGGACCACAGTGACCCAAGAAACCAATGTAGTGATCAAGGTAGAGAGATGATGGCAGCTTGGATCAGAGTGGTGGTGACCAGTCGTCAGACTGGGGACACGTTAGTATTTTGAAGGTAGAGCCAACAGGCAGTAGGTTCAAGGGTGTTCATCATAGGCTGCAGTTCAGCTTATAGCACCCAGAACAATGCAGGGCATAGAAGAGGCCTGTCTACTCAGAGCTATTCACCAAGGGCGGGTGGGAAATGGATTACAGGTATGTGAAGATTCTGCTTCCCTCTGACCCAAGCGCTCTCCCCTAATAGTGACCCCAGTGTGCCGGAGAGTACCCTGTTCTCTATGCTATGAGGTGGCAAGGGCTGGGCTGCACAGCCATCTTGGATGCCCCTATTAGGGGAGTCTGATCTGTGTGTGAGCTGCCACTGAGGTTTCTGAGTGGGAAGAGACCAGAGCAGGAGAAAATAGGTTCCGTCCAGACATAACCTTTGTCTGAGGAATGCGCAGAGTGGTCACCCTGTGCCACATGTGGGCTCCAGTTGGTTCCATTTGCTCATAGCCAGATGATAATGAAACGTTAAGGGGGATGGGGTCCAGGGCACATTACTTGGAACAAGTAAGGCATTTTATGAACTAGGTTGTAGTCACCAATAGTAAAATAACTAACACAGGTAAGCTAGACTCGAAGTTACCTTGTACCCTCAAATCCTAGGTTTAACTCAGCCTCACCAGCTAAATGCCCAGGAGTCACTGAGTTTAACACTATGGGCATTTAGCTGGTAAGGCTGAGTTACTGAGTACCCCGCGTGGAAGTCAACATGCATCACTGTCAGTGACCTTGTGGAAGCTCCCCTTCCACAACTCTTCCAGGTGCCTTTGTCACCAGCTCAGCATTCAGCCTGTAGTTTCTCACACCCGTGGAATTTAATGTGAGAGGTCTGATCATTTTTCTTTTAAGAAAAATAAGTAAAACCTAATAAAGTTGTAAGGAAATCAGTGAACACATGCATTCCAAAGCCAGAAAAAAATAGAACATTGCCCACATGGTTGAAAACCCTGTTCTCCTCTCCAATAGAAACCCCCTTCCTCCAGAGGCAGCCACTGTCCTGAATGAGATGTGGGTCACTCCTCATGTTTCCTGAAACTTTACCTGTGTGTATTCAAGAACAATACAGAGCAGTATTTACTTTGCATGTTTTACATTCATATAAATGCTATCGATACCAAATTTTATCTGCAACTTTCCTTTTTTTCCTCCATGTATTTATCATTGCAAGATTTGCCTTTCTGATATGACGATCTAGTTCATTAATTTTCACTGCTGTATAGTTTTTCTTTCTTTTTAATTCAAATGATACAAATTCATTGTAAAGAATGAAAATCACTCAGGAAAAGGTAAAGAACAAATATTGCTTAAAATCTTGCCCCCTATAACAACAATTAGCATTTGGGTGACATTCTTCCGGAGCTCCCCTGGGAGACAATTTCATAGAACTGGGATCACCCGTGTTGTTATGAACCTAATTTTGTTTCCCAACAATATGCCATTTAATTTCTCACCATAATTAAACATTCTGTTGGTGGATGTTCTGTTACAAAGCATGCTGTAACAGAAGTCCTATCACCACACGCTTTCATACTGGGCTGGGCAGTGATTTCCATGAGGGAATCGCAAAGGTAAAATTGCTGAATAAGCATACTTTACATCTGGACTTCCAACCCGACCACCCTACAGAGGGTGCACCCATATAACCATCCATAGGTGCTGAGTAATAGCGTCCATTTCCTCACTATTTTTGCCTACATCCAACATAGTCTTTTAAAATCTTTGCCAATCTTTACCTGCCAATTAGCCTCTTTGGACTTCATTTTCTGCATCTATAAATGGAAATAACAGAACTTCCCTCACTAGGATTTCTGTATTAAATGAGGTTATGTAGATTGAGTGCTTGAGATACTGCCTGCCTCATAACAGATGCTTGGGTATATACTTTTATCATTTTTATTTCTATCTCTTTGATTATTGATGACTTCATGCTTTTTCATGTATTTACTGTCCATTTGTACTCCTTTTGTGAATTGCCTGCCCATAAATAAGGACTAGTGAGTAATCTTGCCTTGATCCTCCCTGAATGGAATGGAGATACTTCTAGATCGATGATCGGCAAAACTTTTCTGGTAAATATTTTGGCTTTTCAGGACATGCAATCTCTTTAACAACTACTCAACTCTACCTTATTAAGCAGCTATAGACAATGCAGAAATGAGTGGTTGTGTGCTATGTCAACATAAAACTTTATTTACAGAAACACATGGGCTAGATTTGGCCTGTGGGCCCTAGTTTGCCAACATCAGTTCTAGTGTCACCATTAAGCCTGATATCCTCATTACTATAAAAATACTTTTTTTCCTACTACCAGGTTTATTTTCCTGAAATGATCAATATTAAATTTTATCAGCTTCTTTCTCATTAATATTGAGATGACTGTTTTTTCTCCACCACTGGTAAAACAGCATGGGCTCAGAATTTTATTGTGGAATAATTTTCTGAGAACTTTTTCAATTTAATGCAAAATGTTTAGTCTATTTAGGGTTTCTGTGTTTTCTTCAGTCCATTAATGTTTACCATGATGATATTTTCTTAGAAAACTGTCCTTTTCATCTATGTTTTCAAGTGCACACAAAAATGTGCAAACCTTGCATATTATTTTCCCTATGTCTATTTCCCTTTTCTTTCCCAGTGTTGCAAATCTGTATGTCATTTTTCTAGATTATGTTAGTTTGGAATTTATATGTGGAGTGTGTTTTTCTCAGAGTCACCTTTTACCATGTATTCTCTGCTTTTATCTTTATTACATCATTCTTTCTGCTTTGATTGGAAATAATTTCTTTTTCTAAGTTCTTATGTTGGACATCAAATTTATTTCCATTTCTTCTTGTTTTTGCTACCTTAGTGCACCCATTTCTAATATTCAGACTGACATTTGATGTAATTCTCCTCGTTTCGTTGTAAACTTATAGCAATTTTGAGAAAAATGTAAAAGTCACACAATATTCCAAAAACTCTTAATTAGCTACATTCATTTCTGCATTTCCTTTTAAGCCCTTGTTAAAATGCACACATAGGGTATTACAGCCCCAACAATTCTGCACCTTCACTATACATCATAAGAGTTTTCCATGTTTTTACAGTGTTCATAATTAGTTTGTAGTGATAAAAGTGAACTGGCATTTTAAGAAAACTGACCCAAGAGCTGGGAGGTCTATGGACAGAGCTGGGCTTCCTGTTACTCTCTAGTCCTCACTTCCTACTAAAACTTTATGGTTCCAACTTCCTGGGGGAGGGATATATATATAGGAGCCATCTTGGGAGGGGAAAAACTTTGAACGTGGGCGGCCGCCTAGAAGTGCAATTTCTTACACTGCTGCAGTGGTTTTGCTTTTCCTTTTCCTGAATAAACCCTCTTTTTGGTGGACTACCCGGAAAATTATTTTGTCCAATCGACATTTTGGGGACTTGTCAGGATCCAGAGAAGTGCAAACTCTGGTGGCTTCTGAACAGTGAGCAAACCTGCTTTGACACCTAAATGAGCCATTTCTGCTTGATGCTTTGCTCCTCGGCTCAGGTGAGTTCTCTCCTGGATCTGAACCTTTGCATCTGATGCTCTCCAGCCTTTATTTGTGAATTGCTTAAAAAATTTTTTTGTTGTTGTTTTGTGTATGTGTGTGTGTGTGTGAATGCATTAAAGGCCTATTTGTCTATGTTGTCTGAGTACTCATTGTGGTACATCACCTTGAAGTCTTCGGAAAGCGAGCTGTTCCTTTGAGACAAAAACTGGCCTTTGCCTAAAGTCCCTTTGGGGACAGAGGTTATTTCTGCTGAAATTGGTCAGTTTTGGCTGTTATTAGAATGTGCCATCTCATTGAGAAAGTGAGAAGAGTGCCATCCAGCTCAACCTATAACTTAACTCTCTGAGAGTTGGTTATTTCTATGGAACTGGTGTTTAGCCTTTGGCCTGGTTCAGTAATCAGACTGTTCTGGAGTGAGACAAACTAAATACCCATGGGCTGCTTGAGTTGTAAACTGACTTGGGCCCAGTCACAGCTCAGCCTATAACTTAACTCTCTGAGAGTTGGTTATTTCCCTGGAACTGGCTTTTAATCTTCGGCCTGGTTGTCAGTAATCAGAGTGAGGTGAGCTGAAGACCTGCAGGTTGCTCGAGTTGTGAACTGTTTCAGGCCCAGTGTTAAAAATGGGATCTCTGAAGAAAGAAAAAAAAGGGATCGCTGCTGTCTAAGTCTTCTAAAACTGTCCCTCCTCCACTAGGCACACCAGCCAAGTATATGCTTAAAATCTGCAGGGAATTTTCGTGAACGTATTTAACTGAATAGACAGATCTGACTAAGAGTAATTTAGAAAATCAGTGGTCACTTTGGGGAACTTTTGAGATTCCCAAAGTTGATTTCTTAAAACTAAATTGGATAATAATAGTGCTGTAATTAAGAGAGAGAGATGGAATGCCTCTTTTGAGTGGTATATTGAGGCTTCCAAACAAGGCTATGAATCTAAAGTTACCCAATTACAAAATAAAGTCTCAAAGTTAACAAGGGCTGCTAAAGATTCAAAGACACAAAATTGCACCTGAAACCTCATGCTTTTCCTCTATAGCACTGCCTTGCCCTTCCCCCATTGTTCCTTTGTCTCAAGCTCCACCTCCAATGCCATTTTGCTCTCACGTCTGCCTCCTTTACTTTCAGCTCAGCCCTTAGCAGCACCTTCTCTTGAATCTTCTTTTTCTCCTTCCTCAGAACTTCTCAGTACTTTCCCATTTAAGATTAAACCCTCTGGAGATCCTAATAAACCCCCCATCTCCTACATCCCCTGGACTAAAGATGGGTTATGAGCCATTGTAAAGGAATTTCCTAAGGTAACTGAGGACTCTAATAAAGTTTACTAAAAACTTTGATATTAATATTTCTATTCAGGCCTATCAGCCTGGGTTTTCTGATTTGTACCAGCTAATCAATATGTTAGTTGGTGAAGGCCAAGCTAGACATTGGAGGAGGATTGCCAGATGGGAGCATCCTAATAGAGATTTAGAAAAGCAAACCTCCAATTATTGGGAGGAAGCCAGGGAACTTGCTCGAAAACTACATCAAGCAATTCCTAAGGCCTTCCCAAGGTCTATTGATTGGAGCAAAATTCACACGTGCTCACAAAGAACTGAAGAATTGTTCATGACTATTATAATAGACTTCAAGTAGTTTTTAAGGAAAACTCTGGTCTTCCTTCAGATGTTGACACCACACGTATAACTTTTAATTCTTTGAACAAGACAAAAAACTGAAAGAACAAAAACTCACAGACATAGACAATAGGGGTTACCAGAGAGTAAGGGCAGAGGGGGGAGCGGGGCTCTAGAAGAGGGTAAATGGGGTCTAATATATGGTGATGGAAAGAGACCTGACTCTGGGTGGTGAACACACAGTGTGAGATATAGATAATGTATTACATAATTGTACACCGGAAATCTATGTAACTTTATTAACAGTTGTCACCCCAATAAACTTTAAAGAAATAAAAAAAAAACTTTTAATTCTTTGTTTGTCAATGGGCTAAATAAAAACTTTCCCTCCTGGTTAGGAGATCCAGGATGGGATGGGGAACTATGCCTACCCTAGACTTGGTAAATATGGCCAATGAGCTTGCCAGTACCCTAGATGAGCCACCTAGAAGTAAGATTGCCAAGACTTCTGACTTTCAGCAGTGGCAAATGAGAAGCCCTATGGGAAACCAAAAAACTCCAACATTTTGCCATCACTGCAAGGAGCGAGGACCCTAGAAAAGGGACTGCCGTAAGTTTAAGCGTACAAGACGCTCTCTGCCTTCTAATCAATCTTTTTCAGGTCTCCTAATTCCCAGTGACAGGGCTCTGAGGAACTCCAGGGGCTTTTTCTAATCCTTCCCCTTAATCATTTTGGAGAAACTTCTCTTCAAATCGGGGAGGAAACTATTCCTGTTCTTATTGACACTGGTGCTACACTCTCGGTGCTCAACCCCACTGTTATAAACTGGCCCCTGCCTCAGAGTAATTAGACATTTCAAATAGTGGGGATTTCAAATAAACCTCAACAGGTTTACATATCTGAACCTATTCCCTTTCATCTAGGTCCCTTAAGAAATAAACTGTTTTTTCCTTAGTTCTTCTGCCCCTACCCATTTATTATGCAGAGACTTCTTAGAGAAGTATTATGCTGGAATATCCTTTTCTTGAAAGGAAGAAATGTTAGAGTTTGATGGTAACTGTCAGAATCACAATTAGGTGAATTACATGACTTTTCAGCATCTTTTATTTGTGCTGTCTCTGATGGTACAGTAACTGAATCTGAAAACACTGATCAATGATCCCTATTGGACCAACTACCATCTTTGTGGGCAAAATCTTCAGCTGATATTGGCAGAATTCACAGTGAACCTCCCATCAATGTTCAAATTGATCCTTCAAAGCCTCTGCCCAGAATTAATATCCTATAAGTAAGGAGGCCCTTCAAGGTATAAAGCCCATAATAAGATTATATAACTCAGGGTATTATTATTTCTTGACTAGTCCTTGTAACATTCCTAGTCTATCTGTGAGAAAGCCAAAGGGGCGTGGGTGGAGGTTTGTCCAGGACCTCTGAGCAATATACCACTTTGTTCTCCCTCAACACCCTGTCGTTCCTGACACTCATGCTGCTGGCATCCATTCCAACTGGAAGTAAATTCTTTACAGTAATTGATTTATGCAGCACATTCTTTAGCATCCCAGTTGATGAAGCTAGCCAATACCTTTTTGTTTTCACCTGGGAAGGAAAGCAATTTACCTGGACAGTAATGCCTCAGGGTTTTACTGACAGCCCTTCTTATTTCTCACAGATTCTGAAGACTGATTTGGATGATGTAGTTTTCCCTAAAGGTTCCATTTTGTTACAATATGTGGATAATTTACTTCTTTGCTCTCCTTCTCAGGTTTCCTCACAGGATGATAGCATCCATCCGTTGATACTTTGGGCCTTAAAGAAAAATTACAATTTGCTCAAACTCAGGTTAGATATTTGGGACATCTGATACTGGATGAAGGTCTACTCCTGGATCCAGACAGTCTCCATGGTGTCCTAAATTTCCCAAAGCCCAAAACTAAGTGCCAATTGCTAGGTTTTCTTGGCCTAGTCGGATATTGCTGGAATTGGATTCCAAATCTTTCTCTTATGGCAAAACCTCTATATGTCCTATTAAGGAATGACACTCCTGACCCTATTTCATGGGAAGAACAGGATGACATGGCCTTTAAGGCCTTGAAGGAGAGTTTAATGAACCCACCTGCTCTTGGGCATCCTAACCACCAGATTCCCTTCTTGAATTTTGTGCTTGAAAAGGAAGGAAATGTCCTTGGGGTACTCACTCAGAAGCATGGATATCAATATAGACCCCTAGGATACTACAGTCAGCAATTGGACCCTGTGGTTCGGGGATCCCTCCTTGCCTCAGAGCCATTGCTGCTCCTGTCCTGGTTAAAGCTACAGAGAAGCTTGTTGTGGGATTCCCTCTAACTATCTTTGTGCCTCATGCAGTAGAAGCTCTCCTGAATTCTCATCACACCCAGCATCTTTCAATCAGTCACCTTACTTCCTATGAAATCCTTTTGTTAACCACTTCCCATATAACCCTTTCACGCTGCAATAACCTTAATCTACTTTTCTTCCTTCCGAGACTGAGGAAGCCACTCATAACTGACACTGACAGATTACCTCCTGACTCCTTGTGATGATTTGTAGAAGATTCCTCTGAGTAAAGCTGATTTCTCACGGTTCACTGATGGTTCACACTTAAAAAATGACAATGGTGAGTACTGTGCTGGTTATGCTGTTGTAACTCCTTCAGAAGTCATCAAGGCACCGTTGCCCCTGGCCACTTCAGCACACCAGGCTGAATTATATGCCCTCACTCAAGCTTGCATTTTAGCAACGGGTAACGCTGTCAACATTTATACTGACAGCAGATATGCCTTTGGGGTGGCTCATGACTTTGGAATGCTATGGCAACATGGTTTCCTTACCTCCTATGGAGATAAAATTTTAAATGGTCCATATACACAAGAATTATTGGATGCTATACTTTTACCTGATGCCTTAGCCATTATTAAGATTCCAGAACATTCTAAATTTGATTCCCTAGAAGCTAAAGGAAATCACCTGGCTGACACTTCTGCTAAGAGTGCTGCCCTTAAGGGCAATAGTGGCAGTCAAACCTCTGTCATGGTTCAAAGAGAAGCTTTTCCGGTTGATAAGTTAGAAAAACTGGCCAGAGAAACCCAACAATCAGCTTCTGAAAAAGAAAAACAAGAGTGGAGATCCAATAATTGTTGGTTTAATAAAGAGAAGAAACTCTGGTTCGGACCAAATAACAACCCAGTCCTACCAGAAACTCTAAAATTCCCACTCTTAACCACTGTACAAACATTGAACCATTGGTCAACGGACAAAATGGTAGCTTTCATGTACTAATATTGGTTGGGAGATATTAATAAGGCTACAAAAAGAGCTTACCTTAGGTGTCCCACCTGTCAGAAGTACAACTCAGGGAAGCCAATTTGCAGTGCCCCTGGACATGTGAAGTTGCCACAGACCATTTGAGGTCTGGCAAATAGACTTCATACAGCTTCCCTCATCTCATGGATACAAGTATGTTTTAGTCATGATATGTATGCTTTCTCACTGGACTGAAGCTTTCCCTTGCAGACAAGCTAACACATCTGCAATGGCTAAAATACTGTTATAAAAGATTATTCCTACTTGGGGAACTCCTCTTGAACTCCACAGTGATTGAGGAACCCATTTCACTGGTCAGGTGCTAAAGCAAGTCTGTGCTGTTTGGCCAGCTCTTCAATATTTTCACAATGCTTATCATCCTCAGTCTTCAGGATTGGTTGAACGCACTAATGGCATTATTAAGACTCAATTGGCAAAATTTACAGAAACTCTTCAAATGCCTTGGCCAAAAGCATAGCCAGTAGTCCTTTTAAACCTTAGATCTACCCCTTTTGGGACTCATAAGCTCTCACCCTTTGACATAATTACAGGACATCCTATGCATTTGGCCCCTGCCTCTCTTGATCCACAGTTGGTGAAAGGAAGACATACTTCAATATTGTAAAGGCTTAATTGTTTCTATCGACAATAATCATTCTTTAGTAAAACAATCATTTCACCATCCACTCCAGGGAAGTGAAAAACTCAAAATTCATACTCTACAACCTGGAGATTTACTGGAAGAGACAACTCAAAACGGATTCCCTCCAGCCACGTTGGAAGGGCCCTTACCAGGTACTGTTGACTAACCCCTGTGCTGCTAAACTGCAGGGAGTAGACTCTTGGATACACGTCACACCTAAAGAGGGCACCAAACCCTGACTGGAACTGCGCACAGTCTGGTGACCTGAAACCAAAACTGTCAAAATTTAAAGCAGATTACTTCAAAGGAGATGAGTTACCAAATATTTTCTGGTTGTTGAATCTATTATCAAGAATTTTGATCTATTTAAGCTCTGCTCCTGATGCCCATCAACCCTGGACACCAGCTGTTCCCAATCCATGCACTCTTCCTTGATATAAGAGATGACACCCGGAGGAAGTCCTTTCTGACATCGAGGGCCAAAAGGCTAAGGACTGAAAAACCTGAGACCTGAAGACCTGACTGATCAACAATGCTTTTGGAGAAATGATCTTGATCAAAAGGGGGAATGATAAAAATGAACTGGCATTTTAAGAAAACTGACCAAAGAGCTGGGAGGTCTATGGACAGAGCTGGGCTTCCTGTTACTCTCTAGTCCTCACTTCCTTCTAAAACTTTATGGTTCCAACTTCCTGGGGAAGGGATATATATTTTGGAAAGGTAAAAACGTTGCACATGGGCGGCTGGCCGGAGGTGTAGGGTCTCACACTGCTGTCGTGGTTTTGCTTTTTCCTTTCTCCAAAAAACCCTCTTTTTGGTGGACTACCTGGAAAAATTATTTTGTCCAGTCGACAGTAGTTACTTCCTGAAACAAATCAGAAGCAGCCTAACTTTCTAGCATTGGGGAACAATGAAGTGATGGCACTCTGCCTCTGGAATACTATATTCAGTCATTTAATCAAATATCTTCTATCTATTTTGACTTCTCAGCAACAGCCTTTCCCACAATGGTTGATCATATTAACTAGTATTATTGAAGGGAGTTTTGTTCTTATAATTTCTCATTGGCAAATTCCCTAGGTAACAAATGGCATCCAGGCTTAGCCCTTCTCTAGGAATGGGTCAAAATGACAAAATCTAAATGTACCTGTATAGCGTTTATGTATTAAAATGAAATATGTAGTTTTTTCCCTCTGGTATGACTTCTTTGGTGCCCAATAAAGTTAGAACCTTGACTGAAAATTCCCCCACGCTGATAACATTTATATGGTTTCTCTACAGTGTGGGTTCTCTTATGTTGACTGAAGGACAAATGATAACTGAAAGTTTTCTCACATTCATTATATTTATATGGTTTCTCACCAGTATGGATTCTCTTGTGAACTGTAAGGTGAGAGCTGTGGCTGAAGGCTTTTCCGCATTCATTACATTTGTACGGTTTCTCTCCAGAATGCGTCTTTTTGTGTTGTATATATAACGAGCGGTCACAAAAGGCTTTGCCACATTTGTAAGGTTTTTTTCCACTACATATATGTTCACTTGTGCACATTAAGATTAGACCTTCCACTGAAAGATTTTCCACATTTATCACACTTAGAGGGTTTCTCTCCAGTATGAGTTCTCTGATGTACATTAAGGTGAGAGTTTTGGCTAAATGATTTGCCACATCCATTACATTCACAAGGCTCCTCTCCAGTGTGAATTCTCTGGTGCAAAATGAGGTGAAGTCTCTGCCAGAAAGACTTCCCACATTCATTACATTCATTGGCTTTCTCTCTACTGTGATTTCTCAGATGGTGAGAAAGAGGTGAACACAGCTTCTTAAAGGCTTTCCCACACTCATTACATTCATAGGCTTTCTCCCCACTATGAGTTCTCATGACCTGAGAGAGGTGTGAGCTGTGGGTAAAAAAATCCCCACTTTCTTTACATCCATAAAATTTCTCTCCTGTATTAATTATCTCATGGTATATGCTTCGCTTGGTATATTTATTGCGCTCATTCAATTTATATAGTTTTTCTAAGTCTTGGTCACATGGATTGCCTTTACAAGGTTTCTTTCCTACCAAGATTTTCTGGTGATTTTTTTAAAACAAAATTATGCTGTAATCTTTGAACTTCTGACTCAATTTGATGGAAATGTTTTTTGGTAAGAAATCTCTGTGAAGAAACAAAGTCTAAATTGAAGCTGCATTTTCCTACAATGTCAGCATTTTCCCAATCCCTGTCATGGGTCACTACTTGCCCTTGTTTATATTCCACTGGCCCAACACATCCATTGTGCTTCTTCTGCTTTTCTGATTCACTCTCAGATTCCCAATCATCTGCTACAGAATTCTAGGAATCACCCATTGTGGATCTTGCCAGGTTGCTGGGTAATTCGACACCAGAAATAGCCTCTGTGAATGCTGACTGTTGGCTTTTAGGTCTGTTCTTCCATTCTTGAACAGTTTGGGTGCATGGAAAAAAACTCCTAGAGAATGATGAGATAAAAGCAACAAGATGTGCATGACACAAGTACACAAGTAGATGTTTTTAAATATCAACTAAGGGAAGAGATGGAACTTTGAGAAGAGAAGCCACAAAATGTACACACAGAACAAAAGGAATCTATAAAAAGAGTTATCAACAAAGAGTGATCAACAAAACAGACAAAGGGGACACATTAGGGAAAATACCATGGAATAAGCAGACATTCCCAAAGATAAAATACTCAGGCCACCTTTCTTTAATATTTAGATATCACCGAATTTGGATCCATCTCCCTATTTAACATCCATACCTCCTGTAATTGACACCATGTCAATCTTTGTAACAAACAAGTTTCACAATGCCAAGAGAATACCTCTTTACATCCAGCCTTCCCAAGTACCCAGAATCAGGGTCAAACCACTACCGCTATCCTTGTCCCATTTTCTTCTGGGTTTTTTCAGTTCTCACTGTATACGACCATTTCCTCTGTTAATACATAGTTCCTGTCTGCTCAAGGACCTTCCTTTTATTCCCAAGGTCTTTGGTATCAGCAATTTGCCCCCTTCTTCTCATTTACATCACAATTTCCAGGTCACCTGCTCTGAGAGACCATCCCAGACCTCCCAGTCAATATGGGTACCTCCTCACTGTCCGTCTCACTGTCCTGTTTTATTTGCCTCATAGAACTGTTTAGTGCTGTTTAACATCACCTTGTTCTTTTGGTTATTGTCTGCCCTTCCCCATATACCATACATTGGAGGCTTTAAGCTCCACAGGAGTGTGGACCTCATGAGTCCTGTTTATACTATGTCTCCAGTGCCCAGCACAGCACCTGGAGAATTGTGGGTGCTTGGGCCATGTCTGTGAGGTGGACAGATAGGATACTTGATTGTGCTTCCCAGCAGCCCCAATCCCATCAGCATGGGGAGGACTTAAGTTTCTGATCAGAGGGAGAAGGCTATAGAATCGACTGTGAGAGGGCTTTGCAAAGTCAAGAAAAGCAAAGGAGACCCAGACATCTGCAGACGGTTTCTCCTGGAGTCCTCAGCTGGACCCTAACTGCAGATGCAGAGGAGGAAGGTAAGACCTGGCAAAGAACAGTTGGTAGGGTCCTGAGCAGACATTTCAGAAGTTACCCACTGTTGGGAGGCATTAGAGTTCTGACACAGGTAGGGCAGAAAGACTTTAGTAAGCACTCTACACTTTCAGCTGAGACCTGAGAAAGCTACACCTGAGGAGGAAAGACCATGACTGAGAATAAGAGCTACAACCAAAGAGTAAAACAAAACCAAAGTAACCCTACCTTAATAAATCCTGACACCAAGCCCCATCAAGATTAGGGTGCTTTGTAGTAACTGAACTGCCTACCAGAACAAAACTCACACCCTTTAGTAGAAGATAACACTCCATAGTCTCTGCAATGTATCATCTGCAGTGCCCAGTATACAAAAAAATAACTAGACATGTAAAGAATCAGGAATATGTGACTCATAAGAAAAAAATCAGCAAAAACAGACATACCAAATATTAGAAGTAGCATGAAAAGACTTTTTTCACCCCTACCCCCATCCCCACATGAAAAGATTTTAAAATAACTTTTATAAACATGATAAAGAATTTCATGAAAAAAGAACCAAATGAAAATTCTAGAACAAAATAAAAATATAGTATCTGAAGTTAATCATGAATGGACTTTTAACAGCAAACTGGACACAGCAGAAGGAAGGATCTGTGAATTCAAAGGCAGGTAAGTGGAAACTTTGGAAACTTTATGACGATACATATTGAGAGAAAAGAAAGTAAAAACAGAACATCTGACAAATGAACTAATGTGAAGCTAGAGTTATGCCAGAGGAGAGATAGAAGAGATAGAAAGCAGCAAATATTTGAAGAGATTATGGCAGAGAGTTTCCCTAGACTGATTACAGGCAACATCCTATCGATCCAAGAAAGTCAACAAACTTCAGGTAGAAATCATTTCAAAGAAGACATCACCTACAACATCATAATCAATCTGATGAAAACCATGGGTATGAAGGGTCAACTGTATGCTAAGTACTACTCCATTTATTATTTTTTTCTAAAGATTTTATTGGAGAAGGTGAACAGTGTATTTCCAGGAATTTATTGGAGAACAGTATGTTTTTCCCAGGATCCATCAGCTCCAAGTTGTTGTTCTTCAATTTTACTTGTGGAGGGCACAGCTCAGCTCCAAGTCCCATCGCCGTTTTCAATCTAGTTGCAGGGAAGGCAGCCCACCATCCCATGCGGGAGTCAAACCGGCAACCTTGTTGTTAAGAGCATGTGCTCTAACCAACTGAGCCATCCGGTGCCCCTAGGCAGCTCAGCTCACGTTGTTGTCTTCAATCTAGTTGTGGAGGGCACAGCTCACTGACCAATGTGGGAAGAGAACTGGCAACACTGTTGCTCAGAGCTCTTGGGCTCTGCTCTAACCAAGTGAACCATCAGGCCGCCCCAATGCTCTGTCTTTTAACCCTTGACCCTCTATCTCTCCACTACCACATTTGGACAATATTCCGCATTATTGCTGGCTTCTATCAACTGTCTGCAGAACCTGTATTTTTGAAGGGATTATATGTCTAACTAGAAGCCTCGCCCCAACCACCACTGTCCTTCAAAATAGCACCAAATATAATAGCAGGAGTGCAGGTAGCTACATGTATTTCCTGGCAAACATTCTATCCCAAAGGTCTGAAATTTGTAACAGTAACTTTAAAATTTTACTGTCTTTCAAAAAAGTTCTTCCAGTTCTTAAATCAACCACCATTCATTTTTTTATATATAGGAAATTTATGTTGCTAATACTCTACAGTGACAATAAGGCATCCTCAAAACTCTAAAATAAGGTTAACACTCCGAGAGTTAACCTAGTAAAATTACCAAATGATGATTTGAGTTGAGACGCACCATCTGCATAAATAAATACAGTGACAATTATGGTAAACATCTGCCTCAAACACAACCTGGGTAATGGAAGTCTGACCCTGGGGAGAAATTACATATATGTGATGTTGAATAAGAAATCTAGGACCTAATTAGTACAAGAAAGATCATAATAACAGAAGTAACTCGGATGCTGGTATTTGTAAAGCATTGAAATCTGACATGTCATGTCTGTTAGACATAGGTAACTTGGCATATAATAAATATTTACTGAGTTAAGTAATCTGAACTGAGAACAGAGAAGACAGATACGGTGATAATGTAGACCTCATCCTAAGAAATGTTAACTGTTCAGGGGCAAAAACCTGCAGAGAAAAATCTTATGATTTTGACATCAGACATAATATTTTAGCATTTCATTACATACTTTAATGTTGTGATAAATATAGCTAGTAAAGGCATTCTAAATGACAGTCTCTGGGGAAAAGATATACATGAAAACTAAATTCCCATTTTTAAAATGTAACTTTTTTATTAAGCACATATTAGAGACTAAACAAAAAAAGAATAACAACAAAAAAGTGAAAGGTCACAGGCAATGTTGGTTTAAAGCACCATACCCAGAGACACAGGAAGCAAACCATCAGTTCTAATTTTATGAAGATGCCCCTGTACATCCTCTCAGCTCTCATAAGAACAGTTCATGAACTGCCTTTCAGAGAGAACTGAGACACAGGTGGGAGCCTCATTCAGCCCAGAATGACAAGAAAGTCCAAAAGGAGCCAAGACTTTAAAATTATGACATTTCAGACTTTATCTGAAAGCTCCTTGGGGTATAGCATGTTTTTTAGACTGAGTGGAAATGATCAAAGGTAGAAGCTTGGATCTACAGAAATGAATTAAGAGCAACCAAAAGACTAATTAGGGACAAATATTGCACAAAATTACTTTTAAATTCCTTCTAGATGCTGTTCACTGTATAAAGCAAGAATACCAATAATATATAATGGGGTTTATGTAATATGCACAAATGAAATATGACAATAAGGAAAATTGCAATTATTAATATAGCGATATAAATTCTTACATTGTACATTAAGTGGCATAATACTAACTCCAGGTAAATTGTTAAGTTAAATGTTTGTATTGTTAACTTTAGAGCAAACAAAACATATGATTATACAATAGTATAAAGATATAAAGTGAAGAAGGTAAAAAGAAATGAAATGGAATAATAAATAATACCAAATTAATGCAAAAGAAGAAAAAATGGAAAAATAAAGGTACAAAGACCAGATGAGACAAATAGAGAACAACATGGTAGACATAAACCCAAACATATCAGTAATTATATACTACATGTTAGTAATTATTTACTAAACAGTCAAATTAAAGAATAAGATTGCCAAAATGAATTACAAACAAACCCCAACATTTTAACAGATAAGGTGAAAATAAAAATAAAGCAAAAGACATATAATGTGGTACACTGACTACAAGAAAGCCAATTGGCCATATTAAGATCAAGCAAAGTAGACTTCAAGACAAGAGGTATAACCAGAGGAAAAAATGGACATTTCACAGTGATTTGAGGGTACATTCTACAGGAATACACAAAAATCTGACATCATTAAGCCCAGTAACATAGCTTCAAAACACATAAAGCAAAAATTGATTTAAAAAAATACACACACACACACACAAATCCAGTCATACTTGGCGATCTAACACTGTTGTTGGTAGCTGATAGAACAACCAGACAAGAAAATCCACTTAAAAAGTATGTGCAACATCATTAAACAACTTAATTGACATTTATTGGATGTTGTGCCCAAGAGCAGAATATATTCACCAAAATAGGCCATATCCTGTGCCATAAAAACATTTCTCAATAAATTTATGAGGAAGGACAATTCACACAGAGTATGTTCTCTGAACACAGTGGAATTAATCTAGAGATCAATAACAGAAATCACCTCATATTTGGAAATTAAACAATGTACTTCACAATTCAAAGAAGAAATCAGTTTCATGTTATATTTTCATTAGTTGTTCAGTTCAAAATAAATATTTACAATATACACGGTATTTTCATTGTTAAATTTTTATTGTTAAATACTACGTGTGACAATGTGCAGGATGCAGTTAAAGAAAGGCTTAAAGAAAAATGTATAGCTATAAAAACAAACATTAGAAAGGATTAAAATTAATAACCTAAGCTTCTACCTCAAGAAGCCAGAAAAAAGAAAAGCAAATTAAATGAAGACAAAGGAAGGAAATAAGAAAGAGCAAAAACCAATGGAACAACGGAGAAAACAATATGATCATGTCAATAGATTCATTTAGAGCATTTGACAAATTATAACCCATTCATAATAAAAATTAAGCAAACAGGAATAGAATTCCCTCAGTCTGATAAAGGGCATCGAATTATATTAAATGGTGAAATACTGAAAGCTATCCTCTAACATCAGGAGCAAGGCAAGGATATCCACTCATCACTCTTAGTCAATATTACACTAGATATTCTGTGATGACAGATCAAAACAATGGTTTCAACAATGGTTGCCACATGGGGGGAGTACTAAATGGAAAGGGACATAAAGCAAATGTACGGGGAAATGGAAATATTCTTTGAGTGGACAGGAAGGAATATGGGTCAAATATGCAGTTGTAAAACTTTATTGCACTGTTGTACTCTTAAGAACAGTATGCCTCATTGTATGTTATTTACACATCAATTTTTAAAAAAAAAAAAGTACTAGAGGTCCTAGCCAATACAGCATTAATAAAGAAAAGTATATGGGAGGGAGGTTAGGGGATGGGTGAAAAAGGTGAAGGGATTTAGAAGTACAAATTGGTAGTTACAAAACAGTCAGGGGGATGTAAAGTATAGCATAGGAAATATAGTCAATAATATATTTTTTTCTTTTTTTAAAGGAGGGCGCAGCTCACAGTAGTTCATGTGGGAATCGAACTGGCAACTGGTTATCAGTACCACGCTCTAACCAACTGAGTTAACCGACCACCCCCGTCAATAATATTTTAATAACTATGGATAGTGTCAGATGGTTTCTAGACTTATCAGGTAGATCATTTCGTAAGGTATATAAATGTCTAATCACTATGTTGTACACCTGAAACTAATATAATATTGTATGTCAGCTGTAATTGAAAAATAAAAAAATATTATTAAAAAAGAAAGAAGAGCATAAAGACTGGAAAGGAATAAATAAAGCTATCTTTATTGGCAGATGACATGACTGTAATAAAGCAAAGGAAATTGACAAACTACTAGAACAAGTGATTTTAGCAACTTCACTATATAGAAGGTCAATTTAAAAAGATACTTATAGGGGCCAGCCCGGTGGCTCAGGCGGTTGGAGCTCTGTGCTCCTGACTCCGAAGGCTGCCGGTTCGATTCCCACATGGGCCAGTGGGCTCTCAACCACAAGGTTGCCAGTTCAATTCCTCGAGTCCTGCAAGGGATGGTGGGCTCTGCCCCCTGCAACTAAGATTGAACACGGCACCTTGAGCTGAGCTGCCTCCCGGATGGCTCAGTCGTTGGTTGGAGCACGGGCTCTCAACCACAAGGTTGCCAGTTCAATTCCTCGACTCCCGCAAGGGATGGTGGGCAGCGCCCCCTGCAACTAAAGTTGAACACGGCACCTTGAGCTGAGCTGCCGCTAAGCTCCCAGATGGCTCAGTTGGTTGGAACACATCCTCTCAACCTCAAGGTTGCGGGTTCGACTCCCGCAGGGATGGTGGGCTGTGCCCCCTGCAACTAGTAACAGCAACTGGACCTGGAGCTGAGCTGCGCCCTCCACAACTAAGACTGAAAGGACAACAACTTGAAGCTGAACGGCACCTTCCACAACTAAGATTGAAGGGACAACTGCTTGACTTGGAAAAAAGTCCTGGAAGTACACACTGTTCCCCAATGAAGTCCTGTTAAAAAAAAATAATAATAATAAAAAATACTTATATACATTAGCAATTACAATTAGAAAATGAAATTAAGGAACAATAGTTTTTATAATAGTATCAAAAATATCAAATGCCTAGGAATAAATTTAATGAAAGATGTGCAAGATCCATATACTTAAAAAGTGCAAAATACTGCTGAAATTAAAGTACCTAAATATAGAGGGTGCTAAAAAAATGTATACACATTTTAAGAAAGGAAAAAACTATGTTTAAATTGTAATACTCAATATATACCGATAACAAAAGATGAATACAAGTCATGTGTATACATTTTTTGGCACCCCCAGTATATTACGATCACAAAATTAGAAGGCTCAACATGTTAATATGTAAATTCTCCCCAAACTGATCTATAGATTTAAGGCAAAAAATCAAAATTCAAGTAGGAATCACGTGGAATTAAAAAGCTTCATAGTTTCCAATTGACAAGCTACTTCTAAAGTTTATATGAAAGTACCAAAGACCTGGAATAACTAACACAATTATAAACAATAAAATTAGAGGATGATGCTCACTACCCCATTTCAAGATTTACTGTGAAGCTACAATAATTAAGACATATAATATTGGCACAGGTCTAGAAAAATGGATCACTGGAAGAGAAGAGGGCAGAGAACTAGATTCACACATTCAACTGATTTTTAATAAAGCCTTAAGTATAATACAATGGAGGAGGGGAAAGTTTGTCATCAAATAATGCTGGGGCAACTGGATGACCATAAGAAAAAATAAATACCTTGATCACTACCTTATACTTACATAAAAATTAATTCAAGGTGAATCATGGTCTTAATGTGAAAGCAAAAACAATAAAAGTACCAGGGGAAAACAGGAGAACATATTTGTACTCTTTACGTAGTCAAAGATTTCATAGGACATTAAAAAAAACAAGCCTTAAGCATAAAAGAAAAAATTAATAAAGTCAGACCTTGTTAATCTATGAGCCAGCAATTCTACTCTTATTTACCCAAGAGAAATAAAAACATAGATCCACTAAAAGCATTGTACAAGAATGTTCATAGCAGCACATAAGAACACAAAACTAGAAACAACTCAAGTGTTTATCAACAGGAAAATGGATAAACTGTAATTCATTCAAAAAATGGAATATTACTCAGCAGTAAAAAGGAATAAACTAATAATGCATACATCATGGATGAATCTCAAAAATCTTGGGGTAACTGCTACACACACAAAAAAATGTATGATTCTCTTTATATTTAGCTCTAGAAGAGACAAAAGTAATCTACGGTGAAAAAAATCTGAATAGTAGCTGCCTTTGTTAAATGTAAAGCAGTAACAAAAAAACTTTGTGAGGTAATGAAAATGTCCTGAAGCTCAACTTGGGTGATGTTTACATATATGAATACATTTGTCAAAATTTTTCAGTTGTACACATAAAATATGTGCATTTAAAAAATACTGTTATCGAGGGGCGGTTGGATGGCTCAGTTGGTTAGAGTGCGGGCTCTCGACAACAAGGTTGCTGTTTCAATTCTCACATGGAATGGTGGGCTGTGCCCCCTGCAACTAAAGATTGAAAACGGTGACCAGACTTGGAGCTGAGCTGCGCCCTCCACAACTAGATTGAAGGACAACTCACTGGAGAAACACACTGTCCCCCAATATTCCCCAGTAAAATGTATTAAAAAAAAAAATACTGTTATGGGGGCAGGGTGGAAGACCCATTTAGTCAAAGTCAAAATAAGATGGAGGGTTGACTTCTCAACTGAAACCGTGTGGTCCAGAAGACAACAACATGGTGTCTTTCAAATGCTAAAATAAAAAAGAACTGCCAGCCTAAAATTCACTGCTGAAAGTATCTTTTCAAAACGAAGATGAAATAAAGGCATTTTCAGGAAAACACAAAGTGGGCGAATTTTGTCATTGTGAAAGAAATGATAAAGAGAGCCCTCAGGCAAAAGGAAAATAATCCCAGATGGAATTATGGAAATGCCAGAAGTAATGAAAAGTACAAGAAATGGTACAAGAAAAAGATCATTTTCCCATTTCACTTGGGCAGCAATCTTGGGAGAGTCCTCTGTCCACCATCCATGCCTCTACTCCAAGATCTAGCTGGACAACAATATCTGGCTTGGGGATCCAAGGCCCTGTCCAAGTGAGAGATCAGGGTGTGAGACTTTGGAAGAGGAGAAACCCTCCTAAGGTTCTGTGACCCCCACACTCCCAGCAAGCTCAAACCCACTCTGCCAAGTCACCAGGCAGATAGAAGTCAACACTAGGCACAGCCTCACCCACAGTGACCAGGTGCCTAAAGGTCTCCAGCATCCCGTGGTGATACAGGGTCCTCTGGGCAGGGCCCAGCAGCTCCCTCTCCTCCTGGGTGAAGTGTACAGCCACGTCATCAAAGGTTACCTGCTCCTGAAATGTCACCTACATGTTTGCTGAGCCAAGACCCTTATCTCAGCTGAGCTCCCAGAGGGTTAGGAAGAGGGGTAAGTGAGAATGTGAGGATGGGCCCAGGTGTCCTGAAAGGTTTCTGGCTTCTGAGAGATACACTGGAGCCTTCCTGGGGGCATGTGGGGTCAGCCACTTCAGAGGGGAGCCCTCATAACGCTGACATGTTTATCCCCTAAGAATCTCACCCATTTCTTGACCAACTAGTGATCTTCCACAAAATCAAAATGTACCGTCATCTTCCTTTTGACACCAAGTACGAAAAAATGAAAACGTTAATGTCTGCTGATAATGTTAACATTTGTCAGGAGTTCTCCAGCCTGGGTGCTGCACTAAGTAAACACTCTACCTACTGCAAATTCACTTAATCTTCACAACAGTTTCAGGAAGCCAGTCCTACTTCCTGGGGTGGGTGGGTTATTTGATTTCAAATGAGGAGCCTGAGCTCAGACTAAGTGCATAGCGTTTGGAATCACGGTTAGGCTGGCTTTATAAAAATTCATTGAGAGATGTTCCCTCTTTTTAGACAATTTATTCCAAATGATAGAAAGACCGCATTGTTTGTTACTTAAATGTGCGGTAGCTGAAGTCATCTGGGTCTAGAGGTTTTGGGATCTCCCAGATCTTGAACGGTTACGGGACTTTCTTAGTACACTTAAGGACCGCAGGCCTCGTCGGGTTTTCTACATCTCGGTTTCCCTCTTTGGCCAGAATGACCGGCGGAGAGAACATTAATAAGGGCGGTGATGTCGAACCAAAGTCACAGGCTGGAAGGTCACTCCCATCCAGGAGTGGGGAAGTCACACGAATTCCGCAGGGTCCAGCCCATTACGAGCGAAGGGACGCGGCCACTTACCGGGAGGTGAGCTGCCAGAAGCCCCACTGCCATCGTCTCGTCTGACTCGGGGGCCCACACTGAGTCAGACCCGGGACGTGGCGTGAAGAAAGTCGTGCGGGGTCAGCCGGGCCTGCAGCCTCCACACCAGTGTCCCGGCCGCGGGAACTCTCTCCCTCAGACAAGATCCGTCCACTCTCGGCTCCAGGACAGAAAGGGGTCCGGACAGACAAGCCGAGGCCGCCCCTGAGTGAGATCTGGGGCACCCGGCTTCCCCAGCGAACAAAGCGAACCAGGGTCCTCGGAGATCACAGCCTCTCTGCCAGACCGTGTAGCCAGCAGGGAACGAGAACTACCGCGACCAAAAGCCCCGCGGCGCTGCCTCCAGACCACCGCGGCGCGGCCGATGACGCCACAGCGTCGGGACGCAGCCGCTTTCAGCATTCCGGGACCTGTGGACCGATCCGCAGATCCGTCCAGGACTCGGATCAACAAAGATCCAAGAAAGGCGGACTACATTTCCCAGAACGCAGACGGTGCTGCTGTCCCCCAATGGGTTTGCACGACCGGGCCTGTGCTGTGGGCGAGGCATTACGGGACTTGTAGTCCAGGCTCCCTGGATTAGCGTAGGCCACAAGGAGACAGCTTTAAATCACTGTAACTCCTAAACGTTACGCTGGACGGTCCCGACCTCCGGGAGGGCAGTGTCGGCGGCTTCGCAGATTCCTGAAACCCTGGGTTTGAAAATTCTGGGAATTAGAAGGAATCATGGTTATACAATCGTTGTCCACCAGGTGGCGCACTCAGACACCAATAACCTTGTTTTACTTTTCCTACAAAGCTCCGCGGTAGGGGTACGCCTCCCTGCGGAGGGACACACTGGGAAATATATCGGACCGAGGCTTGTGGGCGTGGTAGTCCAGGCTCCCACAGGCTGCACTGTGGGAGCTTTTTCTCACTATAGTTCCCAGAGTCTCCCGGTGGACAGGTCCAGACCTCAGGAAGGGCGTGGACAGCGCTGCGTAGAGTCCGGGAAGCCTGTGTGAGAATTCTGGGAAGCTGGCTTGAGAATTCTGGGAGTATAAGGGACTCATGCTTACACGAACCTTTAGCACCAGGTGGCGATGTCGGACACCTAGGGGTTCCGTACTATTTCTCCCTGAGGGACCTGCGGTAACGGTTCCTCTCCATATACGGAACACAGGGTGATTCCAGCAAATTGGCGTCACTTAGGACGCCAATACCTTCAAGATATGGCCACATTCACAAAAAGCTACGGACAACACCTCCCAGAAAGCTTGGCGGCATTGCTGGGAGCCTGGGCGGGTCTATCCTTTTCAGCGCCAGATTTCAAAGATGCCACCTTCACAAATACATCTTCCTCGGACGAAATAAAAATAAATGTCGTAATGTGCTTTTTATATTCGACAAAGATAGATACTTAAATGTTATGTACACGTACGGCTGTTTCTGTTCATTGAGTGGGTGATGAAATGTGTCCTAGCTAACCCAGACGCGTCCTTTTTCTGGCTTCTGGAACTGAGCCAAAGGAACAATCGAACTATGCCTTCATTCTGTTCAGTCTGTCTTTAGCCCTTTCCTCCTGTGTTTCATGTCTCTCTGTACCAAGACAGTGCGACGTCCGCAAGGCAATTAATGCTATGTGAAAGAGCAGCAAATAGTTACATGCAGGACGTTAAATACTGGCATTGGGACTTGAACTCCCAGCGAGAATGAACCAACGGTCCCGTGCAGCTATGCAAGGATCCCTAACGTAGCCCTCTGGGAATTGTAGTTCGACGCCTCCAGCGCAGGCGCAATCGCAGAAACGGGGGGCTGCGGGGGGCGGGGAAGGGGCCTTCATTCTGAGGTTCAAAGAATTGCAGTGTGTGAGGTTTCAGGTGGAAAGGCGAGGCAATGTCAGGCAGGGGTCTGCGAGGCCAAGCTCGGATCCTCACCCAGCCTCGGCACCGGGCGGGAGCGGGGCGAGCACCGAATCGACTGGAAGCGCGCGCCGCCTTCAGAAAGATGTAGTTGGGAGCGCCCACGGTGAGGGTGGCCTTGGACTTTCCGCGGCCCTCTAACGGTGAGAGAAAGCAAGGCGGGGAAGAAACTGAGCCGGTCAGCTGACCAAGCCTTGCAACTACGGATCGACAGACTCCGACCGTGCAGAAGCAAGCCCTGGGATAACCCTAGTGAACGCATGGCCCTCCGGGGAAATGTAGTTTGGCGCAGGCGCAGTGCGGGACAGTCGCGGTCGCAGCCTTTGTCTAGTCCCTCGGGTAAGTGACATCGGGAGTGTCCAGGACGGAGGTTGCTGGGAGGGTATCCTGTTGTTCCTTGGGTCCAGGCTGCCTTTTGTACCCAGCCGCGCGTGTCTGTCGAGTCTCTTTTGCTGCTTTCGGCCCAGGGCGGGTCGCTTCGGGGCAGTAAGAACGGGCCGAGTAGGCGGGGTTTGGTTCAGGGTATTCGAGTCCAAGAGGTATTGAGGAAGAAGAGGAGTTCTGGCTTTGGTGGAAGGGCTCGGAATCTCCCGACTCGGAGACAGTCGGAGAACCACCCGGCTGACACCCTAGAGAGACTGGAGCCAGCCTGACCTGCATCCCTCTCCTGCTTCAGTGGGGCGTCCGGGAGTCTGTGGTGGTGACGACCGAGGTCCAACCACAGTCATGTGGAGCCTCACCTTCCAGAGGGGTCTTCAGTCCCTAAAGAGTGAATGTGACTGACACCAAAAGCACAAGATATTAATTCCAGTGGCCTCGGACCCAGAAAAGTCACGTTATATATTAAGCTCTTACTGAGCACTGGCTACATGCCAGGCACCATCCAGGCCCCTTTACTAATTCACCAAACACGTTATTTAGATGTTCTGGGTGCCAGACCCTGTCCTATCCCTAAGAGCCTCTGCATAGACCCCACATGTCTCCACCCACTGGAGCCCTAGGAGGAGACGGGGAGATGATAAAAATCACATAAATACATCACTGAACAACATAACTCCCATCCTGGAAACTGCAGTGAAGACAGCAGCGCACAACGGGATGCAGCAGACTAGGAGGCACATAGTCAGCGTCATCAGGGAAGGTACAAAGATGAGGGAAACGCATCCTGCCTTGGGCCTGGGCTTTGTTTTGGGCAATCAGCCAGGGTCAAGCTTGTAAACTACCAGGAACAAGTAGTCTGTATGTCTTAGGCGCTAAATCGGTGCTCACTGAAGCTAGTGGCTTCCATCCCAGCAACAGGCGCCATCATGTGTATCCTGCTGCTCTGCTCTGTTTTTAGCCCGTTTCACACTTTAATTCTGGTAATTTCCATGTTGGGTCACCAGCTTCATTTCATGAGAAAGGGCAACTGAGGTACACCAAGCAGCTCCCAGGACCAGAGTAACAGAAGTCGTCATCCCCCTAGAAATCATTGCACCTTGCCTACCCTGGCCCTCCGTTTGGAATGGGGCCCTATCTTTGGAATGGGGTAGGAAAAACTGATGTCATTTTTCAACAGTGGCTGGAATGGTACTGAGTACCCTGCAGAGGCTCAGGAAATGCCACGCTGAAATTCAGTGCTGTTAGGTTTGGCCTGAGTGTTGGGCTCCAGGCTCTGACAGCCGCAGCTTTCCTACCTGCAGGTAGGGGTTCTGACGCTTGGTCTCTGGTCACACAGACACCTGCTCAGTCTCTCACATCCCTTTTCCCCAGAACTGTGTGCAGAGGATCTGACTGTTCATGCAAGAGTCCAGAGAGGAGGGAATGACCGCTGGGTTCCTGGATGCCGGGGCCCCGGTGAGTATATCTCCACCCTCACACTCGGGTCTCCCGGGCCCTGGCCTTGGGTCCCTACCAGGCTCATTCTGGCCTCAGATCCTTTCTGTCGCTCTATCCCCTGTCAGGAATGTGCTTTAGCCAACTCCACGCCCTCCTCCAGTTCACATTCTGAGGGCCTCCTGGCCTCCCCACCTGCCCCATGCTGCCCTAGCCGACATTGATCAGCCCTCTCACTGATGAGTCTGGCACATCCTCAACTCAGGATTCTAAGTCTTTACTCCCAGCTCACTCTCGTCATTACTTGCCAGGTGTGTACTGAGCACCTAGCAACGACCAGGTCATGGTCGTGGCACCGTTGCAGGTTTGCAGGTGCAGGAACAGGTGAGGCAAGCAGAAGTCTCCCTCCCTATGAGGCTCCAATGAGGAATGTAAATGTGCGAAGAAAGCTCAGAAAAAGATAGGCTTGGGAACCAGGCGTTGACTAGAACAGACTGGGGGACCTTCCTGAGGACATGGCCCACAGGCAGAGATGTGCGTGGGGTGGGGGCACGGGGGTGATGTCAGGCCCACAGAAAAAATGTTCCAGGCAGAGGCAACAGCATGAGCATAGGCCCTAAGTGGGACGGTCTGGAAGCAGATTTTTCCCCCTGTGCTTCTGGATAAAACACAGTATCTGACTGACACCTTGACGTTAGTCCCATGAGTCCTGAGCAGAGAACCCAGCCACACTGTGATAGATGCTGACCTACAGAACTACGAGATAATAAATGGATGCTGTTTTAAGACAGAAACTTTGGGGGAATTTACTTTGCATCAAAAGATAAATAATACAGTGGAGGGGAGCATCTGAGTTTGGTGTCATGATTAGAAAGATCATCTCTGCCCCAAGATTCTTTTTTAAAATCTGTGTTTCAAAGGCTTTGTTTCATTCATTGGGCCCATACCCTGTTTCCCCCAAAATAAGACCTAGCAGGACCATCAGCTCTAATGCATCTTTTGGAGAAAAATTAATATAAGAGCTGGTATTGTATTGTATTATATTATATTACATCATATAATATTATATTATACCTGGTATTATATAAGACTCGGTCTTATTTTGTAGTAAAATAAGACCGGTTCTTATTATTAATCTTTGCTCCAAAAGATGCATTAGAACTGATTGTCCGGCTAGGTCTTATTTTCGGGAAAACACGGTATCTTGGACGCATCAGGTGTTACTTTGGCCACAAGGGTAAGGCAGGAATCTAACCTGACAGTTTTCCAGATGCCCCCTTCCCCTACTGCCCATACACAGCTGCCACTCCAAGGGTCCCTCCACGAAGGTATGAATCCTAGTGAACCCCAAACGCCCAGGATTGTTCTCCCCTGTCTCGTTGAGTCCTCAGCAGCATTTCTTATTTTGAGACTTTTCTGCAGGTAAGTTGCTTGAAGATGGGTGTGTCCTCTTATGTCCTAAGAACCCCCTTCCAGCAGGACCCCAGCTCCACAGAAAAACCCAACCAAAATCCCAGACTTGAGAGAACCCCCTCCTACCCAGGTTGGCCTTGTCCTTGTTCACCAGCTGCTCCCACCGCGGACAGTGCCAGGGTTGGGCTGACTGAGGACACTCATATGTGATATTTCAGGAGCAAGTGACCTTTGAGGACGTGGTCGTAGACTTCACCCAGGAGGAGTGGGGGCAGTTGGAGCCCGCCCAGAGGACCCTGTACCGCAATGTGATGCTGGAGACCTTTGGGCTCCTTGTGTCTGTAGGTAAGGCATCACCTGTGGCCCCACCATGGATTCTAATTCTTTTGAGTTAAAGTGGGGGTAGGTCTAGGCTTTAAAAGCAAATACTTTGGGTGTGTCTTTGGCTTTAGGGACCAGGCTGTTTTGGTTGTGGGTTGTCAATTAGGATGTTTGGCCTACACGTAGCAGGTCCCACCTGAAAATGCCAGCAGCAGGATACCGTGTGGTAGAGAGACATACGGGGTCCCGTGACTGCAAAACCCCAGGCTGGACCTGATCTACCTGTGGAGAGGTCAGGAGGCCCCTCTGTCCTCACTCTGCACCTCTTTCTGCCATCAGTCCAGATGGGCCCCTCTGAAGGTGACAAGACAGCTGCCAGGGTCTGAGACCAGCAGAAAAGACAGGGTCTGTGTCCTGGGCGCCAATGAAAGGTGCCGGGGTTGTCTCCTTTTGGCCACCCGGTCCCCTTCACACGGCTCATTGTTGCCAGTGAGCAGGGGAAGAAGCAGAGCTCTGACTGGCCAGACCTGGGTCACATGTCCACCCCAGAACCAGGGATGAGGTCAGCAACTAAGAGTGAGGGAGGAATATTGGAGGCTGTTATGACTGTGACCTCTCCGGGTCCCAAGCCACTTTGGACCTGAGAGACTGAAGGTGGAGTGGGCAGAGGGTTGGGAAGGGTGCTGCACACAAATACTCACTCCCTGGGTCTCCCCAGAGCAGGACACTGGCTCCCGAAGCCAGCCGTCTCTCCCTGCTGAAGCTGGAGGCAGAGCCATGGGCGGTGGACGAGGGAGTTCCCCAAGGTGTGTGCCCAGGTGAGATGAGAGATACAGAGCTGGGAGGAGCCCACTTACCTCCCAGGTCTTTCTCTCTCTCTGTGTCTGCTCTCAGATTCTTCAGGAATAAACTGACTACTCAGTCTTTTAGTGAGCATTCACCAAGCACTGTTTTGCTGTGTATGAGACCGGACTTTTGTCTTTGCTGAGTTTACGTTCTTGTTGAGGGAGAAGGGCACACAACAATAGGTAAAGTAATAACAATAACAGTGAATGAGATGTTTCCTGATTATGAGGAAATGAAAGCTGGTGATAAGGTAAAGACTACAATTGGGGGAAAGACTTAAGCAGAGGGATGAGGGCTCACCGCTTCAAGGGGACATGGGAGCTGAAGCCTGAACAATGAGAACAGTGCTGCCTTGAAACAATCTGGGAGAACAGGATTCCAGGCGGAGGAAACAGCATGTGCAAGGGCACTTTGATGATGCAAGGGCTCTTGCTATGTAACACTCCAGCCTCAGTGCTTTAAACCAGAGAATCACTTATGACTCTTGCATCTGTGAGTAGTAAATCTAGGATGGGCTCTTCCATGTAACTACACATGGGCCGGGTGGTTCTGCTCTTCATACCTCCTGTCCATCTCCTTAGACAGGTAGGCAGCTCTCTAGGAAGTGGTGGCGTCTTGGCCCTCTGGCAGGCAGTTTCCTACTGGTGTCAGGCCCTGACCCTGTTCAAGCAGTGGCCCATTGCCAGGGCCCAGGAAGGATCACCAGTATGTGGAAGGGGTCACAGCAGGGTCTCTCCAGCCTCAAATAATAACTGGCTTTCACCCAGCACGTTAGCTTCCTATTGCTGTTGTAACAAATTACCATAAATGTAGTGACGTAAAGCAACACATATTATTTTACAGTTCTACAGGTCAAAAGTCCAAATGTGTCTCACAGGACTATGTTCAAGGTGTCATCAGGACAGCGTTCCTTCTGGAGTGTCTGGCAGAATCCATTTTCTTCCATTGTCTAGTCTGTAGATGCTGTCACATTTCCTGTACTTATGGCCTTGTCAATCTTCAGTGTTAGCATGGTTGGTCAAATCATCGCACACTGTGACACTCTGGTCTCTCACGTTTAAGAACCCTGTGGTTACATGGGGTCACTTGGATAAGCCACGGTAATCTCAGATAGTCAGCTGACATCAAAAGATTCGCAACCACGGTGGCCGGGTGACTCAGGTGACTCAGCACTGTGCTCCTAACACCGAGGTTGCCAGTTGGATTTCCACATGGGCCACTGAGCTGCGCCCTCTACAGCTAAGATTGTGAATAACGGCTCTCCTTGGAGCTGGGCTGCCGTGAGCACCCTGCGGCCAGCGTAAGCTGCTGTGTTCTTCTGTATGCTGCCGGGTGCTGCCCTGAGCAGCTGGCAGCTGGCGAGAGATGCGGAAGTAGCCAGCCATCGGCCAGCAGCCAACTGGCTCAGCTGGGTAGAGCACAATGATCATAATACCAACATGGGTCAGTGAGCTGCATCCTCCACAACTAGATTTAGAAACAGTGGCATGACTCGGAGTTGGGGGGTGGGGAAGGGGGAAAAAAAAAAGATTAGCAACCTTAATTCCTCCTTGACATGTAAGGTAACAGCATACTCCCAGGTTCCGGAGTTTAGGATGTAAACATCTTTGGGAGCCACTATTCTGCCCACTGCACCCAGCTTGACTCCTTTTTTGTGCCCTTACCATTTCACTAAGATGTAATATAAATGTGAAAGGTGCCCACAAGAGTACATTCCAGTGCTGAGTGGGGGTGGCAGCAGAGTCTCTGCCTCTGAGGAGAGGGATGGGTACTAGGGTGGGAAGGCCGTCCTTCCAGGAAGCAGGGAGGGACTCCATGTGTTCATTCAGCATGTCTGTTGCCCGCTGTTGTGGGTGGGGGTACATGGTGACTAAGGTGGAAAGAAGCTGCTACCCATAGGGGTTTCCCAATTAAGGGGACAGAATAAAGCAGATCAAGGTGCTCTAAACCACCACAGTCATTTATTCATCTTCCTAGTGAAGGACACTTCATCAATTCCCAGTTGATGGGTTTCTTTACATCTGAGGTGAGGAGGTACAATATTGACAGGCTGCCAGGAAGAGGCTGGGTCTGAGCCACAGGAGGGCTGAGTGCTCCTTCTGACATAGTGGCTTCTCTCACCAACTGGCATAGTGGAGGCTGCATTAGCCGGGGCCTGGCCATCGCTCTGCTCCTTCCAAGTCTGGGCATATGTTCACATTTTGCTGAAGGCCAACTCTCCCCTCAGCATCTTCTCCCACCCACATTTTCCGTACCCCCCTTGTCAGCTCCATTCGTGTCCTTATGCCAAATCCCCTCCCCTGTTCTTAGAAGTTCCCTTCCTCTCCTGACCCTTCCCTCATTTGCAGAAACCATATTGTTACACAGTCAAGGCTACTCGTGTTTTAAACCTTGTGAAACTCAGTTTTATTCTTTCACCCACCACAAACTTTTTCTCTGGAAAGGGGACTAAGGGGCATTACCATTTTTGTTCTTTCAGACTTGGAAACTACATCCAAACCCAAACTGTCACCTCCAAAGCAAGACATCTGTGAACATTCAACAGTGTCCTGGTAGGAAGCTTCCTATGGAATAGTCTGTGGTGTTCTAAGGGTGAAGATACTGCGGGCCCCTGGGAACAGAGTCATGAGAACCTTGATGGCCGTGTGCTGCAGGTGGCCTTCACACCTGTGAGGACATCTGTTCAGAAGCAGCAGCCAGAGAATGGGTTTGGGGAAAACTCACATCTGAGACCAGATCTCCCAACTGTACCTGTGACTCGTGAAATACGAGGCTCCCACATGTGGGGAACACATAGAAAGAGGAAGAATCCAGACTCAAAATTAAATGTGCAACCGAAAACCTGTGCAAAAGAGAAACCCTACACATGTCAAGAATGTGGGAAGGCCTTTAGTCACAGCTCGGCACTCATCGAACACTTACGAACACACACAGGAGAGAGACCTTACAAATGTCATGAATGCAGAAAAGGCTTCCAAAACAGCTCAGCACTTACCAAACATCAGAGAATCCACACTGGTGAGAAACCCTATAAGTGCATGCAGTGTGGGAGGACCTTCAACCAAATTGCGCCACTGATCCAGCACCAGAGAATTCACACAGGTGAGAAGCCCTACGAGTGCAGTGAATGTGGGAAATCCTTTAGTTTTAGGTCCTCCTTCAGCCAACATGAGCGGACTCACACAGGCGAAAAGCCCTATGAGTGCAGTGAATGTGGGAAAGCCTTCCGGCAAAGTATCCATCTGACCCAGCACCTGCGAATCCACACGGGGGAGAAGCCCTATGAGTGTGGAGACTGTGGCAAGACTTTCAGCCACAGCTCGTCATTGACAAAGCACCAGCGAATCCACACTGGGGAGAAGCCTTATGAGTGTCATGAGTGTGGAAAAGCTTTCACCCAGATCACACCACTAATTCAGCATCAGAGGACACACACGGGAGAGAAGCCCTATGAGTGCAATGAATGTGGGAAAGCCTTCAGCCAGAGCACACTGCTAACTGAGCATCGTAGAATTCACACTGGCGAGAAGCCCTATGGGTGCAATGAATGTGGGAAAACCTTCAGCCACAGCTCATCACTCAGCCAGCACGAGCGAACACACACCGGGGAAAAGCCCTACGAATGCAATCAATGCGGGAAGGCCTTCCGGCAGAGCACCCACCTCACTCAACATCAGAGGATCCACACAGGGGAAAAACCCTACGAATGCAGTGACTGTGGGAAGGCCTTCAGCCACAGCTCATCCCTAACCAAACACCAGCGAATCCACACTGGGGAGAAGCCCTATGAGTGTAACGAATGTGGCAGGGCTTTCAGCCAGCTTGCTCCACTCATTCAGCATCAGAGGGTCCACACAGGAGAGAAGCCCTATGAGTGTAATGAGTGTGGCCGAGCTTTCAGCCAGAGCTCCCTACTCATAGAACACCAGAGAATCCACACCAAAGAAAAGCCCTATGGGTGCAATGAGTGTGGGAAATCCTTCAGTCACAGCTCATCACTAAGCCAGCATGAGAGGACACACACTGGAGAAAAGCCCTATGAATGCCAGGATTGTGGGAAATCCTTCAGGCAGAGCACTCACCTGACTCAGCACCGGCGGATCCACACGGGAGAGAAGCCATACAAGTGCAGTGACTGTGGGAAGGCCTTCACACACAGCTCCTCCCTGACCAAGCACCAGAGAACTCATACTGTGTAGATGCACTTACACACAAGCTGGGACATGGGAAGCCTTAAGCCATAGTTCATCTCTTACTACACTTGACCCAATCATACTCAAGAGCAAGAACACAGCTCTTTCCAAAAGCGGCCTGAGGTGACCTCTGAAAATGGTTCACTATTCACTTGACCCAGAGAACCCCACAAAATCATGTAAATCAAGAGGTTCAAATCTACAGGTTCATTTTAAGAACACTCATGAAACTGCCCAGGCCATCAAGAGTATGCATATCCGAAAAGCCACGAAGTTTTTAAAGGATGTCACGTTATGAAAGCAGTGTGTGCCATTCCGTCGTTACAATGGTGGAGTTGGGAGGTGTGCCCAGGCCAAACAGTGGGGTTGGACACAGGGCGTTGGCCCAAAAAGAGTGCAGAATTTTTACTGCACATGCTCAAAAATGCAGAGAGTAATGCTGAACTTAAGGGTTTAAATATAGACTCTCTGGTTACTGAGCACATCCAAGTGAACAAAACTTCCAAGATGCAGCGGAGAACTTACAGAGAGCACAGGTGGATTAACCCATACATGAGCTCTCCCTGTAACATTGAGATGATCCTAACTGAAAAAGAACAAATTGTTCCTAAACCAGAAGAGGAGGTTGCTCAGAAGAAAAAGATCTCCCAGAAGAAACTGAAGAAACAAAAACTTAAGGCCTGGGAGTAAATTCAACATAAAATAAATGCTAATAAAAGTAAAAGTAGAGAAAAAACAAAGCAAGATCACTGACCTATTTATACACACGCCTTCACACACAGTAGACTGCTCAGATCATCCAAACATTGGGTAAATGTGGAGATGAGCCACGTTGAGGACCTTTAAACTTGAGTGCTCACTAACACTGTAGAACCCAAAAAAGGGAAAATATAGTGGGTTTTGCTGTGGCTTCTCTCCAAGGATTCACCAAATTCCAAACCAGACATTTTCAACGTGGTGAGGTACCCAACAAATGCCTTTCATATATAAGAACCAAATGCAATCTGGATTTATCAGTATTGCACACTACATTTTGGGGGGCAGGGGGGTGCTTATGAATGGCGCAGATTGACTCTGATAGTCCCTAAAAACACTATGGCAGAGTGTTTCAGACATGAGAGTGGCATCTGTATGGAAGCACCATGCATACTCAACTGTCTCAGTATGAAGTTTTCTGATCGGTGTGTAAATTGTTGGTTAAAGTAGAAGGCAACCGGTCTCACAGATTTGAACTCCATATGACAAAGTGTCATTGTACTCTAAACAGATTTTTAAATCCATTGTCTGCATTATTTGCAATAAATTAATCCTTATATGCAACAGGGTTGAAAAGATCTGTATAGGAAGACTTGAAATGTAAGCTCCATGTAGCCTTGCAGATTTTCAGATGGCTTTTGCTGCTCTGTTCTTGCTATAAATTTATTTATAGGACTCACAGGCATTAGAAACGCAGATGATGCCATTTCACGAAAAGAGGGAAGATTTTTCAGGTTAAGCCACTATCTCATGAGCAGTAGCATTCAAACGTCGGAACCTTGTTTTGCAAGGTTTATCCCTTTGAAAAATGTACAAGTTGATTTTCTCTTGAACCATTTTTTCATTGATTTTTCATACTGGTGTTTAAAAAGCTTTTGTTTTTATATAATTTAATTTGAAGGTCCATAGTATTTAAGTGAACCCTAAATCCACTAAAAGCAGTCTCCCTGACAACTACAACCCTTAAATGGTGACTTGCCACCCTTGACTTTTGCCACACAGCAATAATAACTAATACACTCTGGGAGATAATTATTTTATTTTATTTTATTGGGGAATATTGGGGAACAGTGTGTTTCTGTAGGGTCCTTCAGCTCCAAGTTGTCCTTCAATCTAGTTAGTGCGCAGCTCAGCTTCAAGTCCAGTTGCCGTTTCAGTCTTTAGTTGCAGGGGGCACAGCCCACCATCCCATGTCGGAATTGAACCAGCAACCTTGTTGAGAGCTCGCGCTCTAACCAACTGAGCATCCGGCTGCCCCTCTGGAAGCTCAGCGGCAGCTCATTATCTTCAGTCTATGTTGTGGAGGGTGCAGATCGCTCGCCCATGTGAGAATCGAACTGGCAACCCTGTTGTTCAGAGCTCTAGCTCTAACTAACTGAGCCATGCAGCTGCCTGGAGAGAATCTTTTTTAAGACAAATACAATTGGGTCACTCTTGCCTCATAACCTCCATTGGTTCCTACCATTCGTTAGATGAATTAAAAACTCTGACTGGCAGACAAGGTCCTGTAAGATGGGGCTTCTGCCCACGTTTCAGTCTCGTTCTGCCCCACATCTCTGTGTCTCACAATAGGATTCATGCTTTTTGTAACAATCACCAGGATATTGATTATAAATGCAGACTCTTGGGAACTGCACTCCAATGAAGGCGTCCAAATCTTTCGGGTGGAGGTGATAAAGATGACTCTCCTCTATGGTACAGGGACATAATGTGTCACCCTTCTCAGCGCCTGTAGAAAGGCCTTTTCTGCTGCTTTGAGACCCTCCACCTGTCAACTGCGTGATGCTCATACATCCTCTCATTCCCTGACCCATGGACCCTTCTTAGGGAACACTTCTCAGAGACTAGCACACACAGCAATCATTTGTCTGCTTCTTGATTTCAGGTCTTCCACTATTGGTGGACTGAAGGTGAAGGATAAACTCTCAGTCCCCCTGTGGGATTAGGCCCCCACCCATATGCCCTCATTTAACCTTAATTACCTCTAGGAAGGTCCTATCTACACCAGTCACATTGGGAGTTAGAGCTTCAATATATGGATTTGTGGATGAGGGTATGCAATTCAGTGTGTTGCTGAGGGTACTCATGGATATTTTCCCATTGACATGTACTCCTGTCTTGGCAGGCTTCCACGTATGTGATTTACTTTGTCCTATCCGATGAACTCCACCATTCTTAGTGTCACTTCCAGATATCTTACAGCCTTTTGTAAGATATCCTGGCTCAGCACCCAATGGTCTGTACACTTTCCAGCCCTCCCAACTCCATTGGAGAGACCCGGGCCACCTGTGCACCTCATTTGCTCTGTTTCTCTCAGTGTTCCATGTCCCTTCATCTTTGCATGGGGGTTGAGACCCTCATTACAGACTCTCTGCCACTAATGCCTGAGCCAGCCTAGCTTCCCTTGAGACTTGAGTGGAACTTCTGTCTATGAATTTGTTCAACAAATCACCCAATTGTGACTTTACCATGTCTTGGGCAGGGTGACAGTGGTTAGGGAATGGACAACGAATCCTGAAATCTTTACAGTTGGTTTCTTTTTCGTAGTATAATAGTTTGAGAAAAGCAATTCTGAAACTATTTTACATATATTCTAGAGGTCATCAAATTAATGTGTTGATATCGGAGGTGTGAGGGTTTTCACTATTTACCCAGACTACATTTCCTAGAAGGCATGGCAGTGTGGGTGTGCACTGTGTGGGTGAGCATGACGGGTCCTGTGCTGTGGACGGGGTTTTCTGGACTTGTCCAGGCTCTCCAGCCAGGCTAGGCGCACTGAGACAGTTTTAACTCATTGTAATTCCCAGAGACACCATTCAGTGGTTGTCCTGCCCTAAAACAGTGTCATCAACAGCTCCATAAAGTCCAGGAGACTTGAGGATAAGAATTCTGGGATTTATAAGGAATCACCATTACACTAATCTTGTCTACAAGGTGGTCAGTTGGACACCTAGAACTTTGTACTACTCCCACAAGATTGCATGGGTATGGGTGCTCCACTTTATGGAGAGACTCAGTTATTGGCTCCAGAAATTCGGAGTCACTAGGAATAAAGACTCTGGGAGTGGTTGTCCAGGCCCTGCTGCCTAGCCTAGGTCACACTCAGACGGCTTAAAATCACTGTATTACCCAGACGCTACCATTGGGTGAGCGTCCCCACCTCTGGAAGGGCTATGTTGGCAGTTCCCCCGATTCCCTGGATTTGAGAATTATGGGAATTATAATCATGGTTACACTAATGTCCACTATGTGGCAAACTCAGACACCTACAACTTTGTACTACTTCCAGAAGGCTCTGCAGTTGGGGTGCCACTTCCTACAGAGGGAGGGAGGGCAACACCTGCGAGTGAGGAGTTCTGGGGGTTGTTCAGGCTCATCTAGACTGCACTGAGACAGCTTTTTCTCACTATAATTCTCAGACTCTCTCATTGGGGGGCATGCCTACCTCCAGAAGAGCATGGGCAACTGCTAAGCAGAATCCAGGAAGCCTGTGTTTGAGAATTTGGGGAGTATAGGAGAATCATGCTCACACGAACCTCTTCCACAGTTGGCGATGATGGACACCTAGAGGTTTCTACCATTTCCTGAAGGATCTGTGGTAAGGCTGCCTCTCCATGGAGAGAACACTGGGCAGTACCACAGCATCGACATCACCTAGGAGCCCTTCCTTCTGGAAGTTGTACACCATTATAACAGAATCTGGCCACATTCACAAAGAGCAGCAGACTACACCTACGAGAAAGCCAGGCAGCAGTCTGGGGGCCTCTGCAGGCCTATCCTCTTCAGTGCCAGATTTCAAAGATGCCATATTCACAAATACACCTCCCGTGATGAAATAAAAATAAATGTCACATAAGGATCCAAGATGGCAGAGTAGATAAATGCTGTGCTTAACTTCATCCTGTGAACACATCGAAATTACAACTAAATTCTAGAACAATCAACCTGGAGAACCATCTCAAGTCTAGCTGAAGAGAAATTTCATAACTAAGGACATAAAATAGAAGCCATGCCGAGACTGGTAGGAAGGGCGAAGACACGAAACAGGCCAGCCCCAAGCCTCTGTGTGGCAGATGAAAATTGGAGGGATATCTCAGCCACAGAGGTTCCTCAGAGAGGAGTAAGGGACCCCATCTCCACACTGGCCTCCCCAGCCTGGAGTATTGATGCTGGGAAGAGGAGCCTCCACAACATCTGGCTGTGAAAAATAGTGAGGATTCTGACTATCTCCGGAGGAACGGAAGACGGCAGGAAACTCAGACATCCTCTTAAAGGGCCTGCACAGACTTGCTCGCAGGCACTCACTCTGGGCTCCAGTGGAGGGACAGTGACTTGGGGGTGGTGGGCATTGGAGACATACAGGAGACAGACTGAGATGTGTCGCTTCAGGTGAAGGCTGGAAGATAGTTGCCATTTACCCTGTGTGGAGTCTTCCATAAGAGCAGCCAGCAGGCGGGTGCCATCTATCCTATGGTAAGTCCTCCCCCTGCCCATGGTCAAATCTGAATCTCAATTGGTGTGGTGAGTTCCACTCACTCCACCCAGGAGACACTGAGATTCCAACACACCTATCTCCATACCACAGGCGGCTTTATCAGCAGATGAACCTTATGGAGCCAGCAGGTGGCAGCAGGGATGGGAATGTCCTGGCTTTTTGAGGAGCTACCCCAGACCCATTACTGGTGGCAGCCATCCTTGGGTCCCAGTGTGGCCTCTCTCACATGCCTCCAAGTACACCACAGGCAATGACTAGCCATGTATTACTTTGCATCTCCTACCAGGTACTCCCTGGCCGGTCACAGGCAATGGCTGACTTGGGCCTGCACTGGAACCTCTCCCAAAATGCCCCAGAACCAACATACGAGATCTGACAATTCAATTAAATTTGCAAACTTGCCATCGTGCACTTAACATTGGCTGCACTGTACAAACTCAGTGAGGTTTCATAACCTTGTATATCAGTGTCTTACTGTTCATGTTGATCTGTGGCAGTGTCTTGCTGAGTGGCATTCATTATTGTTGTTGCATCTTTCTGTGTGCCATCGTGAGAATGTCTGAGCTTGAATTAAAGCAATGAACAAATTTCTTGTTAAACTTAGCAAGAGTGGAAGTGAAATCAGGGACATGTTAGTCCAAGTTTATGGGGATATTGCCATGAAGAAAATGGCAGTGTACAAATGTATTCAATGTTTTTCTGAGGGGAGAGAACGTGTCACTGATGAGCAGAGGTCAGGGTGGCCAGTAATGAGCAGAACTGACAAAAACATTGCAAAAATTTGTCGAATTGTATGTCAAAATCATCACTGTGAGAATCATAGCAGACCAAGTAAACAGAGAGAAACAGGAAAATCTTAACTGAAAATCTTGACATCAGAAAGGTGTGTGCAATAATGGTCCTGAAGGAGCTCACCAATGAACACAAGCAAAAGAGAGTCAAAGTTTGCCAAGACCTTTTGGAGAGGTAAGACAATGTTTTGGGCCATGTTATCACTCGTGATGAAACATGGATGTGCCAATATGACCCTGAAACAAAGTGTCAAAGTGCACAATGGAAGTCAATCAATTCTCCATGACCAAAAAAGTTCCATCAGTCCAAATCAAGTCAAAATGATGTTGCTCACCTTTCTTGATATCTGAGGGATTATTCATTATAAATTTGTACCAACTGGACAAACAGATAACCAAGTTTACTCTCTGAAAGTGCTGAAAAGATTGCATGAAACAGTTAGATGACCTGAACTTTTTGCCAACAATTCATAGCTCTTGCATTATGACAATGCACCAGATCACACGCACTGTCTGTGAGGGAGTTTTCAGCCAGTAAACAAATAACTGTGTTGGAATACGCTCCCTACTCACCTGATCTGGCCCCCAATGACTTCTTTCTTTACCCAAAGATAAAGGAAATATTGAAAGGAAGACATTTTGATGACATTCAGGACACCAGGGGTAATATGACGACAGCTCTGATGGCCATTCCAGAAAAAAGAGTTCCAAAATTGCTTTGAAGGGTGGACTAGGGGGTGGAATCAGTGCATAGCTTCCCAAGGGGAGTACTTCAAAGATGATTATGGTGATATTCAGCAATGAGGTATGTAGCACTTTTTCTAGGATGAGTTCGCGAACCTAATTGTCAGAACTTGTACTTGGAGATTGGCTTCAGACCATAGCAGAGCACCACCCAATTACCCCACAAGTGGCACACCCAAAGGACAATCTCAACAGGCACCAGAGCCCACTGGGACGAATCCCCCTCCATGGGGTAAGCCCCCCCCCCCCCGCACAGCAGCCCATAAGCTGCAGACATCACAGTCATTCAACCTGACAGTCAGTACCACCCACTGACTAGCCAACAGCAATCAAGACTCAACTATAATAGGATGGCACACACAACCCACACAAGGGACACTCCTGGAGCACCCAGAGCAGGTGACCAAGGAGACTGCCACTGAGCCCCACAGGACACCTACTACATGAGGTCACCCAGCAAGACTGGGAGATATAACAGGTCTACCTAATACATAAAAACAAACATAGAGAGATAGCCAAAATGAGGAAACAAAGAAATACATCCCAAATGAAAGAACAGGAGAAAAATCCAGAAACAGATCTAAAAGAAATGGAGGTAAGCAACCTACCAGATACAGAGTTCAACACAATGGTTATAAGGATGCTCAAGAAATGTAGTAAGAATTTCAACAAAGAGATAGCAAGCATAAAAAAGGACATAGAAACCATAAAAGTGAACCAGTCAGAGTGAATATTTCAATAACTGAAATGAAGAATGTACTAGAAGTAATCACCAACAGACTACATGAAGCACAGGATCAAATCAGTGATTTGGATGACAAGGTAGCAGAATACACCCAATTGGAAGAACATAAAGAAAAAAGGATCCAAAAAAATGAGGATAATTTACGAGACCTCTGGCACAACATCAAGCTTATCATCAACATTCGCATTATAGGGGTACCAGGAGAAGAGAGGGAGCAGGGGATTGAGAACCTATTTGAAGAAATAATGATGGAAAACATTCTTAACCTGACAAAGGAAACAGACATACAAGCCCAGAGAGTCCCAAACAAGATGAAACCAAAGAGGCCCCCACCAAGACACATTATAATTAAAATGGCAAAGGTTAAAGACAAAGAGAGAATCCTAAAAGTAGCAAGAGAAAAACAACTAGTAACTTATAAGGAAGCTCTCATAAGACTATCATCTGATTTCTCAACAGAAATTTTGCAGGCCAAAAGGGATTGGCAGGAAATATTCAAAGTGATGAAACCCAAGGACCTACAACCAAGACTACTCTACCAAGCAAGGCTATCATTTAAAATCAAGGGACAGATAAAGAATTTCCCAGACAAGAAAAAGCTAAAGGAGTTCATCACCAACAAACCATCATTATGAGGACTCTTAGAGGGTCTTCTTTGAGACAAAAATAAATAAATTAAAACAAAAATAAAATATATGAATAATAAAAAGGCAATAGCTACATATCAATCAATAATTACTTTCAATGTAAGTGGATTAAATGCTTTGATCAAAAACATGGGGTGGCTGAATGGATAAGAAAACAAAACACATATGCTGCCTACTAGAAACTCACTTCAAATTGAAAGACACACAGAGATTGTAAATAAACAGATGAAAAAAGTTACTTCAAGAAAATGGAAATTGAAAAAAAAGACAGACTTTAATACAAAAGCTATAACAAGAGACAAAGGACCCAATAATCCAACTTCTGGGTATTTATCCAAAGAATTCCAAAACGCCACTTTGAGAGTATGTGTACATCCATATGTTCATTGCAGCATTATTTACAATGGCCAAGATGTGGAGGGCATCAATGGAGTAATGGATAGAAAGGAAGTAGAATACAATGGCATATTGCTTGTCCATGGAAAGGAATGGTTTCTTGCCATCTGCAATGGCGTGGATGGACCTGGAGGGTATTGTGCTGAGTGGAGTATGTTAGCCAGATAAAGACAGATACAATGTGATTTCACTAATATGTGGAATCTAAAGTACAAAATAAACATACAAACAAAACAGAAACACACTCACAAATACGAAGAATACATTGATGGTTGCCAGGTGGGAGGGGGGTTGAGGGGGTGGATGAAAAACAGGAAGAGATTAAAAAGTACAATTGGTTATTACAAAGTAGTCATGGGGATGTAGGGTATAGCACAAGCTATATAGTCAATAATATTGTAATAACTACATATGGTGTCAGATGGGTACTAGATCTATCACAATGATAGATGGGAGGGGAGTTTGGGGACACGGTGAAAAAGGTGAAGGAATCAAGAAGTACAAATTGGTAGTTACAAAATAGTCATACGCATGTAAAAGAAAGTATAGGGAATATAGTCAATAATATGGTAATAGCTGTGTATAGTAACAGGTAAGTATTAGACTAGTCAGGGGGATTACTTTTTAAATTATACAAATGTCTAACCATTATGGTGTACACTTGAATTTAATACAAAATAATATTGAATGTTAACTGTAATTGAAAAATTAAAAAGGAGGGGGACAGGTGAAGGGAATAAGAGGTTGAAATTTCAGGTATAAAACAAGTAAGTCATGAGAATGTAGTGTACACCATGAGGAATATAGTCAATAATATTCTGATAGCATAGTATAGTGTCAGATCATTGCTGGACATATGGTGATCACTTCCTTTAGGTATTGAAATGTTGAACAACTATGGTGTACACCTATAACTGGTATGATGTATGTTAGCTATATATTTTAATAAAAATCATTTAAAAAATAAATGTCATAATGTTTTTCATATTCCACACAGAAATGTTATGTCATTGTCCGGGCATTTATGTATATTGGTTGGGAAACAGAGTGTGTCGTGGCTTACCCAAACCCATCCTTTTACTGAAATCTCCATCTTATTTCCCCCTTTACTGTTTTATGTCTGTTTCTCAAACAGGCGAGGAAGACATCCCAAATACCTGTTATGCTAGGGCGGGCAGCGAATGTTTATGTGGGGGCACAAATATACAGGAGACTGGAATCGAACTCCTTTTGCAAATAAACCAACATGGAGGGACCGATTCGTAAGAAACCAGCGTGTGGCCTTCTGGGAGTTGTAGTTCGCCGACGACCATCGCAGGTGAAATCATACTCAATTAGCAGAAAAGGCCTTCTTCCTGAGGATGGACGACAGACTGCAGGGAGGGAGGTTTCCCGCGGGAAAGTGAAACTGTGGCTGGCCTGCAAGGCCGACCTCCGATTCCAGCCCAGCGACGTGTGCCTCCAGGCGGAGGCGGGGTAAGACGGAAAAGACCGGAAGCGCGCGCCGCCCTTTGGGAGATGTAGTTCGGCGGTCCCGGGCTGAAGATGGTCACCGACTTTGTGCTGCAGTCTACCGGAGAATGGAGTGGGTCAGGGTGTGGAGACTGAGTCTGGCCGGAGTCTGCGAAGTCGCGCTGGGATTCCGACTCTTTCTGCTCAGGTTCGAGAGTCATGGTCGGGGGCGGGGCGATCCTTGAAGTAACCGGAAAAAGAACACGCCCTCTGGGAGATGTACTTCGGCCGCCACCTGCGCAGGCGCAGTCCGGGCTGGTGGCGGTTGCAGCATTTTCGGTCATTAGCGGGTAGGTGAAATCGGTAGATGCCGAGTGGGGCGTGGATCCAGAGTGTTCCTTGTGTCCGTGGGTCGTGTGTAACCAGCTGCGTGCGTCTGTATCAAGTCCCTTTTGCTGCTTTCGGCCCTGGGCGGGTTTCTTCGGGGCGGGGCCTTGTTTGGGCGGTTCCAGGGTCCGAGAGGGGTTGGGGATGCAGAGGAGTCCTGGCTTTGGCGGAAGGGGTCGGAATCTCCCGACTCGGAGACACAGTCGGAGAACCGGCCGGCCCAAACTCTTGGAAGACTGGAGCCAGACTAGCCTGCATCCCTCCCCTGCTTCAGTGAGAATTCCGGACATCCGGAAGTGACGTAGTGGTGACGACAGGTCCAACCACGGAATCATCTGGAGCCTCACTTTCCTGCGGGGCCTTCTGTCCCTAAAGGGTGAAGGTGAAGGAGACCAAAAGCACAAGATATTGATATCAGTGGCTTGGGACCCAGAAAAGACACGTTATATATTAAGCTTTTATTGAGCACTGGCTACATGCCAGGCACCATCCAGGCCCCTTTACTAATTCACCAAACACGTTATTTAGATGTTCTGGGTGTCAGGTCCCATCCTATCCCTAAGAGCCTTTGCATAGACCCCAACATGATCTCCACCCACTGGAGCCCAAGGAGGAGATGGGGAGGGTTGGGAAGATGATAAAAATTCCATAAGTACATCACTGAACAACATAACTCCCATCCTGGAAACTGCAGTGAAGACAGCAGCACAAAACGCGATGGGGCACACTAGGAGGCGCATAGTCAGCATCAACAGAGAAGGTACAAAGATGAGGGAAACGCATCCTGCCTTGGGCCTGGGCTTCGTTTTGGGCAATCAGCCAGGGTCAAGCTTGTAGACTACCAGGAATAGGTAGTCTGTTATGTCTTAGACGCTATGTCATGCTGGGTCTCAGCTCCTGCTCCCCACATAAGAACGCAGGATATGGTGAGGCCAAAAAGGAACACCCACAAAGCCATAAATAGTGGAGTCATACCACTGTATTCTCGCTGGCAGCCAGGCGAAACACACGAAGGAGGATCCACACGATTCGCGATCTGCCGTCCACCTTTTCTGCCTGCCAACCAACTAGCGCAGTCATGGCAGTTACATCAGCAGCCAGTTGGCCAACCAGCTACAGCCAATGGCCAACCACCACCTGAACCAGCAACCTCCCCACGCGAGGCTGAGAGCCTGGAAACTGCTCTCTGGACTCTGTCCCCACACACTAAATAGGTGCTCACTGAAACTAGTGGCTTCCATCCTAGCAGTAGTCGCCATCGTGTATCCTGCTGCTCTGCTGTTTTTAGTCCATTTCACACTTTAATTCTGGTAATTTCCATGTTGGGTCACAACCCTCATTTCATGGGAGAGAGCAACTGAGGCACACCAAGCAGCTCCCAGGAGCCCCAGAGTAACAGAGGTCATCATCACCCTAGAAAACGTTGCACCTTGCCTATCCTGGCCCTCTGTTTTCCTATCTTTGGAATGCGGTAGGAAAAACTGATGTCATTTTTCAACAGTGGCTGGAATGGCACTGAGTACCCTGTAGAGGCTCAGGAAATGCCACGCTGAAGTTAAGTGCTGTTAGGTTTGGCCTGAGTGTTGGGCTCCAGGCTCTGACAGCCGCAGCTTTCCTACCTGCAGGTAGGAGTTCTGACGCTTATGACAGACACCTGCTCAGTCTCTTACATCCCCTTTTCCCCAGAACTATGTGCAGAGGATCTGACTGTTCATGCAAGAGTCCAGAGGAGGAGGGAATGACCGCTGGGTTCCTGGATGCCGGGGCCCCGGTGAGTATATCTCCACCCTCACACTCGGGTCTCCCGGGCCCTGGCCTTGGGTCCCTACCAGGCTCATTCTGGCCTCAGATCCTTTCTGTCGCTCTATCCCCTGTCAGGAATGTGCTTTAGCCAACTCCACGCCCTCCTCCAGTTCACATTCTGAGGGCCTCCTGGCCTCCCCACCTGCCCCATGCTGCCCTAGCCGACATTGATCAGCCCTCTCACTGATGAGTCTGGCACATCCTCAACTCAGGATTCTAAGTCTTTACTCCCAGCTCACTCTCGTCATTACTTGCCAGGTGTGTACTGAGCACCTAGCAACGACCAGGTCATGGTCGTGGCACCGTTGCAGGTTTGCAGGTGCAGGAACAGGTGAGGCAAGCAGAAGTCTCCCTCCCTATGAGGCTCCAATGAGGAATGTAAATGTGCGAAGAAAGCTCAGAAAAAGATAGGCTTGGGAACCAGGCGTTGACTAGAACAGACTGGGGACCTTCCTGAGGACATGGCCCACAGGCAGAGATGTGCGTGGGGTGGGGGCACGGGGGTGATGTCAGGCCCACAGAAAAAATGTTCCAGGCAGAGGCAACAGCATGAGCATAGGCCCTAAGTGGGACGGTCTGGAAGCAGATTTTTCCCCCTGTGCTTCTGGATAAAACACAGTATCTGACTGACACCTTGACGTTAGTCCCATGAGTCCTGAGCAGAGAACCCAGCCACACTGTGATAGATGCTGACCTACAGAACTACGAGATAATAAATGGATGCTGTTTTAAGACAGAAACTTTGGGGAATTTACTTTGCATCAAAAGATAAATAATACAGTGGAGGGGAGCATCTGAGTTTGGTGTCATGATTAGAAAGATCATCTCTGCCCCAAGATTCTTTTTTAAAATCTGTGTTTCAAAGGCTTTGTTTCATTCATTGGGCCCATACCCTGTTTCCCCCAAAATAAGACCTAGCGGGACCATCAGCTCTAATGCATCTTTTGGAGAAAAATTAATATAAGAGCTGGTATTGTATTGTATTATATTATATTACATCATATAATATTATATTATACCTGGTATTATATAAGACTCGGTCTTATTTTGTAGTAAAATAAGACCGGTTCTTATTATTAATCTTTGCTCCAAAAGATGCATTAGAACTGATTGTCCGGCTAGGTCTTATTTTCGAAAACACGGTATCTTGACGCATCAGGTGTTACTTTGGCCACAAGGGTAAGGCAGGAATCTAACCTGACAGTTTTCCAGATGCCCCCTTCCCCTACTGCCCATACACAGCTGCCACTCCAAGGGTCCCTCCACGAAGGTATGAATCCTAGTGAACCCCAAACGCCCAGGATTGTTCTCCCCTGTCTCGTTGAGTCCTCAGCAGCATTTCTTATTTTGAGACTTTTCTGCAGGTAAGTTGCTTGAAGATGGGTGTGTCCTCTTATGTCCTAAGAACCCCCTTCCAGCAGGACCCCAGCTCCACAGAAAAACCCAACCAAAATCCCAGACTTGAGAGAACCCCCTCCTACCCAGGTTGGCCTTGTCCTTGTTCACCAGCTGCTCCCACCATGACAGTGCCAGGGTTGGGCTGACTGAGGACACTCATATGTGATATTTCAGGAGCAAGTGACCTTTGAGGACGTGGTCGAGACTTCACCCAGGAGGAGTGGGGGCAGTTGGAGCCCGCCCAGAGGACCCTGTACCGCAATGTGATGCTGGAGACCTTTGGGCTCCTTGTGTCTGTAGGTAAGGCATCACCTGTGGCCCCACCATGGATTCTAATTCTTTTGAGTTAAAGTGGGGGTAGGTCTAGGCTTTAAAAGCAAATACTTTGGGTGTGTCTTTGGCTTTAGGGACCAGGCTGTTTTGGTTGTGGGTTGTCAATTAGGATGTTTGGCCTACACGTAGCAGGTCCCACCTGAAAATGCCAGCAGCAGGATACCGTGTGGTAGAGAGACATACGGGGTCCCGTGACTGCAAAACCCCAGGCTGGACCTGATCTACCTGTGGAGAGGTCAGGAGGCCCCTCTGTCCTCACTCTGCACCTCTTTCTGCCATCAGTCCAGATGGGCCCCTCTGAAGGTGACAAGACAGCTGCCAGGGTCTGAGACCAGCAGAAAAGACAGGGTCTGTGTCCTGGGCGCCAATGAAAGGTGCCGGGGTTGTCTCCTTTTGGCCACCCGGTCCCCTTCACACGGCTCATTGTTGCCAGTGAGCAGGGGAAGAAGCAGAGCTCTGACTGGCCAGGCCTGGGTCACATGTCCACCCCAGAACCAGGGATGAGGTCAGCAACTAAGAGTGAGGGAGGAATATTGGAGGCTGTTATGACTGTGACCTCTCCGGGTCCCAAGCCACTTTGGACCTGAGAGACGGAAGGTGGAGTGGGCAGAGGGTTGGGAAGGGTGCTGCACACAAATGCTCACTCCCTGAGTCTCGCCCAAGCAGGACACTGGCTCCCGAAGCCAGCCGTCATCTCCCTGCTGAAGCTGGAGGCAGAGCCATGGATGGTGGACGAGGGAGTTGCCCGAGGTGTGTGCCCAGGTGAGATGAGATATACAGAGCTGGGAGGAACCCACTCACCCCCCAGGACTCTCTCTCTATGCCTGATCTCAAATTCTTTGGAATAAACTGACTACTTGGTCTATTAGCATTCTCCAAGCATTGTTCTGCTGTGAGTGAATCCTACCACGGAGGTCTCCCAGTTAGGGGTACAGAATAAACAAGATCAAAGTACTCTAAACTACCACAGTCTTTTATTCATCTTCCAGGTGACGGACACTTCATAAGTTACCAGGTGATGGGTTTCTTTACATCTGTGGTGAGGTGGTACGATTCCTCACCTGATGGTGAAGGTCACCAGGAAAAGGCTGAGTCTGAGGAATGGGAGGGCTGAGTGCTCCTTCCCACATGGCAGCTTCTCCATCACCACCTGACATAGTGGAGGACGCATTACCTAGGACCTGGCCATTACTCTGCTCCTTCCAAGCCTGGGCATATGTTCACATTTTGCTGAAGACCCACTCTCCCCTCAGCATCTTCTCCCACTCACATTCTCCATGTCCCCCCTGTCGACTCTATCCGTACCCTTATACCAACTCCCTTCCCCTCTTCTCAGCACTTCCCTCCCTCTCTTGACACTCTCCAGGTTTGCAGAAACCATATTGTTACATGGTCAAGGCCAATCATGCTTTGAACCTTTGGAAACTGTCACTTTTATTCTTTTACCTACCACAAACATTTTCACTGGAATGGGGATTAACGTGCATTACCATTTTTTGTTTCTTTCAGACTTGGAAACTAGGTCCAAACCCAGACTGTCAGCTTCAAAGCAAGACATCTGTGAAGAACTATTCAATTGTGTCCTGGTAGGAAACTTCCTATGGGATGGTCGGTGGTGTTCTAAGGGTGAAGATGCTGAGGGCCCCTGGAAACAGAGTCATGAGAACCTTGATGGCTGTGTGCTGCAGGTGGCCTTCACACCTGTGAGGACATCTGTTCAGGAGCTACAACCGGGGAATGGGTTTGGGGAAAACACATGTCTGAGCCCGCATCTCCTAACTGAACCCGTGATTCCTGAAATACGAGGCTCCCACATGTGGGGAACACATGGAAAGAGGGAGAATACAGACTCAAAATTAAATGTGCAACAGAAAACCTATGCAAAAGAGAAATGCTACATATGTCAGGAATGTGGGAAGACCTTCAGTCACAGCTCCACACTTATCGAACACCAGCAGTCTCACAAAGGAGAGAAACCTTATGAATGTCACGAATGCGGAAAAGGCTTCCAAAACAGCTCAGCACTTACCAAACATCAGAGAATCCACACTGGGGAGAAACCCTATAAGTGCATACAGTGCGAGAGGACCTTCAGACACAACTCATCACTCAGCCACCACAAGCGGACACACACAGGAGAGAAACCCTATGAATGCAGTCAGTGTGGAAAGGCCTTCCGGCACAGCACACACCTCATTCAACATCAGAGGATCCACACAGGGGAAAAACCCTACGAATGCAGCGATTGTGGTAGGGCCTTCAGCCACAGTTCATCCCTAAACAATCACCAGCGAATCCACACTGGGGAGAAGCCCTATGAGTGTAACGAATGTGGCAGGGCTTTCAGACAGCTCGCTTCACTTATTCAACATCAGAGGATCCACACAGGAGAGAAGCCCTATGAGTGTAATGAGTGTGGCCGAGCTTTCAGCCAGAGCTCCCTACTCATAGAACACCAGAGAATCCACACCAAAGAAAAGCCCTACGGGTGCAATGAGTGTGGGAAATCCTTCAGTCACAGCTCATCACTAAGCCAGCATGAGAGGACACACACTGGAGAAAAACCCTATGAATGTTGGGATTGTGGAAAATCCTTCAAGCAGAGCACTCACCTGACTCAGCACCAGAGGATCCACACAGGAGAGAAGCCATACAAGTGCAGTGACTGTGGGAAGGCCTTCACACACAGCTCCTCCCTGACCAAGCACCAGAGAACTCATACTGTGTAGATGCACTCCACGCAAGCTGGGACGTACATAGCCTTAAGCCATAGTTCATCTCTTACTATACTTGACCCAATCATACTCAAAAGCAAGAACACAGACATATTTATACACAACCTTTCACACACAGTACACTGCTCAGATCATCCAAACAGTAGGTAAATGTGGAGATGAGCCATGTTGAGGACCTTTAAACTTGAGTGCTCACTAACACTATAGAACCCAAAAAAGAAATGGAAAATATAGTGGGTTTTGCTGTGGCTTCTGTCCAAGGATTCACCAAATTCCAAACCAGACATTTTCAAAGTGGTGAGGGACCCAACAAATGCCTTTCGTATATAAGAACCAAATGAAATCTAGATTTATCAGTATTGCACACTTCATTTGGGGGGTAGGAGGGGTGCTTATGAATGGCACAGATTGACTCTGATAGTCCCTAAAAACACTATGGCAGAGTATTTCAGACCTGAGAGTGGCATCTGTATGGAAGCACCATGCATACTCAACTGTCTCAGTATGAAGTTCTCTGATCAGTGTGTAAATTGTTGGTCAAGGTAGAAGGCAACCAGTCTCACAGATTTGAACTCCGTATGACAAAATGTCAGTGTACTCTAAACAGATTGTTTAATTCGTTGTCTGCATTATTTTGCAATAAATCCTTATATGCAACAGGGTTGAAAAGATCTGTATAGGAAGACTTGAAATGTAACTTCCATGGAGCCTTGCAGATTCTCAGATGGCTTTTGCTGCTCTGTTCTTGCTATAAATTTATTTATAGGACTCACAGGCATTAGAAACGCAGATGATGCCATTTCACAAAAAGAGGGAAGATTTTTCAGGTTAAGCCACTATCTCATGAGCAGTAGCATTTACACGTCAGAACCTTGTTTTGCAAGGTTTATCCCTTTGAAAAATGTACAAATTGATTTTCTCTTGAACCATTTTTTCATTGATTTTTTATACTAGTGTTTAAAAAGCTTTTGTTTTTATGTAATTTAACTTGAAGGTCCATAGTATTTAATTGAACCCTGAATCCACTAAAAGCAGTCTCCCTGACAACTACTATCCTTAAATGGTGACTTGCCACCCTTGACTATTGCCACACAGTAATAGTAATTAATACACTCTGGGAAAGAACTGTTTTTTTGTGTGTGTTTTTTTTAATTTTATTGGGTTATTTTGGGGAACAGTGTTGTTTCTCCAGGGCCCATGAGCTCCAAGTTGTTGTCCTTCAATCTAGTTTTGGAGGGCGCAGCTCAGCTTCAAGTTCAGTTGCTGTTTTCAATCTTTAGTTGCAGGGAGCGCAGCCCACCATCCCATGCGGGAATTGAACCGGCAACCTTGTTGTGAGCTTGCGCTCTAACCAACTGAGCCATCCAGCCGCCTTGAGAGAATCTTTATTAATACAAATATAATTGGCTCACTCTTGCCTCATACCCTCCAGTTTTTCCTTCATCTAAAAACCCTGACTGGCAGATGAGGTCCTGCAAGATGGGGCTTCTGCCTACATTTGGTTCTCGTCTGCCCCAGATCTCTGTGTCTCACAGTAGGATCCATGCTTTTTGTCATAATCACCAGGATATTGGTTATAAATGCAGACTCCTGGACACTGCACTCCAATGAAGGAGTCCAAATCTTTGGGGTGGAGGTGAAAAAGATGACTCTTCTCTATGGTACAAGGACACAATGTGTCACCCTTCTCAGGCCCTTTCTGCTGGTTTAAGGGACCACTCCTTCCACCTGTCAACTGCTTGATACTCACGTATCCTCTCACCCCTGACCCGTGGACCTTTCCTCAGGAAACCCTTTCCAGAGACTAGTACACACAGCAATCATTTGTCTGCTTCTTGATTTCAGATCTTCCACTCTTGGTGGACTGAAGGTGAAGGGCACCATCTCAGACTCCCTGTGGGGTTAGGGCCCCCACCCTTATGCCCTCATTTAACCTTAATTACCTCTAGAACGGTCCTATCTACACCAGTCACACTGGGAGTTAGGGCTTCAACATATGGATTCAGTCTGTTTCTGAGGGTACTCATGGATATTTTCCCATTGACATGTACTCCCATCTTCCACATATGTGATTTACGTTGCCCTATCCCATGAACTCCACCATTCTTAGTGTCAATCTCCCCTGGGGCTCCTTGCACTCCAGATATTTTACATCCTTCTGTAAGATATCCTGGCAGAGTGCCCCATGGTCTGTACACTTTCCAGCCCTCCCAACTCTATTGGTGAGACCTGGGCCACCTTGTGCCCCACATTTGCTATTTCAGTGTTCCATGTCCCTTCATCTTTGCATGGGGGTTGAGACCCTCATTACAGACCCCCTACCACTAATGCCTGAGTCAACCCAGCTTCCCCTGAGATTTGAGTGGGAACCTCTGGCTATAAATTTGTTCAACAAATCACCCACTTGTGACTTTACCATGTCTTGGGCAGGGTGATATTGGTTAGGTAACAGTCAACAAACCCTGAAATCTTTTCAGTTAGTTTGTTTTTTGTAGTGGTTACAGAAAAGCAATTCTGAAACTATTTTAGGATTTAACAAATTAATCTGCTGATTTTTGCGGGATGCCAGAGTTGTCACTGTTGTAGGAAGGACATGAAAATATGAAGTTACACACTGATTGTATGTATATGTACATACATATACCTTTTTCTGTGTACCTGTATTTGTATGTATGCCTATATTTCCTAGCTTAACAGAAGACACCTTAGTAGCAAAGAACACTCCTGGCACTCAGATTTGGTCTCTAATACCATCCCAACTAAATTGAACCAGTTCTTTAGTTCTACAGAAATGGCTGGTTTCAGGGTTGAAGAAAATACAAGATGAGTTTGGAACATCTTATGATACTAAAAAGAAAGGATGTGCTCAAGAAATGATGGAGCTATGCCATAGGGATGCAGGAAACTTCCTGAAGGACTTTCATCGGCCACATCTGGCACAACTTGAGCACCAAAATAACTAAGAACAGCAGTAAGTTATAAACCATTGAGAAAACAATCCATCAGTCCATCTGATAATAAAGAAATGGGGATGAGAAGGTGCTGGCTTGCAGTAGAGTGCACAGGGCACTGGATAATTGGCACTTTGCAACCATGATGGTAAAGAGTGATTCAGGCAAGAATCATCAATGGAGGCTGAATCTAGGGAGGAATTTTGGTAAGCAGCAGGATACTTGCATTATCCTAAAGGTCTCCCTACAGGTTATTAGTCAAAAAGGGAAACACATGGTGGAGAAATTGGACACATTTTGCATGAGAAAAGGAATCACCACTAACAGGAGGAATGTGGACTTTGTGCACCCCCAGATATGTGTTTGTGGGGGCGGGGAGAGGGGCAGCAGTACACACAAAATACAGGAAAGGGGGGTAAAATGTAACAGGCAGTTCTGAATGAAGGTATAGGAGTGATCCTTGTATTATTGTTATTTTTTTGCCTTTTCTGTAAGTTTTAAATTATTTCCAAATACAAATTCAAACTACACAAAAGCACAGGCATGTAGCTGCACACTAAATAAGCTATCATTTGGGAGCTGGGCTGTATGGGAAGGAATGACTCATCAGGGCCTGAGAGCAGAATAGGATGCACCTCAGGAGTGATCTCCCTATGGCAACAGCAGAACTGAATTAATGTGTTTGGCTGGGAACAAGAGTTGAAAGGCCAAGTTTAGTTTTTGTTTTGTTTTGTAATTACCAGAGCCACACCCAGCTTAAGGTTAGGGGGTGGACAGGCTGAGAATTGAGATCAGCAATGATGGCAGAGACAGGCACTTGGGCAGACAGTTCCAGTGCCTGGGGCCATGAGATCATGTCTCTCTGAGAATATGAGTCGAAGTGATATGTGTCATCTTCTAGCTGGGTGAGTGTGGCCCACATGCTCCAAGGGTCCCGAGGACAGCATAGCTACAACAGTGATGAAGTCCGGGTCCCTGGATCACAGGAAGCATAGCTGCCCTCCCACCAACACGTAAGTAACAGCAGCAACCACAAGACTGTGCTGTGAGGGAAAACATAAATCCTGTACTATGTTAAGCCTCTGTCTTTTTGGTGTCATTACAATAGACTGGTGCTCAAACACAATGACACAAAGATGCACCAGTTTCTGTAGCTACAGGAAGCAGTTAAGTTTATGCTCAGGCCATGGGAATGATGCTCTAATGAGATTAAATACAAAAATCAAAAGATCACCTGATGTAGCCAAGGAGTCAAGTTCCCCTCGCCCAGGCAGACACATCTCCTCATCAGTCTTTATTAGTATTTTCAGCCTGTTTCGATCACGACCCACCCCTCAAGTAAAACATACATTTTACATTGCAACCAGTTCTCATGTTTAACATATTTAGATATACAGCTGAAAAGTTTCACAAAACAATATTTGCCTTTACTACATGATGAATTTTGACCCATTTTGTTCTATTTCATTGCTTTGTAATGCCACTTATTTGATTTCACAACTTGCTGATGGGCTGAGATGCATGATTTGAAACCACTGTATTACTAGGCTCCATGCATTCTTGTGAGCTTTGTAAGCCACTCCATACACATAAAAACGTGAGTGAAACTAGAAAACAGTTTGCTATTGAGGATTCCGATGTGAATTTCATATTGCTTATTTATAAAAAGACCAAAATAGCTGGCAAGGTTTTTGCTTGTACAGCAGCCCTGGGGAGCTCCAACAGGAAAAACAGACGAGGTTGACTTCAAGAAAGAGCTGGCAAATCACACACTTTTAAGTCAACCCTACACTTTGCACAATGACAAACGTTCCAACGTGTGGCAGATGCTAAGATGGTGTCATGCAGGGTGTCATGTGGGGCTCTGGTCCCGCTCCCCACATACGAATGCAGGACATGGTGAGGCCAAAAAGGAACATCCATGGAGCCATAGGTAGGGGAGTCATACCACTATATTCTCACTGGTGGCTGGGTTGGAGACACATAAGCAGGAGCCACACTATCCACAACCTGCCATCCACTTCTTTGCAATCCGCAACCCACACTCCACCATGCTAACTGCAGTCCGCGCTTGCCAGCCACCATCTTCTTTCTAGCCCCCATTTTGCTGCTAGCGTAGCCACAGCAGTTATATTAGTGGCCAATGGCTCACTGGTTACAGCTGACAGCTAACTAGCCATAGCTGATGGCCATCTAATCACAGTTGGTGGCCATTTACTACCTGAGACAGCACCTTTCCATGTGAGGCCAAGAGCCTGGAAACTGCACTCCTGGGTCTGTCCCCATAGATGGCTACAGAAGAAAATGGAGTCTTTTTCACACCTATGGCTTGCACTTGCACGTGAACCTCTGGGCAGATATGCTTACAGGTGAGGGCTTTCTGCGGTCCCTTCCTGGGTGCTAAGTGTTCTAGCCACATTAGCTCATTTAGGAAACAAGCTGACCTCCATCCTCACAGACACCACAGGAAGCCATGCAAGATTTTGAAGGAGCCTGATACATTACTCAGGGACCCCAGGCAAGCACAGTTGTCCTTCTCCAGGGGCACTGAGCAAAGTGGTCCATCCCTGTGCTTGAGGCTGCACAGGGAAAAATCACTGTCTGCAGCCCACCGCCCCCCGCCCCCAGGCATAGGCTCTATATGTGTTAGGGTGGGGGCTCAGGGTCCTCCCTGACACATAGCCTTGCTCCTTCTCATGGGTCTTCTGGTGCTCAGCCATGGCCAGGTTGAAGTGGGTTTTCCAGCAGCCCTGGCACACGTGGCACTTCCTGCCACTGTGGTTCCCGAGATGATGGATGAAACATGAGATCCACACAAAGGACTCCCCGCACTGACTGCACACGTGGGGCTCCCCTCAGGAAGCCTCAGGCTCATCAACTGCTTCAGGCTCCTGCTTCACCCCACAGTGTGTGCTGGAGACACACTCAGGGCTCTGCCCACCACCTGCGGGTAGGGCCTTTTCCTTCCAAGGCCTTGGTGTGGAGTGGCTGGTGTTCAGGCACAAGAATGCTATACCCAGTGTGCCCCTGCCCTGGACTGGCTCCCAGATGATGGAATGCCTGTGGGCGATGGTGAGAGGGCTTGGTTCCTCCTCCTGAGAATCAGAGCCTTCTGCAACTGCTTTCCTCTTCCTCCCCGGCAGTGCCAGTCAAGGGGCAAACAATGTCCTTCAAGAGCCTCTCCATCAGGGTCTCACACATGAAGACTTCCTCACACACGCTCTCTTTGCTCTCCTGCCACCTCCTGCTGCCTGAATCAAGGCCAGCAGTCCTGACGCCACGGGCTCAGAGGAGGAAGCTGCCATGTCAGCAGAGCTAATGAAAGGCCTGGACCTGAGACACTGGAAAGGGCAAGGATGGGAAGTCCAAGCAAGGGGGAAGATGCAACTGAGGAGGCGAGAAGTACTTTACATGCACCCCGTCAGGTCAGTTGATTCTCTCAATAAACCTAGGGGCAATGGACTCAAGCTAGGTCACACAGCTGCTAAGTGCAGTGACCTGGGCCACACTGGACTCAGAAGATCACCACCTGTCCCAGTCTCTTTTCATCAACATTCCCTGAATTCACAGCTGCCTGGAAGAAAGACTGTCATTCCCAGCCTGCCTTGCAGCACAGTGGTCATGTGAGTAAGTTTTGGCCAATGGGCTGTAAGCACAAGTGTGAGGGGTGGGGAGGAGCTGTTGCTGTGGATGTGAGAGCTGGGACAGCCATCTTGGACCATGAGGTGACTCTGGCAATGAAGCCATGAGGTGGGGGGAGCCTGGGTCCATCACCAGGAAGGGCCAAGTGAGCCCTTGTGTGGTGAGCTACTGCATTACACTGGTGGCCCCCGATGAAGCATGTCTCCAGGGATTCATGACCTTGGGTAGTCCCCCAACACACACACACACACACACACACACACACACACATACACACACACACACACTGGCTTGGCCGTATGACCTACCATGATCTGTGGGACATTAGCATGCATGACACAAGCAAGGGTTTGATAAGCACCTGCACAACTGTGCTTACCCTTCTGGAATGCTCCCTCTAAGAGCGCAGCTGCCATAGTGTGAGGAAGCCCAAGCCAGCCACGTGGAGGCAACATGAAGGAGCACCAGGTCAATGGCCTCAGCTGAGCTCCCCATCAAGCACCAGAGCCAACTACCAGTTGTGTGAGGCCACCCAGGACATTCCAGACCTAGTCAAGCCTCCAGTGACCATGGCTGTGTGCACAGCCCAGCAGCCACCAAATGGAGCAGAATGCCTGCTCAGCTGACCCAGTCAATCCACAGCATTACAATAATTAATATTGCTGTTAAGTGACTGTTTGGGGTGGTTTGTTACACAACAAGAGATCACTGAAACAGCTGGACTCCTGTGTCCTGCTCTGGCACTGGGGATCACTGGGGATCAGGTGGGATCAGGGCCAGCTGGTGGAGAATGACTGAGTGAGGTCAAAGAGGTCTTTGCTGAGGCCAGTGGAGCTGTAAAGAGCCCCTGTCAGCCTCTGAAAGAAAGGTACACCTTCCAAACTGGGACCTGACCATCACTCACTGACCCAGCCTCACCCAAAAAGCTGCCTCTTGGTGGTTCTCTTTCAACCAACTGAAGTTCCTCTGTGTCCAGCCTGCAAGGGGCGGGAGGTGGGGGGGGATAGTAAAAAAAAACACACAGAAAAACTGAAAGGGACATTGAAACCAGAATAGAAAGCAGCCAATGAAGGGCCTCAAGTCCCAAGGACTGGCGATGGCTAGGACTGCAGCCTTGGTCCTTTGCACTGGAACAAGCACCCATCAGAGCCCTAGGGAGTAGGGGGTTCCAAGAACACCACAGGAGAGGTGAAGAAAAGGGTCTGTCAGGGCAAGGTTAGAATGGCCAGCAGGTAGGCAGAAAGTGGGGCAATTCAGAGAAAAGCCAAGTTAAAAAAGAATGTGAAATTAAAACTATAAAAAGCTCAGAAGTCTATTGGGGCCTCCCTATGGAGAGTTTCTGGGGCACAGATGTCCACACAAGAGAGGGAAGACCCATGAAAGTCGATAAGCATTGTCTCTACACCAAGGAGGATGGGAAAGTCAATGTCTTGGGGCCAGAGGCCTTTCCAAATTGGGAAGCTTCAAGTCTTACAGGCAGAGACTGAAAAATCAAAGGCCCCAGACTGAAATGCATAGACCAAGAAGGGCGTGAACCTTGGCAAACTCGTTTAAGGTCACTTCAAAGACAGTTAAAACACTGTGGTGTCCCAACCAAAGCCCCATGAGTCAGAGTCCCCCAGGCCAACAGTTTTGGAAGAGGATGGAGGGTGGGCCACAGGGAGGCAGGTCTCACCCCACAGGAGCAGTTTCCTGTAGGTATTCAGGTCCTCCTCCACCGGTTCCAGGAGGCCCCCTACCCCCAGGTACAGAGGCACCTCCAGAAACTTCAGCTTCTGAAACAGCAGCGCAGCCCCAGCTGAGGCCTCCCATCCAGACCTTGGTCACATGACCACAACGAGCACGCTAGGGGCGGCACTGTCCTGGGGCTCCTATCCACCACCTGACGGGTTCTATCAAGGGACCCCAGGCTTCCCTGGACCCGACCCCTGGGTTAACATGAGAGCAGGGTCTCTCCGTCTCACCACTATGAACATTCTTTGTGGTGGGCAGGGCCTGTCCTGGGCCTTGCAGGATACTTCGCAGCTTCCCTGGCCTCTTCCCTCTAGATGCCAGTAGCACCCATTCCCAGTACTGACAACCAAAGCTGTCTTCAGACATCACCAAGTGTCCCGCGGGTGGGGGCAAAACGACCCCTGGTTGACAGCCACTGCTGTAGAGGACCCCAAAGTCTCCTCCATCCCTATCACCACATGGGGCTCCAGGCCAGCACCCAGGGGGCAGCAGGACCAGGAACGCCATGCTTGCTGCCCCCAGGAGAGACAGATGGACATGCCTGACAGAAGCCATGAAAGAGATAAAGTGGGTGGCACCTCGGTGACACTGCCACAAGTCCCAGAAAGTCTGTGTCTCCTGGGCAGAGGGAAGAGCTCCTGCAAGGCCCCAAGGGCAGCACAACTTCAGTCAAGTGCAGGGAGCATGGGAATGGGGAGGGGCCCAGGCAAGGCAAGGACTCCCTATTGTGGAAGTCCAGGACAAGGCAGGCCCCACCCACCTTCAGCTCAGACTTTATGGGCTTGACCTCTTCTGTCTCCTCCCAAATGCTTCCCTGTTCCAGAAGCACGGGGTCTGGAGAAGGACAGGCTGGGGAGAAGGGAATGCAAAGCTGAGGCACCCCTAAACCAGTCAGGGAGACCCCACCGCCTCTCCCACACAGATCCTAGGGGGACAGTATAGAGTTCTCAGACAAGTTCTTTTGTCACAGCAGGTCCCAAACCTCAATTGACCCCATATCTGTCCTCAACTGACAGAGCAGAGCGGCCAAAAAGAAATAAAAAAGCTCAGTGGTGGCCCTGGAAATTCGAACGGAGGTCACAACAGAGGTAATACTTTTCACCCCTTATATTGGTAGACATCTTAAAAAGCAACAACACGCAGTGAAGGCACAGATATGAGGAAATGGGCACCCTGGTACACGGGCACCACATATGCTACAAAAACTTTTGGGAAGCCATGTGGAAAAAACCTTTGTCCAATTATCCGGAGGAGCTCACCTTCCACACCCGGCACGCACCTGAGGGCGTTTTACTGCAGAGCTTTACAGGAAGGGGCAGGAACCATAAAGGCGTGAATTCTCACTCCAGGACGACAAATGGCGGGTCCCGTGTAATGCCATGAAGGTAGGGAGGAGACAGCACTGAATGTCTGGTTACCACCCAGAGGAAATGGGGTGACTGAGGGGTGGTTGTGGGAACGGCATGTGCTCAGGGACCAGTACATCTCAGGGAAACCGGCCACAAACTCTCTGCACAGGCCCACAGTGAGATGGCAGAGACACACAGGGCCCTGTGCCAGGCCTGTCACTTGGTTTTATTTTTGGCATGAATGAGAGAGCAGGGACAGTATTTTTTAAATCTACCTCAATGTTTTTTACTGATTGTGACACCGTGTTTCCCAAAAAATAAGACCTAGATGGACAATTAGATCTAATGCGTCTTTTTGAGCAAAAATTAATATAAGACCCAGTATTATATCATAGTATAGTATATATCATATTATATTATATTAAATTATATAAGACACAGTCTTATTTTACTATAATGCCATGCTCCAAAAAGACGCATTAGAGCTGATTGTCCGGTTAGGTCTTATTTTCGAGGAAACATGGTAAACACTATGATTTGCATAATCTCTGAAGAGGAATTTAATTAAAAGTAATACTTGTCACTTTCAGCAGAGCCACCTAAAGGCAGAAGTCGAGATTACAACAGGATCTCCAAGCCTCGGCTACCTGGCCTTCCTCTAGCTCCCATGATTCCTGCACAGCATCTCCCTCCTGCCCTCTCCCAGCCACTGACCCTGGCTCACTACACCCGCCCAAGGGCTGGCTGGTCACTCACAGGTTTCAGAGGGTTCCTGGGTCTCATTGGGATTCTGATCTTCGCTGGCCCTCACCAGCCTACTAATAACAGCAGACAGTAAAGGCTCAGCATGCTCCCTTTTAAGCATCCTTTTGCTAAAAGCTATGAGGACCCCACAGGAGAACTTAACAGTGTCTGTTTACCCTGAGGGGAGAGTGGGCCCAAGAGGTTGAGACTCATGCTAACAATTACACGGTAAACCTGTAAGGAGCCCACGTGGACCCAGGTTTCTGACCCTGAGCCCAAGGCTCCAGGGCCACATTACTACCAGTCCCTCAGGTCCTGCCCTTAAATATGGTGGAGACGCTGTCTACCCAGCCCCAGTGCTCACCTTACGCCCATACTCAGGGGGCAGAAATATGCCCCAAATTTTTACTGTTTTTAAGGGGCTGATTCCTCCTGATTTCCTATATCTGGAAAGCAGATATGAGAGCAGTAGCCCAAGCAGCCTTCTTGCCCCATGAGGCAACCCTGAGGGTAATGCCATTGGGCAGAATGGTGGGGGCTGGATCCTTGCTGAGTGAGGTAAGAATCCTCACCAGATCAGGGAGGCTCATACCTGTGCCTCAAATATGTGGAGAATTAAACTCTCTTAGCTAAGACACTGGCTGGGCTCTGGGTTTTACTCTTCAGTCTCACTCCTTCCAAGGCTGACCCCTTCCCCATTTCCTCTAACACATGCATGCTCTCCTCACCTGCACTCCTCCAGGGCCTTGGTGAGGTGCTCCACCAGGAAGGCCATCTTCTTGTAGCTCTCGGGATAGTGTGCCAGCACCCAGGGCCAGACATCATCAGGCAGGACATTTAGGAACTGCTCCAGCACCTGCTCCTTGGAACGTGCCTCAGGCTGCAGCCACTAGCAGCATAGCTTGTGGAACTGGGACAGAGCCTGGTGGGTGAAGTTCCAGAAATGCAGGAGACCTTGAGGTCAGCAGGGGCCCTCCCACAGATGGTCTTGGGTTCCTCCTGGGTTCCTCCTGCTGGTCCCCAGTTGCCAATCCTGGTGTGGGCAGTTCCGGGGGAGTTGGGGAGCTCCTGGGGGTGGCAGATGCCTTCTCCAAAGGCAGCATCTTTCCAAATCTACACCGGGAAATGTGATTGTGTCCAGCCAGGGGCAAGGTGCCATCGTGAAGAATGGGTTCATGTAACAGTGGCTCAAAGGAAGAGATACCAGGGGCAACAGGATGCTGTGAAATTTTGGCCAGAGTCCAGACCTGCAGAGGACATGCCCACACAGTGAGAAGCAGGCTATGGGACACCCACACCAAAGAACAAGCGGGGGCCTCTGAGTCCATACCCACCACACTCAGAATCCATGCAAAATTATTTCTAAGCAATATGCTTGTTAAATATCAGTGGAGTTTTGTACTTGTGTAGACAAAAATTACCATAAAAAGTGGATAATCCTGGTATTACCAGGATTTTAAAAAAAAAGTCACGGATAGGAGAAAGAAAAATTACAGGACAATCTCACCAAGTAAAAATCTTCAGACGTTGGAAAACTCATTCCAACAATGTATGTTATATACACGATGCATGTAACATAACACCAGATTTGGGTTTATCCCAGAAATGCGAGGTTTATCACTAAAAAATATATTATGGAGACTTCAGTTTCCACTAATGTGAAAGGGCTAGGTATCAGGACTCCTCTTCCCATTAAAACAACTAAAAATCTGAACTAGATTAGTGGACAACCCGTAGCCACTTCTGGAAATTGCACAGGCCTGTAGGCCTGGACCGACCCACCTGCAGAGCCAGGTGGGATGTCTGAGAAGTTGGCCAGAATGGGGCACAATAGGCACAGAGGAGACTGCGGTAAATGCAAGAGTTCAGGTCCTGGCCTGCCCTCTTCCCTACCCCAGCTGAACCTGGTAGGCAGCCATATCATTCAAGAGAAGACAAAATTTGGGATGTTTAGGTAAAATCTCTTTAATGTAATGGTCAACAAACACTGAGGAAGCTAACGGACAGAACCCAGCAGGTGGCAGCTGGCGAGGCCTCTACCACTGGCCTTGGACTCTTGACATTCTCACTAGCTGTAAACATACAGAGACATGGATCCCAGCTCGTCCCAGAACCTGACGGGTCTACACCTCTTGTGGCAAAACTGGAAGATCCAATGACCCCACTAGGAGGGAGACATCCCACACCCAACCAAGTGGGAACACTCCTCTTGGCTGAACCACAGAAACATTTTCTTCCAAACACCTGTTTGAGAAATTCAAGAAAATCTGCGTGTGACCACAGCTGCTGTGAAAACGTGTTCTCAGCAACCTCACTTTGATGGAAATAACTCTGCAAGTGAGCTGATGTGGGACTGGGGGTTGGGGGCCTCTTCCTTGTACAGTCAGGGTCGGGGGAAGGAGGGTGACTGCTAATGGGCACTGGATTTCTTTCTGGAGTGATGATGACATTCTAAAATTGACTGTGGTGATGGTTGCACAACTCTGTGAATATACAAAAAAAATCACTGAATTATACCTGTTAAACAGGGGGACTTTATGGTATGTAAATTATACCTCAATTAAAAAAATAGTTGGCAGAGGCTCAACTGTCAACTGCTCCCCTCTCCCTCTGAGGCTAGAACTTTAAGTACCTCAGAGACATGCTATAAGGAAGAAGAACCTCCTCTCCTGACCCTAAAGGACCCATCTGCCCCTCACTCTTGCCCCGAAGTCACTGTTTTCTTCTGGTCTGTGAGGCGGCCCCTCACGGAGACCTTTTTCCATGGCTTCCATGCTCTCACCTCCGCTTTTTACCTGTCTGCCCCACTGGAATGTGAACCCCAGGAGAGCAAGGGTTAGTCACAGGCAGGTCCCTGGGCAGCACCTGGCTCATAGGGCATTAATTATTTTTAATGGTACTAGTTTTGTCAGGAAAGACATGCTGACTATGCCTATTTTATTGGCTATTACAGACCCTTACGTTCACATATCTGGGGTCAGGCTGGTGACATACTGTAGGCGGTGCCAAAAAAAAAGTACACATGTGACTTGTATTCATCTTTTATCAGTATATATTATTACAATTTTATAGTTTTTTCCTTTCTTAAAATGTGTATGCATTTTTTGGGCACCCTCTGTATTTGAAAGGTAAATGGAGAAGTAGGATCCTTGGGTCTCTGGGCCCTTGTGGTGACCAAGCAGCCCACTGTTGCCTTACAGTTGCCAAACCGTCTGTTCCCCGCGCTTTCCCCATGACATCACAAGGAAGTGTCTCAGAAAGCTGAGTCCCAATGGAATAATGTCGGTAAAGCTTCCGTGGGGGAGTGTCCCAGAAAGCTGGGAACCCATGGAATAATATCAGTCAGGCTCTCTTATCTGATGGTTTCAGTACAGTGATTCCATCCCCTGAGACTGTGCGTACACAGTACACTGTGAAGGTGTTAAGTCCGGGAATCTTTCACCCCTCAGAAAGACAGAGACACACACGACAATGCAAGTCACACAGCGAGGTTTATTTCCAGCTAGCTGGGGTCCCCGTCTCTGCCCGACGCAGCAGGTTTCAACAAGGACCCCTAGCCTACAAAGCTAAGGGTTTTTATAGCAGTTCTAAGGTGCTTAGTAATCAATAAAGTCTTAGGGAGTACAGTATGGACTTCAATTCTCACATAACTAAGACATTTTGTAATTTCTAAAGTCTTAGGGAGTGCAGATTGTGCTATGCTTTAAGGAGTTTACAATAGATACGTTTCAAAAGCTTCCATATCAGGAGATAAAACATCTGGTCTCTATGCCCACATCCTGGAACTAACAATTAGGCCATTAGGTTGTTTTAAGCTCAAGGCTGTTAGGCTGTTAATCTTACTCTGACTTTAAAGTAACAGTTCTTGAGCCCAGGGCTGCCAGGGCTGTTAACCCTATCTTAACCGTGAAGCCCTTATGCTAACAGTCCCTTACAAAGGCACAGTACATGTTGGAGCATGATGGGGGCTTTCGGGAAGAACAGCCAGTCAGGCATGTGACTCATGGACCGTGGAAAAACCAAACTTTACTTCCCTGTATGATTACTAATAAAAGCCATGCTCAGTCCTTGAGATTTGAGTCCCTTGGCCCCGCTTGCACTCTACTCTTGTTTACTGTCTTTCTTAACCTTGTGCCGACCTTCTCGCTTCCTACTGCTCTTGTCGTGCTGGATGCGAGAGCCCACAACAGATAACCTCACCCCCGTTATTCACTATGGCAGTGCCAGCCAGGATACACCTTCGTCATGGCCCCACTCCGGGTGCCCTCAGACCAAAACCTCTCCTCACTGTCAAGGTGGGACTGTCCAGCTTGGCTTCCAAGGAGTCAGCTAAGATACTGGTATGTATACAAGAGAGGAGAGTGGGAGATGAGAGGAAGCGGTGAAAGGAGGGGAAAGGAGGAGAGGGAAGCAGAGGCAGAGACAAGGCAAAGAGAGGAAGAGAACGAGGGCGAGGGAGAAGGGGAGGAAGTGGGAAGGACGGAAAGAGGAGAAAGGTGACAAACATACAAAGTACTGACAGGTGAATGAAAGGATACACAGAAGTTTTATGACCTTTCCTCAGAATTTTTCTACAGATTTAAAAGTGTTTTTTTTAAAGGATCTAAAAAAAAAGGAATCCTCAGTGGTCCTCATTACCCCTTGCCAGCCCCTCCACCCGCTGCATCATGGAAACCCACTCTTGTCCTTCTCCCATGGGGTTCACTCACCCACCAAAGGAGTCCCAGAACAGGGGTAGACACCTACCTCAAACCGATCCCATCCCAAGTTGGAGAGAGGCAGACAAGCCACCACCCTGGGTCCCACCTGGCAACCAACCCCACTGCTCCCTGGATTCACACTCGGGGGCCTCAGGCCCCCACCCCACTCCCACCTGAGTGCCACAGCCTGCTGCCCACCCTCACTAGAGGACTCCACAGACCCTGTCGTCATCCCCTCTGGCATCCCCGGAACGCAGCTGCGCGGCGCACTCGGGGCTGGTCGCTCAGACCCGCTCAAGAATAGCAGGTCCCGGCGACCCACGGCCGCCAGCAAGACCCACCACACGCGCAGCGGCCGAGGCCTGGAGCTCCGCGCGAGGCTGCCGGCCGGCCGCACCGCTCATGCGCACCACGGACTACGACCCCCAGAATGCCGCAGGCCGTTCTCCTCAGACGGGGCTGGGCGACAGCCAATTAGGGGCGGAGCTATCGCTCGCGCCTCACCCTCCCCTGCGCCTGCGTCACTTTCGATGCCATGGCAATGGCGTAAACAAGAGGAAAAAAACTGCCCTGACAACCAGAGACACAGATTACAGGGAGAGAGACACAGAGACAGGGAGCGACAGAAGCGGGAGCGACAGAAGCGTGAGGACCCAGATATGGAGAGACAGGGCTGGGAAACCCTGAATCCCAGAGATGGACAGATACACAGAGACCGGAGGCAGACAGAGACCAGTGAGACGGAGAAAGACTCAGACAAGGGGAGATCCAGAGATTGGGGAGACTCAGATATTGATAACGTCTCAGAGACAGGGACAGACAGAAGTGGATAGAGCTAGAAGTGGGAAGATAGAGATAAGAAGACCTAGAGATGAAGACAGAGAAGGTGAGAAGCAGAAACAGGGAGACGACAGATGGAGAGACCCAGAAACTGAGAACCAGAGGTGGGGACACCCAGACAGAAATGTGGAGGCACTGAGGCACAGAGACACTGATTCACTGAAAAAGGAGATCGGTTTCTGCATACCTAGGGAAGTGACAGAATTCGAAGATCAACCATGCTGGGAGCTTCAAGAGACATTAAAATTTAGGAAATTTTAATGAGAGGCAACTGGGGTGAGTGATGTGCTCAGAATCCCAAAATGGATGTCGCTGCTCCAGCAGATAGGACAAATAGGCTAGGACTCTGATCCCTATTCCAGAATTTTCTAGACAGCAGAGTTTATGAGGATGTTATTTTGTGTGAACTGATTTTTTTTAATGTTTATGCAACGTTTTATATTATTTATTTTACTTACATACAACACGACTCACATTTTTGGGTATTCAGTTCTGAATTTTAACTTGTGTAACACATGCACACAATTGTCGTGTCCAGCGCAACACGGGCAGTGAGGGTGCGAGAAGGAGCGATTTGGGTTAAGTTTTTTAGAAACAAACAGAGACTTAATGCAGTTAAATCTCTCCGAAGGCCAGGGGTCTCTCAGTCTCAGAGGACTGGAGCCCAGAATATGGCCGACTGGGGGTTTTTATTGAATAGGTATGCAAAAACAAGAGAAAGCAACATTGTTTCGTACACGGTCTCTGAAACTCACACATCATAACAGAAAAATATTTATCTCAATCACCCTTTGTCAGTCAACAGCTGAAGCACAAGGTCCCACAATGTCCTAATTAAGGTATGTACCTTCTCAGGGTCAGAAGAGTCAAGTCTCTTATTTTGTAAGTTCCGTTGAGCTAAGTGGAGAGAATTGATCTTTGTTGTTTTTGTAACTTCTCTCACAAACAGGTGCCAGGGAAAAGGCAGAGCCAGCAACAGCTTTTCCCAGGCAGGGGGAAGGGGAGGCAAGGCCCCTTCCCATATCCTTCTAAGGCAGCTCATTGGGGTCCCCACCTGGTTCCGCCTGGCTTAGGTTGTATCTCCTGTGAGATATCTTACCCGTCTTTGGCTGCAAACCATTTTTTGGGTACCAGACAGAAAGACATAAGGTGTAAACATAAGGATGGAACAAAGACCCAGAAAGGCACAGTCTCACAGACTTCTTTCCTTAAGGAAAGACATGGGGGGACAGTTGGCTAGGCTGTTGTGTGACTACACACAATCAGAACAAAGAATAGATCCATTGTACAGAAACCTCCCTTCTGCTGTCCCCTCCCGCACCCATAACCTTGGCAGCCGCTGATCTGTTCTCGGTGACTAAAGTTTTGCATCTTCCAGAGTTATATAAATAGAATCATAAAATATGTGGCCTTTTCAGATGGCTTTTTTCAATGAACATAATTCCTTTGATATCCATTCAAGTTGTGCATTAATAGTTCATTCCTTCCTATTGCTAACTAGTATTTGATGGTATAGAATGGTTTCTTTAACCACTTGTAGGGACAGAGCTCCAGAGAGTAGTTTACAGGCTCTCGGCCTCACGTGGAAGGGTGCTGGCTCGAGTGGTGGATGGCCCTCGGCTGTGGCTGATTGGCCGTCGGCTGTGGCCGGTTAGCTGATTGGCCGCTGGTATAACTGCTGCAGCTACGAAGGATTGCCGAGGATTGCCAAGGAGCCGAGCAGAGCCGAGCAGAGCTGAAGAGAGCCGAAGAGAGGAGAGGAACAGAGTTGAGAGAGTGGAGGAGAGTCGTCGGTCGGTCGGCGGAAAGGCAGACGGCAGGTCGCACGTCCGGTGAACCCAGCCTCCAGTGAGACCATAGTGGTATGACTCCCCTACCTATGGCTCTGTGGGTGTTCCTTTTCGGCCTCACCATATCCTGCGTTCTTGTGTGGGGAGTGGGAGCAGAGACCCCGCAGGCCACCCCGCCTGAAAGATGGTGTGGCGAGAAGGCCTCCGCGCACGACAAATGGCGCAGCGAGCAGGGTACGGTGCCGGCCAAAACCTACTGAAGCATGGTGGAGCGGTTTGTGCGTGTGAGAGCCCAGCTTCGGAAAGCCCATGAGGAGCGACACCGGGAACGGGAGGCGCGGTCTGCCTGGGAGACTCAAGCCTCCAGCTGGCACATCACCCTCTTGGCCATGTTCGGCATTGCGTTCATTTTGGTAATCTGCTGTGGTCTTAAGCTCCGAGAGTTGTGGACATCTGCCGCGGAGGACTCCACCCACTCAGACACCTGGCACGGTGAGCAAGATTCCGACCAGGTAGGAATGGTGTCTGACTCTGGGCAGGAGGATGTGTGGCTTCCACACAGTATATGGTGTTCGGTGGCCACTGTTCTCAGGAGTTGGACCCCCAAGGAAAGGTGGACGGCAGGTCACGCGTCTGGTGGGCCCAGCCTCCAGTGAGACCATAGTGGTATGACTCCCCTACCTATGGCTCTGTGGGTGTTCCTTTTTGGCCTCACCATATCCTGCGTTCTTATGTGGGGAGCGGGACCAGAGACCCCGCAGTCTGCCCCACCCGACAAATGGCGGAGCGAGCAGGGTCTCCCGCACAATTCTATATAGTTAAAAATAAATTCATGTGACTTGTATTATGAGAAGACCCTGAACATACCATAAAGCCATTGTTATAAATACAGTGTTTTCTGACACAGAAACAGAAATATGTCAATGGAACAGAGTCCAGAAACAGATTAAAATACACATTATAATATGGTATTCTGATAAACATGACATTTCAATCCATTAGGAAAAAGATTAATTGTTCAATAAGTGGTGTTGGGACAAATGACGTGGGGGAAAAAATCTGGGATACCAACACCTCACTACAGTGGTACCTCGGTTTTCGAATGTAATCGAAAGACCGGTTCTGGAAGACCGTTCGAATTCTGAAACGTTCGAAAACAGCCAACAGCTAGTCCTCAGGATCTTGCACTCAGAGGAAGCCGCGTGACATGTTCGACTTCCGAGATGTGTTCGAAAGCCAAAGCATTTACTTCCAGGTTTATGGCGTTTTGTAAACCGAAATGTTCGTCAACGGAGACGTTTGAAAACCGAGGTACTACTGTACTTGAATCAAAATTAATTCCAGATGGACTTAAGATTTAAATGTAGAAAATGAAACCATAAAAAGACTTAAAAAAAATAACAGGAAGACCTTAAAAATCTTTGTATAGCTTTTTGTTTTTGTTTTCATCCAGGAGACATTTTAATCCAAACTGCTGTTTGCCACTTTTGAGGAATCCCTTTATACAAAAATATCAAGGAGTTGGCTAACCTAATTGGTTGAGAATCTGGTCTGTGGGTCTCGCCTTGTAACTAGTAAGCAAAGTGAAGCTACAAAGACAAAGGAGAGAGGAAGTTCTGAGGATTCCAGCTCCAGTTTGAGTAAATTAATCCCGATTTCCATACTGACAGAACCCATCAGTGCACTATAAATTATATTTCCTGTTGAGAGAGGCTGCTGACTTGTATAGGTCTGTCTGTACAGACCAAATAAAAAACAAAACCCAGAAACCATAACGAAAATGCAGTAAATTTAACTATATTAAAATTGTTTTCATGACAAAATCACCATAACCAAAGTCCCTACTACAGAACACCCCGATGGGTTTCATGAGGCAGTCTATGAGCCCTTTCCTTTTAAATTACTCAAGGAGTTAAAACAGGCAGTCTTACAATTTGGAACAACTTCACCACATACTGTCGTGTCCAGCGCAGCATGGACAGTGAGGGTGCAAAAAGGGGCAGCTTGGGTTAAGTTTTTAAGAAACAAACAAGCAGAGACTTAATGCAGTTAAATCTCTCCGAAGGCCAGGGGTCTCGCAGTCTCAGAGGACTGGAGCCCATAATAAGGCCGCCTGGAGGTTTTTATTGATAGGTATACAAATACAAGAAAGTAACATTGTTTCTTACACAGTCTGTGAGACTCATACATCATAGCAGAACAGTGTTTATTCCAATCACCCTTTGTCTATAAAGAGCTGAAGCGCAAGGTCCCATGATGTCTTACCTAAGGTATGTACCCTCTCAGGGTCAAGTCTCTCATAGGTAACAGTTCCGTTGAGATAAGTGAGAGAGCTGATCTTTGTTGTCCTCATGACTTCTCTCACAAACAGGTGCCAGGGAAAAGCCAGAGCCAGCAATGGCTTTTCCCAGGCAGGGGGAAGGACAGGCAAGGCCCCTTCCCATATTTTTCTAAGGCAGCTCACTGGGGGTTCCCACTCGGTTCCACCTGGCTTAGGTTGTATCTCCCGTGAGGTATCTTACCCGTCTTTTGGGGACCAGACAGAGAGAGAGAAGGTATAAAACATAAAGATAGGCAAAGTCCTAAAAAGGCACAGTCTCACAGACTTTTCTTTCCTCAAGGAAAGACACAGGGGGACAGTCCGCTAGGCTGTTGTGTGACTACAGTCTACTATCGGTTTCCTCAAAGGTATTGCCGATGGCAATCAATTAGTTCCCAAAGATTGGAATGCATTGGCAAAAACCTGCCTTACTCTTTCTCAATATCTACAATTTAAAACCTGGTGGATTGATGGTGCAGAAACACAAGGGAGACATAATCAGACTTGTAACCTAGACATTAGTTCTGATCAGTTATTAGGAAAAGGACCTTGGGCTGAGACCCGTGATCAGTTAGACATGGAAGAACTGGCTGTTGGACAATTAAAACAAATCTGCATAACAGCATGGAAAAAGATTGAAATAGAGGGTAAAACCCCCTCCTCTTTCCAAAAGATCTTACAAGGTCCGCAGGAACCTTGTTCAGATTTCCTTGCTTGCTTACAAAAAGCAATTAATAAACAAGTTACTAATCCTGTATTAATCCTGCTGCCGCTGACATCATTTTACAAATTACGGCCTTTGAAAACGCAAACAAAGATTGCAAGTGAGCGATTGGTACTCAAAAAGAAAAAACTGATGCAATGGGATATCTTCGATTATGCCAAGAGGTAGGGATTGAAGAATTTAAAGCCACTATGTTGGCACATGCCATCACAGGAGTTATTACTAAAGGAAAAAATAAATTTTCTGGCACCTGCTGTAATTGCGGAAAGGCTGGTCATTCAAAAAAGAATTGTAAAAGTAAGGATAAAAAACGACTCTCAGCCACCTAATCCTTCCCCTCCCCAGGGTCCTAGACAACCCGGGATTTGTCCTTGGTGTAAAAAAGGAAATCATTGGTCATCAGAATGTAGGTCCAAATATCATAAAGATGGGACTCTCCCCCAGGGAAATGGGAAGCAGTGCCAGCCCCAGGCCCAGACAACAACCGGGGCATTTGTGAGTCAGGCAACACCTCAAAATTACCAGGCGGTGCCTACTCCCCAAAATTATCAGTACAACAATTAACTTCTGCTATCAAAGGGAGTGCTGCAGTGGATAACTGTACAGCTCAAGAAGCCCCCCTTCGTGTACCCACAGGAATAATTGGACCAATCCCTCAAAATACAGCTGGACTTCTCCTTGGTCGTTCAAGCTTAACATCAAAAGGAGTTACAGTCCACACTGGAATAATAGATCCAGATTATGAGGGAGAAATTCAAATTACAATGTCCTCCTCTGTTCCTTGGTCTGCTAAGAGAGAGTGAGTCGCCCAGCTTCTTTTGATTCCCTATGTACCCCTGAGAAAAAGGGGAACCCAAGAAAGAAAGAATAATGGATTTGGGAGTACCGGCACAGCAAGTACTTTCTTGGCAGAAAAAATTTCTGTAGTCCGTTCTGTTTGCCAAGTTAAAATACAAAATAAAAAATTCTTAGGTCTTATAGATACTGGTGCTGACATTTCTATAATTAGTTCTCAAGACTGGCCTACAAATTAGCAAGTACAACAATCTAACGTTAATGTTTTTGAAATAGGTCAAGCCTCAGGTTTGCTCCAAAGGGCTTGCGTTCTTCCTTGCCTTGGATCAGAAGAGCAAAAAGGATTTTTACAGCCGAATATCGCTGACATTCCAATAAGCTTGTGGGGTCATGATCTGCTTGCTCAATAGGGAGCAGAGATCTGGATACCCCCTGGATGATATAGCACTCAGAGTCAAAATATAATGAATCATATGGGCTACCAGCCAGAAAAAGGTCTAGGAAAGTTTAATCACAGAATCACTCAACCTATACAGTCCTCGTCTCAACCTGGATGTAAGGGACTGGGATTTGACTCAGGAAATCAAAAGCCTTTTATCTTGGGGCCACTGTTGCAGAGCTCAGAACTCCCTTAGCTCTTAACTGGAATAGTCATAAGCCTCATTGGATAGAACAGTGGCCCCTATTAAAAGAAAAATTAGAGGCTTTAACAGAATTAGTACAAATATAATTGGAACAAGATCATATGGAACCTTCAACTAGTCCTTGGAATTCACCTGTTTTTGTCATAAAAAAGAGATCAGGAAAATGGAGAATGCTCACTGATTTGCGAGCTATTAATCTTTTAATTGAACCTATGGGTCCATTACAGCCCGGACTTCCTCAACTGTCCACGATTCCTAGAGATTGGCCATTAGTAGTAATAGATTTACAAGATTGTTTTTATACTATCCCCTTACATTCTCATGATTGCCTTAGATTTGCCTTCTCAATACCTTCTATAAATAACAAAGAATCTATCAAAAAATATCAATAGAAAGTTCTTCCACAGGGAATGCTTAATAGTCCCACAATTTGTCAGTTTTTTGTAGCTAGAGCTGTTTTGCCAGTCAGAGAAAAATTTCCAGACTGTTATATCATTCATTATATGGATGATATTCTCTGTGCAGCGTCTACTACAGAGATTTTTGCCAATTGTTTTAAGTTACTTCAAGAGCAGCTCGAGTCAACAGGTCGTTGTATTGCTCCCGATAAGATTCAAACTACAACTCCCATAAAATATCTTGGAGCCATTGTAGATAGACAGACCATTAGGCCTCAAAAGGTTCAAATTAGGAGAGATCAAATCACCACATTAAATGATTTACAAAAATTGTTAGGAGATATTAATTGGCTACGTCCAACTTTGGCAATTCCCACTTATGTACTCAGTAATTTATTTGGTCTCTTGCAGGGCCCCTCTCAATTAGATAGCCCCCGCTCTCTAACTCCTCAAACTAACAAAGAGTTAGAATTAGTTGAAAAGAAAATTCAAGAAGCTCAGATTCAGCATATAGATCTATCTCAACCTTTGCAAATTTTAATTTTCCCCACTCCACATTCACCTACGGCGGTCATTATCCAACAAGATGACCTGGTAGACTGGCTGTTTTTACCTAACAATTTCATTAAGACACTCCTGACCTATTTGGAGTTAATTTCAGAACTTGTTTCGCGAGCTCGTACTAGAGTTCTTCATTTAAATGGAATAGAACCAAGTAAAATAGTTCTGTTTAAAAAACAGATTATTCATTTAAATACCCATTCTGAAGTATGACAGACCACTATTTGTGGATATTTTGAAATAACTGATAATCATTATCCAAAAAATAAATTGTTTCAATTTATTTTAAAGACTAATTGGATTTTACCCAAAAAGCTAAGCTCAACCCCTATTTCACAAGGTCTTATAGTTTTTACTGATGGATCTAGTAATGACAGAACAGCAATTGTAAGTGAGACAAATCAACAAGTCATTCAAACTAATTGTACCTCTGAACAAAGAGCAGAGTTAGTAGCTGTTTTAACTGCTTTAAAAGATTATAATGAACCTTTAAACATTGTCTCTGATTCTGCTTATGTTGTCCATACTGTACAAAATATTGAGACTGCTTCTCTGTCTTATAACTCAAACCCATCTTTTCAGTTTCTTTTTAATCAACTCCAACAGATTGTAAAAAACTGTCAACATCCATTTTTCATTACACATATCCGCGCTCATACCTCTTTACCAGGACCATTGTCATGTGGCAATGCTGTTGCTGATTCATTAGTAGCTAATGCGCTTGTTACTGAGGCAACCAACTTCCATTCTTTAACTCTTGTAAATGCTGCTGGCCTCCGGGCTCGTTTTCCACTTACTTATAAACAGGCCAGACATATAGTTCAAACTTGCCCGATTTGTCAGATCCTTAATGCTTCACAAGAACACCCTGAAGGGGTCAATCCTCGGGATCTAGTTCCTCATGCTATCTGGCAAATGGACGTGACTCATGTTCCCTCTTTTGGGCGACTGTCTTTTGTCCATGTTACTGTGGACACTGCCTCCAGCTATCTCACTGCCACAGCACAAACCGGAGAAACTGCCCCACATTCCTGCCGTCATTTGCTTATCTGTTTTTCAATTATGGGGCTCCCTCAAGCCATTAAAACAGATAATGGCCCTGCTTATACCAGCATAAAGTTCACAAAATTTTGTGAACAGTGGAAAATTAATCATACCACAGGAATTCCTTATAATCCACAAGGTCAAGCCATTGTAGAACGTGCTAATTGTACTCTCAAAAAACAACTTCAAAAACAAAAACGGGGAGACAATAAGGATCCTCCACAAGTACAACTAGCCACAGCTATGTTTACTTTAAATTTTTTTACTTCCTCTGGTTCTAACACAGAACCACAGCTTGGGCGCACAGCTGCAGAAAGACATTTTAATAATCTCCAAAGTCCTAAAGCCTTGGAAAATGTGCCCTTCTGATGGAAAAGACCTTCAGACTAATCAATGGCAGCTAGGGACTTTGTTAACATGGGGACGAGGTTACGCTTGTGTTTCTCCAGGACCAAAAGAACGTCCTTTGTGGGTGCCTAGTCGGTGCATCAAGCACCAAAAACCAGAGTGATTGTCACTCGTCGGAAGAGCCCACCACCGAGGGTCCAGTACCGGTGGCTGCATTGCTTCATGGGACCTAACTACCGACCACCGAACATGGAAATATCCCGAGTCATACCTCCTCCTCAACACACTCGACCGCCACCTCTGTTGGCTCCACCTCCCTCGCCAGATACGGAGCAACGTGGCACTTCAGGCCGACCTCTTCCAGCCACATCAGTGTCATCCTCAGTTAAGGCTCCTGAGTCAAGTGCTATTGTACTTCCTACTTGGAGACAACTTAGAAAGTTGTCTTGGGAGGCTGAAAAGAATCTAATAAACGAAAAACTTCCCGAAACCGATACTAACATGTTGGTGTCCATGATGGCAGTTCTTTCCATTGTAAGTTTTCTTCCAATAAGTGTTAGTGCTGATGATTTTACTTATTGGGCTTATGTTCCCAATCCCCCATTATTGTCACCTGTGACGGAATGATGATCCTCCTCTAATTTATATTAATGATAGTTCCTGGCTTCCAGGACCTGAGGATCAAAGAGGCCCAGAGTTTCCTGAAGAGGAAGGCCGAGAATTTATACTCTCTGGTCACACATCTTTAGGATATTTACATACTCCTCTTTGCATTGGGCTTGCTCCTCCCTGTCTTCCTTTAACAGATTATGCCTGGATTATTCCAAGAGGAAAAGAAAGTAAGACATATAAAGAATTATGGGGCTGGCCCGGTGGCTCAGGCGGTTAGAGCTCCATGCTCCTAACTCCAAAGGCTGCCGGTTCGATTCCCACATGGGCCAGTGGACTCTCAACCACAAGGTTGCCAGTTCAATCCCTCGAATCCCGCAAAGGATGGTGGGCAGCGCCCCCTGCAACTAAGATTGAACACAGCACCTTGAGCTGAGCTTCCGCTGAGCTCCCGGATGGCTCAGTTGGTTAGAGAGCATCCTCTCAACCACAAGGTTGCCAGTTCAACTCCCGCAAGGGATGGTGGGCTGTGCCCCCTGCAACTAGAAAACGGCAACTGGACCTGGAGCTGAGCTGTGCCCTCCACAACTAAGACTGAAAGGACAACAACTTGAAGTTGAACGGCACCCTCCACAACTAAGATTAAAAGGACAACAACTTGACTTGGAAAAAAAGTCCTGGAAGTACACACTGTTCCCCAATAAAGTCCTGTTCTCCTTCCCCAATAAAATCTTTAAAAAAAAAAAAAAAGAATTATGATTTTTGTAATAGGATTTTTATCTCAACAATTTAGCACTCATAGCTTTCCTCCACCTATTCCTCCCTGTCCTCAAACTAGTGATATCGTTAATAATCTAATGTTCATTGGGAAGAATGTCAAGGAATCCAAGATTGTGTAATACTTAATAACATCTATGGGACTGTAATTGTTGGGGTCCTTATGGAGCCTCACTCAATAGTTGTTCAAAGAAAAAATGCACTGAGTATAAGCCTTTAAGTGAATTGTTTTCTGGAGGAGGATATCCGAGAGTGCTTAAATCAGTGTACAATGTCACCATCTCCTGGTGGGATAGAGCTCTTGCTCCTCCTCAATTGAGAATGATTAAACCTATCCGAGGCCCATTTCAAAAAACTCTCTGGAAAGTGGCTCTAAGCCTCGGGAGAATTCAAGTATGGAAAGGCAATAGTTCCCAAAAGGGAATAAATCAAATTGATTTTCAGTTTCAAAAATCAAAAATGTTTTATTTAAGGGCTTGTCTTAAAACTCCCTTTGTATTTTTAGTAGGAAATCTTATTGTTGATCAACCCTCTAAAATTAGTTAAATGTTCTCAATGTCAATTATATACCTGTGTTGATCCTCTCATTTATAATGCCTCTAGTGATAGTATTATGATTTTAAAAAGAAGGGGTCTATAGATTCCTGTTCAAGTCCCTTGTGTGGGAGGGCTCTCCCACTGTTCATATTGTTCTTCAATTGCTTCATAAGGTTTTACACAGAGTTAAAAGATTTATTGGATTGTTGATTGCTGCTATTATGGGTATAATTGCTATAACCACTGTAGCTGCTGTTTCTGGCGTTGCTTTACACCAGACTTTTTTTTTTTTTTTCAAGTTTGCAAAAAGGACTTTATGAAACAAATTCGTCAAATACATCAGACTTTTCAAACCACTGAATTTGTACAAAAATGGCATGAAAATGCTAACAAATCTTGGAATCAACAAATTAAGATAGATCAGAAAATTAATGTTAGATTAGCAGATTTAAAAACAACTGTTGTATCCCTTGGTGATCAATTGGACAATCTCCCTACAATGATTACTTTAAAATGTGATTAGAATGTATCTTCCTATTGTGTCACCCCTTTTTTCTTATAATCAAACTCATACCCCGTGGTATGAGGTACAAGCCCATCTCCTGGGACATATGCCTAATCTCACCGTGGACATTATACAATTACAAGAAGTTGATCAGATGCCCAGTGCCAAGCTTCAACTCCTCCCTGGAGAAGAGACACTTTCTGCAGCTGCAGAAGGACTTTCTACTTTAAATCCTGCTAAATGGATAGACTTGGGGTGGAGGGTTTGCAGGTGCTATTGCTGTTCTGGTTATTGTTTTCTGTTTATGTTGTTTAGTCCTCAGAAGTGGACAAGCCACCCTCTGACGGGCAGTAAATGAAAAATCTGCGTGGTCTGTGTTTCTCATGCTTCAAAAACAAAAAGGGGGGATGTTGTCACGCAGCAGCCTAGCTGACTGTCCCCTCATGCCTTTCCCTAAGGAAAGAAGAGTCTGTGAGACTGTGCCTTCTTGGGACCTTGCTTCATCTTTATGCTTATGCTTTCTGTCTCTCTGTTTGGCCCCCCATAGATGGTTTGCCAACCAATGACGGGTACGATTTCTCATGGGAGAAACAACCTAACACAGGTGGAACCGTATGGGGGACCCTCAATGAGCTATTATAGAGAACATGGGAAAGGAGCATTGTCTCCCCCTCCCCGTTTGAAAAGAGCCACTGCTGACACTGGCTTTCCCTCTCACCTGATTGTGAGAGAAGTTAGGAGAGCGATAATATCAGCTCTCCCTGTTTAGCTCAGCAACAAAGTTTTATCATGAGAGAATTTTCCCCAGGAGGGTACATACCTTAATTAAGCCATCATGGGACTTGCTGCATCAGCTGCTTGCCTGCTGGAATAATTGGTTTGAGTCACCTTTGTGACATGATGTATGATATGAGTTCAACAGACCGTGGAAAACATAATTTTTACTTCCTTGTATAATCAATAAAAGCCACCAGTCGGCCTGATTCTGCGCTCCAGTGTCTCATGACTGCGAGACCCTTGGCCCTCTGTGATTTAACTGCATTAAGTCTCGTTTCTTTCTTTCTTAAAACTTAACCTAACGCCGCCCCTTCTCATTCCCTCACTGCCCGTGATGTGCTGGACGTGACAAGGCCTCACTGAGGTAATGCATGTCGTGAATGGCAGGTGAGGAACTGAGCCCAAAGGTATTTGGGAAAGAGGATCCCCACAGAGTGAACAGTGACTGCAGAGTCCCTGAGATGAGAACATGCCTGGGGCAGGTTGTGATCAGGGGCTAGCAATTAAAACATTATTGCCAAGGCAAAAGAATTATGAAGCAAAACAACCGAGGTAACCTGTTTATGGTTGAAAATATTTGGTACCTCTCCCCCCAAATATGTGTACAAAATATTTGGTACACATTCCTGCTCCAGTGACTTTAGGCTTGGTTGTGGACTTGCTGTGGCAATGAAAGGTGAGTGGAAGTGCAGGGTGCTACTTCTGCCTGGGTCAACCTGTCTTTTCCTCTGCCATGAGACCAGTAACGACCCAGAAGGACAGAGCTTGTTCTGACAAACGCTAAGATTGTTGCTGCCACTCATTACTGCAGCCTAACTTATTTTAAGCTGACTTAACAAACCACCAGAATCACTGCCTCTTTAGAAGTTAAAATTACTTTCCCAGTCAATATACACCTATCAGAATGACTGAAATAAAAATAAAATGGGCATTTCAAGTGCTGGCAAGGAAGCAGAGCAAAGGGAAGTGCCACTTGCTGCTGGTGGGAAAGCAAAATGGTACGACCACTTTGGAAAGGATTCGCATGTAGACGGATTTGGGAGGCCATTATCAGCCTACCAATGGGAGCTCCTGATTGTGTCAGTGAAGTAGCCCATGGGAGGACAGCGGAAGGTCTGGGTCAGGACATGAATGGTTAAAGCTAGTCCTGCTGGCCATGAGTCAGGCTGGGCTTGGCTTGTAGGGCGTCGCACTGGGCCTCACAGTCCATCAGCCTCCAGCTGTTAGCCTGGTGCAATGAAGCCCAGCACTTTCAGTGTCTGCAGAGCATAGGCTGCTGCATGTGGACAGCTTTCCAATGTACATGAAAGTGAGGTGTAGACTGGCAGTGGCCCTGCTGGAGTGTCAGCGGGAACAGGCCCAAAAAGCGCAAGGCAGACCAGGACAAGAGGGAAGGGCAGGTGGGAATGTTCTCTAAGGCTGTGTTAGTTTTCTACTGTGTCCATATCCAATTACCACAAACTTAGCAGCTTATGACAACACAAGTCTAGGATTTCAGCTTTAACTAGTTCAGTGGTCTTCACGCTGACTCTCCCCCCACAGGAGCAAGTCAAAATCCCCAGGGGCACCACTCTCACTTGGCCAGTACCACGTCTCAAGAGGGACACTCCCAAGTCATCCCAGAACTCTGTAGCCTCCCGGAGCCCACCCTCTCCTCCAGAGACAGCCCCTCATAATCCAAGTCCCAAAGAAGGAAATGACTGATGCCTTGTGCTATGAGACATTCTGACTGCAGAAATATTTTGCCCAGTCATCCCCCATCCATGTTCACGGTTGCCCTGTGACCCTGATCTAACCCCATCTGGTAAAAAAGTTCCAAAGAAATCCAAAATTCATCTTTTTGGCTTCACCTTTTTATTCCTTATCAAATTACGATAGCAACAACGCATGACTTGTAATAGACAAAAAAAAAATCATACACAACCGCAATCCCGTAAGAAAACCACATTTATTTCTCCATAATCAATGTCCACTCTACAGCGACACATGCAATACCTTCACGTGTCTGTCATAACAGCACATCTTCTAGTTTGTGCCTTTCTTCTTGTTGCCTGCCATATTACAAACATTTCAATATGGCAACAAAATCTTTATACTTTTGGTTCAGCATGGAACAAATTAGAAGTTTCCTAAGTGAACAATACTGGAGGAGACAAGGTAAACATAACAACTCAGTATTTTCTCTTTCAACAACTAAAGCAGTGCATCACATTTCTCAACAGCAACCCTTTCCATCTTAGTATGAGCCTGCTTCAGTTTTTTCTTAAGAGGAAAAATGTTACTGTTCATTCACAAGCAACGTCCTCATCCAAGTGTCCCTTCTGGAATGAGTCCTGAGCACCTAGCAGAACTGTGACACAGAAATACATTCTAATAGCAATCCACTCTAATTCTGTGGCTACTGTGGGGTGGTGCACTGTGGGAGCTCTCACCAGCATGTCTTTGCTGGTACAGAAAAGACAGCAGGAGCTCCTGCCGAAAGCTTTTCTCACTGATCACACAATTCTGGTAAGAGTTTGCTTATGTGAGATAAGACAGACGCTCCAGATGAAAGGACTGCTCATACCGATTAGTTACAAACATATTCACAGATTCTTCCCAGTTTATGCACACGGACGCCAGAGCAGCTGGATGTCCTCAGGAAAGTGCCTTCCTGTCATGCACAGGTTTTCTTCCAGTGTATCCCATTTGGTACAGGCTGATTATCCCTGAAGCCTTTTCCACATTTCTTAACATCCTGTAGTCCCTCCAGGAGTTCCCTAAGGTATCGACTTAATAGTATAGCTAAGAAGTATCTCGCATTCATCAATTCACTGGATAGGTGACAGAAATACTTAAAAATAAATTTCTATATTTAAAAATCATGTGTGTAATTTGAACCCATCCATGCTAAATTATGTAGATGTAAAGAGAGTAGTGAAAGGATGGTCACCAGAATATTAATGATGAATATCTCAGGGGGTGGGACTGGAGGTGACTATTTTCCTTAAAAAAAAAAATTATTTTGTACTGACAGGGAGGAGTCAAAAGGATCCTTCCTTCACACAGGTTTTGGAGAGCATTTGGGAGATGAGTGCAGCCCACATTCATTATGTTTCCATGGGTTGCTCTTCAGAGTGTGTTCTTTGATGTCGGATGAAGGCCGAGCTCCTCCTGAATGTTTTCCCACACTGAGGACACTGGCTGGGACCCTCCCTGCTGTGGAGTCTTTGATGTACCACCAGGTGAGAGTTCTGCTTGAAGGACTTTCCACACTCTGGACACTGGTACGGGGTCTCCTTAGTGTGAACTCTCTGGTGCTTGGTCAGACAGGAGCTGTCCCTGAAAGCTTTACCACACTGACTACACTCGTAGGGCTTCTCGCCAGTATGAGTCCTCTGGTGCCGGATGAGGCCAGCAATGTTCCTGAAAAGTTTCTGACACTGGTCACAGCCATAGGGCTTCTCACCAGTATGAATTCTCTGGTGCCTAATGAGGTATGCGCTCTCAATGAAAGTCTTCCCACACTCTTTACACTCGTAGGGCTTCTCCCCAGAGTGGATTTTCTGATGCACAATGAGGTGAGAGTTTCGGTTGAAGGTTTTCCCACACTCCATACATTCAAAGGGCTTCTCTCCAGTATGGGTCCTCTCGTGCTGTGTGAGGTACGAGCCATCTCGGAAAGCCTTTCCACACTTGCTACATTCGTAGGGCTTCTCCCCAGTGTGGATTCTGAGATGCACAGTTAGGTGGGAGATGTCTGTGAAAGGCTTCCCACACTCGTTACATCTGTATGGTTTTTCCCCTGTATGAGTTCTTTGATGCAAAATGAGGGATGAGTTGCGGTTGAAGGTTTTTCCACATTCTAGACATTCGTAAGGTTTCTCCCCGGTGTGAATTCTCTGGTGCTGTGTCAGAGCTGACCCATCGCTGAAGGCTTTCCCACATTTACTGCATTTGTAGGGCTTCTCTCCTGTGTGGATTCTTTGATGTACAATCAGGTTGTAGTTTTTGGAGAAGGACTTTCCACACTCGTTACAGGTATAAGGTTTCTCTCCAGTGTGAGTTCGGTGATGCAGAACAAGAGAAGAGTTCCGTTTAAAGCATTTGCCACATTCAGTACATTTGTACAGCTTCTCTCCAGGGTGACTCCTCTTATTTTCATTAAGAGATGAACTCAGGGTAAAGATGTCCCCAAAGTCCTTGCCTTCACACAGTTTCTTCCCTCTTGCTGTTTTTTTTTCACCAAGAGGGGTAAAATGGTTGAAAGGCTTAACACTTTCAGGATATTTGGAGGGTTTCTCTCTCATCTGATTTCTTCCAAGTTGAATAACTTCCATGGAACGGTTGAAGGCTTTCCCACAGGAGTCATTGGCTCTCTTAGATACACAACCTTTCTGACAACTTTGTAAAGCTGGGTCACAATGCAAACTTCTGACCTCTGAGTTACGTATATGGAAACCATTTGTTGTAGGAACACTCCGAGATGGAGGAAGGTTTGAACTTGCACTCAAAGGCCCCACAAGTCCAGGATATTCACAAACTGCTTCCCGAGCCCTTGGCTTCTCCTGAGTTAAAGCTGATTCCCTCAGATGCCCCTCCCAGTTCTTACAGTCCCAACTGTCACCTAGAATGGAGACATGGGGACCCTCTCTTGGAAATCCTTCCATTTCCACGTCACAGGGTAGTTCTTCCTCAGGAATATTCTGAGCTGTCATTTTCAATCACGTGTCCCAGGCTGAAAAGTAAAGAATGAAAAAGACAGACTTCAGTACATGAAACTGTCTGGAAGAGGAATGAAAAACTATGACAGGCCAGGAGTATGGGTGTGTATTTTCACTTGTTTCCTTTCTCAAATTCACACCTGTACAGGAAAAAGATAAAGTGAGATTCAAGGGATGGAGGCGAGAACTGGTTCAGAGAGCCATACAGCATTTTTATTCCCCGAGAGAACAGGCAGGAGGGACAGCACTGGGGGTAAATATCACCAACAAGATTAGCCTGCAACATGGGAGACCAGAGGCCAGGTATCACTGCTCACAGTGGAACACCGTCTTGGCCATTGTATGCTAGTCCCCGTCACCTGCTGCCCTTACAACCACCAGCACTCATTTTCAAAGCCTTGATTTCACAACGTGTGTACAATGGTGCTGAATGAGCAGTTCCCATCCCAGCTTTGTGGTCAGAGTTCTGCCTTCACAGATGGGAGGCAGCACAGGCTCCATGACCTGGAAGATCCGAAAGACCTAGATCTGCCAGTGACTGCCCTGGAGGGTTACTATGAGTCAGATCACAGCTGAGGCTGGCTCTTAGCTGGGGAATGGACAGTCCTCTGTAAGTGGCTACCAATGTCATCGCCGTTATCAATCTTCTAACCACCCTCCCACCCGTTTGACTTCATGATATCAAGACAACTGTCTGTCCATATATTTTTTAGATAAAATGAAATTAGACACCTACCTCAGAAAAAAATATTCCAAAATTCCAAGTGGATAAAGACCTTAACATAAAATCAAAGTCTAAAAACATGTGGGATACCTTCACGAATGGGGCAGTCCTTGATTCACAAAGTTTAACAAGCAAAAACAATATAGACCAGGATTAACAACTTTGAGTCAACATCAAAAATTTTCACAACAGAAAACCTAATAGTCAAAATACAAGTGGCAGGTGGAGAGACAATTTATAAAATATAAAAGAGACAAAGAAATATAGCCCAAGATCTATAAAGAATTTTTACAGAACAGCACAAAATAGAAAAAAACAGGTAAAGGATACAGAGAGGCAGGCCACTTCACAAAGACAGAAATGTCCTGAAAATATGAATATCTGCTCATTTCCACTGTTGTTCAGGCAATTACAAACTGCAACTTTAAGAACACAAAATATGTAAATTTCATGAGTAAAACAATGTGTGCTGATGTAAAGCTTGGGCAGGCATGCAGGAAGGGAGCTGGCAGCATGCAGAGTGGTCAGCCCGCTTGGCGAGCTGATTTGTTAGGAGCCGTCAAAACATAAAATGGGCACCTCCCTCCATCCAGCAACTGAATTGGTAGGCATGTCGGGCTCAAGAAACACGAGTCCCAAGTGGACACTGGTCTACACCAAGGAGATGATCTTAGAGGCCATTAGGAAGAAGATAGACCACTGGTGACGGAATGAGAATATCATTATGGACCCCTTAATAGGAAAACAGAAACCCACAGATAATGGGAGGTTACTTTCAAAGTGCTGAGAGAAACAAACTCATACATGTTAATGTTCAAGAGTGAGGGTAAGATAAACGACAGCTTCAGCAAAGCAAAAGCAAGAGTTTACCCGAGGACACTCACCAAAACAATTAGAGTTGTTCTTCATGAAGAACCCAGAAGAAAGGAATGGAAAGAAAAAGAAATGATGAATGTGTACTTAAATCAAATCCTGCACTGGCCACGTAGAATGCAGCAGTTAACAGTGGGATGGACTAAAACACCAGGTAACAGTGTCCTGTGAGGTGGGAAAGGGGTAACAAACTTAAGTGTCCTGACGTTGTCATATTTTTCATGATTCATGTGAGACCTGGTCAAGTCAGGAATAAAATAAATGTCGTGTAAAACTTCTAAGCCCACAGAGCAGTGGTTTTCAACCAGGGACAGTTTTACCCCCCAAAGGACACTTTGGAATGTCTGGAGACATTTTTGGTTGTCATGCCTGGGGTGGAGGGCACTACCACTGGCATCTAGGGGGTGGAGGCCAAGGATGCTGCCATAAAGTGTGATAAAAAAAAAATATGGTGAATGTTTAAATAAAGAAATTTATTACAGTAAAAGACACATTGCCATTAACCCCCCTCAAGATACTTCCCCACCCCCCCACCCCACTTCCAACACAGTTATCACTTTCTTGCCACTTTCTGAAGCAGTTCTGGAAGTCCTCTTTTGTGAGTCTCCTTAGTTGCACTGTAGTGGCTGCCTCGATGTCCTGAATCAATTCAAAACGTTTTCCTTTTGTGGTCATTTTTATTTTGGGGAAGAGCCAGAAGTTGCGCAGTGCCAGATCCGGTGAATAAGGTGGGTAAGGACACACTGTAATTTTTTATTTGACAGAAATTGCCATACCAGAAGCGATGTGTGACACAGTAATTGTGATAAAAAAAAAAAAAAAAAAAAAAAGGTGAATTCTGCTGCCGAGTTCCATCCAACGGAAAGGCAGGGATCTTCAATATGGGAAGCAGTGCAGTGAAATGTAGTAACAGTGTGTAACAAGTTTCCACTTGTTCAGTGCAGTCAGTCAGGTGTGAGTACTATTGACACAATGTGTGTTTTAAAGTGCAGCTGTAAATTATCCTCCATCATGACAACACTCCATGTCACACATCACTTCTGGTATACGGCAATTTGTCAAATACAAACATTACCGTGTGTCCTCATCCACCTTATTTACTAGATCTGGCACCCAGCAACTTCTGGCTCTTCCCCAAAGTCAAAATGATTCAGGACATCGAGGCAATCACAACAGCACAACTAAAGACGTGAAAAAGGACTTCCAGAACTGCTTCAGAAAGTGGCAAGAACGATGGGATAAGTGTGTTCAAAACGAGGGCGAGTGTTTTAAGGGGGATTGATGGCAATGTGTCTTTTACTGTAACAATTTTGTTTTTTATTTAAACATTCACCATATTGCTTGATCATACCTCATAAACATCCTCTAATACACAGGACAGCTCCTCACAACATAGAATGATCCAGCCCCAAATGTCAACAGTGCTGAAGTGGAAAAACCCTGTTGTAGGAGGGAAGAAGGAAGGAAGGAAAGAAAGAAGGAAGGACAAAAGAAAGTAGTAAGGGGGGAAAGCCCAGAAAGGATAGGTTAAATAGAAAGTATAAAATAGAGTACCATCAAGAAAGAAAGAAAGAAAGAAAGAGAGAGAAATAGATAGACTGATAAATCCAGAAGAAGGTAGAGGAAAGCCCAGAAAGGACAGGTTAAAAAAAAAGTATAAAATAGAATACCATCAGTAACAATAAATGTAAATTGCCTTGACAAGCCAGATAGACACCGTGTCACACTGCATTAAAAAAAAATTGAGTCTGTAATAGACATACATAAAGCAAAAGGACACAAAAGACAAATGTAAAAATTTGGAAGAGATAAATGCTAACCACACAAAGATTTTATGGCTCTTTGCTAATCGATGATAAATTTCATGTATGATAATGACAATATAACAATGTCAAAGATGTCTACATGGACACAATGCCTCAAACACAGAGCAATGTCAGGCAGCATTACAAATCGAAGCCAGCAAATTCAACCATCTTGGGAGGTTTTAATGAACCTCTTTAAGAAATGGAAATTCAGAAAACCTGAATAGAGATAAGCAGGAGAGAATGTAATTAGCCAGTCTGATCACATAGCTAAATGTCTTCATTTAGTACTTCATGAAGTACCAAGTAAAGCCAGACACTTTCCAAGCACATGTGGGACATTTGCTAACGTGGGCCATAAAACTAGGCCAAAGAACAAGTTCAATAAAGACCAGACCACAGCATGACACAGACCACAGCCTCTTGACAACAAATGTGGTCAAGTTAAAAAAACCAGTAACAGAAAGAAAAGAAGAAAAGAAACCCCAATTTATTTGTAAACATGAAAATGTATTTCTCAGTAATTCAGAGATCAAAGAGAAATCTTGGCAGAAATTAAAAAAACACCTAGAACTGAACAATGATGGAAATAGTACATCTCAAAACAGGATGCAGCTAACATAGTTCCCAGGTGGAAAGTGTTAGTCTTTAATGCATACACTAAAAAAAGAAGACTGAAAGTTAGTGAGCTCACGGTTCAACTTAAGACTTAAGGGAAAGAATCATGGAATAAACCAACAGCAGGTGGAAGGTAAGGGATAATAAAGGTAAGAGCAGAAATTACAGAAACTGAAAAGGAAACAGCCAAGAAGATGAAGAAAACCAAAAGACTGTTTTTTGAAAAGACATGAAATAGACATGCCTTTGGCAAGCGTGATCATTAAAAAAGAGAAGAGGCACACATAAGTGCTATTAGTTATGCAAAGGGATGTAACTAAGAAACAGTAAAATGTTACCAAAACAGCAATGCTGGGTTTATCCTAGGAATGCAAGGACTTGTGGAACATCTATTGATACAATTCCCCATATTTTCAGATAAAAGTAGAAGACAGCTCCCTGCACCCTATCTCAGTAAGTTCATAATGTACTAATTTGAGGAAATCTCATCCAGACTAATGATCAAAATGCTCTCAGACTAAACTAGTAGACCCCTTTACTCTATGTCAATAAATTCAGAAAGTACTTTAAAGACAGCGCCGATTCATGGTGAAAATTCTTAACAACTAGGAACACAGGGAATAAGATAAACATCACACCTAATGAGGGAGCATAAGGACTGTTCACTTTGAAGCGAAGGCTAAGACCTCAGATGCCTGCTATGTTCACAGCATTCAACAGTGATGTGGAGGGGCCGGTTGTTCACTCCTGGAAGCTCCTACTGAAGAGGCCTCCTGAGGCTGCCCTGCCACCATACCCACATGGCCTGTGAAAATAAGAGATAGAGCACCTCCCTACAGGTCTGTAGAGGGAGGATGCATGTGTGCACTTAAGAGAAATGAGGTAAGTCACACATATACAGGATGATACCACCTAGAGACATTTTTTAGACAACATATTCTGGAAGTAAAAACATTAAAATATCCTGGCAAGCCACCTACCAAAGTTCTGATATGAAGGTATGGAGGGAACGGGCGTTGAGGAGCCAAGGGAATGTCCATTTCATCTACAATAGATACTCCCCTTATTGAATTAAGACTCATACACCACTAAGAAAGTGGTGACCCACCAAGTGGGAGAATATATTTGCAAAGCACATCTGATAAAGGACTTATACATAGAATATATAAAAGCACATAAAAAGATCATCAGTATCATTAGTCATTAGATAAATGCTAATCAAAACCACAGTGAGATACCACTTCACACCCACTAGTTGGCCTATATAAGAAAAACAAAACAAAACAGGAATAAGTGTTGTGAGGATGTGGAGAAACTGGAACCCTCACACAGTTGGTGGGAATGTAAAATGGTACAGCTGCTTTGGAAAGCAGTCTGTTTCTCGAAAAGTTAAAGCAGTCTGTTTCTCTGACCCAGCAATTGCACTCCTAGATATCTACTCAAGAAAAATCCAAACATACGTGTACAAATAAACTTATACATGAATTACAAATTATAGCAGCACTATTCATGACAAACAAAAGTAGAAACAATCCAAATAAATGTCTATCAACTGATGACTGGATAAACAAAATATAGAAATCCACACATCTGAATATTCTAATACGTTTCAAAAACATAAATGAACCTTAAAAACGTTATGCTCAGTGAAAAAACTCAGACACAAAGGACTACATATTGTACGATCCCATTTATATGATATCCAGATAGGTACTGTAATTCCATAAAAACTGAAAGTCAATTGCCAGGAGCTGGGAGAAAGGGGGAAATGAGGAATGACTGCTAATGGGGTATAGGGTTGCTTCTTGGGCTGATGAAAATGTTTTGGAATTACGTAGTGATGATGGCTGCAAAACTGTGCATATACTAAAAACTACTGAATTATGCACTTTGAATGGGTGAATTATATGGTATATGAATTTTATCTCAATAAAGCTGTAATAAGTAAAATTATATCTTCAAGAACAATGCCAGTGACGCTGGCATCACTCCAGCCTGACATGCAGCTCTTGACCTTTGCAGTATCCCCTGGGGGCATCTGGAAATCTGTGGAGGTATTAGGTTGTCAAAGATGCTAGCAGCTGAGAGCCTGGGCTGAGCAGGCAGATTTGCTACCATGCCTGGACTGCCCCACAAGATTCTTGACCATCCTGTGTCCCAAAGTCCCTGAAGGTTATCAACCTGGAGTGTTTCAGAACAGAACAATACTACATGTGTTATAAAACTCATTTAGGAGAGGGAAGCTAAAAGGAAATCTAGATACTGCCCTGAATTCATAAACTTATTCCCTACTCTGCATCTCTCTCCTTGATGAAAGTGGCTGTTCCAACTATACCCTCAGTCAATGGGGGCGTGGATGTCATCATGAGATAACATCCATGATAATACGTGGTCACCTGCATACAGGAGGGCACAGACTTGGGGGACACAGTATTAAATCAGGGCATTCAGTGCAGGAACACACTGAATTTTATTAAGGTTGTTTCAAAACTGTCTTATTGCCCTCAAACATATTTGTGTGTTACTATTTTTAGCAACACAATGATACAAAAGTTTTGTTGTAAAAAAATTCATCGCCATGTTGTTCACATATTTTTGGGGTGTGCTGTTTCCCCCCCTTTCTCTGATCCTGTGCTCGGGTGTCCACCAAACCACTTCTCTCAAGCCCCAGCATTACTCATTTTGCCCAGCCTGTCCTTCTCTTCCTCATGGTCACTGAAGAAGGTGGTCTCCAAGGCTTTCTACACACTGAATGTTACCCCAGCCCATGCTGAGACCGCAGGTCTGGAGAACTTTCTGTGATAAACTGTCCTGATGCTGTTCCAAGTCATAACACAGGGGGTGACTGACCCTTTGCCTGGGGACAAAACCCAGCTCATCCTCACAACATGGGCTGCCTTACTGTGTAAGTGCCTAGAACCTGTTTCAAAGGCACTGTCTTTCTTCCTTTCCTATTTAATATACCTGGTCTGGGTCCACTTCCTCAACACTCACTGTTCCAGAAACATCCACCAATACCTTGCTTCATTCAATTTCATTGAAGACAATGAATTCCGAATGTTCTATTTCTCTTAATCCAAACCTACAGTCTCCAGCACACCAGACTGCTTCCTATAGAAATACATATTTTAATACAAATGCCTTTCCTTTTATTGATTTTTTTTTTTTTTAAGATTTTTTTGTTTTACTGGGGAAGGGGAGCAGGACTTTATTGGGGAACAGTGTGTACTTCCAGGATTTTTCTTTTTCCAAGTCAAGTTGTCCTCTCAATCTTAGTTGTGGAGGGTGCCGTTCAGCTTCAAGTTGTTGTCCTTTCAGTCTTAGTTGTGGAGGGTACAGCTCAGCTCCAGGTCCAGTTGCTGTTGCTAGTTGTGGGGAGCACAGCCCACCATCCCTTGTGGGAGTCGAACCAGCAACCTTGTGGTTGAGAGGATGCATTCCAACCAATTGAGCCATCTGGGAGCTCAGTGGCAGCTCAGCTCAAGGTGCCATGTTCAATCTTATTTGCCGGGGGCAGAGCTCACCATCCCTTGCAGGACTCGAGTTGTTGAACCGGCAACCTTGTGGTTGAGAGCCCACTGGCCCACGTGGGAATCGAACTGGCAGCCTTTGGAGTTAGGAGCACAGAGCACCAACCACCTGAGCCACTGGGCCAGCCCCTTTTATTGATTCTTTATGTGCACACAGAACTTTAGAATTTTTTAAGTTATGGGGATATGTAATATTATCTATAAAATTCCTTTCAGTATGGTAAAAGGCACATTGCAAACTTGATCATAAAGAGTGAGCATTACACAAATATTAACTCAAAATGGATAACAGACCTAAATATAAGAACTAAAATTACAAAACTCCTAAAAAAAACATAGGTGTTAATCTTCAAAAACTTGGGTACATCAAAACCTCAAGTGACCATGTGAGTGATGTCACAGGAATGGTGGGCTTCTTAAGTTCTCCAGAACTTACCACAAATTGAACATCTATGTATAACCCATCAAAGGGCTGTCTGCTCATCACACAGAACAGCTAAGAGACTCACACAAGGATTACTTGAAAGTGTGCAAATCGGGCGAGCAGGGGAAGAGTGAAGGGAGTGGTGTGGAGACACGGGGGCCCCAGGACACAAACCAGAAATCACAAGAGCCAGGCGGTGGGCTCTTTCCCTGGGTCTCATAGCTGATCTCTCCTGCCGAGAGAGCAATGTATCCAGCATTTGAGGCAGTAACCTCAGCTGAGACCTCCAGCTGGGCCCTAGGTCAGACAAAAAACAAACGCCATACCTGGGCCCCTCCCCTCACGCTCCCCCAGCAATCCTATCCCAGCCCTTCCAGAGTCTCAAGCTGGTCCCTGAACTGAGGAGTAGTGTCAGATTACAGAGGAGCTGTAGCACTCAGGAGCTGGAAAAATCTAGTTTGCAGCTATGACCTAGGGAAGAGTCCAGACATAGACAGAAGTCTCCTCCTTCCCCAGCCCCCACCTTTTCTGGGCGGCTCCCAGCAAGGCAATTACTGCTGCACAGGCACACACAGGGGTCAGCAGCAGGTGGCAGAGGCAGCTCAGCAATCTCGAGCCCTCCACACCCCCTCCCCACCCCAACAAGGAAGAAGTGCCCTAAAACTCGGGAGACCTGGGCACAGGGAAAAAACCCACCTCCCAGTGGCTGGCTGTGGTGCACTCAGGGCGCTTATGTGAAGGTGAGAGCAGAAACTGCCCTGACTTTGTAAAAACTACCAACCATACCCCACAGCCCCACACATCTACAACTGCAGTGCAAGGGTCACTCTGGGCACCAGGTGGCTGGCTCTGCCTCCACAAGATGCAGAGGAGTCTTTGTACAGCAGAGGACAACCTGGAGATAGCTTGGTGGGCTTAAGCCAACACTGGCGCTGCTTTTTTTTTTTAAGTATTGCTATCATTTTTATATATATATATGTATATATGTGTATATATATACATATATACACACACACACATATTCCCACACACACGTATTCCCACACACACATTTTCCCCTTTCTCTTTTTTCTTTTCCTTGCCCTACTTTTCTTCCCTTTCCATTTTTCTGTCTTGATTTTTTTGTGTGTATTTTTGCCCGTGTTTAGTGTTGGTTATCAGTTGTTTTTACATGTGAGTGTATTTGGTTTTTTTTTTGTTGTTGTTGTTGTGCTTGCTGATTTGTTTTGTTCTGAAATTGTCCTACACCAGGGCCCAGCCCAAGAGACACAAGATTCGACAGACCCACAGCCCAACTCCAGACCAAACCAGAGGATGACCGGTTTTGACCTACAAGTGACACACCCAGAGGGAATTCTCTACAGGCACAAGAGCCCATAGGGGTCAAGCCTCATCTGAGGGGTCAACCATCACACAGTACCTCATCCACTGTGGACAGAGCCAATTCTCACAACTAGTCAGCCTAGGAGTCAATCCCACCTACTGACAAGCCAAAAGCAATTAAAGCTCAACTTTAACAGGAGAATACACGCAACACAAGGGTCACCTCTGGAGCACATGCACAGAATAGGGAAGTGGAGCAACTCAAATATAAAGGATACATACTACATAAGGTCACCCAGCAAAGACAGAGAACCCTCGGGGATCTAGCTAATACATCAAAGCAAACACAGAGAGTCAGCCAGAATGGGAAAACAAAGAAACATGTCCCAAATAAAAGAACAGAAGAAACCTCCAGAATTGGAACAAAATGAAATAGAGGTAACCAACCTATCAGAGACAGAGTTTAGAACACTGATGATAAGAATGTTTAAGGAGCTTAGTGACGACATAAAGAAGGATAGAGAAATCATAAGAACAACCAGTTAGAACTAAAGAATTCAATAACTGAAATAAAGAAGACACCTGAAGAAATTACCAGCACGTCAGATGAGACAGAGGATCGAATCAGCCATTTAGAAGACAGGTTAGCAGAGATCACCCAAGCGGAACAACAAAAAGAAAAAGGAATGAAGAACAATGAAAATGGTTTAAGAGACCTGTGGGATAACATCAATCGTAACAACACGCGCATCATAGGAATACCAGAAGGTGAAGAGAGGGAGCAAGGGATCGAAAACATATTTGAAGTAATAATGACCGAAAACTTCCAGAATCTGGTGAAGGAAATAGACATACAAGCCCAGGAAGTGCAGAGAGTTCCAACCAAGATGAACCCAAACAGGCCCACACCAAGACACATTATAGTTAAAACAGCAAAGGTTAAAGACAAAGAGAATCCTAAAAGCAGCAAGAGACAGGCAGTGAGTTACTTACAAAGGTGCTCCCATAAGACCATCAGCTGACTTTCTACAGAAACTTTGCAGGCAAGAAGGGAGTGGCAGCAGATATTCAAAGTGATGAAAAACAAAGGTCTACATCCTAGGTTGCTTTATCCAGCAAGACTCATTTAAAATTGAAGGAGAGATAAAGGGCTTCCCAGAAAAGAATAAGCTAAAGGAATTCATTACCACCAAACCAGCATTGCAGGAAATGTTAAAAAGGCTTCTGTAAACAGAAGAAAGATGAAAACAATCTAACTAATGAAGACCAGAAATACAAATAATAAAATGGCAATAACTATGTACCTATCAATAATCACTTTAAATGTAAATGGATTAAATGTTCCAATCAAAAGACACAGGGTGGCTGAGTGGATACGGAAACAAGACCCTTGCATATGCTGTGTACAAGAGACTCACCTCAGATCAAAGACACACACAGGCTGAAAGTGAAGGGCTGGAGTAAGATATTTCATGCAAATAGAAATGAGAAAAAAACTGGAGTAGCAATACTTATATCTGACAAAACAGACTTTAAAAATGAAGACTATATTAAAAGACAAAGAGGGGCACTATATAATAATAAAGGGATCAATCCAACAAGAGGACATAACCCTAGTAAATATCTATGCACCCAACATAGGAGCCCCTAAATATATAAAACAGATATTGACTGACATAAAGACAGAGATCAACAATAATACTATCATACCATGTTTCCCCCGAAAATAAGACCTAGCCAGACAATCAGCTCTAATGCCTCTTCTGAAGCAAAAATTAATACGAGACCCAGTGGTACGTTACGTTACATTATAAGACCCGGACTTATATTACAGTAACATAAGATGGGGTCTTATGTTAATTTTTGCTCCAAAAGACGCATTACAGTTGATTGTCTGGGTAGGTCTTATTTTTTGGGAAAATGGTAGTAGGAGACTTCAACACACCCCTGACAATAGTGGACAGGTCCTCCAGATGCAAACAGTGGGCTTAAATGACACATTGGACCAGTTGGATTTAATCAATACTTTCAGAGCATTTCACCCAAAAGCTGAAGAATACACACTCTTCTCAAGCACACATGGAACATTTTCCAAGATAGACCACATGTTAGGCCACAAAATAAGTCTCAATAAATTCAAGAAAACTAAAATCATATCAAGTGTCTTCTCTGACCACAGTGCTATCAAATTAGAAATCAATTACAAGAAAAAACTGGAAGACACACAAATATGTGGAGGCTGAATAACATGTTACTAAATAATGAATGGGTCAACAATGAGATCAAGGAAGAAATCAAAAGATATCTGGAGACAACCAAAAATGAAAACACAAGGACCCAAAATCTATGGGATGCAGTGAAAGCAGTCCTAAGAGGGAAATTCATAGCAGTGCAGGCCTACCTAAAGAAACAACAAAAATCACAAATCAACAGTTTATCCTTACACTTAAGGGATCTGGAAAAAGAACAGCAAAATAAGCCCAACGAGAGTACAGGGAAGGAGACAATAAAGATCAGATTGGAAATAAATGAAATAGAAATTTAAAAAAAAAAAAAAAAAAGCAATGCAAAAGATCAGTGAAACCAAGAGCTGGTTATTCGAGAAGATAAACAAAATCGACAAACGCTTAGCCAGATTAATAAAAAAAAGAGAGAGAAAACCCAAATTAATAAAATCATAAATGAAAGAGAAGTGACAACAGACACCACAGAAATACAAAGAATTATAAGAAATTATTATGAGCAGCTATATGCCAACAAATTAGACAATCTGGAAGAAATGGATAATTTTCTAAAATCACACAACTTTCCAAAGCTAACTCAAGAAGAAATGGAAAACCTGAATAGACTGATTACTACCAGGAAAATTGAATCAGAATCAACAAGCTCCCAACAAACAAAAGCCCTGGAAACAGATGGCTTTACAGGGGAATTTTACAAAACATTCAAAAAGAATTATCATCTGTTCTCAAACTATTCAAAAAAATCCAGAAGGAGGAAAGGGTCCCAAACACTTTTTATGAGGCCACTATCACCCAGATCCCAAAATCAGACAAAGACATTACAAAAAAATAGAACTACAGGACTATATCCCTAATGAACACAGATGCAAAAAATCCTCAACAAAATTTAGCAAACAGAATTCATCAATACATTAAAAAGATCATCCACCATGATCATCAAGTGGGATTGATTCTTGGTATGCAAGGATGGTTCAACATCCACAAATCAATTAATGTGATACACCTCATTAACAAAATGAAAAATAAAACTCATATGATCATATCAATAGATGCAGAAAAAGCATTTTGACAAAATCCAACAGCCATTTATGATAAAAACAATTAAGAAAGTGGGAACAGAGGGACCACATCTCAACATAATAAAGGCCATATATTATAAACCCACAGCTAACATCATAGTCAATGGGGAAAAGCTAAAACCATTCTCCTTAAAATCAGAAACAAGGCAAGGTTGCCCACTTTCTCCACTTCTATTCAAAATAGTTCTGGAAGTTCTATCCACAGCAAACAGACAAGAAAAAGAAATAAAAGGCATCCAAATTGGTAAGGAGGAAGTAAAATTGTCAATACCTGCAGATGACATGATACTCTATATAGAGAACCCCAAAGACTGCACAAAAAAACTATTAGAACTCATAAATGAATTTAGTAAAGTAGCAGGATACAAAATTTATATTCAGAAATCAGTTGCATTTGTATATTCCAATAATAAACTATCAGAAGGAGAAATTAAGAAAACAGTCCCATTTACAATTGCTTCAGACTATAAAATACCTAGGAATAAATTTAACCAGAGAAGTAAAAGACCTGTACTCAGAAAATTATAAGTCACTGAAAAGAGAAATTAGTTAGAAATAGATGGAAACACATACCATGCTCATGGATAGGAAGAATAGAGTTAAAATGTCCATACTGCCTAAGGCAATATACAGAGTCAACGCAATTCCTATCAAACTATCAAGGACATTTTTCACACAAATAGAACACATAATCTTAAAATTTATATGGAACCTTAGAAGACCCCGGATAGCCTTGGCAATCTTGAGAAATAAGAACTAAGTGGAAAGTATCGTGATACCTGACATCAAATTATACTACAAGGCTAGTCATCAAAACAGCATGGTACTGGCATAAAAACAGGCACATAGATCAATGGAAGAGAATAAAGAACCTGAAAAGGCCAGCCCAGTGGCTCAGGTGGTTAGAGCTCCATGCTCCTAACTCCGAAGGCTGCCGGTTCGATTCCCACATGGGCCAGTGGGCTCTCAACCATAAGGTTGCCAGTTCAACTCCTCGAGTCCCGCAAGGGATGGTGGGCTCTGCCCCCTGCAACTAAGATTGAACATGGCACCTTGAGCTGAGTTGCCTCCCGGATGGCTCAGTTGGTTGGAGCGCAGGCTCTCAACCACAAGGTTGCCAGTTCAATTCCTCGAGTCCTGCAAGGGATGATGGGCAGCGCCCCCTGCAACTAAGATTGAACATAGCACCTTGAGCTAAGCTGCCGCTGAGCTCCCGAATGGCTCAGTTGGTTGGAGTGCATCCTCTCAACCACAAGGTTGCCGGTTCGACTCCCGCAAGGGATGGTGGGCTGTGTCCCCTGCAACTAGCAATGGCAACTGGACCTGGAGCTGAGCTGCGCCCTCCACAACTAAGATTGAAAGGACAACAACTTGATTTGGAAAAAAGTCCTGGAAGTACACACTATTCCCCCAATAAAGTCCTGTGCCCCTTCCCCAATAAACTGTTTAACAAAAAAAAACAAAAAAAAAGAGAGCCCAGAAATAAATCCATGTCTATATGGTCATTTAATCTACAACAACGGAAGCAAGAATACACAGTGGGGTAAAGACGGCTATTCAATAAATGGTGCTGGGAAACCTGAACAGACACATGCAAAAAAATGAAGCTGGACCACCTCCTTACACCATATACAAGAATAACTTCAAAATGGATTCAAGACTTAAATGTAAGATCTGAAACCATAAAACTCCTAGAAGAAAATATAGGAAGAAAGTTTACAGACATTACCCAGAATAATATTTTTACGGATATATCCCCTCGGGCAAGGGACATAAGAGAAAAAATAAACATATGGGATCACGTCAATCAAAAAAGTTTTTTCACAGAAAAGGACACCATCAATAAAACCAAAGGCATCCTACTGAATGGGAGAAGATATTCATCATAATGATATATCGGATAAGGGGTTAATACCCAAAATTTATTTAAAAAGCTCATTCAACTCAACACCAAAAAAACAAACAACCTAATTAAAAAATGGACAGAGGACATGAAGAGGCATTTTTCTAAAGAGGACATACAGATGGCAAACAGACATGAAAAAATGCTCAATCATTAGAGAAATGCAAATAAAAAACACAATGAGCTACCACCTCTCCCCAATCAAACTGGCTATCATCAACAAATCAACAAACAACAAGTGCTGGCGAGGATGTGGAGAAAAGGGATCCCTCGTGCACTGCTGTTGGGATTGCAGATTGGTGCAGCCACTATAGAAATCAGTATGGAGGTATCTCAAAAAATTGGAAATGGAATTACCTTATGACCCAGCAATTCCACTCCTACGTATCTATCCGGAGAAGTCCAAAACACTAATTTGAAAAAATTTATATGAACACCCCTATGTTTATTGTAGCACTATTCAGAATAGCCAAGACATGGAAATAACCAAAATGCCCATCGGTAGATAACTGGATCAGGAAATTGTGGTACATTCACACAATGGAGTATTACTCGGCCATAAAGAATGAAATCTTACCATTTGCAATGATATGGATGGACCTAGACAACATTACGCTAAGTGAAATAAGTCAGGCAGAGAAAGACAAATATTATATGATCTGACTTATATGTGGAATCTAAAGAATAGAATAAACGAACAAACTAATCAGAAATAGTCTCAGAGATACAGAGGAAAAACTGAGGGTTGCTAGATGGGAGGGGGGATGGGGATGAGGGAGAAGGTGTGGGGATTAGAAAGCACAATCCATAACCAGAAGATTGCCATAGGGATACGAAAGTCAGTTTAGGGAATGTAATCAATAATGTAAAGATTTTGTAGGGTATCCTATGGACACTTGTCATTAGGGAGACCACTTCAGGGATGGTGTAGATTCCTGATCACTGTGCTGTACCCCTGAAGCTGAAGCTGAATAATGAATATCAACTATAATTTAATATATATATACACATATATATACACACAATAAGTGGAGTACAGCATAAGAAATAGAGACAGTGGAAATGTAACAGCTGTATGCGATGTCAGAGAGGTAGTAGATTGGGGGAAGTGGTTATCACTTAGTGAGGGGTATAAATGTCTATTACATTGTTTTGTACACCTTAAACTACTACTACTAATAATAAAATAACAATAATAAATAAAATGCAGGAAAATGACGAGCGAAAAAACAACAAAAAACTACAAGTGACCAAAAATACATAAATTAAAACCTTCTGTTCTTCAAATAACATCACTAACAAAGTGAAAAGACACACACATAATAGGATAAAATATTTGCAAATCATATATCTGATATGGCACTGGTATCCAGAATAAGTAACTCTTACAAACTCAATAATAAAAAGATCAATAACTCATTTAATAAATGGGCAAAAGATGTCAATAGGCAGTTCTCCAAAAAAGACATACAAATGGCCAATAAGCACAATGAAAAGATGATCAACATCATTAGCCATCAGGAAAATGCAAATCAAAACCACAATGAGCTACCACTTCTCAGCCACTAGGATGGCTACAGTCATTTTTACTTTTAGGTAGTGATCCAAGAGAAATTAAAACATATGTCCACAGAAAGAAACAAAAAATCTTGTACATGAATGTTCACAGAAGCATCATTCATAATATCCAAAAAGTGGAAGTAACTCAAATGTCCATCAACTGATGAATGGATAAATGTGTATATCCATGCAATAAAATATTACTCATCCATAAAAATTAACTAAGTACTGACACATGCCACAGCACAGATAAACTTTGAACACACTATGCTAAGTGAAAGAAGCCAAGGTCTACATAGTGTATGGCCATTGATATGAAATGTCTAGAATAGGCAAATGCAGAGACAGAAGGTAGACTAGTGATTGCCTAGGGCTGGGATGGATGGAGGAGATGGGGAGTGACTGCCAATGGGCAAACACCTTCTTTTGTGAGATGAGGAAATTATTCTAAAATTGTTATTGATGATATACACAACCTAGTGAATATACTAAAATCCACTGAATTTTATACCTCAAGATGGTGAATTATATGGTTTGTGAATTATATCTCAATAAAACTTCATATAAAAATAAATAGGTGTTGAGTCTGTCAGGATCATAACCATTGGTCTAAACCCCACCTGGTATTATTACATTTCTGGTACCTTCAGACTTCAAGAGAGAAGTAAGTTTAGTAGGGATGGGACAAGTTTGTGTAGAATTCTATTCCCAGGCACTCACCTCCGAAGGGCTTTATCTCCAGTCTCTCTTACCCTGTAGAGATATTCACTTAGGCCCAATGTCTGGATGTCAGACATCAGTGGCTGCCAGAACTCAGCCGTCAACCCCATCCGCATGGTTCCCGCCATCTCTGTGGACCACACAAGATGTTTACTTTACTTGTTCAAATGATGCTTTTTTTTTTTAAACAAAAATTGTTTGCTACCAACTTTAGTCCTGTCCTAACAAAGTCACCCACCAATGGTGATAGAATCTGACTCCATTTCTGATGATTGATTGCTGACAGCTTTCAAGCCCCACTCCTCACTTCACCACCACCTACTGTCACATCTCCTTTCACCCCACATCTAGGTAAGCTAACAAGCCTAGGCGTTGGCAGGAAGTTCAATTCATGCAAGCCCCAACAAATGCAAGGCCACCCTCATCCCAGCTCCACTCTCTGATCACAGTAAAAGCCCAGCCAGTCTCCTTTTTCCTGTTCTCTCAAACTATTTTTTGATCACTTTGGGAAGCCTGCCCTGATCTCCCAAGACAGTATCATTATGTGAAAAATCAAATTTTTACACTGTTGGTGTGTGTGTTTAAAATAAAAAGAGAACGTGTGTATGTGTGTGTATGTGTGTTTGAGGCAGGAAGAAAAGAAAGATAAAGCTAATGTGACAGATTGTTAACTTAAGAATCTGGATGGTTTTACAACTGTTCATAGAACTATTCCTGCAACTTTTCTGTAGGTGTGAAACTTTTCAAAATAAAAAGCTGAGTGGGAAGGGAGCAAAAACAATAGAATGGGAAGGAAGCTAGCTACTTGCTGTAGGGGATAAAAAAAACAATGAGTTGGTATTCAAAACATTTTCACAAGACCAAGTTCCTTACAACCAAACTTTTTTTAATTGGAAAAGGATAAGGGAACTTTCTGGGGTGATGGTAATTTTGAAAAGGTTTGGGTTGCATTTGTCAAAACTCCTCCAGGGGTACAATGAAGTTCTGCGCATTTCACTGTTAGTCAATATTGCCTCAAAAATTTTTAAAAGCAATAGTGCTGAACTCTGTTAAACATAGTGAGGGTCTGAGGGGGAAGCACAGTGATAATTGCCACTTAATTTGAATGTATCCCCAAAAAACATTTAATGGATAAGTAAAAGGATAGACAGAGGGAAATATATGGGATATAGCAAGTATAGCTGATTTAATGGGCCAGTATTAAGGTCGCAAAAGGATATCAACTTTTCTACGTGTATGCAAACTTTTATCATGTACTATTGGGGAGCTAAGGAAATTAACCACTAAACCAGGAAAGAGGAAAGCGAAACGGCCACTAAACAGGTGGAAAAACGCGGTCCTCAATGGGAACTGTAGCAAGACCTGACTTGGCAGACACTACGTTGGTGAGAAAAAAACAGGTGATGTAACACCTGCGGAACTCAGCGGGAAACGCTAGAGGTCACCAGGTGCAATGAGGCCAAGTGGCCCGACACCCGCGAGGCAGACACAGGCCATCCCAGGAACGGTAGGCCGGCGTCGCCCCAGCGGCCCAGCCAGGACACCCGGATGGGCGGGCGAAACGGTCCCAGAAGCAGGGCGGGCTGATATGAGCGCGGAGCCACTGAGCTACGTGAAGGTACAAAGGGAAACCGGAGGACGTTCACATCCGCGGTAGGAGGCGTCCACAACCGCAGGATATCGTCACACTCCCGGTCCGTCCTCATTCGCTGAGGGGCGTCCACACCAGCAAGGGCAGCCGTGGCCCGGGCCGATGCCGCTCCTATGAGCCGATCGCATCCACTGCCCTCCTGAAACCCGCCCGCTAACGCGCGCTCACGACCCACGGGGACCCGGCGGACCCTCCCCGCGCCCCGCAGCTCCGCGGGATGAACTGAGATACCGAAAAGCCGAGAGGTGCGGCGAGACTCACCTCTGGCCGGCAAGCGGCGGCGGCACCCATATTCAGGCGAGTGCGCGTGCGCTCCAGGACCCGGATGTTCGAGTCCCTGAAGACGCCGCGGCTTCCGCCCCGCCCCGCGCGGTGTGAGGGGGGCGCTCCCGACCTTTCTCCTCAGCCAAGAGCAGCGGGCGTCAGGGACTCTTTGGCCTGGGGGATTGGACTCACTTCCCCGCGGAATGTTCTCAGTCTTCTCCTTCTGCTGGGTGGGCCTTGACTCCAGCCCCTCCGCCGGTGGCCGCGCGGGTCGCCAAGTCAAGGCTTCCTGGAAGGCTGTCCCTTACCCATTTATTTTCTCATTCAATTAGTTATTGATATCCATATGGACTCAAATATATTTATTTTCTCCTGTGGTTTTAATCCGATGCCATTTTTATTGTAGGGCCTTATTTTTATTTACTAAATAGTTTGCCAAAGTATAATAATTCCATACCATAATTTTTTTTATTTTGAGAAAAATATGTAAAATTCAGGTAAGTGCCTCATTCATTGACAATATAATTATTTACTTAGAAATCAAAACAGAAGCTGCACGTTTTCTAAATTAGCAGGACAGTTAAGTAACGATTTTATTTTTATTGCTTTAAGCAACGATTTTAGAAGATTAATACGTACAAATAAATGTATGTGTTATGGAAAAATCAATATATAAAAAATCAGTAATAAGCAGAAAATGTGCTTTGAAAAGAAATAAATGTAGTCAGTTTTATGTGTGTGTATAAAATAATTCCAATAACAAGTTGTAGGGTTGGAGTTCCAGAGAGCAGTTTCCAGGCTCTCCACCTCACCTGTAGTAGATGGCCATTAGCTGTGATCAGATAGCCGGCAGCTGTAACCAGTTAGCCATTAGCCACTAATTGCCGTGGCTATGCTAGCAAGCTCAGATTGCAGCTAGCAAGTGTGGTTAGCAAGCGGATTGCGTATTGTGGATCATATTGATCCTACTTCGTGTGTGTCCCTTAGCTGCCAGCGAGATGGGGGTGCAGGAAGACCCCTCCTTGGGGTAGTGGTGGATGTTTGCTTTTGTGTCTTGATCAGTGTCGTGCAGGGGACCCTGCTCGCTGCGCCATTTGTCATGCGGGGCGGCCTGTGGGGTCTCTGCTCCCGCTCCCCATACAAGAACGCAGGATATGGTGAGGCCAAAAAGGAACACCCACAGAGCCATAGATGGGGGAGTCATACCACTATATTCTCTCTGGCGGCACTATACTCTCACTGGAGGCTGGATCCATACTGTCCGCAAACCGCCATCCACGCTTGCCAGCCCAGCCGCCATCTTCTTCCTGCTAGCCCCCATTCTTCCTCTTCTCTGCTAGCATAGCCACAGCAGTTATATTAGTGGCCAATGGCTCACTGGTTACAGCTGACAGCCAACTAGCCACAGCTGATGGCCATGCAATCACAGTTGATGGCCATTTACTACCTGAGCCAGCACCTGTCTATGTGAGGCCGAGAGCCTGGAAACTACTTTCTGGGGCTGTGCCCCCACACTATGGGGAGTGGGAGCAGAGACCCTGCAGGCCTCCCCGCACGACAAATGGCGCAGCGAGCAGGGTATGGTGCCGGCCAAAGCTCTCCGAAGAGTGGTGGAGCAGTTTGTGCATGTGAACACCCAGTCTCAGGAAGACCAGGAGGAGCAGCTGCCGGAGAGCTGGACCCCCGTGGAGGGGTGGGAGGATGTGGACGGTTCTCCCACCAGCACAGGAAAAGCCATGCAGCTGCTGCAGAGATGGAGCCCCGTGGAGAGGTGGAAAGATGTGGACGGTTCCCCAACCAGCACAGGCCAGAGAAAGCGAAGATTGTTGTGGCCCTGTGGGCCGGGAAGTTCCTGCTCAGGCAGCCTGGATGCAGGACTTGTCCCAGGAGGAAAGGCTTGCTGAGTCCTCCGTGGAAGATGAGGGTGAGGTCAAGGTCGTCCTTCACCCCAGGACAGCCCTGGAGAAATGACTATGTACTATGGGGAATTGCCTTCCATCCCTAATTTAATGGACCGCTTGACTGTTTGTTTGGAAACTGTTGTTAGTGGAACTGGGGGATATTTGCTTTTGTGTCTTGACTGGCCGCCATTGAGAATATGTAAGCACCTTGATTGTGAGTCGCTGTTGTTCCAGCAGGGTACCCCGAGAGGCACAGAGAGAGTGGCAGTGCCCTGAGAGCCCTAGCTGTGCCCAGGAAGTCGGGCTGTTCCCAGAGAGAGTAGCAGTGCCCTGAGAGCCCTGGCTGTGTCCAGGAAGTGTGGCTGTGCCCACAGAGAGTGGCAGTGCCCTGAGAGCCCTGGCTGAGTCCAGGAAGTCTGGCTGAGCCCTGAAGATACCCTGGCTGTGCCCAGGAAGTCGGGCTGTTCCCAGAGAGAGTGGCAGTGCCCTGAGAGCCCTGGCTGTGTCCAGGAAGTGTGGCTGTGCCCACAGAGAGTGGCAGTGCCCTGAAAGCCCTGGCTGAGTCCAGGAAGTGTGGCTGTGCCCACAGAGAGTGGCAGTGCCCTGAGAGCCCTGGCTGTGTCCAGGAAGTGTGGCTGTGCCCACAGAGAGTGGCAATGCCCTGAGAAATCCTAGCTGTGCCCGGGGAAACTAGTGTACCCTAAGAAGTCCAGGAAGTCTGGCCGTGCCCAGAAGTACTGGTGGTGCCCTGAGAAACCCTGGCTGTGTCCGGGAAGACAGGTGGTACCCTAAGAAGTCCAGGAAGTCTGGCCGTGCCCAGAAGCACTGGTGGTGCCCTGAGAAACCCTGGCTGTGTCCGGGAAGACAGGTGGTACCCTAAGAAGTCCAGGAAGTCTGGCCGTGCCCAGAAGTACTGGTGGTGCCCTGAGAAACCCTAGCTGTGCCCAGAGAGCCTGGCTGTGTCCAGGATATTGCATTCACCCTCAGGCTCCTCGCACAGGTCCCCTTGCGGAAGATGCTTGTCGCGTAGATTGTGAGGCGAGAGCCTGTAGGGGTGGAGTGTGGGGGCAGAGCCCCAGAAAGTAGTTTCCAGGCTCTCGGCCTCACATAGACAGGTGCTGGCTCAGGTAGTAAATGGCCATCAACTGTGATTGCATGGCCATCAGCTGTGGCTAGTTGGCTGTCAGCTGTAACCAGTGAGCCATTGGCCACTAATATAACTGCTGTGGCTATGCTAGCAGAGAAGAGGAAGAATGGGGGCTAGCAGGAAGAAGATGGCGGCTGGGCTGGCAAGCGTGGATGGCGGTTTGCGGACAGTATGGATCCAGCCTCCAGTGAGAGTATAGTGCCGCCAGAGAGAATATAATGGTATGACTCCCCTGTCTATGGCTCCGTTGTTCCTTTTTTGGCCTCACCATATCCTGCATTCTTGTGTGAGGAGCAGGAGCTGAGTCCCTGCATTACACAAGTAATTTGCACACTTACAAAAAATAATACCCATACTCCATGCATCCCATATTATCATCCAGGGTGGATGGCAGGATCCCCAGAGTAGCCCAGGCGGGATATGAAGCCCAGGGCATGAGCAGCCCAGCACAGCCTTAGTCAAAGGTAAGGAGACAACTCTCAAAGAATCTTGCCCAATATATATTTTTAATTATAAAGGGGAAAACAGTAACTTGATTAACCATCACTTTTGTGGAATTCTTGCCCAAAATGCTGCACCTCAATCTAATCATGAAAAACACCACGCAAACCCAAACTGAAAAATGGTCTACAACATAACAGCAGTATTCTGCAGAAGTGTCAAGGTCATGAAAGATAGAAAAGACTGAAGAACTCACAGATTGGAGGAGACTAAGGAGTGTCATTCAGGGTCTCTGGTCCAGCTCCCCGCACAAGATCACAGGATTTGGTGAGGCTAAAAAGGAACACCAACGGAGCCATAGATAGAGGAGTCATACCCCTATATTTTTGCTGGCGGCTGGGCGAGACACACGAAGCAAGATCCACATGATCCGCAATCTGCCGTCCACTTCTCTGCCTGCCAACCAACCAACCAGTCACGGCAGTTGTATCAGTGGCTAATTGGCTAACTGGTTACAGCTGATGGCCAACCAGTCACAGCTGATGGCCATCTACTACCCGAGCCAGCACTTTCCACGTGAGGCAGAGAGCCTGGAAACTGCTCTCTGGGACTCTGTCCCCACAAACATGATCTGCAATCCACAATCCACTTGCTAACTGCACTTGCTAGCCACACTCGACCGTCCGCTTCTCTGCCAACCAACCAACCCCCTAGTGTAACCACAGCAGTTATATTAATAGCTAATGGCTAACAGATAACAGCTGATGGCCAACCAGCCACAGCAGATGGCCATCTGATTACAGCTGATGGCCAGCTAATAAGCGAGCCAGCAGCTTTCCACATGAGGCTGAGAGCCTGGAAACTGCTCTCTGGGACTCCATCCCCACAATAGACTAGGAGAAACAAAATTCATATAAAGTCTGTAGTTCAGTTATTAATATTGAACCAACAACAATTTTCTAGTTTTGATAAATACATCATGGTTACCTAAAATATTAACATTAGGGGAAACTGGTGAAAGGTATAAAGGCTCTTGCTATTTTTGTAACTTTTCTGTATTTCTAAAATAAAAAATTCAGGAAGAAAACTCCAGTCCTATATTTATGCATATGAGAATAAGTTCACCTTATAGTAAGCAAAAGATTAAACAGTATGGTGATTCAGTCTTAGTAAAAAGAGTATAGGAAAAGAATTGAGGGGTCAGAAATGTGATTTATGATAGGGACAAATCACAAATAGTCAAGCTGGTGGATAGTGTTGTCCAAGTCTTTTATATCTTTACTGATCTTTTGTCTATTTGTTCTATTAGTTACAGAGAGAGGAGTGGTAAAGTCTCCAACTGTAATTATGGATCCAGTTCTCCTTCCATTCTACCAGTTTTTGCTTCACTTATTTTGGAACTCTGTTGTGTGCAATCATATTTAGGATTATTGTGTCTCCTTCATGAATTTGGTTTTTTTATAATTATGTATTCTTCTTCCTTATTCCTAGTGATTTTCTTTGCTCTGAAGTCTACATTGTCTGATGATAATATAGCCACTCAGGCTTTGTCTTTATTAGTGTTTGTCATGTATATTTTTCATACTTTAGCCTTTAACCTACCTCTGTCATTGTATTTAAAGTGGGATTCTTGTAGACACCATACAGCTGGAGTCTGGTTTTGTTTGATTTTTTATCCAATTTGACAATTTCTGTTTTTTAATTGGTGTGTTTAGATCATTCACTTTTTTTTTTTTTATTAGTTTCAGGTATACAAAGCAACATAATAGTTAGACATTTACACCCCTCACAAAGTGATAACCTTCCTCCCCCAAGCTACTACCTCTCTGACATCTTATATACCTGTTACAATACCATTCACTATCTTCCTTATGCTGTACTCCACCTCCCATATATATACATGTATATATGTTTATATTTATGTATACTTATAATAAACGTACAATATTATTCTACTTCAGCTTTAGTTGTACAGCACATTGGTCATGCAGCTACACAGTCCATGAAGTGATCCCCTTTAGATCACTCACTTTTAATGTAATTATTGATAAGGTTGAAGTTAGGCCTACGGTTTTATTATTTGTTTTCTGTTTGTCACTTTTGTTTTTTGTTCCTCTGTTTCTCCTTCCTGCCTTCTCTGGATTATTTGACTATTTTGTAGCATTCCATCTGTCGTGCGGGAGGCCAGCGGGGTCTCCGCTCCCACTCCCCATACAAGAATGCAGGATATGGTGAGGCCAAAAAGGAACATGCAAGGAGCCATAGGTAGGGGAGTCATACTAGTATATTCTCGCTGGCGGCACTATACTCTCACTGGAGGCTGGATCCACACTGTCCGCAAACCGCCATCCACGCTTGCCAGCCCAGCCGCCATCTTCTTGCTAGCCCCCATTCTTTCTCTCTCTTCTTCCTCCCTCTCTCTCTCCGTAGCCGCAGCAGTTATATTAGTGGCTAATTGGCTAACTGGCTACAGCTGACGGCCAATCAGCCACAGCTGATGGCCATCTACTACCCGAGCCAGCACTCCTCCACGTGAGGCCGAGAGCCTGTAAACTACTTTCTGGGGCTCTGTCCCCACACTCCACCCCTACAGGTTCTCGCCTCACAATCTACGCGACAAGCGTCTTCCGCGAGGGGACCTGTGCGAGGAGCCTGGAGGTGAATGCAATATCCTGGACATAGCCAGGCTCTCTGGGCACAGCCAGGGTTTCTCAGGGCACCACCAGTGCTTCTGGGCATGGCCAGACTTCCTGGACTTCTTAGGGTACCACCTGTCTTCCCGGACACAGCCAGGGTTTCTCAGGGCACCACCAGTGCTTCTGGGCATGGCCAGACTTCCTGGACTTCTTAGGGTACCACCTGTCTTCCCGGACACAGCCAGGGTTTCTCAGGGCACCACCAGTACTTCTGGGCACAGCCAGACTTCCTGGACTTCTTAGGGTACCACTAATTTCCCCGGGCACAGCTAGGGTTTCTCAGGGCACTGCCACTCTCTCTGGTCACAGCCCGACTTCCTGGGCACAGCCAGGGCATCTTCAGGGCTCAGCCAGACTTCCTGGACTCAGCCAGGGCTCTCAGGGCACTGCCACTCTCTCTGGGAACAGCCCGACTTCCTGGGCACAGCCAGGGTATCTTCAGGGCTCAGCCAGACTTCCTGGACTCAGCCAGGGCTCTCAGGGCACTGCCACTCTCTCTGGGGAACAGCCCGACTTCCTGGGCACAGCCAGGGTATCTTCAGGGCTCAGCCAGACTTCCTGGACACAGCCAGGGCTCTCAGGGCACTGCCACTCTCTGTGGGCACAGCCACACTTCCTGGACACAGCCAGGGCTCTCAGGGCACTGCCACTCTCTCTGGGCCTCTCAGGGTACCCTGCTGGAACAACAGCAACTCACAATCAAGGTGCTTACATATTCTCAATGGCGGCCAGTCAAGAGACAAAAGCAAATATCCCCCAGTTCCACTAACAACAGTTCCCAAACAAACAGTCAAGCGGTCCATTAAATTAGGGATGGAAGGCAATTCCCCATAGTCCATAGTCATTCGCCAGGGCTGTCCTGGGGGTGAGGGAAGACCTTGACCTCACCCTCATCTCCCACGGAGGACTCAGCAAGCGTTACCTCCTGGGACTACAAGTCCTGGATCCAGGCTGCCTCAGCAGGAACTTCCCCGGCCCACAGGGCTGCAACGACCTTTGCTTTCTCCGGCCTGTGCTGGTTGGGGAACCGTCCACATCTTTCCACCTCTCCACGGGGCTCCATCTCTCCAGCAGCTGCATGGCTTTTCCTGTGCTGGTAGGAGAACCGTCCACGTCCTCCCACCCCTCCACGGGGGTCCAGCTCTCCAGCAGCTGCTCCTCCTGGTCTTCCTCAGACTGGGTGTTCACACGCACAAACTGCTCCACTGTCTTTTGGAGAGCTTTGGCCGGCACCATACCCTGCTCGCTGCGCCATTTGTCGTGCGGGAGGCCAGCGGGGTCTCCGCTCCCACTCCCCATACAAGAACGCAGGATATGGTGAGGCCAAAAAGGAACACGCAAGGAGCCATAGGTAGGGGAGTCATACTAGTATATTCTCGCTGGCGGCACTATACTCTCACTGGAGGCTGGATCCACACTGTCCGCAAACCGCCATCCACACTTGCCAGCCCAGCCGCCATCTTCTTGCTAGCCCCCATTCTTTCTCTCTCTTCTTCCTCCCTCTCTCTCTCCGTAGCCGCAGCAGTTATATTAGTGGCTAATTGGCTAACTGGCTACAGCTGACGGCCAATCAGCCACAGCTGATGGCCATCTACTACCCGAGCCAGCACTCCTCCACGTGAGGCCGAGAGCCTGTAAACTACTTTCTGGGGCTCTGTCCCCACACCATCTTAGTTTATCTATTGGCGTTTTAGCTATATAGCTTTTATTACTTTTTAGTGGTACCTCTAGGGATTGTGATATACATATCTAATTTTCCAGAGTCTCCTTAGAGTTAATATTTTATACCTTAAGTAAAATAGATGCATTATAGTCATATAGATCCCCTTACCCATATGTATTATGTATACATATGTTGAAAACCCCGCAGGCAATTTTATAATTTTTGCTTTCAACATACATGCATATTTATGTTGCATTATGTTGCATTAAATTTAAGAGGAGAAAAAGTTGTTATATTTACCCAAATTGTTACCATTTCTGTTGCTCTTCCTTCATTCCTGAAGTTTCAGTTATCCTTCTGATATCATTTCCCTTCAGCCTGAAGAACTTCCTTTAGAATTCTCATAAAGTAAGTATGCTGGTTCCTATTCTTCATGTAAGAATGCCTTTCTTTGGTTTCATTGCTGAAGGACATTATTGATATATACAATATTTTCATTTGACAGTTTTTGTGATTTTTAAAAATAATTTTGGCTCTTTAAAGATGTTTTCCTGTAGCTTCTAATGGGTTTCTATTGGGAAATACAGCACCACTTGAATCCTTTTTCCCTTACATGAAATGTTTATTTTTATTTTTTCTGGTTACTTTCAATAATTTTTCTTTTCTATTTTTGGGGATTCTTAGCAGTTTGATTATGATGAGTCTGGACATGTTTTTTTAGGGTGATGACTTGAGCTTCCTGATTTTGTAAATGTATGTCTTTTAACAAATGTGGGGAGTTTGTAGCTATTATTTCTTCAAGTATTTTTTTATACACTGTCATGTGGGAGACCCTGCTCGCTGCGCCATTTGTCATGCGCGGAGGCCTGCTCACCGTGCCATTTTTCAGGTGGGGCGGCCTGCAGGGTCTCTGCTCCCACTCCCCACACAAGAATGCAGGATATGGTGAGGCCAAAAAGGAACACCCACGGAGCCATAGGTAGGGGAGTCATACCACTATGGTCTCACTGGAGGCTGGGCCCACCGGACGCGCGACCTAACGTCCGCCTTTCCGCCAACCGACCCACCGACGACTCTCCTCCACTCTCTCGGCTCTGTTCCTCTCCTCTCTTCCGCTCTCCTCGGCTCTGCTTGGCTCCTCGGCCATCCTCGGCAGTCCTCGGCTCTCCTCCGTAGCCGCAGCAGTTATACTGGCGGCCAATCGGCTAACCGGCCACAGCCGACAGCCAATCAGCCACAGCCGAGCCAGCACCCTTCCACGTGAGGCCGGGAGCCTGCAAACTACTTTCTGGGGCTCTGTCCCCACACTCCACCCCTACAGGGTCTCGCCTCACAATCTACACGACAAGCGTCTTCCGCAAGGGTCCCTGTGCTGTATCAGCCTACTGACACCTACGGACGAAAAGAAACGGTAGTCTTAGGAACCAACAATGGCAAATCCCTTCCATCTGGGAGGATACATGCTAGCTTTTTGTCCTGGGAAAGGAGGGTCGCTGCCACTGGCACCTGTCCCGGTTTGTGGTACCAGACCTTTATTGCAGTACTTGGGGTCCCTTGCATAGTTTCAACATGTAACAGAACAGGGGACCCCATAATAGGCCATAGTGAAAGCACATAGTTTCCTCGCAAAATCATCCCGGTATCGGGACCTCTGTATACTGCAGTCACTTGCGGTGGCCACTCAGCCACCACCCCTGGCGTCACTTGCAAATCATGAGTCAAACTGGCCCCCCATGGGGCTATCAGGCCCAACCACCGACAGTGGGGGCTTTTGACCTGCCAGGGCCAAGTCCACTACATAGTGATATGTCCCCAGGCGGACAGTCAGACGATCCATTAAATCATGAATGGAAGACACTGCAGCGTGCAAGGGTGGCGTCACCTAATTTAACTCCCTATAGTCCACAGTCATTTGCTAGGTCCCATCTGGCTTCTTGACAGGCCATACTGGGGAGTTAAAGGGACTGTGCGTTGGCCTCACAACATGTGCCTTTTCCAATTCCAATATTGTACGACCAATCTCCTCCTGTCCTCCTGGCAGGCGGTACTGTCGCATTGTAACCACGTGTCAGGGCTGTGGCAACACTTGAGGAGGGTGGTGAGCATGCCCGCGTGTCACCGCTTTCACCGCCCGGATCCGGAGATGGAACTCTCCTACCGACGTCTGTAAGCTGAGGCCATGTAGCACATCCACCCCTAGAATATACTCCGGAACGGGGGAAACATAAACCTTGTAGGTACGAGGAGGAAGCCTTCCTATACCTAGTGGTAAGGAAACGGCTTTCACAGTCACGGTTTTCCCCCCGTAGCCATCAATGCAGACTGCTGGTCCAGGGAACAGTTCTGGATTCCCATAAACGAGACTGCAGTTGGCGCCAGTGTCAACTAGAGCCAAAACCCTCTGTACATTCAAAGGGGACCAATTTATGGACAGTTCCACGTGGGGCCTCCAGTCCCTGCTCGTCCCCTCTGACCGGGTACCTTGGCCCCACCCCTAATCAAGCTGAGAGGAGTCGGCCTCAAGCAGTTGCATGAAGTCCTGGAGGGACACGGGTCGCACTTTGCCAGACTCCTCCTTTATGCTTCTCTGGAATTGTTCTGGACGCAACTGTTTCCAAAGTTCAAGCAGGAGTGCATTGGGTTGTCGGTCTATTTTCTTCCTATCGACCCCTGCTGCCACGAGATCACACCACATCTGTGCGCGTGTTACTCTCTGAGGACCGCGACCTCACCCCTTTACCTTTGGTTTGGGCTTCCAGGTCTCAACTGTGCGGACCTCCTGTCTTAACTTCCTTCGTCTCCGGCTTTCTACATCCCCTAGGGTGGCCATGGCAGTTGTAACTTCATGGATCCGCCACCCTACATACGGTGTAAGAATAGCAACCAAGGATCCAAAAGCACTCGCAGGTGCAGTATCCAAAACCAGATCTCTCACGCTGGCAGTAAAAAGCTCGTCATCTGGGCCCTGCATGTTGAGGTTAAAAATAGCATGTCTCATACCCATTTCACGGACTATTTGCGTAAATTTTGTATATGACTGCCATTGACTCACAGTGTCTGGCAGCTCACCATCCTGTTCCCATACGGTGCGTACCACAGCCGTGAGCCACACCATTAGAGAATGGTTGCCCTGGTTGTTGGCCAACCTATGGCAGTTTTGTAACCTTTGTTGCAGGGACGGATGCACTGTCACGAAGGCTAGCTTTTCCATCTCGCCTGGGGAGCAGAGAATGCTGTCTGCTCCCTCATCCCATAAACGTAATAGCCAAGCCGAGACTGGCTCCCCAGGGCGCTGTCTGTACCGCCTCCCCAGCTCCTGCAACTCAGTGGGAGTGTATGGGGTGTAGGTTGTGAACTCAGTCACAGCTGGGTTGCTGGCAGCAACACCCCCGGGGCCCAAAGGTTGCTCACGGTTTACCCTTTGCTTAAAGATTGGCCGGGCTTGGGGGTTGGGAGCTACATTGTCTCCACTCGCTTCCTCCACCTCTGCCTCAGAGTCTCCACCTTGGGGCCCCTGTTCTAACAGGCGGACCCGGGCTTCCAGCGCTTCCAACCAGGACACATGGTTTGGCACCCGGGCCATTTCATTAAGCCCATTTTCCGTGTTGAGACTCAAGGCCGTGAGGAACATCCAGCCCACATGGCCAGCTGTAGCCTCCTCCTCCGGCAACCGCTCAGCCAGAGCCTGCAGGGCCCTCTCCACACTGGCCGGAGAGCTGTCCATGTCCTCCCACCCCTCCTTGGGGGTCCAACTCCTGAGAACAGTGGCCACCGGACACCATACACTGTGTGGGGGCCACACGTCCTCCTGCCCAGAGTTAGACTCCATTCCTACCTGGTCGGAATCTTGCTCACCGTGCCAGGTGTCTGAGTGGGTGGAGGCCTCCTTGTAAGATGTCCACCACCCTCGGATCCTAAGGCCGCAGCAGATCAACAAAAGGAGGACAACGCCTTCTATGGCCAAGAAGGTGGTGTGCCAGCTGGAGGCTTGAGTCTCCCAGGCAGACCGTGCCTCCCGCTCCCGGCATAGCTCCTTGCGGGCCTCCCGAAGCTCGACTTTTGTATGCATAAACTGCTCAACCATACTTCGGTGAGTTTCAGCCAGTAGCATACCCTGCTCGCTGCGCCATTTGTCGTGCCGGAGACCCTGCTCGCCGCGCCATTTTTCAGGCGGGGCGGCCTGCGGGGTCTCTGCTCCCGCTCCCCACACAAGAACACAGGATATGGTGAGGCCAAAAAGGAACACCCACGGAGCCATAGGTAGGGGAGTCATACCACTATGGTCTCACTGGAGGTTGGGCCCACCGGACGCGCGACCTGCCCTCCGCCTTTCTGCCAACCGACCAACCGACGACTCTCCTCCACTCTCTCGACTCTGTTCCTCTCCTCTCTTCCGCTCTCCTCGGCTCTGCTCGGCTCCTTGGCAATCCTCGGCAGTCCTCGGCTCTCCTCCATATCCGCAGCAGTTATACCGGCGGCCAATCGGCTAACCGGCCACAGCCGACAGCCAATCAGCCACAGCCAAGCCAGCACCCTTCCACATGAGGCCGAGAGCCTGCAAACTACTTTCTGGGGCTCTGTCCCCACATACACCAACCTCCTTGTCCTTTCCTGATGCTTTAATGATACAAATTTTAGACCTTTTGATATTGTCCCATAGGTCTCTAAGGCTCGGTTCATTAATTTCAATCGTTTTATTCTGCCTATTCTTCAGCTTGATTTATCCTCAAGTTTACTGATTCTTTCTTGTCATCTTATCCTGCTCTTGAGCGCATCCCTCTGGTGAAGTCTTTATTTCAGATACTGTATTTTTCAGTTCTAAATTTTCTGTGTGGTTCTTTTTTATAGTGTCAATTTCCCTACTGAGAATTCTGTCTTTCCAACCGTGGAGCATAGCTATAATAGATGCTTTAACATCCTGGATAATTGCAACATCTGGCTTATCTCGGGGTTGGCATCTATTTGAGACTCTTTTCTTTTAACTGTTGGTCATTGGTCACATTGTGTGGGTTTTTTATATCAAATAATTTGGATCATGTCCTGGATATTTTGAACACGATGTTGTGAGACTCCAGGGTCTGTTAAAATCAGCTGAATAAGTTTGAATTTTTGTTTTTAAGCAGTTAAGTTCAACTGTAAGTTCTACCTAAGCTAATGTGGATGATGGTTCCAATGCCAGTTCAGTTTCAACGTCTTTGCTATGGTCTTTGGATCGGCCTGACATATGCATCACTCAGGAATTATTCAGAAGTTGGGTGGTAGTTTATATTTAGTGATGTTCCCAAAGCCTTTCTAATGCTTTTCTGGGTCTGCTTCATGTTTGCTCATAAGGGTGTGGCCAGGACTTATGTCAGTTCATACATGGAAGTTGATGATCTTCTTCAGCTCTCTCCTAACCAGGATTCCCCCCACCCCTACATTTTTTGGCACCCAACCACTCTTATTACTAGTTTTTCTGGCCAGAAAAAATGAGTTTCTTTCATACTTCAAGTTATGTTCCTCTGGGGCCATTGTTGGGGTGTAGCAGTAAGGAAAAGAAGAGAAAAAATAATTTTCTTTGCAATTTTTGGACAACAGTGGCCCATTTTCCTTGTTTCTCTGGCCAGAGAGACAGCTTTCTGTCAAAGTTTTAGCCCCTTGTGCTATTCTGCAATTCCACACAATGGGGTATGCCTTCTAGGAATAGCAGCAGGTGAAAAGCACAAGATTAATAGGATTCCCCTGAAACTCTGGTCAACTAAGTCTTCTTTTTCTGACCTTCTGGCCAGAAATAGGGGGTTTTCCAGGAGTTTTGAAGTCTGTGCCTGCGGTACAGTTTCAGGATTTGGCCTGCTGTTGCATCAAAATTGGGAGGAAAGGTAGGGGGGATAAAACCACAAACCACACCTCTACGGATCATTAGTAAAATCTTGATTTCTGCCTTTTATTGCTTCCTTTTCAGAGTTCTTATGTTGTGGTTTTCGTACTGTATTCAGAGATTTTAGTTGTAGTCAGTAGGATAGATTGGCTGTAACTGACTTGCATCAGTTTGACCAACAAAAGATTTTAGATATGAGATTTTAGACAGGACAAAACTATAATAACAGAAAGAAGATCAGGGTTGCAAGGGTCTCAAGTGGGGGGGTGGTGGTTCGGGAATATGGAATCAACCATAAATGGACACAGGGAACTTTTAGAGTGATGGAAATATTCTCTACCTTGCTTGTGTTGGTGGTTATAGAATTGTATACATTGTCAAAAGACAATAAACAGTATGCTTAAAATGGGTGCATTTTATTGTTCATAAATTATACCTCAACAATACTTAGTTTTAAAAAACCCACGACATACCAAACTTCACAACTTCAGAATGACTAAACTAGAAGGACTCATAATACTTTTGTGTTGGCAAGAATGTAGGACATTTGGAACTCTCACATAGTACTTGTAGGAGTATAAAGTAGTATAACTACTTTGGAAAACTATTTGGCAGCATGGATAACCTGTCATCCACCAGTTCCACTCCTAGGCATATTCCCAATCAGAATACATACCAAGATGCACCCAAAGTTATACACAAAAATGTTCATAATAGTATTATTCATAAAAGTCCCAAAACAGAATCAACCCCAAACCCTATCAACCCTAGAATGACCTGAATTTGGCATTTTCATTCAGTGGAAGACTGGACCAAACAAATTGTCACATATAATAAAATGGATGACTCTCACCGACACAGTTTTGAGCAAAAGAAGGCAGACAAAGGCATATGTGGGGACAGAGTCCCAGAGAGCAGTTTCCAGGCTCTTGGCCTCACGTGGAAAGGTGCTGGCTCGGGTAGTAGCTGGCCATCAGCTGTGGCTAATTGACCATCAGCTGTTACCAGTTAGCCAATTAGCCGCTGATATAACTGCCGTGGCTGCGCTGGAGAGTTGAGTCGGGAGTCAGTCGGTTGGCAGGCAGAGAAGCGGACAGCAGGTTGCAGGTCATGTGACTCCAGCCTCCAGTGAGACTATAGTGCCACCAGTGAGACTATAGTGGTATGACTCCCCTACCTATGGCTCCGTGGGTGTTCCTTTTTGGCCTAGCCATATCCTGTGTTCTTATGCGGGAAGCAGTACCAGAGACCCCACAGGCCACCTCGCATGACAAATGGCGGAGCGAGCAGGGTCTCCCACACGACACAGGGCTCCATTGGTGTTCCTTTTCGGCCTCGCCATATTCTGTTTCCACCCGCCAAGAGTGGGACCAGAGACCCTGCATTACAGTGATCTCACCATAAATTCCTAGCTGGGCAGGTCATGATGGGTAGTCACGCTCCTGGCATACAATTTCTTCAGTAAAAGGCTTATCTTTGCTGTGGGGACAGAGCCAGGAGTGCAGTTTCCAGGCTCTCGGCCTCACGTGGAAAGGTGCTGGCTCAGGTAGTAAATGGCCATCAACTGTGATTGGATGGCCATTAGCTTGGCTAGTTGGCCATCAGCTGTAACCAGTGAACCATTGGTCACTAATATGACTGCTGTGGCTAGCTAGCAGCAAATGGGGGCTAGCAAGAAGATGGTGGCTGAGCTAGCAAGAGCGGATTGCAGTTAGCATGGTGGATTGCAGCTAGCAAGTGAGGTTGGTTGGCAGAGAGAAGTGGACGGCAGGTTGCAGATCGTGTGGCTCCTCCTTCCTGTGTCTCTAAGCCAGCCACCAGCGAGAATATAGTGGTATGACTCCCCTATCTATGGCTGCGTGAATGTTCCTTTTTGGCCTCACCATATCCTGCATTCTTATGTGGGGAGCGGGACCAGAGAGCCTGCGTGACACCCTGGTGACATTTGCCTTAATCCAGCGCTGTCCATGGTTTCTATGCATTTAGGTTGATATACCTTTGAAATAAGCCTAACCATCCTGATGAGAGCACATAACATTCTTAATTATTCTGTAATTCAGTTCCCTCCTTGCTTTCTCCCACCTTCCTGTAATTCTTTACATTCCCTCCTTAATTCCAAATGCATAAAAGAAGGTGCAAACTCATTTATGGGAAGCATTTTCTCAATCTGTTGCTATCTGACACGCACCCCCCACTCCAAACTGACTGCCAATGGCAGGTACTGGCACCCACTCCATCTGCCTCCACCCTAACACTCCCCGCGGAGCTTCTGCTTGGTTCTCCTCAGGTCCCCATCAATAACCGAGGCCCACCACATCACTGCACATGCGCACCCTCTCCAGCCTGCAGGGTGCGAACCTGTTCCTCCACCCACGCTCTCAGAACGCCTCGGGTCCGCCACCCTCCCCCTCGCCTCCGGAAGGTCGGTTAGATAGGACGGCAATGCCCTCTTGTGGCCAAATGCGAAGTGACAGCAGGTCCTAGATGTCAAGGTCTTTTAAGGCGCTCTGGGATGGATGATCCCCAGGCCACCGGTCTTTAAAGTAATACCACAGGTGAAAGGAACGGTCATCTGCGTGGTTCAAATTGGAGCAACAAATTGACAAGTGCCTGAAACCCATCTAGTTCTCATTGCGAGTCCCACTTTCAAGCTACACGCAGAGTACTGACACTGGCCTGTAAGGGGCAGTAGATGACTGTTTATCCCCTAACTGAAATTTACTCTTGGCTACCCTAGGTATTCTTACCAGAGAATTTTTTTAATACTTTTTAATTTTTTAAATTATAGTTGACATTCAATATTATATTAGTTTCAGCTGTACAATGTAATGATTAGACATTGACATAACTTATGACATGATCACCCCGATAAGTCTACAGAGTATTTTTTAGCACAAGGATAAATCAATGGATTAGAGACAAGTTATCTACCAATAGAAACTAATGAGGGATCATTTCCTCAGTCAAGATATGTGAACCCTAAAAAATATTGCATTTAAAATATATCTCTATATCTAGAAATGTATATCTATCTATATCTATATATATGTAATATTGCATTTATTGGATTTACTTTTCCTCAACATTCTATTAAGAGCATTTTCAAATGTTCAGAAACTTGAACAGAATTGTGTACCCAGCCCCTGGATAAAACAATTAACACTTGACAATATGTGCTTTATCATGATCCACATATCCATTAGTGGGTTTATTTTGAAGATAATCTAATGGGATTAAGAGTGACGATGAATTCACACAGACAGCTTCTACCTCAGATTAGCACAGATGCTTTCTAACTCCATAATTTAAGTCAAAAGCCTTCAACTCTCTAAAGCTCACCTTCATTATTTGAACATCCAAGTAATTAGAGGGCTGTGTAAGGACTAGATTTGCTAATACCTGTGTGCTCTGTGCACAGTAAACCCTCAATGTAAATTCGCTATTTTTACTAAGGCACTTTTAGGAAGAACTGCTCAAAGTGGAATTTCTAAATGGTAGGGAAAATAGTATATAATTTTTTTTCGTATTCTGGAAAGATATACAGTGCTATTTCACCTGTGATGTTATTTTATATAAGTGATATATAGATCTCATTCATGTCATCCTATATTTTTTAAGTGTTTTCTTTCTTTCTTTCTTTCTTTCTTTCTTTCTTTCTTTCTTTCTTTCTTTTTTGTCTATTCTCTACCCATTTCCCAGTTTGGCAACCATCAGCTTGTATTCTATATCTGTGGGTCTGTTTTGTTTTTGTTTGTTCATTTGTTTTGTATTTTTAGATTCCACATATAAATGAAATCATATGGTCTTTGTCCAACTTCACTTAGTATAATACTCTCTACATCCATCTATGTTGTCTCAAATGGCAAGATTTCACTCTTTTTTATGGCTGAGTAATATTCCATTGTGTGTGTATATATATATATATATATATATATATATATATATATATATATCATCTTCTTTATCCAATTATCTATTGATGGACACCTAGGTTGCTTCTGTATTTTGGCTATTGTAAATAATGCTGCAATGAACATAGGGGTGCAGATATCTATATGAATTAGTGTTTGGGATTTCTTTGGATAAATACCCAGAAATGGAATTGCAAGATCACATAGAAGCTCTCTTTTTAATTTTTTGACAAACCACCACACTGTTTTCCATAGTGACTGCACCAATGTACAACCCCACAAACACATCCTTATCAGCACTTGTTGTTTATTTATTAATGATAGACAGTCTGACAGGTGTGAGGTAGTATCTCATTGTTACTTTAATTTGCATTTCCCTGATGATTAGTAGCATGACCATTTTAAATAGTTTTAGTTACATATTATGAAATTTCCCTTCATACTTCTCCCACCTACTGTGTGGAGAAGGCCACTGCTGATAGGTTGGCTGATAGAGGAGCACACATGGTCAGGCAAGTTAAGAAAGTTTATTAAGAGAAAGTCTATTTTATTAAGAGAAAGTCTATCAGGCTGAGCAAAGACAGCTACAGCCCGGGCTGTGTCTAAAGAGACTACAGCCCCGAGGGAGAGGGGCAGGAGGGTTACATAGGGGAAGTGCTGACAGGGTAGCATTGTTTAAACAGAAAATGCTGACTGTCTGTAAGCCAGTTGCTGTTTTGGTGGAGGAGGCAGGGACCATAGACTAGGACCAAAAAGATAATGATTAGAGGCCCTATGAGGGGGAGAAGCCAAAGACCCCAGCTACCCATAAACCAGGAGCTCCAATGGTTTTTGTGGCAGTCTCTGTTTTACTGGGCCTGGGTGAGATCCTGTGATAGGGCCTGAAAGTAGTGTAAGGAGACTCCTAGCCCTGCTCCTCCTGTACCTACCCCTGCAGAGATGCCCAGTAACACTAAGAGTGGAATAAGGGAGATGGCCCTTTTTCGGTGCATGAGAGGGACAGGTAAAGATTGATTATTGGGGGGTAATCTGAATATCTGGAGAAAGTAAAACTAGGGTGTAGGTGCCTGTCCAGTTGGTGGGGAGGCAGGCATATGTGGAGGTTCCGCAGAAGAAAAAGAGGCCAGAGGGACCAAGGCAGGTAAAGATGTCGAGGGAGAAGAAATGGGTTAGAGTTCCCACGTATTTCTCAGGGGAGACTTCCTTATCCCAAATACCAAACGTGCCTGATACTGTGGCCCCCGTGAGGGGCTGTATGGAAATGTAAGGTGTAGGGTTTTGATGTCTAAAGAGATGGAATTTGAGTGTATCGAGGTAAAAGTTAGCTGGGTCAGATGGAATAAGTAGCTGAAGACAGTTGGATCCCTTTTTGCTGGTATGGGGAATCCAAAGAGGAGTCTTATTCGGGTCTAAGGCCTCCGCTGACAGTATAGGGTGTTGATGTTAGTCGTTCCGGCGGCACTGAGACTGGGATGGGAGGAGAAATGGAGGGGTTATAGGAAGAAGGAACCTGCGGAGGAGGTGGAATGAGTAACAGAGGATGTGATAGGGATGGTGGTATTATAGACATTGGGGCCTAAGGTGCCCACAGGACTGCCAGTGGCCTGTGAGTGGAAGATGAAGAAGGAGGGCTGTGGTGTGGATGTGAGTAGAGGCACGTAAGCGGCATACGATGGGTCTGGATTTGTCATGGGCCTTGTCTAGAGCATCAGTGAGGGTTTTTAGGTATTGTGTTGTTTTGAGTTGGTATTGGCTCGGGAAGGAGTTGTAGCGAGTGGTGGATTTTGAGTGGAAGGCATATCCGCGTCAGACTTTGTAGAAAATGAAGGCAGAAATATTAGTCCATACTTGAGCCATTACGGGGACGGCAGCAAAGAGTTGAGTAGAGTGGATAGACAGAGCCAGCAGTCCTGAGCGAGTAAGGGGGATGACTGGTTTAGAAAATGATGAGTTAGGTTGAGGGTCCAGAGGAGATAAGGGGGGTAATGGTAAGGAAAGTGTTATGAGAGGGAAGAATAATATTATGAAGACAACCATGGGGGGCTTATGTCCCCTCTGAGGTTGAGAAGATGGTTGATGGAATTGTCCAAAAGGAGCTCTAAAATGGACCTGCAGAGGTTAAAGGGAAAGGTGGAGATAACAGAGGATTTGGAGGGGGAGTGAAGGAGCCGGAAGTGAGGCTGGGGTGTTTGGTTCATGCAGCGAGGACAGGGGCAGGGGCAGGGGCAGGGGCCACTGTTCATGAGTCTCCCGGTTTTTCCTCAGGGATCTTGTGAAGTTGAAGTTGGGTGGGGCCCAGGATTGAGCTGTGACTTCGTGGAGCCTGAGTGGTCCTGTGGAGTGGCAGGACATGTGGTTCAGCCATCTTTTTCATCCTAGAGAAGTGAAACTAGGAGGAGTGACCCAGCAGATTGGCTGCAGTGGGGATGGTGAGAAGGGCCCTTTCCACCATGGTCGTAAGTCTGAGGGGTTGAGGTCTTTGAGAAGGACCCAGTCTCCCGCGGCTAGGGAAAGAGAGAGAGAAGAAGTGTCTTGGGGTTGGGAAGAATGTGGTCTTAATGTAAGGATCTGCTGAACGAGGCTAAGTGCTGGGAGGTAGTCTCTCGTTGGTGAGCTGTTAGGAGGGAAGTTGCTTAATAGAAAAGGCCTGCCATACATGAGCTTGAAAGGACTGAAGAAGGTGGGGGACTTAGGGGTGGCATGGATCCGGCAGAGGGCAAAGGGTAGGAGGGTTGTCCAAGGTTGTTGAACCTCTAGGGAGAGTTTGGTGAGGTGAGATTTAATGATGGAGATGGCTTTTTCTACTTTATCCAAGGATTTGGGTCTGTAGGGCTATGGAGTTTCCTGGGTATATTGAGGGCTTGTGAGACCTGTTGTGTGATCTGGGAGATGAAGGCTAGGCCACTTTGAGATTGAATGGACATAGGGAGGACAAATCGAGGAATAATTTATATGAGGAGGATGTTAGGGCCCAGGTGAGCGCAATGAGTTCTGCTTTTTGTGAGGTCATTCCCAACAGGGAGGAACATGCCTTGATGGTGGTGGTGATGGTGGTGACAATGGCATAGCCAGCTGTACGTGAACCCTCAGAAAGGGTGGAGCTGCCATCGATGAACCAGGTGTGTTCCAGATTGGGGAGAGGTTATATTGGAGAAGTGAGGCCTGATGAAGTGTAGGACTTCAGTACAAGAGTGGATGGAGGTCTGTGTGGTTGCTGGTAGGAGTGTAGCGAGGTTGAGGTTTAGCGTGGGGTCTAGTAGTTCCTCTGGGGGACATCTAGCCACCTCATGTAGAGGGCAAGGCTGAAGTTGGGAATCCAGATACAGAGGAAACCAGCGAGACCCAAGAAGGAGAAAATTTCATTTTTTGTGGTGGGGGGTGGTATGGATTTAATAAGGGAGATATGGTCGGCCGCGACGGCCCTGTGTGTGAGGATGAGTCGAACTCCCAAGTAGATAACTGAGGAGGTAGATAATTGTTCTTTGTGTAGGGATACCTGGTAGCCCTTGCTACTGAGGAAGTGAAGAAGGGTAGCGGTATGGCAGAGAGAGTGAGTGAGACGGACTGCACAAAATAAGACCATCCATGGAGTGTGCTGGGAGCGAGGTTGAGAGAGGCTAGGTCAGCCACTAGGGCCTGGCCAAAGAATTGGGGGGCTGTCCCTGAGCTCTTGGGGAAGGGCTGTCCATGTTAGTTTTCTGGAATGTAGGGTATTCGTGTTAGTCCAGGTAAAGGCAAAGAGGTCCTTAGAGTGAGGATGTAAGGGAATCTTTGAGGTTCAGGACAGTGAAGTGAGCGGTATCATGGGAGATGAGAAAGAAGGGTATAGGGGTTGGGGATGTCAGGATACATTGGGAGAACTGCTTCATTGATTATTTTAAGATCTTGAATGAGTCTATAGGAACCATCGGGTTTTTTGACAGGCAAGATAGGCAAGTTATATGGGAAATGGGTAGGCCTGAGAAGACCCCTAGCTAGGAGTCAGTCGATGATGGGCTGTAGGCCCTTTTGATGAGTGAGAGAGATAGGGCATTGGGGTTGGTTTGGAAACGAGGATGGATCACGCAGCTTGATCTTGACAGGACAGTGGTATGCAGCAATAGAAGGCTGGAGGTGTCCCAAACAACAGGATCGAAAAGAGACAGAAATAAGGGGATCTGTATTAGAGTGTTGGAGGGGGAGAGTGCAAGGAAAAGGATGAATTCAGGGTTGGGTGGCTGAAATTGAAAAGAAACTCTGAATTTGGAGAGAATGTCTTTGCCCTAATATAGGAGTGGCACACCTGAGGAATACTAGAAATGAGTGGCAAAAACCGAGTTATGAAGTGAGCAAATTAGGGCAAGGGTAGTTACAGGCTATGAGATAAGGCCGTCAACCCCAACAATGGAGATGTGGGAGGGATGAGTAGGCCCTCAAAACTTGGGAAGGGCAGAGTAGATGGCCCCATGTCCTGCCACGTAAAGAGTTGCCCTGCGCTCCACTATTGTGATGCGGGAGGGAGCCAGGGGCCCTGGGCTCCATCGATCCTCCACAGCTAAGCGAAGAAGGCTAGGAAGGTTGATGTCCGATCCTCTTGAGAAATGGGGGATGGTGGCTGGAACCCACCCTTGAGGAGGCTGGTCACAATCCACCTTCCAGTGTCCCTTTTTTCCACATTGTTGACAGGGCCTTGGAGGAGGTCGGGGGTTGTGGCAAGTCTGTGCCCAGTGGCCCTTCCAGCCGCACTTAAAACAAAGTCCAGGAGGTGCTCTTGAAAGAGGGCAGTTATCTTGTCCCCGGTCCCTGGCACCCATTTGGGTGTCCTTGATTGCAGCAGCCAGCAACTTGTATCTTGCCTGATCTCTTTGTGTCTTGTCATGTTTAGCCCGCTCATCCCTATTGTTAAAGACCTTGAAGGCCATAGAAAGGAGACCTCTTTGAGAGGTTTTGGGGCCCTCTTTGGCCTATTTTTAGTTTTTTTCCGGATATCTGGGGCTGACTGAGAGATGAAGTGGGTATTGAGGACAATTGTGCCTTCATTTGAGGCAGGCTCGATTTTGGTGTATTTCTGAAGGGTCTCAGTAACACGCAACAGAAATTGGGCCGAGTTTTTATCCAATCCTTGGGAAACTTCTCTGAGTTTGTCATAGTTTACAGCCTTATGGGTGGCCTTTTGGAGCCCAACAATAAGACAAGTGAGCATATGTTTTTGCTGAGTTCGGCCTGGCCGATTGGCTTGGTAATCCCACCTAGGGTCATCATGTGGTACAGCTGCTGCTCCGACTGGCCTCTGATCATCCTGAGTAAATCATCTCCTGTGCTATGACCCAGACCTACTCCTCCTTGCGGAGTAGAGTGGAGGAGAGGATGATATAGATATCACGTCAAGTGAGATCATAGGATGGGGCCAGATATTTGAATTCTTTACTGAACATATCTGGATCAGAGAAGAATCCCAGCCATTTATCTATCTGGCAGAGGTCTGATAGAGAGAAGGGGGTGTGGACTCAAACTACGCCCTCCAAGCTGGCAACCTCTTGGAGAGGAAGCGGGGCAGGTGCGGAAGGGATAAGATTGTTTTCTTGTCAAGAGATCAATCAGGTATGTGGAGGAGAAGGGAGATCAGGAGTTGAGGAGGCAAAAACATTATATGTAAAATACAAACAAGTACAGACCTTAGAGGCCATACATATAAACAGAACCACCAACACTTGTAGAGAGGACCTAAGATCTTATAGTTGCCTTTACAACTTCAGGAGACTGTAAGAGGGAGTGAGGAGGGCGGTGAGGGAACTTGCTGCCTACGTGTAAAAGTGCCTCCTTTTTTTCTCTTCAGTTACCTCAGCCTCAAGTAGAGGCTGCAGCAGCCCTTTGTTTACATTTGAGGTTGTCTGCAAGACATTGAAAGTTACTGAGAGTCAGAGAAATCTTTTACAACTCACTTTTTTCAAGTTCCTGAATATAGAGTTGGTGTACAAAACAATTTTAAATACACGACTTAGGGGGCTCACAGAAGGTATAGATACAGAGCTCCTGATCAGCTTGCTGTCTAAGACACAAATAGAAATGGAAAAGAAAAAGAGAAAAGGCAGATTAGAGGCAAATAAAACAAATAAGTTATATAAACCAGAGTACTTACAGAACCAAATCCTCCTGAAATGAGGAACTAGGGTTCAAGGGAGACAGTTTAGGCTGAGGGCATGGAGCGGAGGAAGAGGGGCGAGCCTGAAGAGCAAAGAAAGCCTGGACATAGGGGATTTCTGACCACTTTCCACTGCAGTGACAGAAGTTATATAAATCTCTGAGAGTGTTGAAATCAAAGGCCCCATTTTGTGGCCATTGAGACTTATTGTTTAGTTTTTATTAGGGTCAGACAGTGTTATAGTAAAAGATAAGTCCTGTGGGTCAGATCTCGTGTAAGTTGAGCCAGAGGGCGTGTAAGTTACAGAGGAGATAACCGAGAGGGGTAGATTTGGCAGGGACTGAATGGTTCCAATGGTTTGAATAGACAGAGTGAGAAGGGCGAAGAGGGAGTTTCCTATTAGGAGGAGAACAAAGGGATGACACATCCCACAATCCCGGTGTTCTTCCCCCACGAGTATGAGAGATCACTCCTCAGACTGAGTGTCCTCAGACTGGAAGGATCTGGGCCCCTGAGACTGAGAGGAACCTACTGGCCTATTGCTAGGACTTGCGGAGAACTGTGAGAGTCAGAAGATCTGAGAAGAGAATAGGAGGTCTCACTTACCTGGTGAGAGTCTGGCCTGATGTTGTCTGGGATGTCAGCAACGGAAGGAAGAATGTCCCAAAGCGAGCCCTTATGGCAGGTCCAGGCGGGTAGCCAGAGAGCAGATCAAGCCCAGGGGGAGAAAAAAGAGAAAGAGAAGGGGTGATCCTGCATTCTCTGGCCTAAACCCTCCCAGGTTTCAGTACCAAATGATAGATTGGCGGATAAAAGAGCGCACATAGTCGGGCAAGTTAAGAAAGACGGCTACAGCCATGGCTGTGTCTAAAGAGACTACAGCTCCGAGGAAGGGGGTGAGGAGGGTTACATAGGGGCAGTGATGACAGGGTAGCACTGTTTGAACAGAAAATGCTGACTGCCTGTAAGCCAGTAGCTGTTTTGTGGCGTTTTCTGTTATCGCAAGTTTGGCTTTGTCTGCAAGTGCAGGCCAGCGGACATTTTGTTGTTTTCTTGCAGATATGACGCTCTCTATAAGTCAAGGTTTCTGAGACCTAACAACTGCCACCCACACTCACCATCAGGGACTCACATTCTTTAAGCTTTTCATGTCTCTGTTGTTTTTCTATTGCTGTATAACAAGCTACCATAAAATTAGCAGCTTAAAACATGTATTTATTATCTCACAGTTACTGTAAGTCAGGAGTCTGACATACCTTCCCGGGGTCCTCTATTTTAGGGTCTCCAGAGGCTGCAGTCAAGTCACGGTGTCTGTGGGCTGCATTCTCATCTGTGGACTTGTCTAGAAAAGAATCTGCTTCCACACTCATTCTGGTCGTGACTGAATATGTTCCACTGCAGCTGTAGAGCTGATAGCATCTTGCTTCTTCCAGGTCAGCAGGAGAGGTCCTAATTAAGTACTCTTTTAAAGGCTTCCAAATAAGTCAGTCCTACCCAGAATAATCTCCCTTTTCATTAGCTTAAAGTCGACTGGTTTGGGACCTTAATTTCATCTTCAAAAGCCCTTCTTTGCCATAAAATCTAAACTAATCAGGGTGTTATACCAGGAGGTGGAAATCATGGGCGCCATCTCAGAACTCTGCCAATCATGATATCTAGTCCAGAAATTGAAACACATCATTGATTTAATTTGCACACCCTTAATGACCAGGAAGTATGCACATTTCCCATATGTGTGTTCATCTACCCAATCTTTTGGGGACTTGTCACTCCATATTGTTTTTCCATTTCTACACTGGAATCTGTTTATCTCACAGATTCTCACAGATGTGTAGCAGCTCCCTTGACTCCTTTTTTTCTAATTTTCCCAACTCTCTGGCCTTTTGGATCAGTTATAGTCTGGATTAGCACACACTGAGATGGAGTTAAAAGTATAAAAGGTTTGAGGGAGGGAAAGGAAAAGACCAAAAAGGGGAGAAAGCAAGATTGGACTGTCAGACCACAATGCTCCAGAGTAAAGACTGCTGGTTAGAGGGATCTTGTGTTGGGTGCTAACACCCAGGCACTTGGATCATAGCCTTGCTTGCTTAGTGGCCAGAGGTTGCTGGGAAAGGAGCACGACCTTGGCTCTGAAGGCGCCCACAGCTGATAGCACATCCCTCTTTGAAGGGGAATCTGGGCAGCCTGATCTGAGTCTTGCCACGCCCTCCCCACCCCCCAGCTCCATTAGGTTCTAGGTATGTGTGTGGCCTCTGACCTTCTTTCAATTCCTAGACTTCATCAGGCACAGAAGGAACAGTGCCCAGGGCCCACGATACCTTTAAGGGTCCACAAAAACAGTATCATATTTCAAAATTAGAAGAGAAAAAGAAATACAATCTTATCTTCTTATCTGGATTTATACCAATGTAGTTGTAAAATAAAAATTTTTAATATTTTTTTATTGTAGAAGGAGCCTATGAAAACCCAAATGCCTCAGGCTTGAGAAAGTCAGACTCTACTCCTGTTGTGCCTTTCCTCACACTAGCCTCTCCTCCATAATTGGACTCCTGTCTACCGCTTCTTGTGTTCAGGGCCTTATTTTTCCAGATTGTATATTGCTGCTGGCTCCCCAAGTATAGCATAACATCCCAGACTCTTCCCTGAACTCCAGACTAAAACAGCCACCTGCCTCCATGACACTCCACTTAAAGGAATAATGAGCATCTTACACACCCGAGACCAGACACAGTTTCTTCCCCCAATACTAGTTCCTACCATGGCCTAACCTGTCTTGGTGACCAGCATTTTCTTCCCCTGGTAAAAGCCAAAACCTCACCAGCCCCTAGACTCTCCTAATTTTTATCTCACATGTGATTGGGCAGCAGGTCCTGCCAGCTTCTAGCCTTGTCCCCAAATCTGTTTCCCCACAGCAGCCAGAAAGGTCCTAAGGCACCTCCCTCCTTTGCTCAAAAATTTCAAGGGGCCCCAGCTCCCTCAGGGTATAAGTCCATGCCACAGCCTGGCCAGGTCAGCCCATATTGCCTTTCTGAGCCTATTGTCCACTCCTTTCCCTCTGCTTCATTCAGCTCCAGCCATACTGGTCCTTTCTCTGATGCTCAAACATGCAAAATCTGTTCCCATTTCAGGGCTCTTGCATGTGCTGTTCCATTTTTGGTGGAACATTTTCATCAGATATCTGCCCTGCTCATTCCTTCACCTGTTTAGGTCTTTACTTGTACCTGGTACATATGCTTAGTGAATATTCACTGACTGAAAACCAGTCAGTTGAATTATTGGTCCCAATTTTTTGTTGACCTCCCTGGAGGAGGATTACATGTCCCTACATGTTGCGAGTGACTTGCAAGGCCTCCTAGTGGGAGTAGGAAGGTCAATACATCTATGTGTGTCATATACGTATTTGTCTCTATATATTTATTTATTTATAGATATATATTTACAGAACAATGGAAGAATAAACCAAAAACTAATGAAAAATGGTTTATCCACAGGTGCTAGAGGAACCAGGGAGGAAAATGACAGAGATACACAGTAGACTTCTCTGAGTATACAATATGCTATAATTTTGGTTTGGTACCATATAACTAGTTTATAGAATTAAAAAAATTAAAAGACCTTTTCGATGAGAAATACAGATTAATTTTCTTATATTAATGTTCTTTTTAAAATTCCTTTTTAAATGTTTAGTAAAAGGAGAAAGTAGGAAGGTAATTACTCAAGGCCTCCCTGAGGATGGCCTGTGGGGACTCCAGTTGTCCTTCTCACAGCAGCTGCCTCTCTGGCAATGCTCCCCACCCTCAGCCTAGCACACACATGGCTATCTGGCAATGCCCATGACCGTGCAGCCTAACCCACATTCTGGCTCTGGCTCACTGGTGCAGATGTGGGTACCTGACCTCAGTTGGGCCAGTCACAGCAGTCACAGCCTTCTCCTGGGATGCTATAGTGAGGGACATGGAAACTGGCAGGTAGACAAGCTGAGACATTGTGCTGTTTGTGAGCCATTAAAAAAAAAAACAAAATGGGAGCAGACTGAATTAGGCCTGGAGGCTATAGTTTTCTGACTCCTAGTTGAAAACAACAAATATTTGATAACCTCCCAGTTTCTGTGGGTCAAGAATTTGGGAGCAGCTTAACTGGATGGTTCTATCTCAGAGTCTGAGGTTGTAATCAAGATATTAGTCAGGACTGTAGTCATATGAAGGCTTCACTGTGATAGAGGATAGCTTTACAAGTTTTTTATGTGGTTATAGGCAAGAGACCTCAGCCCCTCATTACTTGAACTTCTCCACATGGCTACTTTAGTGTCCTCATAACATGGCAGCTGGCTTCCTCCAGAGTGAAAGGAGAGAGTAACAATCAATACTAAAGCCAAAGTGTCTTTTATAATCCACTCTTGGAAGTGATGATACATCATCTATGAGACAAATGGACCAAGCCTGATAAGTGTGAGAGGAGGAAATTACAAGAGAGTGTGAATTTCAGGAGGTGGTCTCACTAGAGACCATCTTGGTGGCTGCCTACCACACTATCATCCATTCGTCTGTCTGTCTCTCCCTCCCTCCCTCCCTCCCTCCCTCCCTCCCTCCCTCCCTCCTTACTTCCCTCCCTCTCCTTTTTTTACTTTATTTCTTGTGAAACCTGGGCTGTAGGACTGTCAAGTTTCCCATGGTCTGGATTTTGCTCATCACACCATTGTGGTTCAATTCAGCATGTTTTCCTGTCATCTATGTTTCCTGAAGTTTGCTGTAATTTGCTGTAACAAATTACAAACTTAGTGGCTTAAAACAACACAAATATGTTATCTTACAGTTTGGGAGGTCAGAGGTCTAAAATGGGCTAGTGTGCCTCCTGAAGTCTCTAGGGAAAGAATCCGTTTTCTTGCCTTTTCCAGAGTCTAGAGGCCAGGCACATTGCTTGCTTCATGACCCTAAATCACTCCAACCTCTGATTCTGACTCATCTGCATCCCTCTTCCACTTCTAAGGATCCTTGTCATTACACTGGGCCCACCCAAATTATCCAGGATAATCTCTCCATCTCAGAATCTTTACCTTAATCATAACTGCAAAGTCCCTTTTTTTCATGTGAAGTATCATATTCTCAGTTTCTGGGAATTGGTATGTGGACATTTTGGGGGACTATTACTGAGCCCACTACACAGTCCAAGAAAGCCTCTCTGAGCAGGTCAACTTTAATCTGAGCAATATGAGAAGGAGCCAATATATGATGAGCTGGGAAAGAGCATTTTGGCAGAAGAAGCACTGGAAAAAGCTCTGAGGTGGAAAGAATTTGGTGCAATCAAGAAAATAAAGATGGGAAGGGGTTGGGAGATAGGTGAAAAGGGGAAGGGATTAAAAAATACAAATTGGTATTTACAAAGGTAGTAAATGGGGATGTAAAATACAGCACAGGGAATATAGTCAATAACACGGTAATAAACATGTGGTGCCAGGTGGGTTACTAGACTTATGGGGAGATCACTTTGTAAGGTATATAAATGTCTAATCACTATGCTGTACACATGAAATTAATATAATATTGCATGTCAACCATAATTTTAAAATGAATTTTTTAAACAAGGAAGAATCTGATGGCAGGTGGTGAGGTCACAATGGATGGGTGAGAGAAAGAGAAGAGCAAGGCTCAGATGACATGCGACTCACATGCACCAGGCCTTGTGGACCCTAATTAGGATTTAGGCTTCATTCTGAATGCAGTGGGAAGCCACTGAGAGTGGAGTTACCCTGGAGAGTGACACAATCTAATTTACATCATTAGAAATTCACTGCCTGCTGTGTGGGACAAATCTCTTGCACACATTTAGTCAAAAGGTTGGGAAATTTAGAACTTTTGGGTTAATGATCTCAACTTGGAAGTCTTCTACATAGTAGTCAAGCATGAAGTGGTGAGGGGTGCAAGTGACCTCGGACAATCAGCCAACAAATAGTCATGGCTGTCCCATGCCAAGTGCTGGGACTAAAGGGACAAACAGACATGGTATTTGCCTGTAGGTAGCCATCAGCATGGTGGGGGTGAATATTCTACCAACAAAATAATACTTAAGAGCAATGGGAAAACATCAGTTGAGTTGAAGCAGGGAAATGACATGATCTGGTTTATATTTTTGAAAGATGGTTCTGGACGATTGTTGAGCTGGGGTATGAACAGAAAGGATGATGGTTAAAACACCACTGTAGTAGTTGGACTGACAAGTGCAGTTACTCCAAGTAGGATGGGGCAATGGAAACAAAAAGGACAGATTCCATGTACATTTCAGGTGGACTCAAAATTTGGTGATTGATTCAAAATGGAGGTGGAGGGGTCCTTGGCCACTGACACAAGCAAGTGGGTTGATGGTATGTCACTCACTGATAAGGAAAAGCTGGGGTAAAAGCAGGTGGGGATGGGGGAACAGTACTTGATTTTGACAGGTTATGGTTGTAGAGTAAGTAGAGATGCCCGGTAGGCAGATGAATGTGTCCAACACCCAGAAAAGAATCTGGGATGAAGCTATAGAACTACAATTCATCAATGTTCAGATGGCACTTGAATTCAGGGGAATGAAAGAGACCACACTGGCAGGAGACAGAAGAGGGCTCAGGACCAGTCCCCAAATAATTTGGGTCCAGAAGAGCATCTGGAAAAGGACAGCTCTGATCACAGCTCAACTACTCCTTGTAGGGCAGATGTGAAAATAAATCCATATGTTTCAGGTCTGTTTCCTCACTTAACCTCACTATTTTCTCTTCAGGAGATTTATTATAAACATTTAAAATTGTCTGTTTTATTTTCCAGTTGGAAAACCAGCAAAGAGTTAACCAGAAAGCAGGATATTTCTCTTAGAACCATATGTTGTCCTGGAAATAGAAGGTTTCACAAGGGATGAACTATATCCTTCCACATTTGGCTGAGACCAGAAATGTGAGGCCCACGTAAAGAAAGAGCAGAACCAGAAGAGATGGTAGAACATATGATCCTTGAGGAAACACTGATTCAGGACAGAAGCTGCAAGAATAATGAACTCAGTCCTTCTTCCACTATATAGTGACATCAGAGAAGTCATACTTGAGAGAGAGTATATAAATGTAATAAGTGTAGAGCAGTCTGAACAGAGCTAAACCCTCTTATCTATGAGCAAATTCACTTAGGAGACAAACCTCACAAATGTGTTCAGTGTGGGAGAGTCTTGGAGAAGTCTGCCTTTGAGTACATTTTAAAACTCACACAGGAGAAAAACCCTAGAAATATATAGGCACAAATTGTCCCTTGCTCAGTACGGGAGAATTTACACTTGTGAGAACTTTATGTTTGCAGTGAATTCAGGAACTCATTTTCCAGGAGTACTTTACATCTAAGAGTCTACAAAGGAGAGAAGTCATATAATATAATAAATTAGGGAAAGGTCTTGTGCTTTTCTCCTTCCTTACTCAACACCACAGAATGTATACTGAGAGAAACCAAAGGATACGGTCATTGTGGGAAAGGCATTAAACACAGCTTAGCACTTATGATGGTCCATCAGAGAACTCATACTGGGAAAACTCCTTACATGTAACCAGTGTGGAAGATCCTTCAGGGATGTTCTCACTTTATTCCATACGAGAGGACTCATACTAGAGAACACTATGAATAGGGTCAATGTGGCTTTCAACTATGGCTTCCACCTTACTTGACACCATGGAAATTCATACAGTGAAACTCATTGAACAAAATATGGCAAAGCTGTTGGTTGGAATTCCATTTTATTTGACATCACAAGTAAACCATGAAGGAGGTAGAATCCACTAGTTATTTTTGACCCCCAAACAGGTACCTGAATGTAATAAGACTTTGCACTTGTGCCTGTCTGCAGTCACCGTTGAGCAGATGCTTTTAATATGCCCTTGATTTGCCATAGAAACGCCATTTAATGGGTCTTGGGGGTGTAGGCTGGATACAATATGTCATAGAAATGATTGCCATAGACAATAAAATGTAAATGCTATAAAAGACAAGAGCATATCTATCTTTTTACATCTCATATTAATTACAGAAGCACCAAATTTGAAAGTGTCATAGAGATCATTTATCTTTTAGTGTTATGGGGATCGATGCATGATTTTATAATATTCATAGAAGAAAGCTGAAAAATATGCCATCCATTTTTCTCCCTGCATAATCCAAATACTGTTACTTCAAATCATAGAGCTTTCCACTAACTCAGCAATGTCTCATAGATGACGTTCTACTACTTTAAGAAGCATAAAGAATTGTGTGCATCTTCCCACTGCTAGAGGCATAGCCAGTGTCCAGGCAGGACTTAAAAGACAGACTGCAGCTTGGTGACGTATCCATACTCCAAGGATGATGCAAACCTCACAAGCTTGAACTGAAATCCCCACAAAACTGTGTTTGGGAGGGAACCTCACCCACAGCTGCCCAGATGGGTATTTGTTCTGGGGACAGAAAGAGGAGGGAGTTCCCACCTAAGAACTGTAAGGACCTTCCTCTCCCTCTGCCTTTGAGAGTCCTCTGAAATGCTGGTTTTCCTCCTATACCCAAGGGAGAGCTATTGTCTTCCCGTAGAACCCACGGAGTGCCACCTTTCCATTCCAACACCCTCCACCAGGATCCCCATCTCTGTGCTGCTAAGACTTCATTCAGTTCTAGATCTCTGCTGGTAGCAAGTCCAGAAACTTCCAGCACCAGCGACTCTCAGATTGGGTGCATGGCTTTATAACTCAGCTTGAGGCATCTGGGGCAGAGGAGTTCACAGAAGCACACAATTTTGTGCCAGCCACTGTGGTGTGCGGCCCTCCATCATGGTGGAGAGCCCAACTCCCTCTACAGACACCAAAATGCCAGCCACTCTTTTTTCAGCTTTTCTCACAGCCAGGACATGGATACGTGTCAGTCCTAGCCAATGGGGTCTGAGGAAGTCTGTAACAAAAAGGGCTTCCAAAGAGACTGTATTCTTCCATGGTACATAATGATTCCACAAAGATGCCCACATTCTAATGCCTGGAACCTGTGAATGCATTATCTCACAGGGAAAAAGGGACTGTACAGATGAAATTAAGGATTTTGAGGTGGAAAGATTATCCTGGGTTACTTGTGGTGAGCCCAATGTCATCACAATCATCCCTATTAATAAGAGGCAAGGGAGTCAGACAAGAAGGCAAGGTGATAATGGAAGCAGAGGTGAAAGTCAGAGAGACACCTGCCCTTCCGGCTTTGGTGATGGGGGAGAAGGCCACAAGCCTAGGGATGCAGGCGGCCTCTAGAATCTGGGAAGGCAAGGAAATGGATTCCCCTAGAGCCTCTAGAAAGCACTCAGTCCTGCCAACATGATTTTAGCCCTAAGACCCTTTTTGGACTTCTGACCTCCAGAGCTGTGAGATGACAAATTTGTGTTGTTTTAAGCTGCAGAGTTTGGTAATTTGTTAGTGGCAAAGGAAGCAAATACATTCCCTGAGGTATGTTCAGCCAAATGTTGCATGGCTACATGCGATGAATGAACTGTGACAACCACCTTGAGACTATGAGGACACAGCCTTAGAAATAACCAAGACAATATGTTGAGGAGGGGGGAGCTGAAAGATGGACAGTGCCTGGCTAAGGATGACAGTAGAGCCCAGGAACCATCCCTGGAAGCCCTTGCCTCTGGATTTCATGCAATGTTAACGTAATGAATGGTGGCATATTCTGTTACTTGTGACCATAAAAACATCTTACACAATAACCCTTTCTTGCTCCCAATCAGCTCTGACCCTTGCTTATCTGATTCAGTCACTCCTTGGAAGGAGGACATCCCACAGAGTAGAGATCCCCTGCGTCAGTAAAAAAGGGCCAAGTCACCTCGGCTGCAGTTTCAGAGGCACAGCCAAGGGGTTGCAGAAAAGGCAAGGAGACACTCCAGGTGTTCAAGGGTATGATGTGAAAACACATAGTGGGACCAACAGGACGTTAGCGGATTAATCAAATTATACATGCAGACATGGGTACAGTCTTCCCCTAGATCACCGGCCTTCTTCATAGTGGGTGACATTAAGAGTCCTCTCCAGGTGGGGGCGTGGAAAGGTGCTTGAAGCACCCCACACACCTCAATTCAAAAAAATTGTGCCAATTTGCTTAACTGTAAGTTCCCCACCGCCACCACCAAAAAAGTTCTGTGGTTATAACTGTATGCTATTTATGGCTTTGAGGTCTAAGTGTATTGACAAAAAGACAATGTTTTTGACCCAGTAGTTTCTGGGGCATTTTTATTTAAGATGAGTTTGAACCCAACTTGATTGTTCTTGTAAAGATCAGCAGTCAGTTCCTTCCTCACATTTTGAGGAGGAAGGAAGAGCAGCGTCCAAGGGCCAGGCTCCCAAAAGGCCCCCTGTAATCCTGTTTGCTCGTGTATTAGCCTTGTGATGATTTGGGATTTACAACTGGCCTTCCCTTCCTGGAACATGATAAGCATTTCCATTTATGCAAGTTGATATGTAATTCTTTCCAGAAACATCTTACAGGTCCCTTGCATTTCTCAACAAATTAACCCCAGACATGTTATGTTTTTTATGATTCTACTGTGAAAACAATCTCTTTTTCAATATACTTGTTAAGGTTTTAGAGATTTTTGTGTGTATGTGTTGACTTACGTATCATTTTTAAAAATTTTTATTTGGGAATACAGGGGAACAGTGTGTTTTTCTAGGACCCATCAGCTCCATGTCAAGTCGTTGTTTTCAATCTAGTTGTGGGGGGAGCAGCTCAGCTCCAAGTCAAGTAGTTGTTTTCAATCTAGTTGTGGAGGGCACAGCTCAGCTCCAGGTCAAGTCGTTGTTTTTCAATCTAGTTGTAAAGGGTGCAGCTCACTGGGCCATGTGGGAATTGAACCAGCGACCTTGGTGTTATGAGCACTGCACTCTAACCACTGAACCAAACGGCCCCCCATCAGCAGCTCAGCTCCAAGCTCAAGCCATTGTTTCTCACTGGTCCATATGTGGGAATCGAACTGGTGACCTTGGTGTTATGAGCACTGTGCTCCAACCACTGAGCCAACTGGCCGCCCCCGACTTACGTATCTTTATTTCTTATTCTGCGTTGTTTACTACAATCTCATTGTGATTTTTAAATTTTTCCTATTTTTTTTAAGTGAACTAATGTTATCTGTTAATAAATGCATTTTTCTGTTTTCCTTTTCAGTAGTTATAGCATTCAGGTCTGTTTTACATTTCATTTGTGGTAACAAGGACATCCAGAAATTTTAAAATTAAGATTGCTCAGGGCAGACATCCTTCTTTCATTTTGGGTGTGTATATCCATCCACGGTTGTTGAACAGAGGAGTGAATAAACAAGAGAGAGACTCAAGAAGAAAGATGGGAGTCAATTTTCATCACAGAGGAAAAGGTCAAATTCCTAAGGCTAAGAGAAACATTGAAATGGGTTGTAGTCAGGACCAACAGTTAAATATATGGCTGGCTTGTCCCTAGCCTGTATCCCAGGGGCCAAAGGATGATACTAACAACTTACAGGTAAAATGATGAATAATTTATTCCTGCTTCTCCAACCTGAAGTTCTCGAGCTCTGAGGAGTTCTGAGAAGTGTCCACAAGGTTAATATTTTAAAGACAGGTATATCTTTCTTTTCTTTTTTTTTTTTTAAATTACTTTTAAACATGTGTTCCCCTTCACATGGAACAATCTGAGATGCTCTGTGTGATGAAACAAAAAGAGAGAATGATGAGTGGTGATCAAATTGCAGGCCAACATTCAGTCACATGGCTGGTTTATGACTCAATTGAATGCCACCAGCAGCAATAGCCATGGCCAATATATAGTTTTATATCTCATTTGCAGTTATTTGTTGTTTAAATTAAATCAATAGTGGACTATTGATTGAAGAAAGCATATGGAAGACTGTTAATATATTTCGACAATTCAGTATCTCAACAAAAGTGTTTGACTATGTGGAGCATATTAAGAGATGAAAAGTACAAATTAAACTTAGATTGAATGAACAACTATTATTGATAATCCAGATATTTTTATATATGGTCTGCAATGCTTTTTCTACAATTCTAAACTCTAAAAAACTATTCTAATGAAAAGTTTCTTCCTGTATTTTGTATCAGCAAAATTTACCTGAACTAACAAGGCTATCTATATTTTGTTTCTCTCTAACCTAGTGTGATTCTTCATATATTTTGCTGCTGATATACTAAAGTGTTTGATGGCCAGAGGCTACCTCAGACCTGTTGGGAATGTTACATACTGTGTGGTGTAGGTACCTTCCTATCTGCTAAAATTCAAACACTTGTGAATTTCAAAATACTTATGGCCCTGAAGGTTTTGAACAAGAGATTGGGGCCCTGTACAGAAACAGGATACATAACATTTTTGACATCTTACATGAATGATAGTTAACATTTGTTCAAAAGTGCTTTTCTTACATAATCAAATTATGGTAAATTAAATAGCATGATTAATTTGCTAAATGGGAAAAAACAGCAATTTATTATTAAAAGTTGTATTAAAGTGGCTTTCATGAATCAATATTCAATAATATACTGATTTCAAATCACCTTTTAACCTGAAATCATTTCTTATTCTATACCATATAAATGGAAATAAATAAATAAAAGAACTTCCAAGGGGGGTTGCTTCCTTAAGATGTTAGAAGCCTCCATCAAATTTGACGGGTGAACCACTAGAAGCATCCCCATTCACATCCAAAACAAAACAATAACAATAACATGACTAATTAATTAACATGGCTCTGTCACCCTACCTAGGTACTATATAACATCAATTATTTTAAAAGTCAAAATAGGGAAAATGAAGAAGCCAAATTGGAATGGGGATGGTGTTTTATCTGTAATAGCCAAGAAAAATCCAAGGAAATACTGTTAGAATTAAAAGACAGATGTATGGTTTCTGAATAAATACTAATGTGCAAAAGTCAACAGACTTACTGGATAATTGCAATAAATAAGATGAACAATGTACAGCCTGCAAGTGGATGCTTTCCACAGTGGCCATAAAACCTAACAACCCCTGGAACAATTTTAGCAGGCAGCGGACAAGATGACGCAAAGGGTGGCATAGGGCATCTGAAACCTGCTAGAAACCCCAAGGAAGAGGAGAGTACATCGGGGCCCTGGGCCTGAGGAGCATGGGAGAGCCCCAAGCATCATGGAGGAGAGAGAACATCAGAGCATGGGCCCTGGGACCTGAGAAACATGAGAGAACACCAGATTCTGAAGAAGACAAGAGAGGAAGAGCATATACCACGTCCTGAGCAGTGACAGACTTCTTCCATTTCCTAGACACCGGCACAATGGCTCACAGAGGACACTGGGTAGAGGATCCAGCCCATTGCTCTTCTCCGACAAAGATTCTTTGCTTAACCAAACTTTTGTCAGGTTCCCCTGAACCCTGACCCTAACAAGGCCCATCCGTGTACTTCCTTGAGAAATCCACTTTTAGTAAGAATCCTGCAAAATCGGTTTATCAAGAATTCCCTACCCTTGATATCTAACTAAACTCCTCATCCCACTATTCCCCCCCCCCCCCCCCCCCCCGCCGTCATATCCTTAGCGTGCCTTCAGCAAGAATCCTGTTACACAGGTTCAGGCAGAATCCTACCCCCCGACCCCCAAGGAGACTATAATTTTCTATCCACCAACACACCCCCTACTTCCAATCCAACTTGCTCCTTGTTTATAAAACCCCACTTGTTTTGTCTGTATCCAGAATTGAACAAAGTTCAATACTGGAGTCTCTTTTCCTCTGTTTAAATATTTTTAATGAATACAATCTGTTTTCACCGCTTTAAGTTCTGTCTAGCTCTGGTTTATCTTTGACACCCACACTCCCAACTCGGGTGCCTAGAGTATAGTTAACACTGCCCTTCTTCTCACAACCCAGCAGGATATTAAGGCCAGTCCCTCAGCCACTCCCTGGGATTGGAGGACACACTTCAGGGCAAGCCTGCCCCTCTTTCCCTCCCACGATCTAGAGCTGATTTTAGTCAAGCCCCCCAGCACACTTCCTGCCCTCCAAATCCCGCCCCTTGTTCCTCTTCATTAGGTATATGTGGGGGCAGAGCCCCAGAAAGTAGTTTACAGGCTCTCGGCCTCACGTGGAGGAGTGCTGGCTCGGGTAGTAGATGGCCGTCAGCTGTGGCTGATTGGCCGTCAGCTGTAGCCAGTTAGCCAATTAGCCGCCAATATAACTGCTGCGGATACGGAGGAGAGGAGAGAGAAGGATGGGGGCTAGCACGAAGATGGCGGCTGGGCTGGCAAGTGTGGATGGCGGTTTGCGGACAGTGTGGATCCAGCCTCCAGTGAGAGTATAGTGCCGCCAGAGAGAATATAGTGGTATGACTCCCCTACCTATGGCTCCGTGGGTGTTCCTTTTTGGCCTCACCATATCCTGCGTTATGTAGGGAGCGGGACCAGAGGCCCCGCAGGCTTCCCTGCACGACAAATGGCGCAGCGAGCAGGGTATGGTGCCGGCCAAGGCTCTCCCAAGAGTGGTGGAGCAGTTTGTGCGTATGAACACTCAGTCTCAGGAAGACCAGGAGGAGCAGCTGCCGGAGAGCTGGACCCCCGTGGAGGGGTGGGAGGATGTGGACGGTTCTCCCACCAGCACAGGAAAAGCCATGCAGCTGCTGCAGAGATGGAGCCCCGTGGAGAGGTGGAAAGATGTGGACGGTTCCCCAACCAGCACAGGCCGGAGAAAGCGAAGGTCGTTGCAGCCCTGTGGGCCGGGAGGTTCCTGCTCAGGCAGCCCGGATGCAGGACTTGTAGTCCCAGGAGGTAACGCTTGCTGAGTCCTCCGTGGGAGATGAGGGTGAGGTCAAGGTCGTCCCTCACCCCCAGGACAGCCCTGGTGAATGACTATGGACTATGGGGAATTGCCTTCCATCCCTAATTTAATGGACCGCTTGACTGTTTGTTTGGGAACTGTTGTTAGTGGAACTGGGGATATTTGCTTTTGTCTCTTGACTGGCCGCCATTGAGAATATGTAAGCACCTTGATTGTGAGTCGCTGTTGTTCCAGCAGGGTACCCTGAGAGGCACAGAGAGAGTGGCAGTGCCCTGAGAGCCCTGGCTGAGTCCAGGAAGTCTGGCTGAGCCCTGAAGATACCCTGGCTGTGCCCAGGAAGTCGGGCTGTTCCCAGAGAGAGTGGCAGTGCCCTGAGAGCCCTGGCTGAGTCCAGGAAGTCTGGCTGAGCCCTGAAGATACCCTGGCTGTGCCCAGGAAGTCGGGCTGTTCCCAGAGAGAGTGGCAGTGCCCTGAGAGCCCTGGCTGTGTCCAGGAAGTGTGGCTGTGCCCACAGAGAGTGGCAGTGCCCTGAAAGCCCTGGCTGAGTCCAGGAAGTGTGGCTGTGCCCACAGAGAGTGGCAGTGCCCTGAGAAACCCTGGCTGTGTCCAGGAAGTGTGGCTGTGCCCAGAGAGTGGCAGTGCCCTGAGAAATCCTAGCTGTGCCCGGGGAAACTAGTGGTACCCTAAGAAGCCCAGGAAGTCTGGCCGTGCCCAGAAGTACTGGTGGTGCCCTGAGAAACCCTGGCTGTGTCCGGGAAGACAGGTGGTACCCCAAGAAGTCCAGAAAGTCTGGCCGTGCCCAGAAGCACTGGTGGTGCCCTGAGAAACCCTGGCTGTGTCCGGGAAGACAGGTGGTACCCTAAGAAGTCCAGGAAGTCTGGCCGTGCCCAGAAGTACTGGTGGTGCCCTGAGAAACCCTGGCTGTGTCCGGGAAGACAGGTGGTACCCTAAGAAGTCCAGGAAGTCTGGCTGTGCCCAGAAGCACTGGTGGTGCCCTGAGAAACCCTGGCTGTGCCCAGAGAGCCTGGCTATGTCCAGGATATTGCATTCACCTCCAGGCTCCTCGCACAGGGCCCCTCGCGGAAGACGCTTGTCGCGTAGATTGTGAGGCGAGAGCCTGTAGGGGTGGAGTGTGGGGGCAGAGCCCCAGAAAGTAGTTTACAGGCTCTCGGCCTCACGTGGAGGAGTGCTGGCTCGGGTAGTAGATGGCCGTCAGCTGTGGCTGATTGGCCGTCAGCTGTAGCCAGTTAGCCAATTAGCCGCCAATATAACTGCTGCGGATATGGAGGAGAGGAGAGGAGAGAGAAGGATGGGGGCTAGCACGAAGATGGCGGCTGGGCTGGCAAGCGTGGATGGCGGTTTGCGGACAGTGTGGATCCAGCCTCCAGTGAGAGTATAGTGCCGCCAGAAAGAATATAGTGGTATGACTCCCATACCTATGGCTCCGTGGGTGTTCCTTTTTGGCCTCACCATATCCTGCGTTATGTAGGGAGCGGGACCAGAGACCCCACCGGACGCCCCGCACGACAGTATAATTGCACTTTTAGCACCACCACCCACACACTTATGTCTATCCTGTCACTCACTCTTCGAGGAACTTGAGAGATGTTAGCCGCGCCCACTCCTGCTCCAATCCCAGGAACTTGGTGGACCTTAACTCCATCTCCCATAGTCGGCCAGCCCTCCATGTTCCCGCTCCTACCTCCTCTACACTGAGTTAAGTGTAGCAGTTGGGGGGCCGGCCCGGTGGCTCTTGCGGTTAGAGCTCCTTGCTCCTAACTCCGAAGGCAGACGGGTTCCCACATGGGCCAGCAGGCTCTCAACCACAAGGTTGTCAGTTCAATTCCTGGAGTTCCGCAAGGGATGGTGGGCTCTGCCCCCTTCAACTAGAAAACAGCAACTGGACCTGGAGCTGAGCTGCGCCCTCCACAACTAAGACTGAAAGGACAACAACTTGACTTGGAAAAAAGTCCTGGAAGTACACACTGTTCCCCAATGAAGTCCTGTTCCCCTTCCCCAATAAAATCTAAAACAAAACAAAACAAAAAACTATGATAAAAAAGAAGAGTAGCAGTTGCCACACACACACACACACACACACACACACACACACACACACTTCCGGCCCTGCCCGCCCTTCTTCCCCCAAGGATGTAATAATCAGTCCCGCCCCTCCAATTAACTCTTAATCCACTCAGCAGTTCCAGCCCGCCCTTCTGCCCGCTCTTTCCCTTTCTCCAACTTCCGGTTTGCCCCATTGGGGGACGCCCTCCCTGCTGGTCACGACTGTCTCCCGGCCTGAGTCGCCGCCCACGGAGGTGTTGGGCCCCTGCAACATGGAGTGTTCCACCTGAGGGCTCCGCCTGACTAGCTGCACCGCGGAGGCGAGGGCTCTTTTGCTGTCCGCGCTAGCTTCGCCTGCCACCCGTAGCTGGCCTGACAAGATGGCCGCTGCCTAGGAGCGGCCCGGCGCGGCACACCACGGGGGTGTCTGGGAATTGTAGTCCGGGCCGGCGCGGTGACGCATTTCGCCCCCGGCCTACGGGCGCCATTGTACGCTGCGCGCGGGTGAGTGCGGCGCGAAACTCGCGCCCGTCGGGGGCTGTGCGGAGCAGGCATTGCCTGCTGTCCTCCAGTCGAGGGGTCAGAAGGGGAGGTGTGGTCGGGAACTAGGGGCCCAGGGGGAAGACATCTCCCTCCTGGCGTGGACGTAGGCTTGGGGCTGGCCGATCCTCCCGGGCGTGTGCGGACCGAGGACGGGAGTCGACTCCCTCTCGGTGATGAAGATGGGCGGGGGTCTCCTGCCCTCCAGGTGTCTGGGAGTAGGTGGAGACAACGCAATCAGGGCGTTTTCCGAGGTGGGGATGGACTTGACATTCTCAGTTGATGGGGACGCTTCAGGGCAAAAGAGGGGGCGTTTCGGCGTAGCCCTCACGCCTCTCCCACCTCCCAAATTCAATCTTCTCAGGACTCTGCCCACCCCCACGAGACACGTCGAGGAGGAAGGTATGGCTTCCGGGCTTCCGGCGGCCTGGTTCCGTGTGAGTAGAGGCTTCTTTTGAGTTTCTGAGTGTTCCTCTGGATCTGGGGGCGGGGGTGGCCGCCAGGGGGTAGGACTCTCCCTGAGAAGCCCCCAGGCCTCAGGGCACCTCGGGGTAAGCAGAGGGACTGGCTGGGCATTAAGAGACCCTGATGGACGGAGGAACGTAGGTTGCTTAGCTTTCCAAGGAAGTGGTTATTGTAGAGGTCAGATTATGTAGGGTTCTAACTTTCAAACTGGGGGGAGGCATTGACGGAGCTAAGCAGGGATCAGAGGTATATTTAGATTTCAGCAGTTACTCTGGCATCAAAGCTGAAGGTGACATGAGCTCAGTCACTAGGAGAAAAGGAGGATGGATCCTTGACAGGTGCAGGAAGTAGAAGCTGCGTGGGTAGGGGGATGAGGGTTTGGGTTTGAATCCGCTCACCAAATCCCTTAGTGGGAGGCATACACACTGACATCAGTGTTGGAATCCCCAGGTTAATAAGAAATAGAGAAATTTTCAGAAAATGAAGAACCTTCTTTAGCCTCGTGGTGTCCTCCTTTTTGTAGCCTGATAGGGTCAAGCTTGGGTTTGCTAAAGTTCAGACAAATGGAGGAACACAGGATGGGACACTTGGAATGCTCTCAGGTCATCTTGTAGACTGTGCCTTCGTGTGCTCAGTCAGCTTCCCACTCTTGTCAGCGTGGTTGAGGACGGGCCTTGGCTGAACAGCAACCTGTGGGTTTTAGGAACCAGTGACCTTTGAAGATGTGACCCTGGGTTTTACCCCGGAAGAGTGGGGACTGCTGGACCTTGAACACAAGTCCCTGTACAGGGAGGTGATGCTGGAGAACTACAGGAACCTGGTCTCAGTGGGTAAGGCTGGCCTCTATGTCAATAAAGAGCTGCGCTTTGCAGCACGAATGTGGTGCCACTGAAGTATGTGTCTGCTTGGGCTTGGGCTGCAGGGATCAGAGTGCAAGTGTCAAGGCCCTGACGCTTGCGAGAAAGGGCTTTACTTTGTACCAATGGGAAAAGGGCAACTTCACATACAACTTCTAAAGCTTAACCTAGTCCATCCCCAGAGGCTTTGAATACGAGGGAGGTGGATCTGCCAGGGGTGTTTTCAGCGGTAGTAGTGGATGCTTACTGTTTTTGTAACAAGAATTCCAGAGGACCTGCTGTTTGTCCGACGGCTCAGGAGTGTCATCATAGACCCTGATCCATTCCATCTGTCTGTGGTTAGTGTGAACTTTTCCATTCTTAAATTAGTACCTGTGTTATTGTGGCACCCAGCATCCAGTATCACGTCCATGTTAAAAGCAGAAAGGAATCTGGACGGTACAGCCCTGGCTAATGTTCTTTTCACAGCTGTGAAAGAACAAGAAAGAAAAAGCCCTAAGGCTCCCACTGACAGACTTTCCCTTTGAGTCTTACTGGACAGAACTGGGTCCCACTGCCACCTTTACCAGCAAGGGAGTCCAGGAAAGCAAGCAGCTGACAAAGGGGATGCCCTAGACCAGAAGTAATGCCCTAGGAGGGGACAGCATGTGCCGCAGCAGGAAAGCATTTCTTCCCGAACACAGACCCCCCAAAGCCCTGTCTCTTTTCCCTTGGGCAGAACATCAGCTTTCCAAGCCAGATGTGGTGTCTCAGTTAGAGGAGGAGGAAGAGCTCTGGTCGGTGGAGAGAGGAATTCTTCAAGACACCTTTTCAGGTGAACGTATTGCCAGTGGCAGGTTGGCAATAGGGGCTCCCTCACTTTGCTCCACTCATTGTCTACTGCCCTCCCCTTGTGTAATCACCAGTAACTAGTGTCTCTAGCCAGACTTTTTTTTTTTTTTACATGTATATAAATACAGACTTCCCCAACTTCACAATGTTTCAACTTTACAGTGGTACAAAATTAGTACCCATGCAACCATTCTGTTTTTCCCTTTCAGTACAGTATTCAACAAATTACATGAGATATCAACACTTTGTTATCAAGTAGGCTTTGTGTGAGATGATTTTGCCCAGCTGTAGGCTAATTAATGTAAGTGTTCTGAGCATGTTTAAGGTCTGCTAGGCTAAGCAATGATGATGGTTGGTAGGTTAGGTGTATTAAATGCATTTTCAACTTAACATTTTCAACTTACGATGAGTTTATCAGTTTGTAACCCCATCACAAGTCAGTTTAGTTCACTTTTTTACATAATTACACATATTTTCATAAGTTTATGATGGACCATTTGCATTTTTTCTTTTGTGAGTTCATATATTCTATATATGTTATGGATGTTAATATTGCAAATATCCCAGACCAGCATTTATTTTTTAATCTTTATTTAGTCTCCATAAAGTTTTATGATTTCAGGAATTTAAAATTCCTGTCTTAATTCCTATTCTAGATTTTGTATCATATATTAGCAGATTGTACAAATACTCTTATATTGTAGTATTCTTTTGTTTTCTGTTTAGCTGTTCCATTTATTTGGTGTTTCTTCATGTATATGGTGTGGGGCACAAGTTCTGTCAACCCATTTCTGACTAGGTTCTTCCACTTATTAGAAATACGTCTTGATCGTGGACTGAATTCCCTCAGCCATCATCAAGTGCAGGCCTCCCACTTGGCCCCTCCCTTGATCTCTGTCTCAGAGTAAACCCCATATTGCTGTAGTTACTGTAGCTTTCTAACAAATTTGGATAAATGGTAGTTCCTTTCACTATTAAAAAGTGTATATTCCTAGCTGTTGTAAACCACCTAGTTTGCCAGATGAATACTTAGCCTCAGTTTGTCAGGGTTCATTGAGAAAAATCCTTGTTAGAATACGTATTACGTTTGATTGGGTTTAGAAATTCCTTGATGCACAATTGGTCTGTCTGGTAAAGTTTTGGCACAAGGGCACAAAGGGGTGTGCTTGCCCCACTGCTGTGTCCAGCCTCGCAAGGATTGTTCAGCTCTTGTAGCTGCTGTTACTGCTTAGGTTAATCCTTCTTATAGGCTTGCAGCCTTGTTCCAGATGAACCCGCCATGCTGCAAAATCTTTCCATAATGTCCTCAGTATCCTCATTTTATAGCAAGAATAAAGGAGGAGGCAATTGTATGCATTTTTTTGTTACTACTTTTGGGCAATCACGTGAATGCATTCACCACAGCTGGTACTTCCAAAACTTTGGATGCTTTCCCTCACCTTTGTTCTTTGTGCTTTAATGCAAGTGGCACTGGGATCACCTGCTTATGGTAGCATGCAGCTGTGAAACCTAAACCTGACCCCGTCTTTGGTGCCGACCTTCTCCTGTTCATCACTACATAGATTGCAGTCCCCGTACTCTTTTACTCTTTTTCTGGACTTCATGTTTCAAGTTGATGGCTCAGCATTAATGCTTTCTGTTTTTTTCCATATTCAAATTCATCCCTTTCATTCCCTACGTTGAAAACCTCCCTTCAAACCATTAGCACAGGTCACTGAACTCTGCCTCACTTGGAAGGTCTCCAGCAACACAAGTGCTTTGCACCTGCCTACCATGGTTTCTCTTCCGTGTGGTTGCTTCCCTTGATCCAGCCTCTTAATGTCCCTTCCAGTCTTTATGCCTCTGGCTGTGGCAGGTGTGTGTCTCATCCTCCCTGGAGTTTAAGTCCCATGTCCTGTGGGGGCAAACCTTCTGGCCATGCACTTCTGGACGATCTAGTAGTTTCCTGAATGTAGCTGCCATGGGGACATTGGGTGCCTGTGGTTTTGCACATCTTGGGAGAGCTGACTTGACAGGTGACAGGAGATTCAAGGGTGGTGCTCCAGAATGAGACCATGTGCATGGAGGTTTATCAGGACACTCTTACAGGCCTGAGGTGACAGGTGCCTGATTCATCTATGCTCTGTCACACAGAGTCCTTTGTGTGATGTATTCCCTCCATGCCTTCCATTCTTTTGTGCCTCAATAACCTTGAAGATCTCTGTGGATGGTCTCTTGTTCCATGCATTATATTAAGCTGGTAGTAAACCAGAGACCCAGCATAATCACTGCCACTGTAGACTTTGTAGTCTGATAGATGGCAACCTCCGACAGAAAGCTACATTGTTGTTCCCGTCTAAACACAGATAAGTAGGGGCAAGCACTGATAAGGAAAAGAGCGTAGTGTAAAGCAGGAGCAGTGGCAAATGTCTCAAGATGATGTGGTCAGGGGACACTGCAGGGGTGAGATTGAAAACAATTCCTGAAGAAAAAGAAGTCTGCAGATGTGTGAACGTGGTGGTGAAGAGATTTTCCAGGCACGGAGACATTGTTTGGTGTGACTGAGAATGGAACAAGCTTAGCATATTCAGGGCACAGAAAGTCACCCAGTGGGTGGGGACGAGGTCACTGAGGTGTATGCAACTTAAGTTTGGAAGAGGACATAGGGCTTCCACCGTAAGGGGAGTTGATTTTCATTGAGCAGGTGTGTGGTGTGGCTTTTCACAGCTCATTCTGGGTGCTTGTGAAAAAAGAACACTGGTAGGGCACAGATGAAAGCAGGCAGCGGGCATGGTAATGGGAAGAGGTGATGATACCTGACCTGAGGGAGTGGTAGCAGACTTCTCCCCACTCAAAGGTGGATTCAGTGGGACTAGGTGAGTTATTGACCAAGAGGGCAAAAGAGAGAAAGCTGCCAACAATCTCTAAGAGGTGAAGGCTTCCAGGCATTTCCTGTGACTGTTACATATTTACTACATAAATTCTTTTTCTATGTATCAATATCTCATTTTAAAAATGCAATAAGAAAAATTACTAACCCTGAATTTCTGGTGTTAGGGAGTTACATGGAGGAGTCTGGCAAAGGCATAGTTTTTGAAGGGTGGAAATAGAGGTTTTGTTTTATTTGTTATGTTGAAATAATTTTGCAAAGACTTACATGAATAGTACAAAGAACTTAATAACTTCCACCTAGATTCAGGAGATTGGGATTGTCCCATGTCCTGACCTGTTCTGTTAATGAGGAATGAGAGGGGACTAAGGAACATCTGAGCAGAGGCTGTGGAGCCAGCTGAATGCACTTGTCTGGACCTCAGCAATCATAGGCATTTGGAATGGTATGCTTGAGTGTTACATGAGACAGCCATCTCCTGCAATGGTCTCTCTTCCCATACTGGAGTGGCTGTGCCTCTGCTTCAGGCGGAGAACTGGGGCTGAATGGAAAGCAGGGCGTTTCTGACACAACTCAGTTTGCATGCCTCTTCGGCTCTCCATGATAGTGACAGCAGCAGCATTGGCATTAGCTGAAGTAAAGGAAACTGGGTAAACGCTTAAGACAGATGGCATTCATCTTTAAGAAGGCACTGATTTGGAAGGATGCTGTGAAGATAAGGAATGTGGAGAAATGCTTGACAGCACTCAAATCTTCAGCCATCACTTAGTGTTCTTTCAGGAAAGTACTTCCATACATGTGGTTCAGGTAGAAAACTTGAGACATAATCTATTTAATCATTAGGATAGCAATGGCGTGAAGACAGTATTTTGAAGGTCATGATTGTAGGAAAGCCTGTCAAGAAATTAAGCAGGAGCTTAATTGAGCCCAACAACTATGACCATGGCAACTCTCAAAGTAGTACCAACATTAGTAGAAAAAAAATAACATACAAGAAGGAGATAATTCTGTTGGGAGGAAGAGAAGGAAATCCTCCTCTAGATTCCATCCTTTATGTAGCCTGAGAGAGGACTCACATGGGGAATAGGAAAGCAAACATGGGGAATAGGAAATCAATCAATTTGTACAAAGAAAGGATAGTTCATTCAAGAACAAGACTGAATGTTTTTAGTGTGAGAAATCCTGTTTTCAGCTCAGCTTGGCTCTCTTTAAGAGAGGGATCACACAGGAGACTAACATGCAAAAATCTGGAATGGAAGAAGTCCTTTTCATGAGTGTTTCAACATGAGAACTCAAAACAAGGATGAAATCCCTGGAATCTGATCATAGTAGAAAAGGCTTCTGGCCTGATTCAATCTGACTTGGAAGAATTCATACTGGATCAAAAATGTTCCAGTTGTTGACTTTGGAAAAGTTCTTACACCAAATTATTGTATCTGAGAACTCTGAAACCATGGGAATGTGACTGCCATGAAAAGGTGTCATGGATAGCTCTCTTACTCAGCATCACAAGTCATACTGGAGAGCCCCTGAATGTAATCAGTGTTAGGAAGGCTTCAGGAGTCACAACCCACGGTCATGAAGCCCTTCAGTAGGAGTCCTCAGTGTGCTCAGCATCAGAGGACTCATATGAAAGCAGACTCTCAATATAAGCTATGCAGGCAAATCATTAGCCTTAGCTCTTACCTTATTTGACAGAAATGACAATAACAAAAAAAAATTTTACACTGGAGAGAACCTCTTTGAATAAAAATGGAATGTTTGATCCTGTTCTTACATCAGATAAGTCATAAGGCAAACTACGTAAAACTTAGATCACATAAGTACACAAATAGAGTAAAATAGGCCGTATTCTTTTCCAATTTATTTTGTTATCTGACCTGAACATGTGAAATCACATGAGTGACAGCAAGCATCCTTATTTCAGTTTCCCAAGTATGTCCCCAGTTGCTAAGACAATGACTGAATCTCTAGCTCAGGAAACTTGAGTGAATAAGTGGTTGAAGAAATTGCGAGAGAAGAGGGCATCTTCAAAGAGACTCTGAAGACAAGGCCAGGCTTTGAAATGTGAGTAAGGGATAATAAAGGGAAATCTTGAGATAGTGCTGCAAAAAACTTTGAGAGGCTCACATTCTTGAGGACTAGGCCAAGAGTTTAGAATCTTGAGTGACTATCAAACATGCTTTAGCAGGAATCCAGCCTAGCACAGTGTGGTCACATACTGTGCAGTCTTTATTCAAAAACATTTTATGTTTGCTGTCACCTTCCACCCACACAGTTGTTCTCTAGGAGCCATGTAATCTTGATCCATCTATCTTGGGACCACGCTCCCTGGTATGCAGATGTAGTACCTAGGGTAATTTCAATGCCTGAAATGCCTTAACTATTGAATAGGAAGGAAAACAAATGAACTAATAATAATCATTTGACTCAAGCATTCTTTGGGGGGGGGGGAACCTCCAAAAGTCCTAAGGAAAAAGGAACAATGATAAGATCAGAGCAGGAATAAATGAAACAAATGGAGGGGGGAAAAATAATCCAAGAGCCCATTTTTTCTGGATAGAAAAATGCAAAACTAATTTTGATTAAATAGAAATAAGAGGTGTGGTAGACTTGGTGGGGTTATACTTTTTGAGGGATGTAAATGTCTAATCATTATGTTTTGTATACCTGAAGCTAATAAAATAGAGGCAAGCTAGAAATCTACATGGGGTTGGGGGGGAAGACTCTAAACAAATATTTACCAACACACATAGTTGTTTTCATTACAGTACTTGGCACAACTGTTACAAAGAATGAGCCAGCTCTCCGTACTATGTGAAACAATCTCCAACATGTGTTTATCTTTTAACATATATCTTACATATATAGAGATGCACATAGCAGTTTTCCTTAAAAATATACACACAAACAAATATGAATGTCAATTGGTTATGACGGAGAATGTAGAAACTGATAGACTGTGATTGCCAACTGAGAAGGAAACTGGGTCGAAAGGTGACTTTCCATTTTTAGAGGTGCTGCCCCCAACTGTTCATAAAATGGAAACAGCTATCTCCCTCCTGCTGTGTCACCAGTTCTTGACACAGCATAGGTGCACAGTAATTACTCATTGAGTCTAGGAATTAACAATAAGATAGAAAGATCTCTGGAAAAGTGTCAAAATTAAATTTTTTAGAACAAAGTAGTCAGATGCATCTCAGTACGGACCTGGGCAGTGAATATTTTCCAGCTTGTTAGAAGGTAAGTTTCCATGGAACATGAACAGTTCAGTGATAGCAGAACACAGGCTGGCATGTTTACAGGTTTTTTTTCCGCAAAGTATACATAGCATTGTTCTCACCAAAGCACAAAATGAGAAAAATATTGAAAAGGAAGTACTTGTACCTCATAAGTGCAACCTTAAAATACTAATCTTCTGAAATAGTATTTGACACAGACGGAAGATTTTGTTACTAATACTCTTGAAATGGTACCTAAGAGTAAATTATTAAGGAATGAGCAGCTCTATTACAAGTTAGTGGGACATGGAACACTTGTATAAGTGTAAGTATTGACTTCTTTTGAGAACTTACAAAGTCTAGAAGTATGTGAAGTCCCTTGTTTAAGTCCTACAGTCATCCCAGCCATTTTATTGCTGCTGGAGCCATTTTACCTGTGGAAGCAGGAATTCAAGTCCCTAACCTGGCCCGTCTGGAAAGGAGCAGGTGGGGGTGTAAACTCGGTGTCTTACCTGGTGGCCTGCACTCCCTGCCACTGCTCAGGCTGCCAGGTAGATGGGAACTCGAGCAGCAGCAACCCTCCCATAATAATTTATACATGGTGTCATGGGGGGGCGTCCGGCGGGGTCTCTGCTCCCGCTCCCCACAAGAGAACGCAGGACATGGTGAGGCCAACAAGGAACACCCACGGAGCCATAAGTAGGGGAGTCATATCACTATATTCTGGTGGCATCCGCCTCTGCAATCCACTCTTGTTAGCTCAGCCACCATCTTCTTGCTAGCCCCCATTTTTCTGCTAGCGTAGCCACAGCAGTTATATTAGTGGCCAATGGCTCACTGGTTACAGCTGACGGCCAACTAGCCACAGCTGATGGCCATTTACTACCTGAGCCAACACCTTTCTATGTGAGGCCGAGAGCCTGGAAACTGCTTTCTGGGGCTCTGCCCCCACACTCCACCCCTACAGGCTCTCGCCTCACAATCTACGCGACAAGCGTCTTCCGCAAGGGGCCCTGTGCGAGGAGCCTGGAGGTGAATGCAATATCCTGGACACAGCCAGGCTCTCTGGGCACAGCCAGGGTTTCTCAGGGCACCACCAGTCCTGGGCACAGCCAGACTTACTGGGCTTCTTAGAGTACCACCAGTCTCCCCGGACACAGCGAGGCTTCTCAGGGCACCGCCACTCTCTCTGGGCACAGCCAGACTTCCTAGGCTCAGCCAGGGGTCTCAGGTCACTGCCACTTTCTCTGGGCTCAGCCAGGGCACTCAGGGCACTGCCTCTCTCTGGGCACAGCCAGACTTCCTGGACTTAGCCAGGGCTCTCAGGGCACTGTGCTGGAACAACAGCAGCTCACAGTCAAGGTGCTTACATATTCTCAATGGTGGCCGGTCAAGACACAAAAGCAAACATCCACCAGTTCCACCACATGGTGGTATGTTCCCAAACAAACAGTCAAGCTGTCCATTAAATTAGGGATGGAAGGCAATTCCCCATAGTCCATAGTCATTCGTCAGGGCTGTCCTGGGGATGAGGGACGACCTTGACCTCACCCTCATCGCCCATGGAGGACTCAGCAAGCCTTTCCTTCTGGGACTACAAGTCCTGCATCCAGACTGCCTCAGCAAGCACTTCCCAGCCCACAGGGCCACAACGACCTTTGCTTTCTCCAGCCTGTGCTGGTTGGGGAACCGGCCACATCTTTCCACCTCTCCACGGGGCTCCATCTCTCCAGCAGCTGCTCCTCCTAGTCTTCCTGAGACTGAGTGTTCATACACACAAACTGCTCCACCGCCCTTCGGACAGCCTTGGCCAGCACCACATCATGCCGACTATACCATGTGTCGTGCGGGAGACCCTGCTCGCTGCGCCATTTGTCATGGGGGCGTCCGGCGGGGGTCTCTGCTCCCGCTCCCCACAAGAGAACACAGGACATGGTGAGGCCAACAAGGAACACCCACGGAGCCATAAGTAGGGGAGTCATATCACTATTCTCTGGCAGCATCCGCCTCTCTGCAATCCGCTCTTGCTAGCTCAGCCACCATCTTCTTGCTAGCCCCCATTTTTCTGCTAGCGTAGCCACAGCAGTTATATTAGTGGCCAATGGCTCACTGGTTACAGCTGACGGCCAACTAGCCACAGCTGATCGCCATCCAATCACAGTTGATGGCCATTTACTACCTGAGCCAACACCTTTCTATGTGAGGCCGAGAGCCTGGAAACTGCTTTCTGGGGCTCTGCCCCCATACATGGACACAATTACAGTGCTGGTGAGATTTCCTGGAATTTGACAGAAATTCCTTCAAGGCACTTACAAGCTGTGTTGAGTGAACAAATGCTGCTTCAAACTGCCAAGTACTGTTGTAGGGCTGGGTCACTGGTGAACAGTGTGGTAAGGCCCCTGTGTCATTGGGTCCCCATTCATTCCAGAGCAGCCACTAGCATGTGTGGCTGATTAAATTTAAACTGACTAAAGTGAACATTGTTCAGTTCTTAGTCGAATTGGCCATCTTTCAAATGTTCATTGGTCACCTGCACCTAATGGCTACTAAGTTGGACAGATGTAGAACACTTCCTTCAATGAAGAAAGTTCCACTGGGCACTGCTGCTCTGAGAAGGTGGAGGTGACTAAGTAAATTAATGAACCAGATACTTTGAGATGGCAATCAGTGCTATGAAGAGAAATGAAATGGGATGTCCTGGGGGAAGTGGGGAGGCGTGGGAGGACAAAACTAGTTTAGATCTGGGCAGGAAGATAGCTCTGAGGTGAGAGCTGAATGGGGAAGGGGAACCAGGTGAAGATGTTGCAAAGACCTCTGGGAGAGACTTGGGTATGTCTGAGGGAATGTAAGATGGTTGCTATGGGTGCCTTTGGTGTAACAGGAATAAAAGAACAGGGCTTGGATCCTAACCGCTGTGTTCCCCCAGATGTAGCCTTAGCAGGGTTCCTAGCCTCTCCCAGCATGGATTGTCTTTGTCTAAAGGTTGGATGCTGCTGCTTACGGGAACTGGTAGTGTGAAGCTCAGGTCCTGGGGAGCCCTCCATGAAATGACAGCTACTGTTATTTATTTGAAGACTTTGCCTGGGCCTGGCTTTGGGGTTTCCGATGCACAAGACCCAGCTGACAGCCTCAGCAGTCCCGTGGGGGTGACACTTAGAAGGCAGTGCATCAGGGTGCCCAGCAGAGCTGAGGAGTGAGTGATGGGGAGAGGAGGAGGGTGGGTATAGAGCTGGGGGCACTCTGGACAAAGAGGAAAGAGGATGGGGGAGCTGAGGGAAGCACTCCTCCTGACGCTACCCACTACAAGTTCTTAAAAGGTTGTCGTAGTTACCATTTGTGGACTGGTAGCCCCAGTATACTTCGATAGTCGATCAGCATTCACTAGGAAACTCTTGAGCACCGAGGGAGACTAAGCTTAGCCTCAAGAGAAGCAGCAGAGAGAAGGAACACGAGAGAAGGAAACAGCAGCTCCTATCAGCCTTCACTAGGTGCTGTACCTGGCATTTAGGTATCTAATCACAGAGTTAGGAAACCTCGTCCAAAAGTTGAATTTGTGTAACAAGACACTAGAGAAATAAGGAGTTGCAGGTGAGTGAACTACATTGCCCAAATTCCCCCAGGGTCATTCAGCAGGTGAGTTGAAAGCCAGTATAGGTGGTCCGCAACTTAAATGTTTCGACTTTATGATGGTACGAAACTGTACTCCAAATTTATAATTTTGATCTTTTCCTGGGCTAGTGATAGGTGGTATGATACTCTTTCTTGATGCTGGGCATTGGCAGCGAGCTGCAGCTCCCAGTCAGGCATGCGGTCACGAGGGTAAGCAACCGATTCTCCAAAGTGTTGCTTTGTATTTTTACATCCCATTATGCCTACAAAATGCCCATCTCTCCTGCTTCTGCTAAGAATTGGAAGGCAATAACTCTTGATATGAAACTCAAGATAACTGCCCAGCTGTAGGCTAATGTGTTCTGAGCATTTAAGGTAGGCTAGGCTAAGCTCTAATGTTCAGTAGGTTAAATCAATGAAATGCATTTTTGAATTAACGATATTTTCAATTTACGATGTGTTTGTGAGGTTTTAAGTCAAGGAGCGTCTGTACTTGGAGCTGCAGCTAATAGGGATTATGCAGCCCAGGCAGGTGAGTGGGTCAGTGAATCACAGCTATGCCCCAGTGACGTGAGGATCCTGTTCTAACTGCCAGCGGGTAAACTTACGGGCTTCCATTTTCTACCTTAGAGGGCTTGGAATGGTCCAAAGGATGAGTTTTTAGAGGACTGAGGTGCCTAGAATGACTTTTACCCACCAGCTTCCAGGCTCGTGGCACATTTCATTTACTGCACAGCACCCAGTAGGCGCGTTATGATGACTGCAGAACCTGTGTTGCCCTAAAGAGCTGCTACAGCAGGGAGAGCTGTGTTGCAGCTCCCCTGGGCTGTCTGCACCATAACGATTGGCAGTTACTGACATCCAAACCCAGAAAGGCTATATGACTTAAAACAGTAAGAGTTAACATTTTGAGCATTCAAGATTTTGAGAAACCACCTTGGTGTCCCCAAGGATAAGAGGAGGAACTAAATACATGATCAAGATTAAAGGAGAAATTAGTAAATTAGAAATGGAGTGGGGTAGAGGGAGTGGACTAGAATAAAAAGAACAACAGTTATTTGAAGGGAGAAAGCACTAAATAAAAACCCCTCTGATTAACCAAGGAGTACAAAAAGTTTAGAAATTAGAAAGCAGTGAAGCAATACAGAGAACTAAGATTGTTTTCAAGTGTCATGCAAGATTATTACTCAAAATGGTGCCTGTGGTCCAGCACGGAGCCGCTGGGGAGCCCCCACATAACCCCATATTCATATCCGGGGACTTGTCAGGCGTCTGGGACTCCGGTTAATTCCTTTTCCTGGCTTCCCGAGTTACCTGAGATGGGTGAATTTCAAGCCTTAAAAACTTTAATTGAAAGAATAAATGAACTATGATTTCAAATCAAGTATTTGGATGGGGGGGGGAACCCCAGAAGTCCTAAGGACAGGAAGGGAATTAAATACTAAAGATAGCAGCAGATAAAATTGAGTTAGGAAGGGCAGGCCCCCAAATTTAACTAATTCAAAAGCTTATTTGGGGGGAACAGGTTGGAAATGGGAGATCAAACGCCTGTAATAATTCTTACCAAGAAAAAAGGACACTTTAAACGTCGGAATGACTGACGATGGCTGAGAATTACTAACTTAGCTCAGGACCTGTTTTGCAAGCCGGTACGCCCAAGGCCAACCTGGGGCGGCCCCACCCTGCGCTGGGCGAGTCCTCACCCCGAGCCAAGTCTGTTCCCGCGCGCGCCAGCGGTTTCCAACACCTATTAAGTCTGTGCAACGATTAACACCGGAAATCACGAACAGGCCAGGTTTGTGGGGACATCCGGAGGAGGAAGGAAGACAGGAAGCCCTGCGGGAACCGGGGTAGAATTTAGGAGGGGAAGCGGGGCGAAAATGCATTAGTATTCCCGTGCTCGTTGCTTTAGGGGAAAATGACCGCGCTCGCGCACCTCGCATGGCCCAAAGGGAGGGACTTGCAGTTCCGGGAGGTGTGCGCGGAAGCTCCACCTGCTCCATCGCGGAGGGTGGGGTGGGGGCCCTCTAGGGAGGTGACAGGCGCTGAGGCTGCTGGTGCCCAGCGCTCAGCAATTCACTAGGCTGGGTCTGGACCACACCCTAAGCCTCAACGTGCGGCGCCGGAAGTCCGCGCTGCGGAGGCTCCTGGGAGTTGTAGTACGCCGTCGCTGGGCGCGTGACGCACTTCTGAGCCGGCCAGAGGCGGGGCGTTGCTCTCGTCTGGCGGGCGGGAGCAGCCGTGAGCTACTTGGTTCTGAACGCCCAGCTTCCCAGAGCCGTTTGAAAATCGCGCCACGGCAGAGCCAGCGGGTGCTTGAGGATACAGACACCGAGGAACACGTACGGGCGTATTGTGGTCAGGTGGCTGCTGCTCTTGATTTTTTTTTCTTTTTTAACGCAGCCGCAGGTGCTCCTCACTAATGATTTCCTGCCCTGCGTTTTTTTTACTTCACATGGCAGGAACTTCACTATGTCATTAACAGTCACTAAAACCAGTGTAATTTTTAATGCTTACGTGGGAATCTTTCACAGTTTTCCTGAACCGTGTTTTAACACTACCTGTGTTTTCCAGTGTTGCTCCGTCCTTGTGCATACGTTGCTCACTCAGGAAGTGGGTGTTGTGGAAATGAACCCCACCCAAATAAGGACACCCAGAGCCCGCTGTAGCAAGGGGTTCAGCCACCATCCCTTGTGTTTGGTAGAGACTGTAAGGCAGGCAGGGAATGGGGCGATTTATAGTGAAAATAGGAAGGTTCTAATTGGAGGTTATGAGCTGGAGGCAAAAAAGAGAAACGGAGTCATTAGCCAACCGTTTGGGCTTGTTGCCACAGAGGTTGTGGGACAGAGTTCCATTGTCATGTGGTCTGGCTTTTGTCTCTCTGAATATTCATTGGCTAGGTGTCTCTACATCTGTCTTCCTCTCCAGATAGCTCCCTGACCATGGGTGGAACTTGATGAAAGTCCAAGGGCATTCGATGCAAAGGCTTTGAGTTCATGCTGTAAGTTCCTTTGCAGGTAGAGTTGTGCTAACCACTTACACTCACAACAGCAAGGGTCAAAGTGCAGATTTGCTTTTGACATCAGCATGCCATTTCTGTTTTTATAAAACTATAAATCTAATTGGGAGTAAACCAGCATTCATTGTTATTAACGTTGTAAACTAGGTTCCCAGATCCAGTTCCATAGTAGGGCAGGGAGCGTTTTCCCACACCAACAATTTTCAGACACCAGCAAGGTCTCAACTCAATCCTGACGCTATCTACCCAGAGATGGCATCAAATTCCACAGATTAAGCGTTTAGTCCTACAAGACACATTCTTCAGATGCCGGCCCAGGCTCTGTGCTTCTGGCCAGCTGGATATAGATTGGCGGTTCCAATGACCCCCTCCAACTCAGAATACCGTTCGTAAGTCCACATTGTTACCTGCACTTCTGCCCCACTGGGTATAAATCAGAGGTTCCCACACCCCCTCCTTGGGTTCAATTAATTTGCTAGAATAGGTCAGAGAAACGTGTTACTTGGCTAGATCACTGTAAAAGGATATAAATCAGAAACAGATGAAGAGGTACACAGAACAATGTATGTGGGAAGAGGCACGTAATTTCCATGCCCTCTCCAGACACACCACTCTCCCGGTATCTCCATGTGTTCACCAACTGGGAAGCTCTCCTAAGCCCATCCCCTGGGGTTTTCATACAGGCCTCTTATATAGGCATGATTGATAAAATCACCGGCTATTAGTAACTGATTCAATCTCCAGCCCTTCTTCCTTCCTGGGAGGTGGTGAGTGGGGGGACTGAAAGTTCCAACCCTCTAAATATGTAGTTGGTTGGGTCTCCTGGCAACCAGCCCCCATTCCTAGGTGCTTCCTAAAAGTCACCTCATTAACAAAACAAGACACTGGGAGCTGTGAGCCAGGAACTGTGGATGAAGATCTGATATGTATGAGAAATATATTTGGAGCTGTAGAGAGCTTTCTTATTTCCTATTGCTTAGTGCACTCTTCTTTGCATTTAGGGTCATCCTGGAGTTTTTCTGTTTAGTGGATGTTCTTGTGGACTTTATGCCAGGACCCAGAGCCCCTGCTTATCCCAGACAGTCTCATTCTTGGCCCCCACGGAGGCAGGATCAGGTTCTGTTCCCCTCTTGGCCACAGGCATATACAACACCAGGTCTCTTCTCAACCCCTATTTCCTCTTGTTTTTTTTTTTTTTCTTGCTGTATTGAGAATTTACATACTGTAAAGTTCACCCTTTGAAAGTGTATGATTTGGTGCTTTTACTATATTCATAAGGTTGTGCAATTATCACTACGATCTAATTTCAGAACATTTCATCACCCCAGAAAGAAACCACGTATCTATTAGTCATCAGCCCCCAACCCCCTCAATTCCTAAATCTCCTGAAAATCCACTAATTTACTTTCTGTCTCTTATGTATCTATTTTAAACATTTAATGTAAATGGAGTCATACAATGTATGGCCTTTGCGTCTGACTTCTTTCACTGAGCGTCGTGTCAAGGTTCGTCCATGCTGTAGCATGTGTTAGTATTTTGTTCCTTCTTATTGTCAAATAATATTCCCCGTTCTGTGGGTAGACCCCATTTTGTTCATCTATTCATCATTGGAGGAACATTTGTTTCCCCTTTTTGGCTATTGTAAATAATGCTTCTGTGAACATTCTTGTACATGGTTTTTGTGTTGACATATATTTTCAATTCTCTTGGATATATACTTAGGTGTAGAATTCCTGGGTCATAACATAACTCTATGTTTAACTTTTTTGAGGAACTACCGGACTATTTTGCAAGGTGGTGCAGCATTCTGTGTTCCTACCAGCAGTGTATGAGGGTTCCAGCTTTTCCATATCTTCACCAACAGTTGTTACTGTCGCTCTTTGACAATAGCCTTCCTAGTTCACATTCTTTACGTCCTGTTATGTGAGGTGGTTTGCATTCCGAGGTGGCTAATGATGTTGAGCATCCTTTCCTGTGCTTGTTGGTCATCTTGTCTTGCTCTTCTTTTGACTTACAGGGTGTCCTGAGGCTCCGTTGGACCCTCAGCTGGGTCCTCTTCCTGCTGGGGATCCCCTGATGAAGATCAAGGTTGTTGAAGTTCTCACACTGAACCAGGAGGTAGCACGTTCTCGGAATGCCCAGATCCGGGCCCTCTATTCTGAAGATGAGGGCCTGAGCCCAGAGGTCCTCAGGGAGCCCACTCAGCGGCAGGGTAGGCATCCAACTGACCCCGAGGGTGCTCGCCAGAAATTCCGGGGGTTCCGCTTTGAGGAGGCAGCAGGTCCCCGTGAGGCGCTGGCCCGGCTGCGCGCACTGTGCCGTCAGTGGCTGCAACCTGAGGTGCGCTCCAAGGAGCAGATGCTGGAACTGCTGGTGCTGGAACAGTTCCTGGGCGCTCTGCCCGGACAACTGCGGGTGTGGGTGGAGTCACAGCACCCAGAAGACTGCCAGGAGGCAGTGGCCCTGGTAGAGGATGTGACCTGGATATCTGAGGAGGAAGGTGAGTGCAGTGGAAGGGTGGGGGGGTAGAGGGTCACTGCTGTGGGGTCATCATGGAGGATGGATGGAGAAGGGATTATTACGGCCACTACATCTATGCCAAGGGCATCTGCCTCCCCCATGTGTTCCTGAATCAGAGCTTCAGACTCTTCCACGCTGGCATACCTGCCATGGCCCCAAGATCAAGGGCTGTGAGAGTGGCTTCATCCCTGGACCCCTTTGTGGAAATGGAAGGTCTTGGGCCCCACCTCAGCACCACTGAAACCCTTGGCTGGAGCCGGATAACAGCATTCTTTAGCCCTCCATCCACAGGCTTCTGATGGAAGCTAATGAATAAAGTGCTTCATTTTCATCCCTTTGGGATTCTTGCCACCACGAGCCAATAGAAACCCTGACTTCAGTCACACAGGCATATTTCTGGGATGCCTTCTAATGTACACACTCGGTGAAGGCTGTGGATAAAGTGGTGACCGAGACACACAGGATTCATGGACTCATAAGCTCAACAAATCTTCGGTCTAGCAGGAAAGACGGGAATTTGACAAATGTGTATGAGACAGTGGTGGGTTTGAGAGGAACTTAAGGGTGTTGGCAGTGGGGCCCGTGGAAGCCAAGTAGCTGGTGTGGAGTGGAGCTCAGGATGGAACAGGAAGGATGTGCCAAGCAGGGGAAGCATTACCTGTAAGGCCCAAGATGGCAATGGTATATTCAAGAATCAGAGAAATTGGGTAGGTCTGTACTAGAAGGGAGCAGACGGCATGGCTGGCAGGGACCTTGAGAAATAAGAGTCTAAAGTAGTGGGAACTGGTCCGAGTTCTAGGGACAGGTGGCAGGATCGCAACATGCTGTGGATGGTGGGCCAAGGACAGGGGCAAGACTAGAAGTAAATGCGCCATCCAGAGCTGTGACCATACCCCCTGAGAGGGGTGGCAGCAGTGGGGGCTGGGCAAGTACGAGTATGGGATGCATTTGGAAGTCAGACTCCATGAGGCTTGATTTCTGTGAGGCTGAGTTCCATGGAGCAGACACTTCTTTGCTAATCTCCACTGCCCACCCAGCATCTGGGTTCCCTGAAGATGTTTTTCAGTGAATGAATAATTGATTGACTTTTGTGATTGAGGGGGAAGGTGCAGGGCAGATTGATAGAATAGGGCTTCAGGCAGAAGCAAGTGTTGCAGGGACGGGGCAGGCAGCAACAGGAGTAGTCTGATTCTCATGCAGAGTCTGGGTGCTTCTGTCAGCAGGATAATGGCCCCCAAATGTGTCCACGTCTAATCCCTTGAACTGTGACTATGTCATTTCGTTTGGCAAAAGGGACTTTGCAGGTGAGATTAAGTTAAGGATCTTGAGATGGGGAGAGTTTCCTGGGCTGTTTGGATGGGTCCACTGTCAACACAGCGGTCCTTATAAGAGGTAGGCAGGAAGGTCAGAGTTAGATGTGACATGATGACAGAAGCAGGAGAGATGCAAGGAAAGGGCCATGAACCAAGTATCTCAGGCAGCCTCTACAAACAGAAAAGGCAAGGAATATCCTAGAGCCTTTGAAAGCAACATACCATGTTGCCCTGAAAATAAGACCAAGTCTTATATTTTTGCTCCAAAAGACGCATTAGGGCTTATGTTCAGGGGATGTCATCCTGAAAAATCATGCTAGGGATTATTTTCCGGTTAGGTCTTATTTTCGGGGAAGCATGGTAGTCCTGCTAACATCTTGCTTTTAGCCCTGTGAGGCTTGTGTCAGACTTCTGAGCTCCATAACATAGCAAATTTGTGTTATTTTGTGCCTCTGTTGTGGAAGTTTGTTAACAGCAACAATAGGAAACTAATACAGGTGCCAAGGAAACCATTGTTGAGCTCGTGAAAGTAAGTCCATCCTGTGTGTGACATCTTGGGGGTGAATTAAGTCAGCATTACAGAGGACAACAAGAAGAAGCCTTCCAGAGAACCCTGAGAATCCTGCGTTTGTGGTCAGCATGTCAGCTAGAACTCTTGGGTGTGACTACCACAAAGCCTTGCACAGAATGGTCCAAGGGACAAGGAGAATGTATTGAGAAAGTCCCAGAGTGGTCTAGCTTCAGGAATGGCTGGACCTGGGGGCTCTAATAGTGTCTGTAGGACTGGTCCTCTCTGTGTCCCACTGCTGCCAGCCTCTGCTGGCTTCACCCACAGGCAGGCTGTCTCCATGTGGGACGTCCCCACATGGAATCTCTTAAATGTTCCTACAAAGCCTCTTTGGCTCTCGTTGGCCCCGTGTTCATCTTTGATGCAGTCATTGTGGCCGGGGGGAAGCAACAGACTGGTGGGCCAGCCTGGGTCACATCATGTGCCCCTTAATAGTGAGGGTGGAGTCATCATTATAGAAGCCCATGGACCATGTGGGGACATGTGAGGAAACTCGGACATGAAAGAACCGGGGTTGAGAGGGCGAGGCCAGGAAAGGCTGTTTGCTGAGGTGGAGCAGACTTGGTAAAATTCACATCAGGATGGGTGTACCTGGAGAGTGGGGTTGGTCCTGGAGGCCAGGGCAAGTCCCACCTTGCCCCCCATAGTGACAGGAGAGGGGGTAGACTTGGAGGCCAGAAATGGGGTCTTTTCCTCTGAGGAGGTATGAGACCAGCTGCTGAGGCAAGTGTGAAGATGAGGTGGCTGCCTCAGGAAGGACTGACGGGGTCCAGGGTTCTCAGCAGTCGGGGCACCTGTACCCTGTGGGTGTCAGCTCTCCAGGTGTGGAGATTTAGGCATAGGCTGTGTGGAGCAGCTGGCCTTGTGAGGAGAGGGGGCCACAGCAGGATGAGATGTGTGTGCAGGCCTTGTGCATCCGAGACGTGGGCTGGCCTTGTGTTGATCACATTCAGCCGATCCCTTATATTGACATGTGCTCCCAGTGTCGACCGCCCAGGACCCTACCTGCTCTCTGGAGACCACAGCTCAATGGAAGGAAAAGGAGGAGAATGAGACCTCCTGGCCAGCAAAGGCACTGTCTGAGGTGAGTGGGGAGTGTCACCCTCTCTGATCACAGTATCCCCTGTGAGGTAGGCCTATCCCTCAGGCCACTAGGGCCGTGCCTTTCAGAACTTCTGAGCCTGAAAGGCAGGCCTGCCCTCCAGCCACGTGGCGTCATTAGAAGACAAGAAAGGGCAGTGACTGGGACTCCAGAAATCTGGAGGCAGGATGGTGTTTACAGACATTTGGAGGTGGGGCAGCCTCAGCCAGGAGCAAGCAGGCCCATCTGGATCTTGTTAGAACGAGAGAGACCCTCATCCTTCAGAAATGAACACTTAGCTGTTTATTACTGAGAGTTTGGAATTTCCTTCAAAGTAACCCAGAGCTGGGGCATGGACAAAACAGGACTGTTGAGGCTCGGTATGACCAAGCCATGGTATGTATGTGGCACTAGTCAGGGCTGCTTCTGCTGCAAGTGGTTTACAACTGGCTCAGGCATAGGAGTGCATATACTGGCTCTTCTGGCAAGGCTGTATCAGGGGTTCCTGGGTAATGGGAGGATGCTCTCTCCAGCCCGTCTTGTGGCTCTGCCCCTTGTGGGCAAAATACCTCTCCGATCCAAGCAAAGGACGGTAGGAAGGCCTCTTCCTCCTGGAGTCCTGGTCAGCTCCTTAGAAAGTACTGATAATGGCCACCTGGGTGACTGCCCCACCCCCAAGCAGCTCCTGATGCACCACATGGAGCGGGGCTGTGCCCAGGAGGGCCATCTCCTATGGGGAGTTGTGTGGAAAGGTGAGCTGGATACTGGTGTGGGTCGGGTGGAGGCAGTGTGCCTGCGGCACTTGCAGCTCTTAGTGAAGTAGGGACTCTTTCTCCAGACTGGGCCACAGACTTGTTTTGTGAGAAGAGCCCCATTGGACCTCTAATGGCCCCAGTCAGTATTTCTAGCACACCTCCAAAGCAGAGGTACCCCAACACAACAAGCTGTCCGAATGTCCTAACCAGCCTGTCTTCTGTCCCCTTGGACAACTCCCTGACCCTTCTGAGCGGTCACACAATGTGTGACATTGCAGGAACCAGTGACCTTTTTGGACGTGGCTGTGGATTTCAGCAGGGAAGAGTGGGGGCTGCTGGACCCAACACAAAGGACCGAGTACCATGACGTGATGCTAGAGACCTTTGGACACCTGGTCTCCGTGGGTAAGGCCTTGCCCACGCAAGCCACTCCACACTTTTAGGACAGGGGCACCCTGGGGGCCCTGAGTCAGGCTTTGTGTCTTCTCTGCGCTCAGCATGAGGACTGAGCATGCCCTCAAGAGTTGTGTTCCCATCCAGGGCCTTGAACCAGCACTGTGGACCTGGAGGAGTGGTTGCATGGACAGAGGCAGCCTCAGTTCCACTAAAGGGACTGATTTGCTGTCCACCCTGAGGGTGCATGAGAGCAGGAACTCGGAGAGCTCGGACATCACTCCCAGCCCTCGCCCCAGCCCGTGATCACCAGTGTCAGTGTCCTCCCTGTATTGTTTTGCTGCTTTTCAGTCTCTCCCCAGGTTGCATGACTGTACTTGGGGAAAAAATGTCCAACTTTTGAATAGTTAATTATATCATACTATCAACCCACTTTAGTGTTTTCTCCCTACGGAATCCACAACTTTTGGTTTCTTCCAGGGTGGGAGACTACACTGGAAAGCAAACAGGTAACTGCAAAGTCTGACATTCCTGAGGAAGAACCAACCTGCAACCTAAAAATGGAAGAATTCTCAAGGGCCGATGCCCAGTCCTCTACCTCAGGAAACATCTTGCAGGGTGGGGCCCTGGAAGTACCGGACATGGCACCGAAACAAGCAGGGCTGACTCAGGGGAAAACCCGCCCTCAGAAGCAGCACTGTGAAGGCCACAAATCCCAGGCAAACACTGGTCTTCACACAAGTCATGTTTTACACCAGAAAACCCTCCCTAGAAAACGCTTGCGAAAGCGTGGCTCACAAGTTAAAAAGGTGACACACAAGTCCCGTGTAAAAAGTCATCAGAAGAGCTGCAAAGGGGAAAAAGCTACGGAAAGCAGCGGCTGTGCAAGAACCCTCAGCCAGAGCACCCAACAGGTTACATTTACAAGAATTCACAAGGGGAGCCAAGTTTGCCGATGCAGTGCTTGTGGTAAAACGTTCCGGAACCCGAGATACTTTTCTGTACATAAAAAAATCCACACAGGAGAGAAGCCCTACGTATGTCACCACTGTGGAAAGGCATTCATTCAGAGCTCCTCCCTCACACAGCACCAGAGAATTCACACAGGAGAGAGGCCATTTAAATGTCACGAGTGTGGGAGGACTTTCAATGATCGCTCCGCCATCTCCCAGCACCTGAGGACTCACACGGGGGCCAAGCCTTACCAGTGTCAGATCTGCAGAAAAGCCTTCCGCCAGAGCTCCCATCTCGTCAGGCATCAGAGGACCCACACTGGGGAGCGCCCCTACATGTGTAATAAGTGTGGCAAGGCCTTCACCCAGAGCTCGCACCTCATAGGGCATCAGAAGACACACAGTGGGATGAAATACAGGAAGAAACACCTACCTCACAGCCCTCAGGCTTGTTGAAGAGACACTCACTGCCTTTTCTACCCAATCCTGCATCGTAACGCGAACTGGCCCGGTTGTGATTCAGAACTGAATGTGAAAAGAAGCACTGACTGATGGTGTTCTCAAGACCAAAGGACTGCCAAGGACACTGTCCTGCCACACAGATAAGAAAACTGGTGGGGAGCTGTTGCTCATGAATATTGACAGTTGAAAAAACATTTAATTTTGCAGTTGATTTGCTGTTATAATTTGTTCATTTGGTCATTAAAAGTGATTATTAGTGAAAAATGCTTATAATGTAAGTGTAAAATGCCAGGTACCAAAAAGTGTGTGCACTTATATTTGTGGTAAAGTATTTATGCGTATGGATGAGTACTAAAAGACGAGATGGATTAAATAAACTATATATTTCTGTCATAGAATCCGTGTGTATTTTCCTACCTATTTAATGAAATATCTTTTCATTACTGTTTTGATACCTAAAATCAGCAACGTCAAAAGGATGGAGATTGTCAGACCAGTTCTAGTAGATTCTGTGCAAGGCCGCAGTGCCTCTGGCCCAAGATTCCAAGTGACTCAAGATGAGTGTGTCATTCTGTTCCTTATGGTGTCACCAAGATATAGCTAGATGCAGGGAATGGGAACCTGGAGGAACGATTGAGGTCTGGGGGGCTGGAAACCCCAGGCAAGCATGGCAGCCTCCTGGGCACGTTCATTGGTTTCACATTCCACTTCCCCTACGAGGGAGGGAATGACCCTAACTGGACGTCCATCACCAAGTTAAGCAACAAGACATTGGCAGTACAAGAGTATGTATTTGATGCCCATGTTTCACGAGGTCACATTAAAATTCTCCAGGTCACACAGCCTACAACCCAATCCACAACTCCACCTTTGTTCTTGAGTTCTACATAGCATTTCAAAACATTTTCTAAATCTCTAGGTCAGAAGTACTTAATGTTCAACAGATGTTGGTTGAGTGCTGCCCTGCACAGCCTCTTCTGGCACAGGGCTCATGGCTGCTAGATCACATTTAATCATTTCTACAACCTGACAGTGGCATGTTTGGTGGCTTTGAGGGATGAGAACATCTGGGGTTGAAGACCTTACCCAGGGTGCCACTGCTCTCCCACACACAAGTTGGGGGCCTTTCTTAGGGAGAGCGCTCAGTTCTCCATGGGGAATATCAGCAGCTCCTCCAAGTTCCGATGATGTAGAGACCGTCCATTTTCTTGAGGAGTGGCCTCACCATGGTGCCCAGTACTGGCTGGTAAAGTTCACAACCATGTCCCCAAACGAGGTCACTTAATCTTGAAATGTCACACATTGATTTGTTACCAGAAGATGGTCACTGGAGGAGGTGAGCTGACTGCTACCTGTGGCAATTTCAAACATGGCCAGTGCTTTGCCATTTCTCCCTTCCTAAAACCTGGCTGGGCTTGTCACTGTTTTGACCAATAACATCAGCATTAAGTCATTCCATGCAACTTCCATGAGATGAAGTCATAAAGAATTGATGTGGCTGTCTTGTTGCTGGAACACTCACTCTCGGATTCCCTCTCTAACCCTCCTACTCATACCCTAATCCCTCACCCTGACTTAGCCCCTTGCAGCTCTCATGGCTCTCACATTACCGATGGAATTAGTTCACCAGCCCTGGTAGGTCATGAGCCCCATGTGGGCAGAGCCTAGGCTTGGCTCCACTCAAGAAATGTTTGCTGCATGTGTCCATTAACAAATTGATCTCCCCACTATAAGCATCCCCCCCTCCCAAGACAACCAGCCCCAAGCCCCAGTATTCCATGATGTCCCTACCTCTCAGGGTTGATGACAGGATCATTTCCTGGTTTAACTCTAGAATCACCCCAGGAACAGTGGATATGAGCAACTAAATCATCTGTACTTCTGTAAATACCACAAAGCCTCAAAGCAAGAAAGAGCTTCCCTTTTTGGTTTTCCATCAGAGATTTCCCCAGGTATCATCAAGGAGAAGGTCTTGGTTTGGTGTGCTAGCTGGTTTTTAAGCCTCTCTCACACTTTGCTAATAAACTATTCTAACAAAAAGAACAGGCTTTTAGAGGAAACAATATCTGGCTAATATCCAAGCAATATTGTTTTGTTTAAGCCAGCCACATTTAATCTGTTTATTTTGACAAGTAAATTAACTGAAAGACCCCTTTAAAAGTAGTCTTGAGTTTTAACGAGTGGATTTAAAGATTTTAAGCAAATAAGACTGAGGGTACTAGACATAAAATCACAAAGATGAGAGCGGATGCCCAGTTTGCGAAAGCTTTTGCTAGCAGTCCCTACATAGTTCATCCTTGCTCTTCCTATGCCAGGCGTGCCCTTGGGTGTGTGGTCCCCAAAGAGTTCCTCACAGTTTCTGCTCAAGACACCAACTCTTAACACTCCCCGAACCCCAATGGCTGAATGAAATAAAACTCCCCTTCAGTAAACGCCCCTGACCTTAGGCAGGCCAGCACGGTGGGCAAGGGAAGCTGGGGGGTTGGGGCAGTGGTCACCTGGGGCCTCCAATACAAGATGAGGCCTGGCATCCTTTCCCTGATGGTGGGAAGCCCTTCAGGAGGGAGGGTTGAGGCACTCAACTATAGCTGGATGGACAGATGGGACCGCGCTCCCAGACTGTTGGACTAAACCTGGGAAGGTTCAGTGGAGATGGGGTTGATGAGCTGAAGATGGGGTTGATGAGAAACCGGTACCAGGGCCCCCAAACCCACAATGCACGCTGACCCTCCAGTTCAGTCCCAGATGCCCCCCAGATTAGCCCAAGGACCACCTGCTTCAGCTTAGACCACTACTCCCCCTAGTCGACCACCAGATCAGCTTAACACCCACCTCACCACCTGGGGACCCCCAGCTCAACCTGAGACCGCCCCAGACCAGAGAAGCACCTAGCTCGGCCAAGACCTTCTCCCCTGTCCAGGAGCCATGGAGACCACATCTCCCTGCTCCCAGCCACCCCTCAACTCTTCCCTGGGTGGGTGCCCCCAGGTTCTGGCCCTTTGCCACTACTGTGCTACAGACGCAGGCAGATTCCATCCTAAGAGGTGGCACTGCCTCTTCCCCATCACTGAGCTTTCTTCTCTCTGTTCACATGTCTTTTGGCTCAGAAAAGTGTGCCCACTGCTGCTGGTCTTCACCCTCACCAGGAGTAGCTTAATCCACTCCCTCCTTGCATTCGGATTCTTTCCTTTCCCTTTGAGCAGAAAATGCCTCTGCCTGATTTTATTTTCTCTTCCTTGCTCCCACAAACATAAAAATTTGAATCTAATTAAGCCTCTAGATTTGATGAGCAATTCACAGGAAAAATTGAAAAAGAAATGAGACCATAAGGTTACCATCAGCAAAATCCAGAATGTGGTAAATCCTGTGGGGGAAAAAATGTATGTGGCTTCAACAGATAGGAATAGAAGGAAAAAACACATGGGGGGAAACCTATAAGATTTACGTATACATTAACCAAATGTAAGGTGTGAACTTTGTTCAGAGCCTAATTTGGAAAAAAAAAGTTTAAAAATTGACACAATTAGGGGTAATTTCAACACTGGAAATTTGACATTAAGGAATTATCCCTAACATTTTTAGCTGTTAATGATTTTGTAGTTTTTTAAAAGTTATTTTTCCCCATTATATCTTTTTTGTCCGATAGGTGTTGGTAACCTTATGTATTTATTTTTAAACAGCTTTATTGAGACATAATTCACATAATTCATCTACGTAAACTGTACAACTGTTTTTTTTTTAATTTATTGGGGTGACAATTGTTAGTGAAATTACATAGATTTCAGGTGTACAATTCTGTATTACATCATCTGTAAATCCCATTGTGTGTCCACAACCCAGAGTCAGTTCTCCTTCAATCACCATATATTTGATCCCCCTTACCCTCATCTCCCACCCCCCACCCCCCTTACTCTCTGGTAACCACTAAACTATTGTCTGTGTCTATGAGTTTTTGTTTCTCATTTATTTGTCTTGTTCTTTTCCTGTTTTTGGTTTATATACCACATATCAGTGAAATCATATGGTTCTCTGCTTTTTCTGTCTGACTTATTTCGCTTAGCATCATACTCTCAAGATACATCCATGTTGTCACAAATGTTCCTATATCATCTTTTCTTACCGCCGAATAGTATTCCATTGTGTATATATACCACAACTTCTTTATCCATTCATCTATCGAAGGACATTTTGGTTGTTTCCATGTCCTGGCCACCATAAACAAAGCTGCAATGAACATTGGAGCACACGTGTCTTTATGGATAAATGTTTTCAGATTTTTTGGGTAGATACCCAGGAGAGGGATTGCTGGGTCATATGGTAATTCTATTCGTAATTTTTTGAGGAACCTCCACACTGCCTAACATAACGGCTGCACCAGTCTGCATTCCCACCAACAGTGTATGAGGGTTCCTTTTTCTCCACAGCCTCTCCAACACTTGTTACTATTTGTCTTGTTGATGGTAGCCATTCTGACGTGGGTGAGGTGATATGTCATTTTCATTTTCATTTCTCTGGTGATTAGTGATGTTGAGCATTTTTTCATATGACTATTTGCCATTTGTATGTCCTATTTGGAGAAATGTCTTTTCAGGTTGTCTGCCCATTTTTCAATTGGGTTGTTTGTTTTTTTGTTGTTGAGTTTCATGAGTTCCTTGTATATTTTGGATATTAGCCCCTTATCAGAGGCACTGTTTGCAAAAATCTTCTCCCATTCAGTTGGTGGCCTCTTTATTTTGTCGATGGTTTCTTTTGCTGTGCAGAAGCTTTTAAGTTTCCTTTGTATTTTTGTGGTGTCCGTGATAACTTCCCCTTTTTCATTTCTGATTTTGTTAATTAGTGTCTTCTCTCTTTTTATCTTAGTGAGTCTAGCCAAGGGTTTGTCAATTTTGTTAATCTTTTCAAAGAACCAGCTCTTTGTCACATTAATTTTTTCTATTGTTTTTGTTCTCTATTTCATTTAGTTCTGCTCTGATTTTTGTTACTTCCTTTCTTCTGCTGACCTTGGGTTTCACTTGTTCTTTTTCTAGTTCTTTAAGGTGTAACATCAGGTTATTTATTTGGGAGTTTTCTTGTTTCTTGAGATAGACCTGTAATGATATAAATTTCCCTCTTAAAATTGCTTTCGCTGCATCTCAAAAATTTTGGTAGGATGTATTTTCATTGTCATTTGTTTCTATGTATCTTTTGATCTCTTCTCTAATTTCTTCTTTGACCCAGTCGTTCTTTAAAAGTATGTTGTTTAATCTCCATGTATTTGTGTTTTTTCCTGCTTTCTTTTTGCAGTTAATAACGAGTTTCAAAGCCTTGTGATCAGAGAATACGCTTGGTATGATTTCAAGCTTCTTAAATTTGCTGAGGCTGATTTTATGTCCCAATATATGGTCTATCCTTGAGAATGTTCCATGTACACTAGAAAAGAATGTATAGTCTGATGTTTTAGGATGAAGTCCTCTATAAATATCAATTATGTCCATTTCATCTAATGTGTCATTTAGGGCTGCTATTTCGTTATTTATTTTCTGTTTGGATGATCTATCCATAGCTGTCAATGATGTATTTAAGTTCCCTAGTATAATTGTGTTTTGGTCAATTTCTCCCTTTATTTCTGTTGCTAGTTGCTTGGTATATTTTGGTGCTTCCTGATTGGGGCGTAAATATTGATGACTGTTATGTCTTCTTGTTGTACAGTCCCCTTTACCATTATGAAATGTCCATCTTTGTCTCTTGTTATCTTTTTCACCCTGAAGTCTGTTTCATCTGATATCATTATGGCTACACCTGATTTTCTCTGGGTACCATTTGCTTGGAGTGTCAATATCCACCCTTTCGCTTTGAGTCTAGTTTGTCCTTGTAGCTGAGATATGTCTCTTGGAGACAACATACGGTTGGGTTTATTTTTTTGATCCAATCTGCTACTGTGTGCCTTTTTATTGGTGAGTTCAGTCCATTTACATTTAGGGTGATTATTGATATGTGAGGATTTCCTGTCATTCTATCTTCAGTTTTCTGGTAAGGCTGTGTCTTCATTGTTTCTCAGCCTTTTTGTTGTTGTCTATTATTTCTGTGTGGTGGTATTCTATAATTTTTCCCTGTTTCTTCTTTTATTTCAGTATGTATTTCAGTTCTGGATTTTTTTTTGAGTGGTTACCCTTAAGTTTATGTAAAAGAGAGGTTGATATTTAGAGTATTGCATTTTCTTCAGCACGCTTACTTTCTCCATTCCCATATTCCGTTCAGGCCTTTACTCTCCCCTTTTATGTTTTGGTTGCCACAAATTGTCCCTGTTGATGGTGGTCAAATAGCCTCCTTTAGTATTTCTTGTAGTGCAGGTCGTGTATTAGAAAATTCCCTCAGCTTCTGTATGTCTGGAAAGGTCTTTATTCCTCCTTCATATCTAAAGGATATCTTTGCTGGATATATTATTCTTGGCTCATGATTTCTCTCTTTCAATATATTTGGTTCCACTCCCTCCTGGCTTGTAGAGTTTCTGCTGAAAAATCTGATGATAATCTAATGGGCTTTCCTTTGTAGGTTACCGTCTTCTTTTCCCTGGCTGCCTTGAGGATTCTTTCTTTGTCATTGATTTTAGACAGCTTCAATACAATGTGCCTTGGAGAAGGCCTGTTGGGATTGAGGTAATTAGGTGTTCTATTTGCTTCTTGGATTCGAGGGTCTAGTTCTGTCCACAAGTTTAGGAAGTTCTCATCAACAATTTGTTTGAATACATTCTCTGTTCCCTTCTCTCTTTCTTCTCCTTCTGGTATGCCCATTATTCTTATATTGCTGTTTCTGATGGAGTCAGAAAGTTCTTGTAGAGTTCTTTCATTTCTTTTAAGTCTCAAGTCTCTTTCTTCTTCCATCCATGTCATTTCCAGGTATCTATCTTCGATGTCACCGATTCTTTCCTCCATGTGGTCAACTCTACTATCTAAGCTGGTTATTTCATTCTTCATTTCTTCTATTGAGTTCTTAATCTCCAGAAATTCTATTTCGTTCTTTTTTAAAATTTCAATCTCTTTCGTAAAATGCTCATGTTGTTCTTTGATTGTGTTTCTGAGTTCATTAAACTGCCTTTCTGTGTTTTCTTGCATCTCGTTGAGTTTTTTCAGAACTGCAATCTTGAATTCTCTGTCATTTAAGTCACATATTTCCATATCTTTAAGTTCCTTTTCTGGAGACTTTTCACTTTCTTTCTGAGCTGTCTTGTTGCCTTGGTTATTCATGGTAATTACTGATTTATTATTTCTCTTCCTAGACATGTACAGGAGTTGCTTCAGCAACAGGTTGATAGGAAGAGGTCTTTCTTTTGTTTTCCTGTACTTGTTGGTAGAATGTTTTATTTTCTCTCTGACTGCAGCCTTTCTTTTCTGTCTCACACGGTAGTGCTATGTTTTCTCTGCACTATTCCAGCTTCTCCCACAATGGGGGGATTCCCTGGGAGACGGGCTTCTCCTCTGTTAATAGTTCGCCTTGGTCACAGGGAGCAGTGTCTGTGTGGGTATGCAGAGAGCTTTTGAAGTTCCAAAGCTCTTCATGCACCTGATTCAGAGCCCATGTGTTTCAGCAGTTCTGCTTACTCCTGCAGGGATCCGCCCAGATAGGTGGGGCCAGGGGCGGGGTGAGTTGTGAGAGAGGGCCCAGAGCAATGGCAGCGACCACCACCACAGCCGGTCCTGCTTCCACAGCTCCCTCCCCTTTGCCAGAACTAGTTGGGCTGCAAATCTGTGTCTGTGGTCCACAGTTCTCAGAACAGCAAATATTCTGTTCTTTTGATCTGACACTGCTACTGTTCCGCTTCTAACACCGGGCAGGTGGAGGTGGGGGGAGCTCTGGGAGGGCAGGGAGGGGGCGGCTAGTCTCAGTGCCTAAGGCTTCCGTTCTCTGCTCGGCAGTGAAGGCTTAAACCACCCTTTTCAGCCTTCTTCCCTCAGTCTTTGCTCCGAGGTCTCTGCCGTGAGCGTTGGGTTCAGCCATGTTATATGCTGCCCCCTCAGCCTTATGGGCCATAAGCAGAGCCCTAGCAGTCCGAGTTCTTCCCTCTCCTGCAGCTGCGGTAGTTCCGGGATGCAGCGAGCTCGGAGCACTGAGCTAGGTCTGAATCCTGCGCCCGCGTGGCTCCGTCTCTGCACTTCTCCCTTCCCTCCTCCCCCGCTCGCGCGATTCCCCCACCTTTAGGTGAATTTAGTAGTGGGCTTCTTCATCTTGCCTGTCTGCTGTACAGGCAGTCCTTCGTGGAGTTATTGTTGTTCGATTAGTTGTAAATTCCAGAGGAGCTTTAGAGAGGCTCACCTCGCCGCCATTTTGATCCCAAGCTCTCTACAATTGTTTTTAATAAACTGTTTTACAACCATCACTACAATCAATTTTAGAACAATTTCATCACCCTCAAAAGAAAATGATATCCATTTAGCAGTCACATTTCCCCTCAAATTCCCCAAGTCCTAGGCAACCACTGATTTGCTTCCTCTATGGATTTTCCTATTCTGGAAAAAACCATGATCTCTTAGAGATACATTCTTAGGTATTTATTGGTGAAATGATATATGTGGGATTTGCTTCAAATTAATCCAGTGGTGGCTGGGAGCAGATGGGGATAAGATTAAGTGTAGACAACAGAATGCTGACAGTAAATGAAGCTGGATAATGGGTGGGGTTTCATCACACTATTCTCTTTACACTTGTATATTTGAAATTTTCTACAATAAAAACAAACAAGGTCATTTATTTATATCATAAGGAAAAGTCCCAAGATGGCATAGGCAGTATTAATTGACTCAAGGAGGATCCCGTTGTCCCCTGTAGTTCTTTCCATCTTTCTGCTCTGCCATTCTCAGCATGTTGACTTTACTTCATGGACGGCTTCCTTGTGGTGCTGGTAGGGTGGTTCTGTTGCACACAGTACACACAGACATCATTGTCCAGAGGCAATACAAGGGGACACACAATTATGTCGATTTTTGAGAGAGAAGGAAACTTCCCCAGAAGCCCCCAGCACATTTGTCATTCTCCTTGCCCAGAATACCCTTGCCTAATTCAATCAGACAGCAAGAGGCATGAGACCATCAAGATTCTCCCTTTGGAAGTTCGATTCCAGACTTTCTGGAAGAATCTACAAATTGTAGGGTCATGTTAGCAAATAGCAAGTGCACAAGCAAGGTGATGGCTGTTGGGTAAAGCAACCAAGGAGGTCACTCAGGAGAGTCAAGGTAAGGAATGCTGGTCACAGGAACACCTGAGACACTTAACAATGCCTGAGGTTCGAGTGATTCCCACCAAAAGGCCAGCCTGGGAAGGTTTTCTGTTGAGCCAGGGTGTGTATGCAGGTGGTGTGTCTCAGACTCTGAGCCCCAGGACACACTGAGTCTGAATATACAAATAGTGGCACACCACCTACAACATATCCCTCTGACCCACGATCTCTGCAGCAATAGGCCCAAATCAGTCAAGCCTTGGTCACTACTGAGGAGCAACCAGAGAAAGCCAAATATGCTTCCCTAAGCAATCAGAGGACGACCCGCTTCTAGTTAGCCGGCCTCCAACTTGGGCACCGCTGCAGCCTGTCCTGTTTGTGTCTGTCCCTGTGTCCTACCTTTGCTCCCCCATCAGGGGGTCTTCGTTTACTTCCACAGCGGCTCCAGGAACCAGAAAGGCCCAAGAGAGAAGGATCAGACCAAGCACAGTTCGGACACGAATCTCGTTCTCCACGTGCTTCGTAAGTCTGCGGCTGTGGCGTCCCTTTGGTGGCCAGATGAGGAGAATCAGAGACGCCCATTGACTGGGGTCCAAGGGGACAGGCAAGGTAAGGAGCAGGGCCAAAGAAACTCAGCCAACCAGACCACTGCATGAGCCTCTGTAACCGAGGAAGATGGGCCTCGCGGACACCAGGTGGCACACTCCCACCGGCACACACCGAAGGCCTCGACGACGACGCTGCCGGGAGAAACGGCCAAAGTCGCGTGAGAAAGGACCTCCGCCGCGCGGCTCTCTGGCACTCGTCGTTCGTTGGGCCAAGACATTCATTTCCGCCGCGCGGGGGAAGAGCCGCCATTGCGTCGATTTTTGAGAGAGGAGTGAGGGGAGTGAGGCACGCGGGATTTTTGCCAGGGGAGTGAGGCACGCGGGACCGCGCGGAACCTCGGCTGTTCGCCCGGTGGAGCGGGTTGGATTACCTGGCCGAGGGGATCTTGGCCACGCCCGAGGAGGGAGCGCGGCTGGCCGGGGACCCTCCTGCAGGGATGGGCAGGCACCTGTAAGATTCCAGCTGCTCCGGCCTCTGGAACCGGCAGGGAGTCAGGGCCCCTCCAGCAGCAGAGCCAGGCTCGGTCTCATCATGTAGGGTGCAGGACGGAGCAGGGGCTGCTCTGCTTGACGGTCTCTGGCCCCAGAGGAGACCCTGGGTCGAGGGCTGCACTATCTAGACAGCATCCAGCTGGTGTTGAGGATTTCAGGCTGGCGTATGGTGATCTGGGACCTCCTACCCAGTTCTGACCTCTCCTCTCCTCTCGTCTGTTCCTCTCTCAGTTTACACTGCCCACCCCTAAATGTTACTCTGTGCAGGAGGTGGTAGCCAAGAGCCTCCTGGCAGCCGCCCAGGCAAGTACCCCTTGTGGATGTAAAAGGGATTCTAATAATGCCCTAAGGAGAATCCCTGGAGTGGGCACTCAAGCCCTAGGCTGAGACGGTTATTGGCTTCACGTAGGAAAAAATTCAAACGTGAGCTGATACAGAGTTTAAAGTAAAAGTAAATTTATTTAGCAGAGAGTAAAGGAAAGGCCACCCCACAGACAGAGTAGCAGCGTCTAATCACTGGTGAAAGAGAGACCCCCTCCATCTGCCGGGTGAGGGGATACATGTGTTTCTTCTTTCTATGGAAAATTTCCTGGTATGGGGAATTTCTGCAAGGACAAGAAGAATATGGGCAGGTTTATCTTTAACTTTTGTAAGGTACAGTCTGTGTAATAACTTTAATTATGGAATTGCCATTATGATGGAATCTCTTTGCTCAACTGTCTTCAGATAGTCCGTTCTGTGTGATTGATTAACGTCTGCCTGAGTTGTGTGTCTTGGAGCATGTAGGCAGCAGGTTTGGAAAATGTAATCTAAGTTCTTTGACCAGGGCATTTCCAAATAAATGGGGGCTGTCCCAGAAGCCCTGGGGTAGGCTGTCCAAGTGTATTGGGATGTGCCTTGAGAGTTGAGATCAATCCATTCAAATGCAAATAAATACTGGCTCTCAGGATGTAGAGAGATGTAGAAAAAGGCATCGTTGAGATCTAGGACTGTAAACCACTGGGAATTTTCTGGAATTTGAGTCAGAAGGGTATAGGGACTGAATGAATTGGTACTACAGCCTCATTTATTGCTCTCAATTCTTGGACAAAACTGTACTCTCCTTCATTTTTTATTATTTATTTATTTATTTATTTATTTATTTATTTATTTTTTACTGGTAAAATAGAGGAATTGCAAGGTGATTGGCAAGGCTTTAGTAGTCCATATTTAAAATTGTTTTCTAACAATGGTTGTATACTCTGTTGTACTTCAATTTTGAGTGGGTACTGTTTCCTGTGGGGATTGTTAGTATCAGGTTTTCATTGTATTTTAATAGGAGTGGCATTAATAGCTATTCCGGGGCCTTCTGTGGCCCTAACTTTAGGATTGACCTGTGAGCTAATATTGGGCGGTACTGATGGTAAAGGATCTTGTAAGCAGAATGGAGACCCAGAAATGCAGACGAGGATGGGAGTGCTAAGATGGTTAGTAGGTTGTATAATAAATGCTGTAATAAATCTCATCATAGTAGTGGGATTGGGCACTCTGGCATGAGCAAAAATTGATCGGTGAATATGTGGTCTCCTAAAATACAATTAAGAGTCGTGAATCTCTTTGCCTTAGGCTTGCCATCAACCCTAGCACTTAGACAAGTTCTGGGGGACATGGACCCAGTAAACTGGATTAGAACAAAGTAAGCGACTCCTGTAACAAGTAAGAATTTAACGATCCTACCTGCCACGTCAAAGGTTACCCTAGGCTCTTCAGTTGTAATGGAGAGTTGTTCCCTAGGAGCTAGTGGAGGGCTCGGGCCCCGTCAGTCACTTTCCCTTCTGGCCAGGATCAGCTTGGGAGTCCCCATCTTCCTTCGGAGTTGGGGGCAGTCCTGTCACCAGTGTCCTTTGTGTTTGCACAGGGGACGGGGCCTGGGAGGTTGTTTCTAGTGTCTCAGCTGCGAGCAGTTTCTACTCATGTCCTTCAAGACCACAGTGGTTACAGCAGTTGTTGTTAGGAGCCTTGTGAGGAAGTGAGCTCAGTTGTCCCCCAGCATTAGGATTAGGCCTCTTAACTCCAAAACGGGGTTTTCCCTCTGGTGGCAGGGGCTTATGACTGTGGTCAACCTATGGGCCTTTTCTCTATTTCTCTGGATTTATTTACACTTCATCTGCTCTATCCTGATTTTTTTTTTTTTAAAGATTTTATTGGGGAAGGGGAACAGGACTTTATTGGGGAACAGTGTGTACTTCTAGGACTTTTTCTTTTCCCAAGTCAAGTTGTTGTCCTTTCAATCTTAGTTGTAAAGGGTGCCGTTCAGCTTCAAGTTGTTGTCCTTTCAGTCTTAGTTGTGGAGGGCACAGCTCAGCTCCAAGTCCAGATGTCGTGCTAGTTGCAGAGAGCGCAGCCCACCATCCCTTGCGGGAGTCGAACCAGCAAACTTGTGGTTGAGAGGACATGCTCCAACCAACTGAACCATCTGGGAGCTCAGCTGCAGCTCAGCTCAAGGTGTCATGTTCAATCTTTTAGTTGCAAGGGGCGCTGCCCACCATCCCTTGCAGGACTCGAGGAATCGAACTGGCAACCTTGTGGTTGAGAGCCCATGCTCTAACCAACTGAGCCATCCAGGAGCTCAGTGACAGCTCAGCTCAAGGTGCCGAGTTCAATCTTAGTTGCGCAGGGGTGGAGCCCACCATCCCTTGCGGACTCGAGATGTTGAACCGGCAACCTTGTTGTAGAGCCCACTGGCCCATGTGGGAATCGAACCGGCAGCCTTTGGAGTTAGGAGCATGGAGCTCCAACCGCCTGAGCCACTGGACCGGGCCTGTATCCTGATTTTTATAGACATAAAAGGTCATGTCCAAAAGCTGGTTCATAGGAGTTTGAAGTCCCAGAGCAGACTTCTGTAATATTCTCCTTATATCAGGGGCTAACTGTGACGTGAAATGAGTCCCTAATAATATTTGTCCCTCTGGTGTTGTGGGGTCTGTTTTGTTATATTTTCTAAGAACTTCCATTAAATGGCCTTGAAATAAGGCAGGGTTTTCATCCTTCCCTTGGGCAACCTCCCTGATTTTCTGACATAATTAACAGGCTTAATAATACATTTTTTTCATCCCCTCTATAGTTCAAGTTATCATATGATTTTTATACTCTATGTCCTGAATCCCCCTCTGGTAGTTCCAGTGGGAGTCCCAGTCTGGCATTGCATCTCCCCCTGTTGGGTAAATGTTGTGGTCCTCATTGTGGGCTGCAACATTATCTGTGTGCCCCCTCATGTCACCAATAATTCTTTGATTTTTTTTCTTCTACAGAACAACGTGTAGATAGCAAAATCTGCAAGTCTTGCCAAGTTAAATCAGAAGTCATAGTAAGCTTTTCAAATTCATTGGTAACTTTGCTAGGGTCTTCAGAGAATCCGCCACACTTCTCTTTGCAAGGCTAAGTATGACATAGAAAATGGAATATGTACTCTTACTGTTCTCCCATCAGCATTTTCAACTTCCCTGAGAGGGCATACCTTATCATGGGGAGGTTGATAGGAGGCCCCACTTTGGGTGGTGCTAGCCAGGCTAGTTTCCTCAGGGAGTGGTAGGTACAGAGGAGAGCTCAGGCTAGTGTGGTGGGGAGGAGGACTCCCAGGAGTCGTGAAGAACGAGATGAGGTCGTCATCTCACTAGGCGCCCCCCCTCAGAGTGTGAGGGTGAGGGAGAAGAGACCAGTTTCTGATAGTTCTGCGGTCTTCCGGGAGGGGCTCCTGTTACTGGGTCATCTAATAGCTCCTAATGGCTTAGTCTTAATGTGAGCTAGGCACATTTTACAACTGTTCCAGAGGGCCAGGTCTTGGTAAAGATGCATTAATGCCTGGATTTCTTCCCATTTTTCCTGTCTTTAGCAAAGGAGATATAAATGCAAAATAGTATAATAGCTTCATGAACTATTTTTTTTGGCCCGACCTCTTGATCACTGAGCTCATATTGAGGCCACGCAGTATTGCAAAAGATTAATTTCTTTTTCTTTATCAAGTTTGAGGGCATTCCAATGGACTACAGGCAACCCAGCGGGGTGTCTTTAGGAATTCTGGGCACCACCTTTGCCTGGGACTGAGGAAAGAGCTTTGGGTAGAAAGAAGTCGAATTTTCCGGGTTTGGACAGAGTGGTAGTAATAAAAGAAAATAAAGGAAAAGATGGTGGTCAACTGAGGACCGAGGGAAATGACTGCCTAAATAGTGTCGTGAGAGGCACCCTAAGGGTGGAAATTAGAGGGGGCAAAGCAGTAGAAGGGCCAAATGCAAAGGTAACAAGTAGTTTGCAAGCAAAGTGGCCAGGGAATGGAGGTGAATGAATGTGGCAAGACAATCGAGCCCGAAAACCGAGGTGCGAACCTGGTGGGGTCCAAGGTGCTTGGGAATATGAAGAGGTTACACTTAGACCAAGAGAAGAATTGTGAGACTAGATAGAAGGAAAGTGCTCTCCCAGAGGGTGTATAGCTTATTATGTGATTGTGTGGCACGGAGATTGTGTTTTCAGTATTCCTTGTTGCACGGACATTTCCTTGCAGTGGGCAGGGGGCCTAGTGCCAATCTACCATGACGGACTTACCTGTCATGGGAGTCTTCAAATGACAAGCAACCTACTAGCTTTTCAATTCTCAACCATGCGCACGGGATGCAGCAGTTTTTTTCCAGGAGGAAGAGAGAAAAAGAAAGGGACAGAAAAGTCTAGCTCTTCAGGGAAGAGCTACCTTAATAGTCTCGCCCTGTACAAGATGACAGGCCAACAATCTGAAGCATTTGGGGGCGGCCAAGTGGAAGTCCAAAGGAAACAGCTCTCATAGATTGTTCTGGCATCCCAGAACCAATTGGGAAAATGAGAGGAAGAGGGACCCTCCGAGCATCATCTCAACAGGGTCAAGGGGAGGTCCTGAGCCTTTTTGCTGGGTACTTGAATATAGGAAAGGACAGGGGAGGAGAATTAAAGGTCAAGACGGAGGGATTAAGGGATTCCTGAGGCTCACTCATCCATCCTTATGGCCAAAAGGTGCAGCACAGTCTTAATTTGGGGTCCAGGTGATGGTCCTGGGGTCCCAATCAATCCTCTCCTACAGAGGAGATGACGAATCCCATCTCGGTTGCCAGAGATGATGCCGGCGAGGCAAGTCCCCAGAGTGGTTACTCAAGCCCTGGGCTAAGAAGGTTCTTGGTTTCACGTAGGAAAGAATTCAAACGTGAGCCGATACAGAGTTTAAAGTAAAAGTAAGTTTATTTAACAGAGATTAAGTAAAATTGAAAGGCCAGCCCACAGACGGAGTGGCAGTCTCTGATCTCTAGTGAAAGGGAGTCCCCCTCTGCCTGTCAGGCTAGGGTTTATATGTGTTTCTTGTTTCCATGGAAAACTTCTTGCTATGGGGAAATTTTTTTTTTATATAAGTTTTATAAGACACAACCTGTGACTTGTTTGTAATAGCTTCATTATGGAATGGCCATTGCAATGGAATCTGTGTAACAGTGTTCGGATGATCTGTTCTATGAGATTGATTAACATCTTCCTGAGTTCTGTATCTTGGAGAAGCACACTTGGTATTCTTAGTTCTTTATTCTGTAAAAATAGTCCTTATGCCCCTTCCCTATATTACTACAAGAAGAAACCTCACAGGGTGATCTGGCCATAGTTTCCTAACTGGGCAGCTCATGGCGGGGTAGTCACAGCCCCAGGCATACAATTTCTTCAGTAAAAGGTTTATCTTTGCCTTAAGCAGCCCTGTCCCTGGTTTCTATGCCTCTAGATTAACACACCTTTGAAATAACCACCGTCAAGAGAGCACATAATCTTGTTACCTATCCTGCAACCCGATCCTGCCTCCATGTAATCTTCCTTAATTCCTAATGAGTAAAAGAAGCTGCAAAGTCATTTATAGGAAGCATTTCTTCAGTCTTGAAATTTTTCTTCCATGTGGATCCTCTGTTTTCTCAAATAAATTATTATAAAAATTCTCTACAGGTTTGCACGTCCTTACATCAGAACCCTGTACCACAGAGGACACCGAACCCTGAGAAGATGGCCACATATTCTTCCATTGGTATGTGAACTTTGAACTCAGTTTGAAGAGAAAGTGTGTTTTTTACTAGTGAACAGTGGTAGTCCAGGCACAGCAACCGGCATTGGCAAACACTGGTCCTGCACAGGTGTTGCAGGCTTACATTGGTTGTGTGTGCTGATGCCCCAAGTTAGGTGCTGAGTGAGAGAAAGTGCTGGAAAAGTGAGCAGGACTGGAGATAGGGAGAATCGGGACAGGAAGCTGTCTTGTGTGTGAGGGTTTGCAGTTGGATTTCAAATAGCTTTAGGGAGTAGAATCATCTGGCTGTGGAAATAACTCAGTGCAAGGGCCTAGAGTGCCAAAGGGTGAAAATTTCTGAGGGGACTCTGAGTCTCTATGTCTAGTGAGGACCAGGAAGGTCACAGTGAAACTGGAGGGCAACTGAATCCAGGGCTCGTGCTGCCTGCGCCGCTCAGCCAATAGACCGATACAAGAGTTGGGCTGTAGGATAAGGATTTATTGTCAGAGCACCGGTGATCTGAGAAGGCAGCAGGTTAACACCTTCTAAAACAGCCTTAACATTCTCAGACCTGCTTAAAGTACTTAAAGGAAAATCTGGGTGTTCCTCCAGAGGTTATGTGAAAGTTTCGGAGGTCTGCGTGGAGCCTTCCTTCTGGCAACATGGTTCTCTGGTGGCATGAGCAACCCCGGAACAATGATGGGAGTAGCCTGGAAAGAATGCTAGACCATAAAGATGGTGATCAATAAGTTAAGGGTATTAATCATAAGTTTCAGAGTAATTTTCTAAAATGGAGCTGGGTGGGATGGGACATTCTGAGTCGAGGAAAGGTGAGGCTGGGGACACAGCGAGAGCTCTACAATGGGGATCCCAGCTGGGCCCTGTTTCAACTGAACAAGAAAGAATGAATTTCTGGTCACTGTCAGCTGTGTTGAGTTGATTCTATGGGGGATATGGCTGCGTGTGGAGGAGGGAATAGCAGTGTCAGGGAGTCCAAGTGGGAGGTCTGGGCTGGTCTGGAAGCCAGGGGAAGCACTTGAAACCCCGCCCACAGTCAGGGAAAGAGGAAACTGAAAAGTCAAGAGAAAGCCTCCTCCCCAGCCTTTCAGCCAGAGGGTCCCTGCTGGACCAGCTTCCTCTTGGGTCCGGTATGAGGAATGGAAGGGGAATTTTATGTCCAAGTATAATAGATAGGACTAAATCTGCTGTGCCCATAGTATGTCAGCATGATGTTAAGCTCTGTAAATGAAACTCATTTCATCCTCACAGCAGCACCATGAGGCAGGACCTGCTATTCTTCCAGATCTACAGATGAGGAAACTGAGGTCCAGAGAGGTTAAGGCCTGTTAGGGGTCCTACAGAGGCAAGTGGTAGAGCTGGGACTTCGAAAGCAGGCAGTCTGGCTACAGGGTGGGTGTTCCCAACCCTCGCTCTTGGATGCCTCCAGACAAGCAAGGAGAGGATCAGAGGGTGGAAATGGAAACAGGCAGTAGGAGATGGCCTAGGGATGGGCTGGAGCATCAGAACAAAAGAGCATCATCTAGAGTTTTGGGCAGCCTTCTTTGGTGTGGTGTACGTGTGTGTGTGCGTGCATGCGCACTCAGAAGTGAGCGGTCGGGAGAGGGTGGGCAAGGGGGGACTGGGAGTGTTTTTCCCTCACTCAGCTGTGAGGAGCAGGAGCACCAGTAAGGGGGGGAGCACTGGGATGTAGGAGTTGCCTTCGCCAGAAGGAAACCCCTGAGAAGTTGAAGGGAACCACTTAGGAGGGTGTGGGCTTGGAAAGTGGAGGAGTCCAGGGCCATTGATTGGAGTGAACTAAGAGGCAGGTCTGCACAGAAGGGGTAGTGGAGGCAGTCGCTGGAAGGGGGAGTGAAAGCGAGGACATGCAGCTTAGGGGATAGAGATAGACTGCAAGTCGGTGTCCTTGCAGCCTCATACCACCTGGGACTCAAACCAGCAGGGGCAGGCAGAGAGGGCAGCTGGTGGCATGGGGCAGAGTGTGCAGAGCACCCAAGTGAGAGAGGCTGAGAAGTGGGCTCCAGATGGAGGATGATAGGAAAGACAGCTGGGCAGGGCTAGACCTGAGGGGGTGCTGAGATGACAGTGTGTGGAGGGCCATGGGCTGCAGAGTCCCAGCTTCCTACTCCCATGTCATGAGACCTTGGTTACTTTTTGACTTAAGCTTTCTTTTTTTTAAGTTATTTTTTAAATTAGTGAGTATACTATATTATTTTAGTTGCAGATATACAATGCAGTGTTTAGACTTTTATATACCTTAAAAGTGACCCCCTCCAATAAGTCCACTCCCCCCTGCCACCAAATGTACCATGTTTCCCCGAAAATAAGACCTACCCAGACCTTCAACTCTAATGCGTCTTTTGAAGCAAAAATTAGTATAAGATCTGGTATTATATTAATTTACTATACTATATTATATTATATTATACTGTATTATATTATAGTATATAGGACTCGGCCTTATATTACAATAAAATAAGACTGGCTAGGTCTTATTTTCGGGGAAACACAGTAATTATTACAGTATTGACTATATTCCCTGTGCTGTGCTTTATAGCCCTGTGACTGATTTCAAATGGGCAATTTGTGCTTTTTAATCCCATCATCTTTTCGCCGAGTCCCCCAAACCTCCTCCCATGTGGCAACCATCAATTTGTTCTCTGTATCTATGAGTTTGTTTCTGCTTTGATTTGTTTATTTTGATTTTTCAGATTCCACATATAAGTGAGGTCATGTGGTGTTTGTCTTTCTCGGCCTTATTTCACTTAGTGTAATAATACCCTCTAGGTCCACCCATGTTGTTTCAAACAGCAAGATTCTTTTTTTATGACTGAGTAATATTCTGTTGTGTATATGTACCACATCTTTATCCAGTCATCTATCGATGGACACCTAGGTTGTTGCTTCTATATCTTAGCTGTTGAAAACAATACTGCAGTGAACATAGGGTTGTGTATAACTTTTCAAATTAGTGTTTTCGATTTCTTTGGATAAATGCCCAGAAGTTGAATTACCTGGTTATAAGGTAGTTCTGTTTTTAATTTTTTGAGGAATCCCCGTACTGTTTTCCATAGTGGCTGCACCAATGTTCAATCCCACCAACACTGCACGAGGGTTCCCTTTTCTCCACATCCTCACTGACACTTGTTTGTCGATTTATTGATAATAGATATTCTGAGAGGTGTGAGATGATATCTTATTGTGCTTTTAATTTGTATTTCCCTGATGATTAGTAAGGTTCATCATCTTTTCATATGTCTATTGGCCATCTGTATGTCCTCATTGGAGAAAGGTCTATTCAGGTCCTCTGCCCATTTTTCAATCCGTTTTTTTTTTCAGGTGTTTTTTTTTTCTTATGTTGAGTTGTATAAGTTCTTTATATATTTTGGGTATTAACCCTTTGTCAGATATATCATTGGCAAATATCTTTTCCCATTTAGTTGGTTGTCTTTTTGTTTTGTTGATGGTTTCCTTTGTGGTGCAAAAGCTTTTTAGTTTGATTTAGTTCCTTTTGATTAGTTTTGCCTCTGTTTCCCTTGCCTTAGAAGACTTTTCCCAAAAAATACTTCTAAGGCCAGTGTCAAAAAGTTTATTGCCTATGTTTTATGGTTTTATGTCTTACATTTAAGTTTTCAGTGCATTTTGAGTTTATTTTTGTACATGATATAACAAAGTGGTCTAGTTTCATTTTTTTGCATGTATCTGTCATTTTTCCCAGCACTGTTTATTGAAGAGATTATCTTTACCCCAATGTATATTCTTGCCTCCTCTGTCATTAATTGACCATATAGGCATGGGTTTGTTTCTGGGCTCTCTACTCTGTTATTCTGCCCCAGGCAGTGGGGTAGCTTTCTGGTGCCTCCAGGATGTCTTGAGGGGGGTGCGCCTGGGATGACACCCCCTTATGAAGTGTCCTCAGCTGTTCTCCTATGGATTCTCATATCCTCCTTGTCCCCATCCCCCACACAATTTTGGAAAGCGGCTGATGTGTCATTATGAGAAGTTTAATTGTGCAAGTTTTTGATACCAGCTCATATTTCACTGGTATTTGAAAATTGTAGAGTTTTTTTTTGGGGGGGGGGTTTGGGAAACCAGTTGATGTTTCACTGGAATTTTTTAAAATTGTACAATTGTTTTGACCATCTGCCTTCACCTCCCTCTATTTCAGTCTCTTGAAATGACAGGAAAAACTGGCCTCTTCTTTGAGGGTTGAGGGACAGCTGTGTATGTGTGGGCTCACAGTTCAGACACCCCAGGTCCAGCATGAGCAGGCTGAGCTCACATCACAACTAGAATGCTGGCATGGCCCCTCAGCTAACATCAGAGCAGTGGACAGGGAGGCCAGGTGGTCAGACCCCTGCCTCCCTGCTCCTCACACCCCGAGAGAATGTCCCCTCAGCTGGCACATCTCTCTTCTGTGTTTGGGGTTGGGGATGGCCTTGGGGGCTTGGGAACTGAGGTGGCACTGAATCCCTGATTGTTCCCCAACCCCAGTACTGCCTCCTGAAGATGGCTTCCCTTTGCACGACAGCTTCTTCAGGTCTGAGGAGGAAATAGAGGCACGTTCTCAGCTGGTCCCATCCCAGGTGAGTTGGGACCTTTGCCCTCTTTGCCTCAGCCTCCTCAGTTGTAAAGTGGTTCTAGGAATAGCGCCTGCCTCCTCAGGGTGACACACATGAGAGCTTCATGATGCTGCCTTGTGCCTTCAGGTGAAACCCACGGGTTCCCAGCTGATGGAGCACCTTCCCTGAGTGGGTGAACCACAAGCCCCTAGAGTTCCCACACCTGGTTCCCTGGGCCAGGCCTCTTCCCTCGCATCCTGTGAGACTGCCTGGCATGGGACACTGTCTCCATGGTCATGTCAGGGCAACTTGTGCCAGAGAAGTTCAGGGACATGTCTAGGTGTCCAGCTAGTAAGCCATGAAGCTGAGATGCCATTTCAGGCCTGGCACCCAGGGCCAGGGAGTTGGCCCCTTGCCTGCCATCCTTTCTTGAGAGCAGGTTCTACCACTGTGTTCTGTGAAGGACCAGGTGGAAACTGTCTTAGTCTCTGCAGGCCAGATATAGTTTCTGTCCCATCTTCTTGTACATGGCCCCTTAAAAATATAAAATCCATTCTTAGGTGTCTTAGTCTGCTCGGACTGCTGTAACTGAATATCACAGAATGTGTGACTTAAACAACACCATTTCCTCACAGTTCTGGTGACTGAAAGTCTCAGGTCCGGGTGCCTGGAGGGTTGGTTTCTGGTGAGGACTCTCTTACTGGCTTGCCCATGGTGCCTTCTCTGTGGCCTCACATGCTGGGGAAGGGAACCTCTGGTGTCTCCTCAGATTACAGGGATACCAGTCCCACCACATTAGGGCCGTGCCCTTATTACATTACCCCCATTAACATTACTTTCGTAAGGGCCCTGTCCCCAAATACAGTCACACTGAGGGGGTAGGGCTCCAACATGTGAATTAGGGGAAAACACTTCAGCTCATGGCATTAGCCTTCTAAAGACACCTGATTTGTCTCTCAGGCTGTAGTTCACTCATCTCTGATTTAGACCATCTTCTTTGACTGGTTTCAAGTCTGATTTTGTAGAGAAGTGGGATGGGGGAGGTTATCTGTGTGGGGTTCCCATTGTTTCCCAGGACAGAAAATTGAGATCACTGGTGTGACCCATAATAGACAAGTCGTTTAGAAGTGAAATCACCATGGGACTGGGTAGGTGTCTGATCAAAGCACTGCCCACAGCGAGAACCCCATGGATGCTCATGGATGTTGTCTCCAGACTATGCCATCTCCCTCCCATATGTTTGTCCTGTCACCCCCCAACCTGCACATCGCGGAGGCAACACCCCATGGTGACTCGGGTGATGTTTCAGCCACCTGTGAGCTTCACGGACGTGGTTATGACCTTCACGCAGGAGGAGTGGGGACAGCTGGACCCGGCCCAGAGGACATGGTACCTCACCATCACTCTGGAGACCTGTGACCACCTGGTCTCCCTGGGTAAGGCAGGCTCTGCCCATTGCACAGGCTTTCTGCCTCTGGGACTCAGAGCTGTGACTCTTCACAAGGGTTGCTAGGGCTGGGCTGAAGCATTCCTAAAGTGGGTCCCCTTGAGATGCATATCCCAGGTATTTCTGCTCTCTCAACCTGCACTGCAGGTTTGTGACTTATTTTCTCAGAATGGCTCCAGACCTCTCTTAGTCCATCCATGTCTGTCCCCAGGGGCCAAGGGCTGGTCCTGAGGAACAGTTCTCTTCGTCTCCAAGCAGATCACCAAGTCCTGTATTTTCACCCCCCATTGACCAGGGCTTCTGCTCTCCAAACCAGATGTGATCTCCTGGCTGAAGCTGTGTGAAGGACCATGGAGGGCGCAGGAAGAACCTCTTCCCCTAGGTGAGTCATTGGTTAACGTGAGCAGAGAGGTCCCAAGTCAGAGGTGGAGCAAGGCCTTTGCAGGGAGCTCCCTCTGTATTCTTCTTTGCTACCTGATGTCCAACAAGGCAAGGCAACCACTTCCTTATGCACATGCCCAACCTGTGGAGAACATATGCCACTGTTGTCTACACACTTCTCAGGCGGGGATTCACTTCTGCTCCCATCTTCCCTTTCGCCTTCACCCCTCAGCCACCTCGTCTTATTCCCAGGTCCTCATGGCCCCTCTTTTCCATGAGCCCCTCATCATGCCTTCCACCTGGGGCAGCAGTTCCTCAAGCCTTCCATTCAGGACTGCTCTTTGCCTTGCAGTTGGGTGTCCACCCCTTCCATGTGGGATGTTCCCATGACTTCTAAATGACCCCGCACTGTGGTGAAAACTTGTGCATCCTGGGAAATGGCAGTGACCTGTTCCTTCCAGAAGGATCCCTCCTATGTTGTCAACCCTGGACCTGCTTCCCCAGGTCTTCTCATCCTGTAGACTCACCTCCTTATATCTCCCAGTGTGTCATCCTCATTTGAATTCTTCTTTTTTTAAACAGCTGTATCAAGATATAGATTACCCATTTAAAGTACGCAAAGGCTTTTAGCATAGTCACATCACCAAAATCAATTTTAGAACATGTTCATCACCTCGACTGTCTGCTTCTGATGTCTTTTTGTTGTTTTAATTAGTGGACTTTTTATGATTTATGCATAGAATAATTTTTTAAATTTATTTTTCCATTATAGTTGACATTCAATATTATATTAGTTTCAGGTATACATCATAGTGGTTAGACATTTATATAACTTACAAAGTGATCTCCTGATTAGTCTAGTACCCACCTGGCACCATACACAGTTATTACAATATTACTGACTGTATTCCCTATGCTTTGTATCCCCATGAATATTTCTATAACTGGGAATTTGTACTTCTAATCCCTTTCATTTTTTTCACTCTAGACTTTATTTTTAAAGCAGTTTTATGTTTACACAAGGTTGAACACACAGTACAGAGTTCCCATATACCACTCACCCCCAAACTCACAATTTCCCCCATAAGATCATGCATTCTGTCGTACATTTGTTAACAGTTGATGAACCTGTAGTGATTAATACATTATTATCGATAGAGATCAATAGTTGACATGGTCACTCTTGATGGTGTAATTTCATTTTATGGGTTTGGATAAATGTGTAATGACATGTGTCCATAATTACAGTGTCATACAAAGTAGTTTCACTGCCCTAAAAATCCTCTGTGCTTCACCTATTTATCACTCCCTCCATCTTCACTCCTGGTAACCACTGATTATTTTCCTGTCTCTGTAGTTTGCCTTTTCTAGAATGTTTTATAGTTGTGATAATGCAGTGTGTGCCCTTTTTGACTGGCTGGTTTCAGTTAGCATCACGTGTGTCCTTCACACCACCTGGAGTCATTGAATTTATCTTGCATGTTTCTGCTCCTTCTTACCCTGTAATCTCTAGCCTATAGCATTTGTTATTTCTTCCTCTGAAGTCTCACCTATTTTTACTCATCCTTGGTCCTCAAATGACATTCTGAATTCAGTTTACTAACAGTGTCTTCCTTCTGTCTGTCATAGAGGTAACTTTTTGGCTGACGTGCACAATTTGTGTTCCTCTTTACCTGATCCTGACAGAGACATTGGTGTAAAATGTTTAACCTCTTTTACCCAGTTTTCAACAGCCAGGCGCATCTTACCCACCCAGTGATTTGGTTTTTTTCTTCTTGTCCCCAAATATCCTTTCACTCCCCTTTATTGGATCATTGTTTCATTTGAAAAAGTTCTCATCCCCATCATCAGGGATTCCAAGGCAACACTACAAGGAACCAGCAGAGTCTTGGGAGGGAGATTGTGTTGGTTGTGGGGTTTGTTGGGTATAGATAAGGACGTTGCCAAAGAGGGTGTTTGTTTGACATGAGGGAAGCGTCCTCCTGGAAGTCAAGGGAAGGCCAGAGAGTGTAATGAATACTTTGCTAAGTGATGGAGGGTTTTTGTCTCCTTGGTGGGCATGGATATTGAAGCATAGGGACTTGAGCAGAAGCCTTCGTATCACTAGATGTGGGTGACTACATGAATGAAATGTGCAGAGAGACCAGTAAAGGGAATTTTGGAGGACCCCAGTGAGGCTCCTGAGTTGGGGGCTTGTAGCCATCGTTAGAGGCCCAATATCTTCAACACAGGGAGGAATCCCCACTAAGACAAGGGTGATGATATTGGCAGTACTGTATACTGACAGTGCATATTGTGCCAGACACTGTGTGAGCCTCATGTATTGACTCATTTATGCCTCAAAGTAAACCTTATAAGCTAAGCATTCTTATTCTTGGCTTACCGCTGAGGAAGATGAGCCTCAGAAGTCACCAGCTGAGGAAGCCTAGTTGCAGCTCAGACTGGCCAATCACACTGCTTCAGGGACCACAGTGCTTTTCTGGAAAGTCTGTAGCATCAATTCTGGAGTGGTAAAAGAGACTTTTTTTCTCTGTAGGCAGCCTGAAGAAGTGGTATAAATGGTGTGTTATAAATATTAAATCATTGCTGGTGTTTGGGATCCTGTTTCAAGATCCAGAATCAGAAAATAGACTAAGATTCTCGGTCAATAATACAGGCTGAGGCACCAGTTAAGATTTTGTATTGGTTTCCTGTGGCTTAAAGCAACACAAATTTATTCTCCCACACTTCTGGAGGCCAGAAACCTGAAATATCAATATCGTTGGACTGAAATCAAGGTATCAGCAGGTCCATGTTCTCTCAGTTGGCTCAAGAGGAAATATGTTTCTTGTCTCTTCCAGCTTCTGGTGTCTGTGGCATTCCTTGATTTGTGCCCAAATCACTTCAGTCTTTTGAGTCCAACATCTTCAAATCTCTTTGCTCTGTGTTCAAGTTACCTTATTTCTGTGTATTACCTCTTCCTCTGCTTCCCTCTTATAAGTACACTGTTGGTGACATTTAGGGCCCACCCAGACAATCTCCCTAACTCAACCTCCTTAACAGATTTGCAAAGATGCTTTTTCCAACTATGATACCATATTCACAGGTCCCAGCAATATGACATAGGTATCTTTTGTGGTTATTTAGTGCTATATACCTTCAGACACAAAGCTTTCAGTGGATTTCTCCTTTAATCTTCATGCTCTTCTATTTATTCTTATTCCTCTGCTCCTTCTTTGGGGACCAGTTCTCCTGGATCATCTCTTCATTATCTTTGCTTGTATTTTTATACCTTACCACTGGTTTCCTATTTGCTGATCCATCCCACCCTTTTACATCCTGCATGAAATTTCAGTCCATGGATTAGATGCCTCTCATATTTGGTGGTCTCTTTCATTCCCTCTCCCCTGTAATGTTTCTCCAGTAATTCAGCCATTTTGGATTTCTTTAAGACTGGAAGACTATACTTGAAAAGAAAGAGTCAGCTTCTGAAGAGGATATTACTGTGGAGAAACCATCTCTCCACATGGAAATGAAATGCTGTGTACAGGAGGAGGGCCCCTGGTCAATGTCAGTAGGAGAATTACAGAATTGGAGGAATCAGCCAGGGGAGCACCAGAAGCAATCTTTGAGTCAAACGGTGCTTATGTTGGAGGAGAGACCTTTTGCTCAAGGAGAATGAGCATGACCTTGGGGGAAATTATGTGAGTATAAACCTTCTACCTCTTACATTACCCACAACAAATTTCCACAAGCTTGACTTGCAGGTTAAAAAATTGAAACAGAATTCAGTTTCCATCAATCATCAGAAAGGCTGGGCCAATATGAAGCTCTGCAAAAATCATCAAAGTGCCAGAGCCTTCTCTCAGAGCATTTGCTTGAATAAGCTTGCACATGTTGAAACAGAAAATAAAAAGCCTTCTGAATATACTGTCAGGAATGACTCTTTAAACTATAGCACCTGTCTTCATTTTCATAATAAATTCTTTCAGCAAAGAAGAGCAATGATGGTAAGGACTATGGAAGCATCATTAATCACAGTATGTCTCTGAATGAACAAGATCCAATATATTCTGGAGAAAGTCAGAATGAGTGTAATAGATGCTTCATAAAATCTGAAATAACTGCCAGTGATCCTGGATGTCAGCAGGACTGTGATACCTTCTGCATGGCCTCATCTTTTACTGACTGTGACACCATTCAGACCCTAAATAAGCCATATGCATGTAATCTGTGTGGTAAATCTTTCAGCTGTTGCTTTGAGCTTGTTGCACACCAGAGAACACTCACTGGAGAGAAGCTTTATAAATGTAATCACTGTGAAAAGGCCATTATTGGGAGCTTTCACCTTATTTCACACCAGAGAACACACACTGGCCAGAAACCCTGTGAAGGTAATGATGGTGGGAAATCTTTTCAGCTGCGATCACAACTTATTGTGCATCAGTGAACCCATACTGGGGAAAAGAAAATTTATGAATGCAGTCATTGTGGAAAATCTTTCAAACGGAGATCTCTCCTCATTATTCATCAGAGGACACACACTGGAGAGAAGCCCTATCAGTGTGACATGTGTGCTAAAGCCTTCAAACAAAAGTCAAACCTTATTGAACATCAGAGAACACATACTGGAGAAAAGCCCTATGACTATATTGACTGTGGAAAAGCCTTCAGTAGTTGATCATATCTTAAAAACACACAAGAGAACACATACCAGAGAAAAACTCTATACATGTGTTGACTGTGGGAAAGCCTTCTGTTATCAATCATCTCTTAGAAAACACAGGAGAATACACACTAAAGAGAAACCCTATGAATGTAATGACTGTCGGAAGTCTTTTCATCAGCAATCACAGCTTGTTGTGCATGAGCGAACCCATACTGTGAAGAAAACTTATGAATGTAGTCATTGTGGAAAATTTTTCAAATGGCAATGTCTCCTCATTATTCATCAGAGGATACACACTGGCGAGAAGCCCTATCAATGTGACATGTGTGTTAAAGCCTTCTGTCAAAAGTCAAGCCTTATTGAACACCAGAGAACACGTACTGGAGAAAAGCCCTATGAATGTGACTGTGGGAAAGCCTTCAGTAGTCGGTCATCTCTTAGAACACACAAGACAATATGCACTGGAGAGAAACCCTGTAAATGTAACAACTGTGGTAAATCTTTTCGACAGTAATCACAGCTTGTTGTGCATCAGTGAACCCATACTGGAGTGAAACCTTACGAATGCAATCATTGTGGAAAAGGTTTCAGGCATAAATCTGTTCCCATTATACATCAGAGAAAACACACTGCAAAAAACACTATAAATGTTATTGACTGTAGGAAAGTTTTCAGTGATCAGTCAGCTCTTAGAAAATAGAGAGAATACACACTAGCAAGAAACCCTATGAAAGTAATCATTATTACACGGCCTTTATCAGCAGAGTCAGCTTAGTAGGCTTCAGATAATTTATACTGCAGAAAAACATTGAGTTTGCACATTGTGGAAAAAGTCCTTCTGCCATAATTCTGGCTTTGTTGCACATAACAGGATTCACACTCAAGAGAAGCCCTATGAATGTAACAACTATGAGAAATCTTTTTGGCAACAATCATAGCTTGTGCATCAGTGAATCCATACCGAGGAGAAGAAATACTGCAGTCATTGTGGAAAATCTTTCAAATGGAGATCTCTCCTCATTACTCAGAGGACACACACTGGAGAGAAGCACTATAAATGGGAGCTAAAGCCTTCAGTCAGAGATCACACTTTATTGAACATCAGAGAACACATACTGGAGAAAAGCTCTATGAATGTATTGACTGGGAAAGCTTTCAATGATTGGTCAGCTCTTAGATAACACGAGAGAACACACATGGTGAGAAACCCTATGAGTGTAATTGTGAAAAGGCCTTTAGCTGACAGAGTGGCCTTACTTTGTATCAGAATTCATACTGGAGAGAAACCCTATAAATGTAACAAATATGGGGAAGCTTTCAGTTATAATAAATCCCTTATTCGACATGAGAAAACTCATAGGAGAGAAGCCATATAAATAAATAAATAAGATGGGAAAGCTGACTGTCAGAAATTTTGTTCTAGACATCAGACATCCATGTGCATCAGAATCACTTGGAGTGTGTATTGAAACTGCACTTTACCAGGCTTACCCTGAGCTACTACATCAGAATCTCTTAACAGGCAAACCCAGGAGCTTGTTATTTCTAAAACCAGCACATGTTATTTGTAGTGCACTAAAATGTGTTTACTTCTGCATTTAGATGAGAAGGTATGAACATGACCACTGATGGAAAACTTTCAGTCAGAGCTCTTAGCAATAGTTAGGAAGTTCAGAATGGAGCTGTACCCACCAGATTATCATTTTATTATCATTTAGGTGGTTGAAAACAACCACCTAAACTTAAGCAGATGTTATCCTTGTAACACATTCCTGAAAATGATTGAGAGACTGCAACATATTCTTTTTTTGTTTTTTTAAGATTTTATTGGGGAAGGGGAACAGGACTTTATTGGGGAACAGTGTGTACTTCCAGGACTTTTTTCCAAGTCAAGTTGTTGTCCTTTCAATCTTAGTTGTGGAGGGTGCCATTCAGCTTCAAGTTGTTGTCCTTTCAGTCTTAGTTGTGGAGGGCGCAGCTCAGCTCCAGGTCCAGTTGCCATTTTCTAGTTGCAGGGGGCACAGCCCACCATCCCTTGTGGGAGTCGAACTGGCAACCTTGTGGTTGAGAGGACGCACTCCAACCAACTGAGCCATCCGGGAGCTCAGCGGCAGCTCAGCTCAAGGTGCCATGTTCAATTTTAGTTGCAGGGGGCGCTGCCCACCATCCCTTGTGGGAGTCAAGGAATTGAACTGGCAACCTTGTGGTTGAGAGCCTGCGCTCCAACCAACTGAGCCATTCGGGAGGCAGCTCAGTTCAAGGTGCCGTGTTCAATCTTAGTTGCAGGGGGCGCTACCCACCATCCCTTGCGGGAGTTGAGGAGTTGAACTGGCAACCTTGTGGTTGAGAGCCCACTGGCCCATGTGGGAATCGAACCAGCAGCCTTTGGAGTTAGGAGCATGGAGCTCTAATCGCCTGAGCCACCAGGCCGGCCCCTGCAAGATATTCTTGATACAGAGACTTGAACATTCAACCTAAGAAGAAATTATTGCATGAGGAAATTGGTGTCGAGTGATGAAATATGAAGCCAGCCATGTTCAATATAAACCAGCAATTAAGAACACGAAGGAGGACTGAGGTGGGAAATCTTCTGAAATGGTTTTATTGGAATTAAAAGTAGATTGGGGAAAAAAAAGTAGATTGAGTATTTTAGGAACTCTCTTATGCTCTAATTTTGTTGCTCAGTAGGTTGACTGTATTTAGAACTGGGTGCATAACAATATGGAAAATATCAGATCAAGTGAACAGACCCCACAGTCGTATATGCACAAAACGTTACAACCACATAACAACATGTGCACAGATGTTTGGTTAAGAAGGTTAGCTCAGTAGACTGTTCAGAAAAAAAGGCGAAAGTGTACATCAACAATGGTGAAGAAAGTGGGAGAGGCCATTACTGCAAATTTGAGCAAGGTGAAAGCAGGTGGGAGAGTGTCACCTGCAGATGCAGAGTAGGAAAGACTGAAGCCAGGAACATGAGAAGAAGGCTGCAGCAGTGGATGTCACAGCCCCTGGCAGCGTTACAGACTGACATGTGGCACAAAGAGGGTTAATTGAAGGTCTGTTCATGAAACTGTAAATGTCCTCCATCTTTTTTTTTCTTGTCTTGAATTAAATATCTGGCTGTGGGTGTGCAAAATAAAATAGGGAATGATTTAGGTACTAAAAAAAAAAAAATTAGTCTGGGAACTAGGAAATCTGGTGTATTATCCCCCCAGAAAAAGGACTGCCTTATATTTGCATTTTAAGAACCTTTATCCTAACACCTGGTTCTTGTCCTTTTCCCCCTAAAATGAAGCGTGCCATTAAGCCAGCCCCACCCATCTATGGAGACTCCCATGTGCTTTCTAACTTAAAAAAGGAAAAGGAAAGTAATCAGACTTCAGGGTAAACAAATTCTTCAAGAAAATATAAATATTGTACAGGACAACTATAGTCCAAATGTGAACCAAACTTTAGAAAGGAGTATTCATTTGACTCTGATGTTAATTTTTTTTCCTAGAAGAGGCAGAGGACTCATAAGATTGGAGTAAAATAGGGATAAATATAATCCGATTGTTTTGCTTGGCCCTTTACTGAACCCTATTTCCATAGATATGATATAAACAGTGGGTATTGGTTTTTTAATTTTAGGAAGAAATCCAGAGCTGTAACAGGATTTCATAATGGCAGAATGGTCGAGGGGGAATTATCCCTGTACCCTCATTTTAGGAAGTGAGCTTTTCAATATAATATGTTAGGTTATGTAGGAGACAAAAATTAGAGCTCCAAACAGTAATATGACAAAGGCTGGAAGCAAATAGAGGAGCAGAGATGGGGGTCAAATCTTAATTCCTTATCATAGAAGGAAGTCAGTAAATGCTATAGGCCATGAAAGATCCGAATTTTAGAGGTAGCTTCAAGTGGAACTGGAATAGAAATGATTAAAATTGGTTGGTGGGATGTGTGACTGTAAGGTAGGGTGGGGCTGAGACAGCTGCTTTCCATTTTAAGCCTTCTGTAATATTTCTTTCCGTAGTGGTACACTTCTTATTTGAGTAACAAATTTCAAATGTGTACCTATAGTTGAGGAAAACCACAGTACATGATGACATCTCTAACTGATTTGTGTAATTTTCCTCCTTTGATTGAGCATTGTCAGTAAACTGACAATTAAAACAGCAAGAGTGAGAAGAAAAGATGTCAGACTCTTCTTTTGGACCAGTTAGAGTTGGTTCCAGTAGGGCAGAAAGGTCCCTTGGCTTCTAGAAGTCCTTGGAATTGAAGGGCGTGGGTTATTTTAAGACTTGATTTTCCAGAAGTTTTATCATCAGAAAATCTCTCGGGGCCTGGAGAGGGGCTGGTATCCTGGGATTACTGGTCCAGTTCCCTCTGAATGGGCAAGATGGGTGCATGAATTTGCATAACCACCAAGTACCGAATGTATTTCCCTAAGGTCCCTCTGGCAGTTACCTGATACCTTTTATAAAACTCTTTAGGGAACAGCCCTCGTGATTCATGTGTGACCATGAAGTTGAGATGGGTGGCCTGAGCAGAGCAGGTGGGGATATTGCTTCCTGGGGAGACAGTTGGTCCTGCTGCTGGGAACAACATTGTGGTGCAGCTTTCAGAAGATGCTGGAGCCTCGAAGGAAGGACGTGCTGAACCGATTTTAGCAATGTGAACATTGTTTGATAATTCTTGTTGAGCAGACATCTGAGAGCAAGTTCTATTCAGCAAGTCCTGAAAGTAGTCTCATTCAGTGAAAGCACTACTGGAGGCTCAGGGATGGAAGGTGTGTGCAATACCACTATGTCCTTACGTCCCTTCTCTCCAAAATGGGGGGCTCCACACAGGGGCTTGGTTTTATATGCTGGAGACAACACCCAGCCGGAATCACACACAGGGAGAAGGATACGTGTGCAGGAAATGGAAGGACAGTATCTGCATGTGCAGTGAGTGAATCAGGCCCTGCTTTGAGAGAAATTCTTCCCATTCACAAATCAAAAACCTGAGACATTTCCACATCAAATGATTCTCATACCCAGAGGCCAGTGATTTTAAATGAAAACGTGTGTAAGAACCACCTGAAAGGAGGTGTTGGGCCCATCTTCAGAGTCCACTTGGTCATGCTGACATTTGCATAGTTTGAGAACATTATATCTGTAACTTTTAATATTTTTAAAAGAGTAATCAAAATTGTTGTTTATATATCAATTTCCTTTTTGTTGGTTTCACTTCAATTTGTGGCTTACTTGAAAAAAAAGACTCTAAACAGATACCATACTCATTACGTGTGCCTGAGGGGCTGCTTTTAACAGAAAACTGAAATCCATCCCCCTCCCCTTTGTGTAAAAACAGATATCAAAAAAATCCTAAACTTATTTTTGATACAACTAGCAGTGGAACAATTGGGGTCTCAGAAGACCACCCCCACATCTGGAGATTTTCCAGATTTCCTGGGACTCAGCGTATAGTTGATAAGATTTATTGCAGTGATGTATGAAGGATAAACAGTTGATTCATACGGGAAAGGACAGGTGAAGTCTGGGGGGATCCATGTGCAGGATTCCAGTGCTCGCTCCCCTGAGGGGATCGCACAAAGCACTGGGGACTAGGCAAGCAGGCACTGTCAGCCCAGCATGTACCAAAGTCCAGACTCCCAGAAAGCAGGTGCTCAGTGTAAATCATATTGTTTGCACAAGCAGTCTAGGCACAATGAGATGGTACAGACAACACTCTAAAAGCCAAATTCCCAGATGCCAGCCAGGGGCCAACCTTGCAAACAGGACCTAAAGTGTGAAGCCTCAGCTCTCAACCTTAGTGTCATCTTCTTAGAAACCTCCGCACCATGAGAGCCAAGTGGAGGAAGAAGTGAATGCACACGCTGAAGCACAAAAGAAGATGAGGCAGAGTTCCAAGTAAACTGCTAGTTTGTGCACCTATGGAAGCCACAGGAGCAGAAATGAGGAAAGCCAGGGGCTGGGGACACTGATACAAATTGTTGGGCTGCATGCCTGCTGTCTAGAACTCAATGGATCTAGAACATACATCGCCATCTCTTCCCCATGACCACCTTTTGGGAGATTCACCTTGCTCATACAAAAACAGTCCTTTTCTCTGGATCTATGACATTCTGGACAAGTTCTGTTCTCAGTTGTGGCTGAATTTAACTTGTAGAATAAGTTGTCTGCTGTCTTAGCTGAATGAATGAATGAATGAATGAATGAATGAATGAATGAATGAATGAATAAAATGTACAGCCTCAGACCTGCTGTGTTAATCCTTTTTGCATAAACTTTCATACCTCTTCAAACATGAGTACAATTAGCCATATTCATGGTACCTGTTCCATTAAGCTGCAGCTCTGGCAACACATGGAGAAAGCACAAGGGTGTCATGTAGTTCCTGCTTCAAATTGGTTTTCAAGAACCTGTTGTCACACCTCAAGGTTGACGTTTCTTGCCATAATTTCATTTTGTAGACCTAAAATCCATTTGGACTGCTCCAGGCTTAGCGTAAACACCAGGGTCTTGATAAGAGAACAATAACAACAAAAATGCTGCATTCCCCCCCTATAAACACCCTGAACATAAAAATGCAAATTTACGTTAAACAAATGAACTTTGCCAATTGGCCATTGAACAATGTGCCTTGTATATCTGACATTACCCAAGAATTATTCATACTCTTCATATTCAGTCTTGTAAGAGGTCTAAAATGGTGGAGCAGCTTCTGAGTATTAGGATCCTTCTTCCTTTCAGGTTTTAGATCCTATTTTTATAACCTGTCCTCTTGCCCCCCACCCCCACCCCATCAGAACTTCATCTTCTTCACGGCCCCACCCCACCATGCTCCTTTTTGACCTTCAAGTTCTCACAGTGGAATTCCCACGGAATCTGAATTCCCATGGAGACTATCATCATCTCAGCTGCCCATGCTTGAATGTGTCACCTGCTCCCCCAAGCAGCTGAGGTGGGTGGTTGCTGATCTCATGGACAGAGATTCATCCAGACTAGGTGATACCTGCTGCAGGGGGTGAAGAGGGAATTGAGACAAGGAGGCTCTCTGGTGGGAGTCTGGTGACAAACAACATTCAAAATGGTGGCTTCTCCATGCAGAGTGGTTATGATGAGATGAACAGCAACCCCTTCCCCACCCATTCAACTGCCAACTGCAGTGTAAACAGGAAGTCAATTGTAAACAGACCAAAACCACTGAGAGTGGGGGCTTGTTTATTACTTCAGTAGAACCTAGTCCATCCTGACTGATAACATCTGGCGTAAAAACTACTTAGTTTTAAGAGATGTTTCTAATAAATCTACACACCCCCAGCCCCAAGCACACACACAAAAATGTCAGCTCATGAAGGTAGCGGTTTTCTCAACCACCAGATAGTTCCTGGTACATAATAGCCATTCTTTGTTCAATGAAGAAATGTTGGAGAACAGCCTTTTTAAATTTATCTTTTACTTGAGCACTGGAGGGATGATGGGGGAAATAGAGAGGAGCAGGTCTGGGGAAGGATCAGAAGAGTTTGGACAAGATTGAGGACCTACTAGTCATAGTGAGTTCTTAACATGCTGTGTGGCCTAAGGGCAGTTAGGCCCACCTCTCTGCTCCTCAGTCCTCCCCATAGGTGAAGGATGTTTAGGTCCCATTTCATCTTGCACAGGCTGGTACCAATTTCCTGACTTCCAGAGGAGAGATGTTGACACATGAGATGTTAATCTCACTCCTTCAGGGGATGGGAATGAAGCAGTCATCCTGTGAGGAATTCTTCAGGGACATCAAGTGTGTGACGATGTCCAGGCTGGAACTAGGATCTATAAAGGGGGGGAAAATGAAGCCTCACTCCAACTCAGAGCCATGCCCAGGTGTTCTTAGATGTGGCATGGAATATATGGAAAGAAGCCCTCTAGTTGGAGATGTAGATACGAGATCTGACAATTGTGAACTTGTTGCGACGATGTTGCTAACCTTTTCTGATATCAGAGGGATTATTCATTATGAATTTGTACCAACTAGACAAACAGTTGACCACTCACATGGCACTGTCTGTGAGGGAGTTTTTAGCCAGTAATCAAATAACTATTGGAACACCCTCCCTACTCCCCTGATCTGGCCCTCAGTGACTTCTTTCTTTACCTGAAGATAAAGGAAATAGTGAAAGGAAGACATTTTGATGACATTCAGGACATCAAGGGTAATATGATGAAACTCTGATGGCCAGTCCAGAAAAAAGTTCCAAAATTGCTTTTTTGAGTGGACTACATGCTGGCATAGGTGCATAGCTTCCCAAGGGGAGTGCTTCGAAGGTGACCATAGTGATATTCAGCAATGAGGTACGTAGCACTTTTTCTAGGATGAGTTCGCAAACTAAATTGTCAGGTCTTGTAGTTTGATGGTGGCTTCTGGCTCCTGCACACAGGGAAAGCCCACTTTACTGGGCTAAGAGTGAGTAAGGCGGGATCACCCTTAGCCTACTGCACTCTGAGTCCACACATCCAGCCATCCCAGGTGGAAAGCTGCCTGACCAAGAATCCAAATTAGAGGATTCTACACCTGGCCACTTCTCAGCAGGAGATTTCCCTGGGAGGTCACGAGATTCCAGTCACCCTGCAGCCTGTCCTCGGAAACACTCCACTCTGGTGGGGTCGCCTCCACCAGCAAGTCTGGTGTTTGACCCCATCTGTGCTGAGCTCCCCAGCATTTTTCTCCCATGAGGTGGAAGAACAAGGGAGCTGTTCTTTGCTGCCAGGCTGGGTCTGCCCCACAGAATCCAGAGCAGAGAGGGTGCCCAATAAATTTGGATGGACTAACACAGAATGATCATGTGGTAAGCAAATGGTCTGAAATTAGCTGCCAAAAGTAAAAGTAAGACAACCCAAAATGCTTAGAAGAAATTATTCAAACATGGCCTTGCAGTAGATACGTAGATGGAAACTAGATGATTAAGGAAATGCGAATTTAAATGTGAGTCACTGTTCCATGCCCATTGGCTTTGTGAGGATTCTTTTAAAATTGTAAAGCTCTATGTCAGGGGTTGGTGAGGGAGACACATTGATGGAGACTTGTCGAGGGGCAGATTTCCTGGAAAGGCATTTGTCTCGGGTGTGAAGAGCTTTACAAGGTTTCAGACTAGTTGACCCCTAGAACCCTATCTATTCTGCAGAGGGATGTTTCATGTTGTGGGAAATTAAAATCTACCACTACTTTAAATTGCCATGAACCTCCAGAAATAGTCCAACTGAAAACTGGTTGAAATACCAGGAATATGGGTAAATCTATAGTCATTTGGGGACACTATTAACATATTTAACATCAGAAAAATGACTGGTGAAACAGATAAGTGATTGACCATGAAGCAATAATTAACAAGGTTGATGTCACTGATACAATACTTACCTTCACACACTCATAAAACACATGCATACATTTGTGACCAAATAGTTTAATACATTTCTTCTTCCAGGTACTCACTGAGCCCTGTCTATATTTCCTCAGCAATTGCCTTCATCATTAGCTTCTCCCTCTTCCTGTTTCTCTGTCTAGAGTCCCCATTATTTGGCCATGATGTCTTCTAGGTCTTTATACCTGGTCTCTTTTCTTTTCCATCAAGATCCTCATCTCTTTATGTTTTTGTTCTTTCATGAACTATTTCTTCTGTGGTTCTCAACAGAGACACTCTATCCCAGCTTATCTACTGAGGTTCTTAACTTGAAAGTAATTTTGTTGGCCCCAGAAAGTTTCTATACTCTAATTGGGTCTCCCTTTAAATAGCTGAGTGTGATTAATAATAAAGCTATGGAAAATAATAAAGAAAGGCTTTATTTGCTTGTATAGAAATCTTTCCAAAATATTGTTAAATGAATAAAAGCAAGATAAAATTCAATGTGTGGTAGCCACGACTTGTGCAAAAGAGTGAAAAATATACATATTTATTTATGAATGCATAAAATATCTCCAAAAGGCACACAAGAAACTAAAAATAGTAGTTGCTGATAAGGAGGGAAAATGGTGGGAGTCGAGGGAGAGGTGGAGATCTCAGCAGATACCCAATTGTGCCTTATGAATTTGAAACAATGGGAATGTATTACCTGTTGAAAAACATTTTTAAATATTTTTAAAACAATGGTGAGGGCCTGAATTTAAGACCCTTGTGGTGGAAAGAAAGAGAAAAGAGCAAGAGGGAGAGACGTTTAAGACGTGAAAATTCACAAGCCAGTTTCACACTTCCAGTGCTGTGTACCAAATATCCCAATCACAGGAGTTTAAAATAATGACTTCTTTCATTTCTCACCATTCAATGAGTTAATTGGGATCAGCTGGGTTTTCTCACTTAGGGTTCCTCATGCAGTTTCAGAGGCAGTGGGGGCCGGAGTCCTCTGAAAACTCAATGTCCAGTATAGCACACTCACAAACTGGCAGTAGATGCTGGATGCCAGCTGTGAGCTCATCTGGGACTGTTGGCTAGAGGATCACATTGGGCCCCTTCACATGGTTTGGGCTCCCCTCAGCATAGTGGCTGGATTACAAGAGGGAATATCACAGGATAGAGCATTGCAAGGGACATAGGCAGAATCTGCAAAGCTTCTTACGACATAGCTTCAGAAGTCACACATCATCACTTCGCCATGTTTTATTGGATAATTAATCAGGGTTTTCCCAAAGTCACGGGGAGGGGAAATAAATTCACCTCTCAGTGGAAAGAGTAATGAAGTATTAGGGGCATCTTTAATCCACCACGGAGCCTCAGTGTAATTAATAGAGAAGGAGGAATCTAATTGTGGGGGCGGAGCCCCAGAGAGTAGTTTCCAGGCTCTCGGCCTCACATAGACAGGTGCTGGCTCAGGTAGTAAATGGCCAACTGTGATTGCATGGCCATCAGCTGTGGCTAGTTGGCCGTCAGCTGTAACCAGTGAGCCATTGGCCACTAATATAACTGCTGTGGCTATGCTAGGAGAGAGAGGAGAGAGAAGGAATGGAGGCTAGCAAGGAGATGGCGGTTGGGCTGGCAAGCGTGGATGGCGGTTTGCGGACAGTATGGATCCAGCCTCCAGTGAGAGTATAGTGCCGCCAGAGAGAATATAGTGGTATGACTCCCCTATCTATGGCTCCGTGGGTGTTCCTTTTTGGCCTCACCATATCCTGCGTTCTTGTATGGGGAGTGGGAGCAGAGACCCCGCAGGTCGCCCGGCACGACAAATGGCGCAGCGAGCAGGGTCTCCCGCACGACAAATGGCGCAGCGAGCAGGGTATGGTGCCGGCCAAAGCTCTCCCAAGAGTGGTGGAGCAGTTTGTGTGTATGAACACTCAGTCTCAGGAAGACCAGGAGGAGCAGCTGCTGGAGAGCTGGACCCCCGTGGAGGGGTGGGAGGACGTGGACGGTTCTCCCACCAGCACAGGAAAAGCCATGCAGCTGCTGCAGAGATGGAGCCCCGTGGAGAGGTGGAAAGATGTGGACGGTTCCCCAACCAGCACAGGCCGGAGAAAGCAAAGGTCGTTGCGGCCCTGTGGGCTGGGAAGTTCCTGCTCAGGCAGCCCGGATGCAGGACTTGTAGTCCCAGGAGGTAACGCTTGCTGAGTCCTCCGTGGGAGATGAGGGTGAGGTCAAGGTCGTCCCTCACCCCCAGGACAGCCCTGGTGAATGACTATGGACTATGGGGAATTGCCTTCCATCCCTAATTTAATGGACCGCTTGACTGTTTGTTTGGGAACTGTTGTTAGTGGAACTGGGGGATATTTGCTTTTGTCTCTTGACTGGCCGCCATTGAGAATATGTAAGCACCTTGATTGTGAGTCGCTGTTGTTCCAGCAGGGTACCCTGAGAGGCACACAGAGAGTGGCAGTGCCTTGAGAGCCCTGCTGAGTCCAGGAAGTCTGGCTGTGCCCTGAAGATACCCTGGCTGTGCCCAGGAAGTCGGGCTGTTCCCAGAGAGAGTGGCAGTGCCCTGAGAGCCCTGGCTGAGTCCAGGAAGTCTGGCTGAGCCCTGAAGATACCCTGGCTGTGCCCAGGAAGTCGGGCTGTTCCCAGAGAGAGTAGCAGTGCCCTGAGAGCCCTGGCTGTGTCCAGGAAGTGTGGCTGTGCCCACAGAGGGTGGCAGTGCCCTGAGAGCCCTGGCTGTGTCCAGGAAGTGTGGCTGTGCCCACAGAGAGTGGTAGTGCCCTGAGAAATCCTAGCTGTGCCCGGGGAAACTAGTGGTATCCTAAGAAGTCCAGGAAGTCTGGCCATGCCCAGAAGTACTGGTGGTGCCCTGAGAAACCCTGGCTGTGTCCGGGAAGACAGGTGGTACCCTAAGAAGTCCAGGAAGTCTGGCCGTGCCCAGAAGCACTGGTGGTGCCCTGAGAAACCCTGGCTGTGTCTGGGAAGACAGGTGGTACCCTAAGAAGTCCAGGAAGTCTGGCCGTGCCCAGAAGTACTGGTGGTGCCCTGAGAAACCCTGGCTGTGTCCGGGAAGACAGGTGGTACCCTAAGAAGTCCAGGAAGTCTGGCCGTGCCCAGAAGCACTGGTGGTGCCCTGAGAAACCCTGGCTGTGTCCGGGAAGACAGGTGGTACCCTAAGAAGTCCAGGAAGTCTGGCCGTGCCCAGAAGTACTGGTGGTGCCCTGAGAAACCCTGGCTGTGCCCAGAGAGCCTGGCTGTGTCCAGGATATTGCATTCACCCCCAGGCTCCTCGCACAGGTCCCCTCGCGGAAGACGCTTGTCTCGTAGATTGTGAGGCGAGAGCCTGTAGGGGTGGAGTGTGGGGGCGGAGCCCCAAAGAGTAGTTTCCAGGCTCTCGGCCTCACATAGACAGGTGCTGGCTCAGGTAGTAAATGGCCAACTGTGATTGCATGGCCATCAGCTGTGGCTAGTTGGCCGTCAGCTGTAACCAGTGAGCCATTGGCCACTAATATAACTGCTGTGGCTACGCTAGGGAGAAGAGAGAAGGAATGGAGGCTAGCAAGGAGATGGCAGCTGGGCTGGCAAGCGTGGATGGCGGTTTGCGGACAGTATGGATCCAGCCTCCAGTGAGAGTATAGTGTCGCCAGAGAGAATATAGTGGTATGACTCCCCTATCTATAGCTCCGTGGGTGTTCCTTTTTGGCCTCACCATATCCTGCGTTCTTGTATGGGGAGTGGGAGCAGAGACCCCGCAGGTCGCCCGGCACGACAAATGGCGCAGCGAGCAGGGTCTCCCGCACGACACTAATGTAACCTCAAATTATGATAGACAACTGAGTAGCCTGAAGTGATGTGAAGGACCATGATTGGAGTGCAAGAACAAGATGTGTGCTTTGGGGAAGGTTATAGCGAGGCACCCACAGGACATCAAGGTCAAGCTGCCCACTTTAAAATGTTAGTCAAGGGGATGGCCAGTTGGCTTAGTGGTTGGAGTGCAGTGCTCATATCACCAATGTCGCCAGTTCGATTCCCACATGGACCAGTGAGAAACAGCTTGAGCTTGGAGCTGAGCTGCCGCCACCGGTGGGTGGCTGCTTGGCTCAGTGGTTAGAGTGCAGTGCTCATAACACCAAGGTTGCCGGTTCAATTCCCACATAGGCCAGTGAACTGCGCCCTCCACAACTAGATTGAAAACAATGACTTGATATGGAGCTGATGGGTCCTGGAAAAACACACAGTTCCCCAGTATTCCCCAATGAAAAACAAAAATGTTAGTCAAGGTCAGGAAAAACCATGGTATATGCCATTATTTATTTAGGTCTCACAAGAGAGCATGAAAGTGTGTTCTCTGAGCATGTAGAGATCATTTGCTGTGATCTTTGCCTGGGAGACTTTACCCCTAAATATCCCCCATGGCTCCCTCTCTGATCTCCTCCAGGCCTCTGCTCACATGTCCTCTCTTTAGTGAGTGGATTTTCAAACATATAGGAAAATGGCATGAGGACACTATAAAGGGGTTTTAAAAAGAAATGCCTAATTACTATGTTGTACACCTGAAACTAATAGAATGTCAACTGTAATTGAAAAAAATTTGTAATAATACAGATGGAGGAGGCAAAGTAAGTTCTGGAGACTGGATGAAGGTGTGCAAGAGGTCTCCAACCTGCCCACTGGGCTGATCCACATTTATGTGGATTACTGGCCATCTCAGGACATGCTGCATTCTCCATTTTCTTCACTTGAAGTGGCTTAGAGGTAGAGTTGGAATTCTCTACCATTTTCATATTGGCTTTTGAATCAAGGTAAGCTTGACATACATTTAAAAAATAGACCCAAAAATACATACATAAAAAAATGAACCCAAAGTATGGCTCCAACATTAAAAGTTTTTGTTTTAATTTCTCTGCTTTAGGCAGAGGTTGCAGAGGAAAAGAGGAAGAGCTGTCTTCCAGGGGCATCCCACAGAGATTCTTAATGCTTTTTGTCCCTTAGAATTCTTTCACAATCTGGTGAAGCCTGGGGACCCCTTCTCAGAACTCTGTTTGTAAATGCATAACAAAATGCACACGATTACAAAGGAAGCCAGTTATATTGAAATACAGTTATCAAAACACTTAAAAACAAACCATTACAGTAACATTAGAGTTCCCTTATTAATGACACACTTTATTAGAGACCCTAATAACTACCATAATTTTGGAGCAGTGATGAGTAACGTGATATTAAGGGACCTTTCCTTTAGAAATGTGCACTGACTCCCATCCTGGAGACTCATGCTAAGCCAATCCATTTGGCCATGCCTATTAGCCAAGCTGAACACATGACCAGAAGCTGGACCAATCAGTCACCCAGCTCCATAGCCATACCCCCTGGCTCCACTGGGTACATGACTGGGTGAACCAATCATAATTCTCTGATCCTTTCAAGGCACTCTCATTGGCCCAGTGTTAGGCACATGAGCCAGGCTGATCCCATGGGTCCTGTCCCATCAAACCAGGAAGATTCTATTTAAGCACAAAAGGAACAAGTGAACACACAAAAAAAGTTTAGTAATACAACAATGAGCTTGAAGTAGCAGATTCTTACTAGATTTATGTTTAAAGAGAAATAATCTTCTCGATGTGCCTAGTACCTAATCATCCACCCAGTCATCCATCCTAAAAACTAATATCCCGTCACTATATTCTCTAATAGTATGACAAAATTACAAATTAATTGGGAGAAAGAGTTCAATTTGGATAATTTAAAAATATCCTTTGAAAGCTATTTGGTCAAAGAGGAAAATAATAAAATAAATAATATAAAAAAATAATCTGGGCCGGCCCAGTGGCTCAGGTGGTTGGAGCGCCGTGCTCCTAACGCCGAGGTCACTGGTTCAATTCCCACATGGGCCAGTGAGCTGTGCTCTCTACAGTTAACATTGTGAACAGCTCTCCCTGGTCTGCCGTGAGCAGCCAGAGGTTGGCGTAAGCTGCTATGGGCTGCTGAGTGCTGCCATGTGTTGCCAGGAGCCACCAGTCGCCAGTGCAAGTGGCCAGCAGCCAGAGTGAACTGCTGTGGGCTGCTGTGTCCTGCCATGGGCTACCATGTGCTGCCATGAACGGCTGGTGGCCACCATGACCGGCCAACGGATGACTGGATACCAACTGCCTCAGCCAGGGTGAGTGCAAGGCTCATAACACCAGCATGGGCCAGGGAGCTGTGTCCTACACAACTAGACTGAGAAACAACGGCTCGAACCAGAGTAGGGGTGAGGGTGGGAGAAGAAGGGGGGGAAAAATCTGAATTTCTTTAGATAAAAAAATTAAAATACTCCAGAGTAAAACCATAGGACTACATACAAAATTATCAAAGCTTGTTTTTTGAAAAAGCCTATTATAAGAGGGTCAATAGGGTCAAATACAAGGTGATGGTAATTTAGGGACGGGGCGTAAAGACTATTTTTACAGACAAAGGAACTAAGAGGTTGGATTCCAAGCCTCCCACCTATGTGTTCCAAAACACAGAACTCAGACAGCCGTTAATCACATGGAAAAGACCATTTGAAACCTTATTGGGCAAAGAGATTCCATTGTAATGGCCATTCCCATAATTAAACCTATTACAAATTAGCCACAGGCTGTACAAAAAGTTAAAAGGTAAACATGCCCCTATCCTTCTTGTACCTTGCAGAAGTTCCCTATAACAAGAAATTTTCCATAGAAACAAGAAACATATATGAACCTTAGCCCTGAAACCAGAGGCCAAATGAGTCCTGGGCTCATGCTGCCTGTACCACTCAGCCAATAGATCAACACAGGAGTTGGGTCTTAGAATAAGCATTTATTATCAGAGTGCTGGTGGTCTGAGAAGGCAGCAGGTTAACACCTTCAAAAACTGCCTTAACATTCTCAGTCAGGCTTGGGATATTTAAAGGAAAATCTGGAGGTTTCTCCAGAGGCTACGTGATGGTGCCAGGGGTCTGCATGGAGCCTTCCCTCTGGCAATGTGGCTCCCCTTCATGGTCATCAACCCAGGAGCAGTGATGACACTAACCTGGAAAGAATGCTAGACCATAAATATTGTGATCAGTAAGTGTGTGTGGGGTGGGTATTGTGATCAGTAAGCAAGCATGAGTTTCAGGGTAATTATCTAAAGCATGATGCTGGGACAGGGGACATTCTAAACTCAGGAACTGGGACGGGACATTCCAAGCTCCAACTGCAGAGAGGGGATTGATCAATTGTTAAGCTCTATAGCAGGGAGAGGTGAGGCCAGGGACATTGCAAGGCCTGTTTTGTGGGGGTCCCAACTGGGCCCTGTTTCAATTTCCCACTGTCAATAGGCAAGGTCCATCTCTATGGGACTAGTTTGCAGTGAAATTGGTCACTGCGATGTTGAAGAAAGGCTTGAACCTCTGGTGTCTGTCAGGCCTTCGGCAGCCAGCTGGCAGCAGACCTATAAGCAGGGGTACACTGAATATAGCAGCGAGACATAAACCCTACAATTACAAACAAAAGAAAAATAAGGAATGTTTCCCTTAAACCAGCAAGGTTGGGGAGCCAGGAGGTGAGTCGGGATAGATCAAGACCAAAAAACTCTTCTCCCTGTTTAATATTAGATACGACGAGATCAAAAATTTGTTTAACCTTCCCCTCGATTAGGTGGGAGTTATCAGTAAGTTTAAAACAGCAAAGTCTTTTGAATTCTTCACATCTGTGGTTATGTCTTAGCAACAAATAATCTATAGCGGTGAGATTTTCAAGAACGGCCTCTCTAACTTGTCCTCGTTCTTCCCCGAAAGCATGGATGGCCTAAGAGGTGGCATTCAGGGCTTTTACCATAGAGCAGGCCATTCTGCTTATTTCTATGTTCAGTGCAATAGTCATAACTGGCATCACAAAGAGAGATAAGGCTGTGTATTCAATTGGACTAAACAAGTGTAGTTCACTACTGCAGTCAAGGCCTAGAGCAATTTCCCTGTGATTGTCTGGTTGGTGGGGTCTCTGTGGCAGAAAAACAGTAAGTCTTCCCAGGGAGCAAGGCCCTCCTGAACTATTGGTAGGCACATAAGAATAGACAGTTCTTCCACAGCTGAGGAACTTAACATGTCCATTGGCATAACTTAATAAGATGGTGGAACTGCAGTTTAGTTCTGCGTCGGCTGTAACAACAAAACAAGAGTGGGTACAACCAGTAAACAACACAGTCCTCTGCTGGGGTCACAGCCAAGACCTTGAGGGAAAACATACCGTGTTTCCCTGAAAATAAGACCTAGCCAGACAATCAGCTCTAATGCGTTTCTTGGAGCAAAAATTAATATAAGACCTGATATTATATTATATCATATCATATCATATATCATATCATATATCATATCATATCATATATTAATATTATATTATATTATATTATATTATATTATATTATATTATATTATATTATATTATATTATATTATAAGACCCGGTCTAATATAATATAATATAATATAATATAATATAATATAATAGTCTTATAGTAAAATAAGACCCGGTCTTATAATAATTTTTGCTCTAAAAGATGCATTAGAGCTGACTGTCTGGCTAGGTCTTATTTTCGGGGAAACACGGTAGCTTTGTCCTTCCTGGTGACAACAGGACCCCAGTTATAGATGTCAGAGTATGATATACACTTGTCAATAGATTGGAACATTGTGTGATTCCTGATAGTCCCTAGTGGGGTACAAACTCCTATTAAGCAGGAGGTGAAGGTCTGTGCTACATACGTCCCTCCTGAAAGGCAAAATCAGAGCTACTAAATACATGTTTAGCCAGATAGGCCCAGACATTTTTATTCTTCACAAGTGGTATTGGTCCCTCCGAGGAACATCCTAGGAGAACTGCCGTGAGAACAAGTATTTGAGGTCCCCTAAGGGCGTAGATTTCTATGTTGCAGTATCTTCTCTTCTGTCTTCCAGTTCTGTCTTCTTTATTCTGGTGTGGTTAATCCAGGGCCAGATTCCCTCAAGTTTGGTGGCTGAGTTTGTGGTCAGCAGCACAATCCAAGGTCCGGTCCACTGTTCGTTTAGCTGGTCTGCAGGTCCTTGGTGTTTCCGGGTTTTGAGCAGTATTTTGTCTCCCATCTTGAAAGGATGGTAGGGTCCCTCTGACGGAGCCCACTCTCTGTTAAGGGAAAATCTCTACTACCTGGGTAAGTTCCCTAAGATAATTCCTAACATGTAAATTGTGGTTAAATCAGATGGAGCTATGTCCCTTAGGGCCTGGAATGGTCTCCCATAAACAATTTCAAATGGGCTTTGGGGAGTCACCCAGACCCTCAGCAGGGCAAGTGGTAGTGCTTAAGTCCATGGTAGCTGAATTCCTGGCAGAGTTTTGCTATGGCCTTTTTAACGATATGATTCATTTTTTCTATTTTGCCTGAGGATTGGGGCCTCCATGGTGTGTGAAGTCTCCAGGTAATATTTAGGTGCTTACTCACATTTTGGGTGATAGCTGAGATAAACAATGGTCCATTGTCACTTTGCAGACTTTGGGGGAGTCTGTACCTGAGGATGCTCTCCCAGAGTAGTGCCTTGACTACCTCGGCTGCCTTTTCTGTTTGAGTAGGAAATGCTTCTACCCAGCCTGAGAAAGTACGCATGCAAGCAGGTACTGGTAATTTCCCTGTGCCCTGGGCATTTGAGTGAAGTCAATCTGCTAGTCATCAAAGGGCAGCTGGCCTTTGTGTTGACAATCTTGGCCTCTGGAGTCTGAATGTGCTTTTGGATTATTTTTCTGGCAAATTGAGCACTTATTGATAATATCTTGAGCTATTTGTGTCAAGTGAATTCCAGTGATTCGGGGGCTACATAATCAAGTAAAGCATCTCTCCCAAAGCGTGTGGCCTAATGTATTTCTTGGAGAATCAATGGCAGGAGTGAGGAGGGGATGAAGACTTTCCCTTTCAAGTTTATCTTCTGTTCCTTGTGGAACTACTTTGTGTGTAGCCCCCTGGGATGCTGCCTCTTGCAGGTCTGTTTCGGAATAGGCAGGCTGATGCTTCTGGAGATCTCTCATGGAAATCAGGGCCATAACTGTATCTAGGTGGGCTGCCTCCTTGGCTGCAAACTCGGCCCGTCTGTTTCCTGTTGCCAATTGATCTCCACCTTTGTGATGCCCCATGCAATGCATTACGGCGACCTGGGTGGGTTCTTGGACAGCCTCAAGTAGATGTAAAATTTCTGAGGTGTGTTTTATTTATTTCTTCCCAGCTGTAAGGAGGCCATGTTCTTTCCAAATGGCCCCATGTGCATGTAATACTAGGAAAGCAGATTTAGAGTCAGTGTAAATATTGACGCATTTTCCCTTGGATAGTTCAAGGTCAGGGTTAGTGCAATGAGTTCAGCCTTTTGGTCAGATGTACCTGCCGATAAATGTCGGGCCTCAATCATTCAGTCCAAAATAACTACCACATACCCCGCTTTTCGTCTCCTGTTGTTGACGAAGCTGCTTCCATTCACAAAAAGAGTCAAATCTGGGTCCTGGATGGGCTGGTCCTGTATATCTGGCCGACTGGAATAAACTAATTCCAGTTTCTATATAATCATGAGTTAATAGTTCATGGGGAAGGGGTAGCAGTGTTGCTGGATTTAGGATAGAGACAGTTTGGAGTTGATGGTTTGGATTATATTTCAGGATGGCTTGAAATTTGCCCATCCACTGGCTGTCAACCATAGTCTGCCCTTTTGTTCTAGTAGTATTATACCTGGTGTGGCACTAGTATAGTCAGGTGCTACCCATGAGAGAACTTTTCTGCCTCTTGTATAAGTTCACAGGTGGCCACTACAACCTGTAGGCAACTAAGCCATCCCTCACTGCATTTTCAAAGCTCTTAGAAAGCTAAGCTACTTGCTGTTGAATAGTCCCAATCATCTGGGTTAACATCCGCAGGGCAAAACCTTGTTTCTCATGAACGTATAGGTGGAATGGCTTAGACACATTGGGTAGCCCAAGAGCAGGAGCAGGGCTTAAGAGCTCCTTTAATTTCTGGAAGGTGATTTGACGTTCAGGAGTCCAATCAAGGCGTAATCTTTCATCTCCTTTTAGGGCCTCATATAAGGACTTGGCAATGAGGCCAAAGTTAGGAATCCAAATCCTGCGAAATCCAGCCATTCCCAAAAATCCCCATAGTTGTAGGAGTTGTAGGAGTTTCCAGATGTGTTATTAGATCCTTTCGTTGTTTTGAGAGGCTTCTCTTTCTGGGTTCAAGAAGAAATCCTAGAAAGGTGACCCAGTTTTTACATATCTGGGCTTTTTCTCAAGAAACCTTGTATCCACATTCTGCCAGGTGGTTTAAAGTCTCTACTGTATTATTTAGTCGATCTTGTTCAGAGTCACCAGTGATTAACAGATCAGTCACGTACTGCAGAAGCACTCCTTTTTCTAGCTGCAAGGCCTACAAGTCATGGGCCAAGGCTTCCCCGAAGAGGGTGGGGGAGTTCTTAAACCCTTGTGGCAACACAGTCCAGCAATATTGCGTCCTCACTAGCAAATCCAGGTCTTGCCATGCAAAGGCAAACGACTCTTGAGATTGTAGGTCCAGAGGTGTACAGAAAAAGGTATCCTTCAAATCCAGCGCAGTGTAGTACTGGGAAGTGCCGGGAATGCCAGTCAATAAGGTGTATGGATTAGGTACAGTTGGGTGAATATCTTCCGTAATTTCCTTAATTGCTCGCAAGTCCTGAACAAGCTGGTATTCCTGAGATTCAGGTTTCAAAACCGGCAGAATGAAGGTGTTATATGGTGACTGGCAGGGCCGAATAAGGCCCAAATCCTTGAATTTCTGAATGAAAGTTTGGATGCCTTTCAAGGCCTCCGTTTTAAGGGGTACTGTCTTTTCCTGGGAGTTCATGCCCCCTCCTTCAGTTTTATCTTTGTTGGTTCACTGTTCTTGACCCTGCCAGGGCTCTCATCTGCCCAGACAGAGGGATTGACCCAGAATAAGAAAGCAGAATCTTCTAACCTGTTCTCTAGCGTTGCAGTCAGGTCTTCCAGGAGCTTCTGGAGTCGCTATGCGTTTTCAATTGGAACTTGTAGGTGGAGCTGGTTTGCTTTAGGAACAAAGATTATTTGAGCATGGAGTTTTGAGAGTAAATTCTGGCCCAGCAGAGGTATTGGATAATCAGGCATATATAGAAACTTATGTTGTAGATGTGTATCTCCTACTACACATTGTAATGGTTGCAGGAAATGTTGATATCCTGGCTTGCGGTCACCCCAGTAACCTGAAGAGTTTGTCACGAAAGTCCAGTAATTTTCTCATTCAAAGCACAGTATGTAGTGCCAGTATCAAGAAGAAAGTCTACTTTCCTGTTCCCCACTGTCAATTGTACCTGAGGCTCTGTGGGGACAGAGTCCCAGAGAGCAGTTTCCAGGCTCTCGGCCTCACATGGAGAGGGGCTGGTTTGGTTATTAGAGGGCAAGCAGCTGTAATCAGATGGCCATCTGCTGTGGCTGGGTGGCCATCACCCGTAACCAGTTAGCCATTAGCCACTAATATAACTGCTGTGGCTACGTTGGGGGGTTGGTTGGTTGGCAGAGAAGCAGATGGCGGATTATGCATCATGTGGAGCCTGCTTCCTGTATCTCCAACCCAGCCGCCAGCAAGAACATAGTGGTATGAACCCCCTATCCATGGCTCCATTGGTGTTCCTTTTTGGCCTAACCATATCCTGCATTCTTGTGCAGGGAGCGGGAGCATAGCACCCTTCTATCAACCCTATCTATTTCAGACACCCCTGGTGGTGGGGGATCAGTTGGAGGTCCTGGGTATTGATTTTTGGCTACCAGGACATTGAGTTTCTCCTCATCCTTTAATTCCCCTGGCCTAGAATCAAGTATTGGGACAATTGCTGGTTCCGGAGCTAAGGCAGTGTCATGCAGAGTGTCATGCGGGGTCTCTAGTCCCGCTCCCCGCATAAGAATGCAGGATGTGGCGAGGCCAGAAAGGAACACCCACGGAGCTATAGATAGGGGAGTCATACCACTATAGTCTTGTTGGCAGCTGGTTTGGAGACACAGGAGGTGGGAGCCACACGATTCGCAACCCGCCGTCCACTTGTCTCTGCCAACCAACCTCACTTGCTAAATGCAATCCTCCTCTCTGTAATCCATAATCCAGACTCCGCCACACCACTCCACGCGACTACACCACCACTACACCACCACTACACCACCTTGCTAGCTTAGCTGCCGTAATTATATCAGTGGCTAATGGCTAACCGGTAACAGCTGATGGCCAACTAGTCACAGCTGATGACCATCTACTACCTGAGCCAGCACCTTTCTATGTGAGGCCGAGAGCCTGGAAACTGCTCTCTGGGGCTCTGTCCCCACACTCCACCCCTACAGGATCTTGCCTCACAATCTACGCAACAAGCGTCTTCTGTAAGGGTTCCTGTGCCATATTAGTCTACAGGCACCTACGGACGGAAAGAAATAGTAGTCTTAGGAACCAACAATGGCAAATCCCCTCTATCTGGGAGGATAAATACTAGCTTTTTGTCCTGGGAAAGGAGGGTCGCTGCCACTGGCACCTTTCCCAGTTTGTGGTACCAGACCTTTATGGCAGTGCTTGGGGTCCCTTGCGTAGTTTCAACATGTAACAGAACAGGGGACCCCATAATAGGCCATAGTGAGAGCACATTGGTTCCCCACAAAATCATCCCGGCATCGGGACCTCCATATACTACAGTTACTTGCAGTGGCCACTCAGCCACCACCCCTGACGTTACTTGCAAATCATGAGTCAAACCAGCCCCCCATGGGGCTATCAGATCCAACCCACGACAGTGGCGGCTTTTGACCTGCCAGGGCCAAGTCCATTGCTGCTCTTCCCCTGCTTTCAATCCTGTGGGTGCTGGTAGCAAAATGTTTCCATTTCTGCCATAGCCTGGCTTTAACAGAGTCTCACTGGTGGTAACCTGTAACTGAATGGGAGCAGCCATTCGATGTAGCAGAGCTTCTACTGGTGCGAGCCCTCCCTTCCGTGGTCTCTCATTCAGGATTCTCAAGACGTCCCATAGATGCGAGGCCCAGTCGTGCATCATGGGATGGTGTTTTGACACCTGGAGGACTTGCTTCAAAAGGCCGTTGCAGCGTTGAATCATGCCAGCTGTTTGCGGGTTATAACCATTGTACGTCCATCCTGGCAGCCCAGCGCTGTACTTCCTGCCCCATAAAATGGGTACCCCTGTCACTTTCAATGACTTGGGGGTGCCCATAGAAGGCGCACAGCCGTGTAAGAGCGACCACTGTATGCCGCTGATCCGCAGCCGGACATGGCCAAGCAAACATCAACCCCATAGCAGTGTCCACTGCTGTGAACACATACATAGCATTGTGGGCCTTAGGCAAAGGTCCAATGTAATCCACTCACCAGCGAGTGAGGGGCACCCTCCCTCCTGTAATCTGCTATGTCTCCCAGGGGAGCCTCTGCCTGGGCACAGACGGCATAATCATAGCAGACATCTGCTATCTACTGCCATTTCAAAGGCAGGCCCCAGCATCTGCTCATGTGCCGCATGGTTCGGCCTCCAGCATGCTGCAATTTCCTATGCAGCCAATGGGCCACATTAGTGGCAGGAGCCCATTCTAACCATCGGACCCGTGCTAGGGCGTCTGCTTCATCATTACCTGGGGACACTAAGGGGGAGTGACCTGTGACATGCATTAGGGTCACCTCCTTTCTCTGCCCTAGGTCCCAGAGGTCCTGCCACATGGCTTGACCCCACAGTGGATGGTGTCCCACCAATGAGTTTTGGTGTTTCCACATAGGGAGCCACAACATTAGGCCCCAGAACACCGCCCAGCTGTCAGTACAAACAACTAGGGTCCTGGGCTCATGGCTGATTATCATCCAAACAGCTCGTAGCTCAGCCCACTGGCTACTCTGGCCCGTCCCCGTATCAAACCAAATGGTGTCTGTTTTGAGCTGCACACCAGTAGCCGTCCAAACAGCTGCAGCTCCTTGGCTAGAATCATTGGTAAACCAGGCATCCTCAGGTACTGGGGGCTGTCCTTCTTTGTAGGGCAAGGGCTCCAAGTCCTCCCCCCTAGGCAGAGTGCTTGGCTCAGCCTGGGCTACAAGCTATACAGGCCCCAGGACCTGTTGCAGCTCTGTGCCCAAAGGGCTTGAACTAAGGGTGCTACATTGCTCTAAGTAAGCACCCCACTTGGCGAGGGTGGTGGTCTGTGCCACCCCAATTTTGGGTCCCTGGGTCCACGTACGGACCCACCCCTGGATGAGATAGGTTGTTCGAACCAACACCCATATCATTCCTGTGATGGCTTCTGTGGCCACTGGGGCTGCGTACACAGCAGCCAGCTATTTCTCTATTAGAGAGTAGCGGACCTCCGCTCCTTTCCACAATTGGGACCAAAATCCCACTGGCAACCAGAGATGCTCCTGCCGTTGTCACAGGCCCCAACTGTACCCCTCTTGGGTTACCTGACCATCAAGTTCAAACGGGCAGCTAGGGTCTACTACTTGCAGAACCTGTGCCTGCTGCACTGCCAGTTTTGTGGCAACAAAGTCTTGCTCTATAGCCTCTGTCCAATCCCATGAGGCCCCGTTTTTTATCATGTTATATAAGGGCCTTGCCATTTGTGCTAAATGGGGTACAAATGCCCGCCAATATCCTAGCAGACCCAAATACATCCGCAGTTGGGAGACCCTGGTCGGCCGGGGAAAGGCTTGTATTTCATAATCGCCTCAGGTATGACCTTTGTCTTACCCAACCACACAACCCCAAAAACTTGATGGATAAACCAGGGCCTTGGACGTTTTCCTCATTCACCACTCAGCCACGTGACTTCAGGTGGCAGAGAAGAGAAGGAGTTGCTTGCTCTAAATCTGAAAGAGAATCAGATGTTAATAGAATATCATTGACATAATGAAACAAGGCCACAGAGGACAGGTGATCCCACTGTGTCAAATCCTGGGCTATGAGCCCGTGGCAGATAGTGGGGCTGTGCAAATATCCTTGCGGAAGGACTTGAAAACTCCACTGCCACCCATCCCAAGTAAAAGCAAACTGCTCTTGACATTTTGGTGCAATGTCAATGGAGAAAAAGCATTGACCAAGTCCACTACATAGTGATACGTTCCCAGGCAGACAGGCAGAGGATCCATCAAATCGTGAATTGAAGGCACTGCAGCGTGCAAGTCGTCACCTTATTTAACTCCCTATAGTTCACAGTCATTCTCCAGGTCCCATCTGGTTTCTTGACAAGCCATACTGGGGAGTTAAAGGGACTATGCGTTGGCCTCACAATATGTGCCTTCTCCAATTCCAATATTGTACGACCAATCTCCTCCTGCCCTCCTGGCAGGTGGTACTGTCACACTATAACCACGCGCCAGGGCTGTGGCAACACTTCAGGAGGGTGGTGAGCATGCCCGCGTGTCACCGCTTTCACCACCCGGATCTGGAGACAGATCTCTCCACTACCGATATCTGCAAGCTGAGGCCATGTAGCACATCCACTCCTAGAATATACTCCGGAACGGGGGAGACGTACACTTTGTAGGTATGAGGGGGAAGCCTTCCTATATCCAGTGGTAAGGAAACAGCTTTTACAGTCACAGTCTTTCCCCCATAGCCATCAATGCAGATTGCTGGTCCAGGGAACAGTTCTGGGTTCCCATAAACAAGACTGCAGTCTGCACCAATGTCAACTAGAGCTAAAACCCTCTGCACATTAGAAGGGGACCAATGTATGGACAGTTCCACTTGGGGCCTCTAGTCCCGCTTGTCCCCTCTGATCGGGTACCTTGGCGCGACCCCTAATCAAGCTGAAAGGAGTCAGCCTCAAGCGGCTGCATGAAGTTCTGGAGGGACACAGGTCGCGCTTTCCCAGACTTCTCCTTTAGGCTTCACTGGAATTGCTCTTCCAGACACAACTGTTTCCAAAGTTCCAGCAGGAGTATATTGGGTTGTCGGTCTATTTTTTCCCGATCGACCCCTGCTGCCACGACATCATGCCACATCTGCGTGCGTGTTACTCTCTGAGGCCCGTGACCTCGCCCCCTTACTTTTGATTTGGGCTTCCAGGTCTCAACTACTTGGACCTCCTGTCTTAACTTCCTTTGCCGCCAACATCCCCTAGGATGGCCAAAATCAGATCTCTCATGCTGGCTGTAAAAAGCTCATCATCCAGCCCCCGCATATTAGGGTTGAAAATAGCATGTCTCATACCCATTTCACGGATGATTTGAGCAAGTTCCGTATATGACTGCCATTTACTCACAGTGTCTGGCAGCTCGCCAGCCTGTCCCCATACTGTGCGTACTGCAGCAGTGAGCCACTCCATTAGAGTGTGGTTGCCCTGGTCTTGGGCCAAACTATGGCAGTTCTGTAACCTTTGTTGCAGGGATGGATGCACTGTCATGAAGGCTAGCTTTTCCATCTCACCTGGGGAGCAGAGAACGCTGTCTGCTCCGATCCCATAAACGTAGTAGCCAAGCCAAGACTGGCTCTCCAGGGCTCTGTCAGCACCACCTCCCCAGCTCCTGCAACTCAGTGGGAGTGTATGGGGTGTAGGTTGTGAACTCAGTCACAGCTGGGTTGCTGGCAGCAACGCCCTGGGGGCCCAAAAGTTGCTCACATTTTACCTTTTGCTTTAAGATTGGCCGGGCTTTGGGGTTGGGAGCTACATTGTCTCCACTCGCTTCCTCCACCTCCACCCCAGCGTCTCCACTGTGGGGCTCCTCTTCTAACAGGCGGACCCAAGCTTCCAGTGCTTCCAACCGGGACAACTGGTCCGGCACCTGAGCTATTTCATTAGGTGCATCTTCTGTGTTGAGACTCAAGGCTGTGAGGAACATCCAGCCCAAGCGACCAGCTGTTCCCTTTGCCTCCTCCAGCAACCGCTCAACTAGAACCTGCAGGGCCCTCTCCATGCTGGCCGGAGAGCCATCTCTGTCTTCCCACCCCTCCTGGGGTGTCCAACTCCTGAGAACAGTGACCACCGGGCACCACACACTGTGTGGGGGCCACCTGTCCTCCTGCCCAGAGTCAGACGCCATTTCTACCTGGCCAGAATCTTGCTTGCCACTCCAGGTGTCCAAGTGGGTGGTTGCCTTGGTGTAAGATATCCATAATCCTCAGAGCCTATAGCAGCAGCAGATCACCAAAAGAAAGGCAACACCTTCCATGGCCAAGAGGGAGGTGTGCCATTTGGAGGCTTGAGTCTCCCAGGCAGACCGCACCTCCTCTTCCCTGTGCCACTCCTGATGGGCCTTCCGAAGCTGAGCTTTCACATGTACAAACTGCTTCACCATCCTTCAGAAAGTTTAGGCCAGCACCATACCCTGCTCACTGCGCCATGTGTCATGCAGGGTGTCATGCGGGATCTCTAGTCCCACTCCCCACATAAGAATGCAGGACATGGTGAGGCCAAAAAGGAACACCCACAGAGCCATAAATAGGGGAGGCATACCACTATAGTCTCGCTGGCGGCTGGGTTGGAGACACAGGAAGCAGGAGCCACACGATCCGCAACCCGCCATCCACTTGTCTCTGCCAACCAACCTCACTTGCTAACTGCAATCCTCCTCTCTGCAATCCATAATCCAGACTCCACCACGCCATGCCACTACACCACCACTACACCACCTTGCTAGCTTAGCCGCGGCAGTTATATCAGTGGCTAATGGCTAACCGGTAACAGCCAATGGCCAACTAGTCACAGCTGATGGCCATATACTACCTGAGCCAGCACCTTTCTATGTGAGGCCGAGAGCCTGGAAACTGTTCTCTGGGGCTCTGTCCCCACAGGCAGTCTACCTCTGAACCATCAGCTTATTTCCCTCTTTGCTAGTTTCTAAATTATGGAAACTCATAAACATCTATACATAAGGTATTTTATCCCATTTCCCAGACCTCTGACAGAACAATTCCAGTTGCAATATAGTATAATAATTCAATGAACGATTGAGTGGCCAGTGCTCTCCAGAATCTAATATATACATTGACCAAGCAGTATTGCAATAGAACATTAATTTCTTCTTGGTCAATGGCTTATGGCCCGAGTTTTGCCAATGTCCTAATACTTTGCCCAATGAGCTCCCAACCAGGATTGAAACCTTAGATCCCATTTTGAGCTCAAACAAATACAGCTGCACTTCACACACACACACACACACACACACACACACACACACACACACACACACACAGATCCAAGTATTCCCTGAATTGGACAGACAAAACCAGAAAAACTAGATTGGGATCTGAACACCAAAACTAAACCTAGCCAGGCACCAAATTGTGATGTAGCATCGTCTTACTCCATATACATGGTCTGTCGACCGTCAGACAATTGGCCAGTGGGCGAATACCAGAAACCAAATGTGTCCCTAAGACCACCCAATGCCCAAAGGCCAAAGCCAAGCATTGTTGCGTCCAGCACAACACGGGCAGTGAGAGAACAAGAAGGGGCGGCAAAGGGTTAAGAAAGAAACAGAAATCAAGAAAGTTTTGAAACAGGGGCCAAGGGTCTCACAGACTCAAAGGACTGAGAGCCCCAAATCAGGCTACTTTGTGGCTTTTATTGATGCACATACAAGGAAGTAGCATTGTTTTTACTACGGTCTGTGAGTTTCATACACCATACCAGAAAACTTGTTCAAACCAATCAGCCTTGCCTGCCAAAAGTCCCATGATGTATTAGTAATTGTTGTTTGTATCTCCCCAGGGGACAAAACCTTTATGCTGAAACTTGCTGAGATGGAGAACTGATGTTATCACATCTAGAATCACTTCCCAAGCAGGTTGTGGGAAGGAATATAGCCACATAGGCAGACGCTCTCCTTAGACGGGGGAAAGTGGGAGGCTGTGCCCACCTCTATCAACCCCTGGTGAGTTGTCCTGGTGGTCCCCACACAACTGTGCCTGTCTTAGGTTGTTCCTCTCTTGAGGAATCTTACCCGTCATTGGCTACCAGCCATGCTTTGGGGCCAAACAGAGAGACATGAGGTGTAAGCACAAAGGTGAAGCAAAGTCCCTGAAAGGATCCATCTCACAGACTCTTCTTTGTTTTTACGGGTAGGTATGAGGGGACAGATGGGCAGGCTACTGCATGACAACAAAGTGTGGTGGCTTTTACAGTGCCGACCACAAGCGCGCTTCCAAGACCAAAACAAGCTTGCAACTAAAGCCCCTTACTGTGGGGATATTAAGCCTTATTGCAATCTCACCTATTGGGGCCAATGAGTCAGTATGACCCCCCGATGGCCCTCAAACAGGAGCCCTGGATGGTGAGTGCAAAATCCTCCAGCTGTGCACACTGGGGCGACCCTGCTTTCTGAACTAGTAATTAGAGGCAGGAAACAGAGCAAACGCTTATTCTATCCCAACTGAGCAAAAAAGGCGTCCATGATGGGTGGGCCCTGGCAAAACCCCACCTCAGTGAGCAAAATCACTCGACAGCTGCTTCCAGAGGTCGGTCTTGTGCCAAGAAAACTGCCCAGACAGCCCCCAAGACCCTCTGCAAACCGAAAGACTTACCAGGGGGAGTCCTGAGGCTATCCCTTCATGGTTGCCAGAACCTGAAACCAGAGGCCAAACAAATCCAGGGCTCATGCTGCCTGTGCCACTCAGTCAATAGACTGACACAGGAGTTGGGTCATAGAATAAGCGTTTATTATCAGAGTGATATGGGCCAAAGAGTAGACCCCACACCCTGAAAAACTGTTTTCTTTCCAATGAAAGTTTCCTTCCCCTCCTACCCTTGCTTTAGGCAGTTACCCTAAAACTTGTGATTCATACTTGTTGATTGTAATCATTGAAGACTATTGTTCTCTCCTACCCATTCTGGGCCTAACTCCTGGACAATTAATGGCACAGGAATGAATGGTTAAATGTCCACAGGCTCTATAGAGCTAATGGATTAACTAAAACCTATTTTTCCTCATTCAGGAGTCTTGGGGATACAGAGAACACCCCAGCAAGATTTCCAGTTGAAACCAAAGAAGCCAACATGGTTTTCCAGGTGGATCTTGAGACCCCTTCCTCTCATCTGAGATCAGATGTGGTGAGAGTTCTGTGAATCCCCCAATAGGTAGGGACAGCGCTATGCCCCTGCCCAGCAGGAAGCAGATACAGAAGAAAAGACCCCTGTTCCTCAACTTCCCATAGAGATTTTATGGGGATCACGTTTCTCAAGGGGAAAACAAGGCAGGCAGGTAGAGATAGGCATCCAGTCTCTGCATTCTTGCATGTCCAACACATCCCACAGAATTCGACCACCCAAAAGACCTCCCCTCTGTCCAAAACTTCCCCTTTTTACTTTAATTATCTATCCTTATGAGGAAACAAATGGGTACAAAATACTGAACGAGATTAGACAAGTCACTCACACCTGCACAGTAAAGGCCACAACGACCTTCATTTCACCTGGGCCTCATTATACCATCATTATATCATGCATGTGCCCAGAAGTTCTTTAATATTATAACAGACTGAATTCTGGGAAGGAACATGCGCAGTCTAAAAAGATGAGGTAATAGCCTCTTGTCAATCACAGGTGTCAATCAAGAGAGCCCACTGGGGCCGGCCTGATGGATCAGGCGGTTGGAGCTCCGTGCTCCTAATGCTGAAGGCTGCCAGTTCGCTTCCCACATGGGCCAGTGGGCTCTCAACCACAAGGATGCCAGTTCAATTCCTCAACTCCTGCAAGGGATGGTGGGATCCACCCCCTGCAACTAAGATTGAACATGGCACCTTGAACTGACCTGCCGCTGAGCTCCCGGATGGCTCAGTTTGTTGGAGCACGTTCTCTCAACCACAAGGTTGCCAGTTCAACACCCTCCAAGGGATGGTGAGCTATGCCCCCTGCAACTAACAATGGCAACTGGACCTGGAGCTGAGTTGCGCCCTCCACAACTAAGATTGAAAGGACAACAACTTGACTTGGAAAAAGACCTGGAAGTACACACTGTTCCCCAATAAAGTCCTGTTCCCCTCCCCCAATAAAAAAAAAGAGATCCCACTGTAAATATAATGTGAGTTAGGTACCCCTTTGTGCCCTCTACTTGTTGTGTCTTGTTGCATCAGGGGAACGCTCTGTCCGGGTGGCACCCGGACATTGACTCCCCAGTCAGCAGGAGTAAACTCAGAAAGACCTCACCTGCCTTCCTGGTTGAACAATAGCTGACCTGCTGGTGGAACACATGAATACGATAACGTAGGTTGCCCTGTGGCCATATAATCTCATGTACATTGTGAAACTGCTGGAATCATGTCCCCTGCCTTCTACCCTAAATAATTATCCTGAAAATTGTGATTCATTGTCCCCCATGCTTGCTGATTGTAATCGTTATGGCCTAGCATTCTTTCTCGACTGGTAATCTATTGGAAAAAAACCCTATAAAATTAGTTTCCCGGGGGAGCCATAGTCAGAACTCTCTGACGGGGACACTCGCTGGACACACCTGAAACCAAGATGCTGTCTCGGTTCCCCAGTGCCTTGGAAACACTCTTCTGGTAGTGAGAACTCGCTGTTGCTCTTTGTCTTTGTGGGGACAGAGTCCCAGAGAGCAGTTTCCAGGCTCTCGGTCTCACGTGGAAAGGTGCTGGCTCAGGTAGTAGATGTTACTGGTTAGCCATTACCCACTGATATAACTGCCATGGCTAAGCTAGCAAGCTGGATTGCAGTTAGCACAGCGGATTGAAGTTAGCAAGTGAGGTTGGCAGAGAAGTGGATGGCAGGCTGCGGATCGTGTGGCTCCTGCGTCCTGTATCTCCAACCCAGCCACCAGCGAGAATATAGTGGTATGACTCCCCTATCTATGGCTCCATGGGTGTTCCTTTTTGGCCTCACCATATCCTGCATTCTGGTGTAGGGGAGTGGGAGCTGAGATCCCGCATGAGACGCCACATGACAGTCTTACTTTGCTTTATTCTGTCTTACTTATTGCCTCACTTAATAGTGTTTTGCTGCCTCAGCTCTGTCTCAGTGTGCATGGAGAATGCATTTTCGACACCCAAATTCTGTGGCCACATAAAATGTAGCCCCTTGCTGCTACACCCACTCCTGGAAAGGAGCAGCGCATTCTACAGAAAAAAGGGATAAAAACTCCAAGTCCTCGCCAGTCAGCACCTCTTGAGCTTTGCCTTTGCTTGGGGCCCACTCCAAACCCTTTGGAGTGTACTTTTTCTCCTAAAAATGGCACCTTGAGCCTTGAGCCCCTTGGGCCTTTTGAGCCTCTTCTTTTGCTTGGCCCACTCAAAACTCTTTGGAGTGTACTTTTTCTAATAATAATGCCACCTTGGGCCCTTCATCCATTCTCTGCTGCTCTGGTCCACTCCTATTACTTTGGAGCATACTATCTCTTCTAATGAACTACTCTTTCACCACTTTATTTCCATGTCTCGTTCAATTCTTTGCTCTAGATGCCAAGAACCTGGACACCGCGCCAAGGAGGGCCCGCTCTTCAGTGACATGAGGACCAGTGGTCTGAGAAGGCAGCAGGTTAACACCTTCAAAAACTGCCTTAACATTCTCAGTCAGGCTTGGGGTATTTAAAGGAAAATCTGGACATTCCTCCAGAGGCTACATGATGGTTCCAGGGGTCTGCATGGAGCCTTCCCTCTGGCGATGTGGCTCCCCTTCATGGTCATCAACCCAGGAGCAGTGATGACAGTAACCTGGAAAGAATGGTAGGCCATAAATATTGTGATCAGTAAGTGGGTTGAGGGGTGGGGTATTGTGATCAGTAAGCAAGCATGAGTTTCAGGGTAATTATCTAAAGCACGAAGCTGGGACAGAGAACATTCTAAACTCAGGAACTGGGACGGGACATTCCAAACTCAAACCACAGAGAGGGGACTGATCAATTGTTAAGCTCTATAGCAGGGAGAGGTGAGGCCAGGGACATTACAAGGCCTGTTTTGTGGGGGTCCCAATCGAGCCCTGTTTCAGCCCAGTGGGCCGAGGGGGGTCTCTCTTCCAATAGCGATTAGAGACCACCACTCCATCTGTGGGCTGGCCTTTTCTTATTCTCTACTTAGTAAACTTATTTTCACTTAAACTCTGTATCAACTCACATTTGAATTCTTTATTATATAAAGCCAAGAACACTTTTAACCTGGAGTTTGAGTCCCCATTCCGGGGATTAGCCCCTTTCCAGTATAATGGAAGGAGACTAGACTTTGGGTGGTGAGAACACAATAGAAAACATGGATGTTATATTATAAAGTTGCACCCCTGAAATTTGCATGATGTTATTAACCAACATTAATCCAAAAAATTTAATAATTAGGAAAATAACAAAGCTGTCGACAAAAAACATCCAATCTAAGAGAAAACTTACAAGAGTTTATTTGAGCCAAACTGATGACAATTGCCAGGAAGCAAAGTCTCAACAGATTGGGAAAATGGCTGTTTTGTAACTTATATATTAGAATCAAAGGAGGAAGGTTACATGAAATCCATTGGTTGTAGATTAAAGGGGTGGGAGAAAGCAAAGTGGGGAAATTTCTGGGATTGGATAAAAAGCAAAATGGAGACACACACACTTCTTTTCCATTGGTGGGTACAGGATAGTTAATAGCATTTTACAGCACATAGAGATGGTATTTGAGGAACAAGATAACAATGAGAGATTCTGTAGTTTCCTGCTCTGGTGTGGTGGGTTGTACCCCCTGGGGGGTCCTGTAAAAGGGGTTACTCTGACATTCCAAAGAGTATGTTATCTTAGATGCAAAAAGACAACAGACAGGCTCACTTAAAGTAAAGACTGACCTTTGTCAAGGAAGCTACAGACCAAGGATGTGATTTCCCACCATGGCCCACTTTAGTTAGGAATTTTTATGTTCACGCCATCCTATGTGGTTATTTTCAGTCTCCTGAGCTTGTCAGGTTTAACATGTGGCCCCTTTTCCATCCACAAAGCCTATACCATAGACAAGTGTTTCAAGCTTTTTAGTCTCAAGACCTCTTTAGTCTTTGTGGACCAAAAAGGGGCCTCAGGTTAAACTTGACAAGGTCAGGACATGGAAAATAACCACATAGGAGGGCGTGAACATAAACATTCCTAATTAAGGTGGGCCATTGCAGGAGGTCACATCTTTAGCCTGTAGGTTCCTTGACAAAAGTCAATCTTTACCTTAAGTGAGCCTGTCTATTGCATTTTTGCATCTAGGGTAACATGCCCTTGGAATGTCAGTAATCCCTTTTTCGGGACCAGAGCGGCAAACTACAGAATCCCTCATTATTATTTTTGTCCCCTGATTACCATCCCTATGTGCTATAAAAAGTGAACTATTAACTATCCTGTACCCACCTATGTGAAAGAAGTACCTGTCTCTCCAATTTACTTTTATCCAATCCCAGAGATTCCCCGCTCCTGCCAGCCCACCCCACTTTGCTTTCTCCCACCCCCTCAATCTACCATTAATGGATTTCATGTAATGCTTCTCCTTTAAGTCGACATACTGTGTTTCCCCAAAAATAAGACTGGGTTTTACATTAATTTTTGCTCCAAAAGATGCATTAGGACTTCTGTTCAGGGGATATCATCCTGAAAAATCATGCTAGGCCTTATTTTCAGGTTAGGCCTTATTTTCAGGGAAACACGGTATAAAATAAGCTGCAAACTGCCATTTTGCGGAGCATTTTCTCAATCCGTTGAGATTTTGCTTCCCGGCAATTGTCGTCAGTTTGGCTCAAATAAACTCTTATAAGTTTTTCCTTAGGCTGGATGTTTTTCATCGACATCTTTAAAATAATTGAGGACCCCTCAAATAGTTATTGTGGGTTCTTACTATCAGTATTGCATATTAGGAATTAAAACATTTAAAAACTAGTATTTTATGAATTTAATTTTTTAAAATAAACTTATTGGGCCAGCCCGGTGGCTCAGGCGGTTGGAGCTCCGTGCTCCTAACTCCGAAGGCTGCCGGTTCGATTCCCACATGGGCCAGTGGGCTCTCAACCACAAGGTTGCCGGTTCAACTCCTCGAGTCCCGTAGGGATGGTGCGCTCCGCCCCTGCAACTAAGATTGAACACAGCACCTTGAACTGAGCTGCCTCCCGGATGGCTCAGTTGGTTGGAGCGTGGGCTCTCAACCACAAGGTTGCCGGTTCGATTCCTCAAGTCCCGCAAGTGATGGTGGGCTGTGCCCCCTGCGACTAGCAATGGCAACTGGACCTGGAGCTGAGCTGCGCCCTCCACAACTAAGACTGAAAGAACAACTTGACTTGGAAAAAAAAAAGTCCTGGAAGTACACACTTTTCCCCAATAAAGTCCTGTTCCCCTTCCCCAATAAAATCTTTTGTAAAAAACAAAAAATAAACTTATTGTGTGTTAGGGCTTAAATTACATACCCTGAAAATTCATATATTTAAGTCTTAACCCCATACCTCAGAATGTGACCTTATTTTAAGATAGGGTATCTCTAGAGGTAATTAAATTAAAATGAGGTCACTAGGGTGAGCAGTGCTCCCATATGACTGGTGTCCTTCTAAAAAGGGGAAATTTGGAGACACAGGCATACAGGGTAGTCTGCTTTTGCCCACTTGTATTTGACTTCTTTTACCCCTCTGGTAGAAATAATGTTTAAATTATAAGGCAGGGACCAGCCCAGTGGCCTAGGTGGTCCTAAGGTCAAGGTCGTGCTCCTAACACCAAGGTCGCTGGTTCGATTCCCACATGGTCCAGTGAGCTGCACCCTCTACAGCTAAGATTGTGAACAACAGCTCTCCCTGGAGCTGGGCTGCCATGAGCAGCCAGAGGTTGGCGCCAGCTGCTGAGTGCTACCCTGTGCAAAGGCTACCGTGTGCTGCCATGAGCGGCCGGCAGCAATCGTGAGCAGCCAGCAGCCAGGGATAGCTGCAGTGAGCTGCCGTGAACGGCTGACCAACCACGGAATACCTCAGCGCAAGGGGGTATGCGCAAGGCTCTTAATACCAGCATGGGCCAGGAAGCTATGTACTACACAACTAGACTGAGAAACAACAGGCTTGAACAGGAGTGGTGGGGGGGGGGGCGGGGGAGGAAGAAAGTGTGGGGGGAGAGGAAGGGGGGGAGTAGAAGGCAGCAGGTACCCCAAAGACAAAATGGGGAAGTCCCAGGCCTCCCCTTGTGCACTTCCCGGCTGGAAGAGCAGGCCCGGCTTCATACCAGCCCATCTCATCCCAGCATGTATACTGCGGCGACTCATGGGACCGGGGTTGTGGACCCCTACAGGCTAGGAGGCCCCGTTCCCTGCCATTCAGACGCCCTTCTGTGGATTGAGCTCTACCTCGCTGGCAGCCTCCGAAGACTCGCAGTCAGTGCTGACGGTGGGCACCACCCGCTCAGAATCGCCCCTATTGGCCAAAGGCGAGCGAAGGCTCCCATTGGTCGAAGGTTCAACTAACGGAGGCTCTAGTGGCGGGCGCTGCTGCGCGCGCCGCTCGGCCTTCTGGGAGTTGTAGTCACAGCGTCTCTGGCGTGGTCGCCATTGTCCGACGGGTGGCGTATGGAGTCGTCCTGCAGCGGGGCTGGCTCTCGGGTTTTAGGTCGTCCCAGGCGCCTATCCTTAACCTGTCGGTTCAGGATGGACCCCGAGGAGGACACCACACCATTGGCGATGGCTACGGGACCGCCCGCGGAACGATTTCAGGTAACAATAATAACGATGGCAGCAGCCCCTGGGCCAAGCGTCTCCTACAGATACTGAACCTTTAACCTTCTCAGCGCGTGGTTAGCAGGGCGCGGGCATTATCTCCATTTACACAAGGGGAAACAGGCGCAGGTCGGGGCACGCTAACTGGCACGGCGGGTAAGGGATGGGTTCGGAATCGAACCCCGGCCATCTGGTCCCAGAGTGCGCATGCCCAAGTGATACTCTGGCCTCCCCGTTCTGAGATGGAGCTTTGGGTCGTTCTGGAGGACACGGCTGGCCCAGCTCCCGCCAATGCCATTCCCCTCGCCCCGAAGGCCAACCACCGTGATGATGGGTAATAGAGCGCCGAGGTGGCAGGTATTACCGAATAGAGATGCTTTGATGCATGGAGTCAACAGAAGCGAAGCCTCTGGCCTGTGGACGGGCACAACCTCTGGGGGTAAGGAGAAGTCACCACGCACCCCCGTTAGTGGGCTGGGAATGACTACCAGACCCCCCAATACCACCCTGTGCGGCTGTGGGGGAACTGCAGTGCAGGGCGGTCAGTGTTTGCAAGGCCATTTGGGGAGGCACCTGATTCAGAGCTCCAGCTTTGAATTCTAGACGAAGTGGCCGTCGCCTTTGTTCTCCGTAAAGTGCTATCTCCACGTTGGCAAAAATAATTCATGATATCTGAAACATCTTTGAAATTAAGTACTTTTTGTATTTTGTTGTTCATAGGGGTCGGCATTATTTCAGATTTGGCAAAATGAGATAATTGATAATTTTAGATTTGCATGTTTTCAGTTGTGTGTCACAGATTTGCATGAAATGCAGCCACCCTTTAGTTTGTTTTTGCTGCGGATGTTGGAGCAGGGAGTGAACAGTGTCAAAGAAAATCAGCTGCACGGTAGCTAAAGCAGTAAATACAGATTTCATTTAGGAACTATTGCAGTAAAGAGACCGGTATAGAACTGAGCTCAATTCTGAGTACAACAAATGAGCTTTTATAGCAGGGATTGGGAGATTCTTGCTGAAGCAGGCCAAGTGATCAGCTCTTACCTAGACGATTGTGGGGATGAGAACTTTGACAAAGATATCAAGAGTGATCACATATGGGGAGGGTAGGGATCCTGCCTAAACCGACTTGACAGGATTTTTCATAAAACTGGGTGATGCAGAAATGGACACAGATCCCTAAAGGTCAAGGCCTAGATGAGAAGAGGGTTCAGAGAAGCCAGGCTAAAGTTTGATCAAGGAAAGAATCTTTATCAGAAGTAAGAGAGGCTTGGGCCGGCCTGGTGGCTCAGGCCGGTTGGAACTCCATACTCCTAACGCCGAAGGCTGGTGGTGCGATTCCCAATTGGGCCAGTGGGCTCTAAACCACAAGGTTGCCAGTTCGACTCCCACAAGGGATGATGGGCTGTGCCCCCTGCAACTAACAATGGCAACTGGACCTGGAGCTGAGCTGCACCCTCCACAACTAAGATTGAAAGGACAACTACTTGACTTGGGAAAAGTCCTAGAAGTACACACTGTTCCCCAATAAAGTCCTGTTCCCCTTGCCCAATAAAATCTTTTAAAAAAAAGAAAAAGAAGTAAGAGAGGCTTAAGAGGAAGTCTGTTATCTGTTGCTGTGTAACAAATAATCCAAACACGTAGTGGTCCAAAATAATAATAAATATTATCTCACAGTTTCTGGTGATAGGAATCCTGGAATTACTTAGCTGGTGGTTCTGGCCTGGGTCCATGAGGTTATAGTCAAGATGTCAACCTGGACTGCTGTCACATAAGACTTGACTGGGGCTGGAAGAGCCATCTCCAAGATGGCTCACTCACATGACAGTCGGCAGGAGGTCTCAGTTCCTTCCCACATGGGCCTCTGTGGGCTTCTTGGGTGTTCTCACAGCATGGCATCTCACTTCTCACAGAGCAAGTGATCCAGGAGAGGGCAAGGTAAAAGGCACAATGCCTTTTGTGACCTGAGGTCAGTATTCACACTCTGTCATTTCCACAATATCCTATCAGTTATACAAATCAAACCTGCTCAGTATAGGAGGGGACTACACAAGACTGGAATCATTGAGGCCATCTCGGAGTCTGGCCACCACAGGAGGCAAGGTGCAGAAGTGGAGGGCTTTGAGGTATAGTGTGTTAGCTTTCTGTGGTTGCTATAACAGATTACCGCAAACTTGTTGGCTTAAAACAGTACACATTTATTCTCACAGTTCTGGAGGTTAGAAGTCTGAAATCAATTTCACTGGGTTGGAATCAAGGTGTAGGCAGAGCCATCCTTCCTGTGGAGGCTCTAGGGGAGAATCCGTTTCCTGGCCTTTTCCAGCCATTTAGAACTATAGACTTTGCATTCCTTGCCTCCTGGCCCTTTGTCCATCTTCAAAGCCAGCAGCTTGGCATCTTGCTTTAGTTGTCACATTGTCATCTGCATTCTCTGATTAAATGTCCACCTGCCTTCCCCTGAGAAGGACATTTGTGATTGCATTTAGAATCCCATCTTAAAATCCTTAGTCACGTCCACAAACTTCCTTTTGCCATTTATGGTAACATTCACAGGTTCCTGGAACTAACCCAGATATCTTTGGGGGCCATTATTTAGCCAACCATAGCCAAGCTGAAAGGGGTCAACCTATATCTAAAGGTGAGAAGGAGCCTGACGAGTGGGAGCCAGAGAGATACCTAGTGTTAACTAAGACATGGTGGGCGGGGGGCAGTGATGAGATACTGGCTGATGCTGGGTGGTCACATCAGCTCTGAGAGAGTGTGTGGGTCTGACACAGCCCATCCCTCCAGGCCCACAGTGCAGAGCAAGAGGAGGACTGCAGGGGACTGAGGTAGACCAGCAGCGAGAGTCACAAGACAGCAAGGAGTGGGTTCCTGCTAGAATTCCAGGAGGAGATATGAAGGACTCATGTGATGCCATAGAAAGGCCTTGTGACCTGGACAGACCAGTAGTCAGGGGACCCGGTGCCTGGGCTGTCACTGCAACCCAAGCAGAGTCGGTAATGGCGGGTGGACGCAGGAGGCCCAGGGAGCATGTGTCAGGGTTGGAGGACCTTCTTAGTGGGAGGTGAGGGTACAGGGACAGAAGCAGAGCCCTCTGTTCCCAGCCACAAGCTTCTGCAAGTTGCCTGCACAATTTTTGTCAGAGCCATACGCCACCCTAATGTTTTTAAAATTTACTTGTGTTTTCTTTAAAGAAAATACCTTTTAGAATTGAGGTATTTGGTGTATGATTTGATTTCCATTTCCCTGGTGGCTAATGAGGTTGAGCATCTTGTGATTATTTGCTATTTGTATATTTCCTTTCATATCTTCTTTTAAGAAATATCTGTTTAGATCCTTTGTTTTATTTAGATTGCCTTTATTATTGAGTTGTAAGAGTACTTTGTATCTTCTGGATACCAGTCCTTTTATCAGATGTGTGATTTGCAATTAGTATCTCCCATTATGTGGGTGTCTTTTCACTTTCTTGATAGTGTCCATTGGAGCACAAAAGTTTTTAATTTTGATGAAGTCCAATTTATTTATTTTGTTGGCTGTGCTTTTGTTTTCCTAAGAATCCTTTGCCAGTTCCAAGGTTATAAAGATTTATCCCTATCTTTTTTCTAAGAGTTTAATAGTTTTAGCTCTAACATTTATGTCTTTGGTCCTTTTTGAGTTAACTTATATATGGTGTAAGGTTGGAGACCAACTTTATTTTGCATGTAGTTATCCAGTTGTCCAGTAGGAAGTGCTTTACAGCCACTTACTCCCCATCACAGCCCCCAAGGAGACAAGGAAACAGGGAGGCAGAGGTGGGGACCTGCTCCATGCTTCTTGAGGAGAAAGTGGCAAAGCCAAGATTGTTCCAGAGATATCTAGCTTTTGACCATGGCCACAGCCAGCCCACAAAAGGGTTTCATTTATGGAACAGGTTTTAAATACATTGTATCAACTTATAAAAATTAAAAGTTTTAACTGAAAAACATAACCTAGTTTTCAGCTTCTCACCAGAGACTAGCAGTTCTGACCACATGGGGCCTATATTTCCCCACAATCTATTGGTTCTGAGTCCCAGGTGCCCCATGAGACAGGGCACGTGTTATCTGTCACTTCCAGTGTCACCTCTCACAGGTTAAATACCGGTAGACTCTTACACTGGCCCACTTCGGTTACTTGTAAGCCTGCTTGGTCACTGAAGGCAAGTGAATTTCTGACTCTTAACTGTACACTCCTCTTTTCAGGGAGGATGAGGAGCCTTGCTTGGAATCTGAGGATTAGTGTATCAGTTAATTGTAACTGAGTAACAAACTGTCCTAGTTTGTTAGGATAGTACCTAGTGCCTTTAGACACTAACCATTTCTTTAGCCCACAGATGTGCAAGTCAGCAGTTTAGACAGGTCTCTGTTGGCACCTTCTCCTGAAATCAGTTGTAGGTCAGCTATGGTTAGCTCTGATCTCGTCTGGATACTCTCACATGTCCTCGCTATACAACCCACACCTACATGCAGCAACCCAGTGGTGCCCCGCAAGACCTGATTCATGTTGCCCAGAACATGCACTTTCTCAGGACACTGGCCTGCCCATCTTCTCCATCCTCATTCCTCCTCCTCTTCCTGAGAGCACTGATGGGAACGGTCCAGCTGATCGAACGCGTGTGAAAAATTTCAGGAGCCAGTGACCTTCCGGGATGTGGCTGTGGACTTCACCCAGGAGGAGTGGGGGCAGCTAGGCCCTGCCCAGAGGATCCTGTACCGCGATGTGATGCTGGAGACCTTTGGGCACCTGCTGTCTGTGGGTAAGGCCCACTTCCAGAACTGATGGTCAGATTCCTGCAGTAACTTATTCTTCATGGGTTATAGGTCTTAGGGCCTCTGGTATGAGAACTTGACCTCAGGCTGGGGATCAGGGATTTTGTTTCCTCCTTCCCTGTAGGACATGCAAACAGGGGTGTATTTGCCCTTTTCTGTCCCATTGCAAAGCCTTCACCTTGTTGTGAGGTGTCCACGTGTCCTGATGGTCAGGAGCCCCGGGTAGGAGACTGGGCTCGTTCCTACTCTCTAGATCAGACCCCCACATCCTTTGTCTTTCCCTGTTTCCAGGGCCTGAGCTTCCGAAACCTGAAGTCATCTCCCAGCTAGAGCAAGGAGCTGAGCTGTGGGTGGTGGACAGAGGAATCACCCAGCGCTGCTGTCCAGGTGAGAACACGCCAAGTGGGAACCCCTATCGGGAGCAGTCCAGTAGGTGACTGCAGGTGTGCTGCTTGGAAAGGGTGGTGTGTCGGGGTTCCTGAGAACATCCTCAGATTCAGCGATTACAGCAAAAGGTTACAGGGCACAGTCAGCGAAGGGAGAAGGCACATGGGGCACAGTCCAGAGAAAGCTGGGCTTCAAGTCCTGCCCAGTGGTGCTATGTTTGTGGTGAGTTTTCACAGTGCCAAAGGAAGCTAACACAGCTTCGCTTCTCTGCACTGTAAGGAGGGGGGAGCCTGTGCCTGCCTAAGGGGCAGTCCTTACTCTGGAGGGTTCAGCACTGAGGGCTGCTCCCCCACAGTTAACTAGAGGCAGGAGGGCACCTCCACTTGAGTTTTCGAAAACTGAGTTGCCCATCTCTCCCCAGCCTGCTGCTTCTGCGCTTCATTCAGCATCTGCCTCCCTGCGCCTGAGGGCAGGGCTTTTCAACTGTCCAGGTCACTGCTTTGTCTCCAGCATGTGGGGCCAGATAAGAAATATGTTAGGCTTTGGGGGCCATGTGCAGTCTCTGTGTTTGTTTTCTGTCGTTGCTGTAACAAATTACTACAAACACAGTACCTTAAACAATACACACTTAATTATCTCACACATCTGTCGATCAAACTTGGTTTGTCTGCTCCAGGTCTCACAAGGCCAAAATCAGAGTATCAGCCTGGGAGGCTTATAGGGAGGTTTGGGAAGACTCTGAGTTCAGGTGTCCAGACTCACTCAGGTCATTGGCAGAATTCAGCTCCATGCATCCTAGCACTGAGGTTCCTGTGTCCTTGAGACTGTCGTCCAAGAGGTGTTCTCAGCTCGGGAAGGCACCTGCACCCCCTGGCCAATGTCCCCTGCACAGCCAGCCTGTCCTTCTACCTCCTTCTGCTTACAAACGTTCAGGGGTTGCTTTGGGCCCACCCAGGTAATCCAGCATCATCTCCCTATTTTAAGGTTTAAGGTCCGCTGATTAGTGACCTTCATGTCCAACCCTTTCACAGCAGTATCTTGATGACTGTCTGATTGCCATGGGACAGCTTTAGAATTCTGCCTGTCTCTGTTACATAGTTGTTGTTTTTTCCCCTATGGGTCTTTAACAACATGAAAACCATCCATAACTTGGGAGCTTTATTTTCCGGCCCCTGATCTAGGCCCATACCTGACTCATGACAGGTGCTCAGGAAATTTTTGTTGAATGAATGAATGAGTGAGGCTGTGTTTGCAGATGGGGCACTTAGTATCAACATAAAAGCTGAATCAGGATTTCCTTAGAGGCCAGGCAGGTGGTTAGGCTGCAGACCCAAGGTGTTGGGGTCCTGTCGCCTTCTGTGTCTTCTCCACCAACCCCTCAGAGCTCCTTGGTTTTCTTTCAGGCTGGGAGCCTGGGCTTGAAGGCCAAGCAGAACTCACAGAGCAGAGCCTTCCTGAGGGGGAGGCATCCCCTGTCACAGAGAGGGGGGTCTTCCTGAGGGATGTTCCCTATCCTGCCATACGGGGGGAAGGCTGGAACCGTGAGGGCCAGGTAAAGGCTCCTGAGAAGGACCAATTGGAATGTTGCCCGAAGGAAGCAGCAATTCAAGATGGAAGCCATGAAAGTCTCAGACTTGGGGAAAATCCTGTGGTGAATTCAGACCCAAACCCATTCCTGGAGGTTTCTGGGAGAGGATATTTCTGGACTCACGACTCACAGGTTACAAATTCGGAAAGTGACTCCAGCTTAGTGGGTCAGCACACAGGCGCCTCGGGAGAATGGCCACGTGACAGCAGCAGCTGCAGCTCAGCCTCCCGCCAGGCAGCTGCAGGTGTGGAGCTCATGCAGAGCCCAGTGCGGGAGAAGCCCTACAAGTGCGCGGACTGCGGGAAGGCCTTCAGCCACAACGCGCACCTCACTGTGCACAGGCGCATCCACACGGGGGAGCGGCCCTACGTGTGCAGAGAGTGCGGCAAGGCCTTCAGCCAGAACTCCTCGTTGGTGCAACACGAGCGCATCCACACGGGACACAAGCCCTACAAGTGCGCCGAGTGTGGCAAGTGCTTCTGCCACAGCACGCACCTCACTGTGCACCGCAGGATTCACACCGGGGAGAAGCCCTACGAGTGCCAGGACTGCGGGCGCGCGTTCAACCAGAACTCCTCCCTGGGCCGGCACAGGCGCACACACACGGGCGAGAGGCCATACTCCTGCAGCGTGTGCGGGAAGGCCTTCTCACGGACCACGTGCCTGTTCCTGCACCTGAGGACTCATACGGAGGAGCGGCCCTACGAGTGCAACCACTGTGGCAAGGGCTTCAGGCACAGCTCCTCCCTGGCCCAGCACCAGCGCAAGCACGCCGGGGAACAGCCCTATGAGTGCCGCCAGAGGCTGGTCTTTGAGCAGAGGGCCGCACTGACCCAGCACGAGTGGGCAGACTCCCTGGGCTGCAACCCAGCTTTGAATCCCAGTGACAGGGCTCTTCGGAACGACAGGCCCTTCAAATGCGGTCAATGTGGGAAGTGTTTCATTCAGAGCTCGCACCTCATCCGGCACCAGGTAACTCACACAAGGGAGGAGCCCTGTGGCCGTAACCGGCAGCGGGAGCAGCCCCGTGTCCGGGGCTCCCATCAGCACGTGTGCCCAGGGGAGAGCCCTGGGGGCGGGACAAAGGCCGGACAGCCTGCAAGCAGGGCGCTTGCCCTATTTGACATCCACGAAATCATGCAAGAGAAAAGCCCCGTGCACGTTATTGGGGTAGAAGAATCTTCCGTGGGCACTTCTGTATTATTTGACATCAGAGACTCCACATAGGGGAGAATGTCTACAGATGACTTTGAACCACAGGTACAAAAATTTGGTAAGTCCACATGGGTATTCATGGAAAGGGGGGGTGGGGGTAAAGATGCCCAAGGTGACTTCTGATTTCCTAAGGAAAGGTGCTTCCCAAAACTCCCGAGATTGGTAGTTCTCAGATCTCTCAAGCCACAGGTGATGTAACCTACACATGTGTTTAATGTCAAAATAATCACTATATGGCCCCATTTTCTAAAGGATAATTAAAACAGAAGTAATTTATGATGACGTGTACTGAGTTGGTGTGGAATCTCTGCATATGACTGGTCTGTAATGCTGGGGACCTGGTCACTGCCTGTTGCTTGCCGTCTGGTATACAGGGTGTGGTGTTGGCCACAGAAATGTGAGGAGTATTCCTGTATGGGATCTGATTTTCCAAAGTGGTGACTCACTCTTGTAAAAGTTTTGGATGAAACAAAGTGCTGTTGCATTTCTGGAAAATTATGTATAAAATTCTAAGCATGTAGGAATTGATGTGTGTTTGGATGTGAAGGCGACTTAGGGTCCCAGTTCATACTTACAGGCAGGTTGTTTCATACACACAGGGATCCCAGGGGCCAGTCTGCACTTCACAGTCATTAGAGCACGCTTGGCACTCACCCACATCAGCCATACTCATGCCCAAATCAGATGACAAACCACCATGAAATTCCACAACATTCCCTGGCATATCACTGCTTCTGTTGAAAACCGTTGCCTTAAAACAGCCAGTGCTGCTAGAAGCCTCAATCGGTTGGTTTTGTCCCACAAAAGACATTTGGTGATGTCTGGAGACATTTTGGTTGTTATGACTGGCGGGAGGGAGGGGTGCCACTGACCTCTAATGGGTACAGGCCAGAGATGCTGCTTAACATCCTGTGATGCCCAAGACAGACCCCTCAATAAAGAAAAGGCCCCATCCCATGTGTGCTGGGGTAGACGCCATGAGCAGCACCACAGCCGACGTTGTCTAAACTCTGCATTGCTTGATCAGTGCTATGCTAACAATCCCTTATGTTTGATTTTAACAAATGATATTAGCTAGTTTATGCACAATGTGTTTTGTAGTAATTTTTTAAACCTTTTTGCAGGATTCGTAATTGGTGTGGAGAAAGGAAGAGAATCTGCTTATTTTTCTGATTAATCTAAATTTTAGCATTTTATTGTGGACACTAAAACATGGACAATATATTTTCACTAGTACCCCTACCTGCCACAGGATTATTTTCACCCGGGTCCCAGAAACCATGTGATTTCATCCATTTTTTCTGAGTATATCTCTAAAAAGCAAAGACTTTTAGAAACAGATATAACCATGTTGGTCCCTGGGGACAAAACCGCTTCCATAAGTACAGTGAGCATCACCTGCCGCCTTCACGGTGTTGATGTTGCTGTGACAGGGCAGACAAGGCGGTGGGTGCAGTGCTGGGCAGCGGTCCCCAGGGGGTGCTCCAGATTCTTCCTCACCGGGCAGCGCAGTAAAGAAAACAAATGCTCACTTCACTTAAGAATGTTTGTGATGAAGCAGGATGAATTATTAATTTTTTAAAATCTCAAAACTGTATAACCATTTTCATATCTAAGTGGAAATAACAGTAATTCATCAATATATCATCAAATGTCCAGTGTTCAGATGTTCTTGGTTGCCTCATAAATTGTTTTGTTTTTTACTTGGTTTGTTCTAATCATTGGTTTGAGCTAAACAAGATTGACACTTTTCATAGGTCTCTTTCTTTTTAAGTCTCTTAATATTTAGTTTTCTGGGGAAGAAAAAAAACCAACAGAGTAAGCTAAATGTTGTCCCAATCTCAAGCTTGCCCATCAGACCCTCCTTGCTTTTACCTGGTGAAATGACTTCTGATTTGGCATCATGCCACCGGGTTGTGTTGAAGGGTCTTGTGGATTGTGTGACTCCCACTGCTCTCAGAGTCAGCTCCCCATCTTGCATGGGGGTCTCTGCTGGAGGTCTCGGCTGCCAGTGCCAAGTACAGCCAGACCTCTGAGAAAATTGTTTCTTTTTATACGATGCAGGACATGCTAACATGACTATTTTAATGTCACAGTTCAAAACTTCACCTTGATTATCTCCTTGCTTTCCTCCAGTTTTACACCTGAGGAAAGCAAAGCTTTCTGAACTATGTCCATGCTGTTCTTGACATAAAGAATACTGTGGTCTAAGTGTGATCCTTGGTGTCTCATAGCCCAAGGTATGTAAAAACCAAGGATTCAAACTACTTGCTTTCGCACCTAAAATGAAACAAACATGCATAAGCAAGATGCCTGTCCCAATGGGACTACTGTCACAGGCACTATTATACAGAGCATGGCCTTTGTTTCCTATTCCCACTGCAGTTGCATTTGAAGTCAGATATACACCATAAACATCAAAAATTGGAAGAAAGGAACACTGATCATGGCATATCTCAGCTTGTAGAAATTGCTTCCTAAAAATATCCCACAGAACAAATGTTGGGTTGGCAGAACATAGAGTTGAACGGAAGAAATGGCGTCCTGGAAAAATATAGCAGCAGTTCTGATGGCTTTGTTGGAACGATTGAGCATCAGGCCTCACCGCCAAGCATCACAGTTAAGTGTCAGAACTCTGTGACAGCCTTTTGTGTCCTTTGTGTTCTTCGGATGCTGTGAGTGCCACAACAATGGGGTTTCTGTGGTAGCCGAGCTGGCTTTGCAGCTCATCTCCAGTTTCTGTCTCCAAGACCCTCTCAAAGCCCTGGGTGCATTTCTGTGTACCCAACTTCCCTCTGGGGTTGTCCTCGTGTATCTCCCTTGTCAGCCCTCATTTTTCACAGCTCTGTCCTTATACCCCAGCCACACCATCGTCCATTTCATTCTTGGCAGATACCTTTCCATTTGCATAGCTGAGAAAAGGTGTGTTTTCAGGCAGACAGGCAGGGCCTCAGTGATGGTTCTGTGAGGTAGTAGTATTCTATATATAAGGAAGGTAAAGCATGGGACAAAAGTACATAGTAACTAGAACAAAAGTAAACATCCCAAGGTTACACAGCCAGGAGGTGGAGGTACAATTTGAAGTCAACACCCAGTTAACAATGGCTTTAAACAAATTAGGTTTTCTTTGAAGGCTGTCCCTGCAGCATCTCTGCTACTTCAGAGGCAGTGTTTTCTGCAGCCCTTGGAACCTTTCCCTCAGTTGGAGTGAGGCTGCTGTGGCATCAGCCATTGCATCCAAATCAAGACTTGAAGAAGGGAAGGGAAGGCCAGTACTCATCTCTGATGAGGTTTCAAAGAAAGGCTGCCCCAGAAGCCTCCAGCAAATGCCCACTTATGTCTCATTGGCCCAGATGGGGTCACAGGGCCACCCCTAGTAACAAGGAGGTTGGAGAGTTAGTATTTAGCTTTTCCAACCTCCGTGTCACAGACCTGTACCCTGAGAAAGGGGCTTGGGAAATGGGTAATGGGTTGGCAACCAGCAGCATTTGCCACCTTTCTCATCCAGTTTTGCTGGGGCTTCCTATTGCCTTGATCAGGCGCCACTGTCTTTTGGCCCCATTGCTTCATCTCCTGGATTGTCCAGCCTGTCCTTGCAATGCTCAGTCCCCTGGTATTCTGGGGTCCTGCCCTCTTCTGGATCCCTTCCACCTCTTGAGGGCCTTCTTGTCCTCCCCTCACCTCTTAAATGTTGGAGTCCCCAGGACAGTGCCCGGGAGACCCACCTTGTGCTCCATACCCTTCCCAGATGTCCTCATCTACACCCATGCCTTTGTGCTGCTCACTGCCAAATCTTGGCCTCTGGTGCCGAGTTTTGAGTTTCAGGCTGAAGGAAGTGTATGCTGCTGGGCAGCTCAAACCAGTCCCCTTTACTTTGGTCCCTTTCATGGGATACGTTGGCACCACCATCCCATCCCTGGAGCCAGAAGGTAGGTATCCTGTTGGCCTCCCTTGTATCTATTCTTTGTGGGCCGACCTCTACAAGCCTTACCACCTAAACGTCCATTCCCCACTTCATCCTGTCTTCACTACCACCACCGCTGGTGCTGGGCAGCCCTGAGAGGAGAAGCGACATGTCACCAAGTGGCCCAGCCACCAAAGCCCCACTTTTGACTGTTCCTTCTCACTGTCCCATCAGCGGTATGGGGTGCAGACTCAGGAATGTTCCAGCTACTAGTGCTGTCTGGCGAGCGGAGACCTGGCTGTGACTTCATGGTTCTAGATGGCTATGGAAGCTGGCCCTGAGATTGCCCCGTTCTTTCTACCTGCACCCCAAAATGGCAGCTCCTGAAGGGTCATGCTTCCATGGTTTTCAGAGTGGACACTGGATGGACTGAGATCACAGTGGCCTCGCTGAGTAAGCTGGGAACCAGCTCATCACTCGGCACTCGCCTCCCTGCCCCAGGCAGCAAATATCTTGGCAATTTTCCGTTTCTCATTCCGGGTCATGTTTTCTAGGCATAATGCTCTTAGTGACTTCCTTGTAGATATTTGTAAACAGATAAGAAACTCCTCAGGGGATATTACTATAAGCTAGAGAAAATACATGGTTTTGATAGTTTATAAAAGTAATGCAAATTCTTTGTAGCAAAACCTGGAAAATGCACGAAAGTAAAAGAATACACAAAAGTATGAAGATTTATTTAAAATTTAATTCTTCATACTTCTATCATCCAGAGATGGTCATTACCATTAAGATTTTGTTAATTGTCCTTGTAATTTTTTCTTTAAAATATGTGTGTATACATACAGTGTAACACTAAACCTTATACATACAAAATACATGTATACGTAGTTATCTTATATTTAGAAAATTGGACTCCCTCCTAGTTCTCTTGTAACACGTGCTTCTTACTACATTTTCAGCATTTTCCTCTGACAGTGAATTTCATACAGCTTTTTAAATTACTTTTCAGGAGGACTGTGGCAATGGGCCCTCCACCCAGCATTTTACCAGCCTTTTATCCAAAAGGGGGAGGAGATTTTTGTACAGTTTCAGGGGGAGTATGCATTGACACAGCCTCCGTAGAGGGTAGCTCATCAGTTGCTATCTAACTTACAAACACACAAACCCTTTGTCTCCGCAAACCTGTTGCTGGGAGTGGATCCTACAGGTGCAGACTGTACATGGTTTTCACTACAGTGTTGATTTCAAAACTAAAAATTTGGAACCAACCTCAGTGGCCACAATGGGGAATTAGCTAAGTGATTTATGGTGTGGAATGGAGAACGACAGACTTAAAAATGGAAACTCTTTATGTACTAACGGGGGAGAGTTCCAAGATACAGTGTCAAATGAAAAGGTGTAAACAGTGTGTATAGTATGTTTCCCATTTGTGTAAAGAGGAAATATTTGCTTATACACACACACATCACACACACACACACAGAGTCTGTGAAAAGCTACAAAGTAGCCAGTTGCTCTTGGGGAGGAGAACTGGAAAGGGATGAGGAATAATTTTCAGTCTATATCTTTTGATATTTTTGGAATTTTGAAACATGTCAAAGTATTACTAGTTCAAAAAATTAACAAAAATCTCAACTCTTTCAAAAATCAAAGTTTGAGCATTTGTTACATTGTTATTCCCCTACTAAAACATCCATAGGACCTTGTCTCTTGGCCACACCTGTTCTGTATATACCCATGCGCATGTGTGTGTTAACGGAACAAGTTGAGTATAAAAATAGCTTTGACTCCATGATATTTCTTGCAAGCTGGTTGTAGCACATCAGTTTCCAAGTTATTTTATTAAATTCCCTATATCAGTCAGAGCACACACAAATTGTCGCCAAAGCTAAGTCTCTCATTGTCAGTGTCTCCTTACACATCCTCAAAGTCATTTGTGCAAAAAGTAACTAGTAAAAACACCTGAATTCAGTGTGAAAAGCAGTCTCCCATAGGCCTGTTGTAAGGAGATCCAAGGTGACCGTCTTCCAGAATGTGCTGTCCAATGTGCTAGCCACTAGCCACGTGTAGCTATTTAGATGTAATTTTAAATTAACCAAAATTAACATAAAAATGCAGTTCCTGGGTCACACTAGCCACATTTCAACTGCTCAGTAGTTACAGGTAGAATATTTCCATCAACATCTCAGAAAGTTCGGTGCTGGTCTAAAGGTAGGTGGCTGACAGTATGTGTGTGTGTGTGTGTGTGTGTGTGTGTGTATTTTTTTTTTTTTTTTTTTTTTAACTCTCCCCTTGTGATCAACTGACTGTAGTGGGAATGAAGGGTATCGCCAGGTTAGCCTATACATCAGGATTCTGCTTCACCAGGTGACACATGCTTTCCACTTGTGTATGACATTTTCATGTCCCACATTGTACTCAAGGACAACCGTTAATTAGGGAAGGTAATTTGCCTCACAAAGGGCCTAACCATTGTTGATTTTTAAGGAGTCATCGTGGATATACAGAAGAATGAATGTACAGAAACATTCATTGCATGTGTTTATCGTAGCTCAATTCCCATCTAACGGTGGGGAGGGTGATTTTGTGATTTATACTGAGAAACATTTGGTCTTTGTGCCCGCCCGCTTCTGGCACAGTAAAACCTGTGGAATTTCCTAAGTGATGAAAGCATAAAGGTGTCTTGGTATGTGACTGATATGACTTTTGAACTTAATCTAAGGAGGGGGCTGGTCACCAGGAGAACCAACCCTGTGCAGGTTGGACCTTTCAGTCCCATCCCTGACTTCCAGGTGGCGAGAGGGGCTGAAGGTTGAGTCAATTGCCAATTGCCAGTGATTTAGTCAGTCATGCCTATGTAATGAAGCCTCCATAAAAACCCTAAGGATAGGTTTTGGAGAGTTTCTGGGGGGTGAGCACATGGAGGTGCTGGGATAATGGCACACTTGGTTAGGGCACGGGAGCTCTGCACCCTTCCCCATACCCTCCCCTGTGCATCTCTTCTATCTGGTTATTCTTGAGTTACAGTTATTTCTCCTTAATCATAGGGGATATGTTCCAAGACACGCAGTAGGTGCCTGAAACTACAGATAGTACCAAACTCTATATACTGTTTTTTCTTATACATATGTACCTATGATAAAGTTTAATTTATAATTTAGGCACAATAAGAGATTAACAATAATAACATGCAATTATAACAATTATACACTAATAAAAATTATGTGAATGTGGTCTCTCAAAGTGTATTACACTATACTCACCTTTCTTGACCTGATGTGAGTTGATACATGCCTATGTGATGAGATGAAGTGAGGTGGATACACTGGACAAAGGGACAATTCATGTCCTGGGCAGGACGGAGTGGGATGGTGCAAGATTTCATCAAGCAACTCAGAACGGGGCGCAATTTAAAACTTATGAATTCTTTGTTTCTGTAATTTTCCATGTAATATTTTCAGACTGAAGTTGACTGTGGGTAACTGAAACATTGGACTGCTAAACCGCAGATAAGGGGACTACCATATAACATTTTATAATAAACCATTAATCTAGTGAGTCAGTGGGTTTCCTGAGGTCTGTGAGCACTCCGGCAAATTAAACCCAAGGAGGGGGTTGTGGAACCCTCTTATTGATAGCCAGTCTGTCAGTGTTACAGGACTGGACTTTGAACCAGCATCTGTGGGGGCACAGGGAACAGTCTTGGACCCAGCCCTCAACCTGTGGAATCTGGTGCTATCTCTAGGTAGATGGCGTCAGAATTAATTGCTTGTTGGTGTGGAGGAAATTGCTCCCTGCACACATTGTAACTGGGTACAGAATGGAAACGTAAATAAATTATGGTAAATTCATACAATGGGAAACTAGCCATGTAACAGAATCGGTTTCAAAAAAATGTTTAATGGAGAAATGTTCAGGGTCAGTAGAAAAAAACAGGAGTATGTACAATCTGGTGATTGTTTTAAATTATATACAGGAACAATCAGACAAATCTAAATTGGAGGACAATTTGGAAAACTGGATATATGAAAAATGTCAAGATTATTTTTAAAAAGAAAAAGAAAAGGCTGAAAATCTGTTCCAGATTGAAGCCAACTCAAGTGGAACAAGAAGATTTGGTTTGGGCTTGAATAAAAGATAAAAATAAAAAGGTAGGTAGGAAATTATTGGAAGGAATTAACATATGGGCTGTAGACCAAGGGAAGGTGTGGTTTCAACGTCGTTTCTTGGGTGGATACAACATTTACTTGTTCTTGGGGGACATTTGCTGAAGGATTTAGAGAATATACAGGGTTTAGGGTGTAAAAAAAAAAAAATCCCATTCTATATACCTATTTTATGCATGTGTACACGTATGTATACAAAGTGAAAAAGGTACAAATGCTGTATGTTTTAAACATACATAAAGTCTGCGTATCAATATACACGTCTCGTTCCACTCGCCGCCAGTGCAGAGCGACAGGTTCCCACGCTCCCTTCCTGGCGCCGCCGCGCCCTGGACTCCATTTCCCAAAAGGCTATTCATCCTGTGCCCGGCCGATTCCAGGCATGCAGCGCGCAGCGCTCTCTGGGAGATGAAGTCCTGGACGGATCGCGGGCTACTTGGCGAAAGTGCAGGCCACAAGTGCCTTCGTTGGGTATGCACGGGCACGGGGGCACGTGAGCGGCAGCGCTGTGAGGTTCTGTGAGGAGGCAGCAGCTGTGGTAAGTGCGTGGTCCCGACGGGACGGCCAGTGTGAGCGTGAGAGACGAAGAAGGCCGCGAGTGCGGTCGGTGGGAGTGACCAAGTAGACGGAGGTCCACCAGGGGAGCGCGGAGCCGGGATGGCATGGCCGTGGGGACGGGGAGAGAGGAGGGGCCGCGTGTGCCTGCGCCTGCGCTGGGGTAGGTGGGAGGGTGTTTCGACCAAGGTGTGCAGATGAAAACCCAGTTGTGTGTATGTGGCCAGTGTGTCACTGTGCATGCATGACTGTGGGGAGGAGGTGTTTTGTATGTCTGACACCCCGTGTGTCAGGTGTGACCTCAGGTGTGTGCCTATGCCCTGTATCCTTTATCCAGCACTCCCTATTCCCTCTCCCCCAGCCTGGCAACCGGTAATCTCCTTGCTGTCTGTTCTAGACATTTCATGTAAATGGTATCATCAAGTATGAAGTTTTTGTGTGTGGCTTTTTTTTTTACTAGGCATAATGTTTTCAAAGTCTAGCCATGTTGTGCCATATGTCAGTACTTCATTCGTTTTTATAACTGAATAATGTTCCATTGTATGGTAAATCACAGTTTACCTAAATAATGCTGCTGCGAACATTCCTGTACAGGTTTTTCTGTGGACGTGTGTTTTCAATTTGGGGGAGTAAGGCAGTTGTTGGTCTGCCCCAAAGGAGCCCACCTCTGTGGCTGTGGCCATACCCAGCAGTATTTCATTTTCCAGAGTCCCAGCCCTGGGCCCAAAGGTCAGAGCCAGGAGCCTGGAGAGCCACCGCTGTGTGGGAGTGGAGAAAAGAAGGCAGTGGCTCGGAAACAGGAATCCACCCCTGCAGCAGTCACCTGCAACCTGGGACCTCTGCCTGGGACTAACACCACAGGCCCCCCATCTTGTAGGGGCTAATGTGAGCAGCCTGGAGACAGAAGAGAGTGGCAAGCAATGGAGCCTGAGGCATCAGGTAAGGCGGAAGGTGGAATGATGGTCAAAGGGCTGGACATTTTCAGAAACCAGATACCCCTCAAAACATGCCCTGCTCCTGCCACATTCACTCCACTGCCCTGTCCTCCTCAGCCTAATCCAGCCCACAACGTCTTCATGGGTCTCCTGTCTCTCCTTGCCCCCTCCATCGCTCTCCACACAGCACTGGAGGGGTCTTTAAACCCTAAACGGTGAGGCCACCCCTCCCATTAAACCCTCCTTCGCTGCCCAGGCCATCAGAGCAGGGTCAGCAAACTCTCCCTGTGAAGGAACAGATAGCAAATATCTTAAGCTTTGTAGGTCAGGAGGCAAAACCAAGGAAGTCATGTAGCTACTTATCTAACAAAAACACATTCACATGTTTTTTTCCAGACAAAATCCAGAACTTTATTGATGGATACTGAAATCTGAATTTCATATAATATTAGTCTTTTGATTCTGCACTCCCCCCTAACCACTTAAAAATAGAAAAACTATTTTTAGATCACAGTTTATACAAAAACAGGCAGTCAGGCCAAGTTTGCTGACCCCTGCTTTGAAACAAATCCATACTGTTTTGAAACAAATCCATGCCTTTCAGGCCCTGCATTACCTGATTTCTGCCTGTTTCCAGGCCTCACCTACAGCTCTCCCTTTGCCCATCACACGCCTCCCCAATCATGCTGGCCACTCAATAGGGTATACGTTTAGCTATCACCTCAGAGACCTCTGGCCACCTGATCCAAAACAGGTGACACGCACTTTTTTTTAGCACTTACCACATTTGAAGGCTTCACACTTGTTCCCATTCATCATAGACTATAAGTTGCACAATGCACTGCCAAGTTCCTGGTGTGCTTGTTAAATGAATGAACAAACAACTTCCCACAAAAGGTACTATTACCCTATTTTACTAGAAAACTAGGACAAAAGGCCCTTCCACATCAGACCTTCCCTCCTGTATGTCTCTGCCAGGACCTGAATTCAGGACAATTGGGACTGTCCATTTTCCCTTTTCAGACCACTTCTCCACCTGGCATCTCACTTTGTGTCCAAGCAGTCCTTATGAAGAAGCATGCTGACAAGTAGTGTCTGCTACCGCTGCTGTCCATAAACCTGATAGCATGGAGCTGAGACCTCAGTGTTAAACAGCATGGGATTCACTTTGTATGAAGTTCAAGAATAAGCACAACTATGTGTTCTGTCAGAAACCCCAACTGCAATCATGTCAGCGCTGGGGAGGTCCTTGCCTGAGTGGAGCTGTCCATGGTGCTGAAGTGTCCTAGACCTGAGCTGTCCAATATGGTAGCCATGCACCCCTGTGGATATTGAAATGTAAATTAAACTTAAATAAAATTACAAATCCATTTTCCTGGTCACACCACCCATGTTTCTACTGCTCAGGAGCCACATGGGACTGATGGCTGCCAAATCAGCACAGCTGAAGAATGTTTCCATCCTCACAGAAAGTTCTAGAGCTTGATAAAAATGGTGTCCACACAGGTGTGTTCATTGGTCAAAACTCACTGAGCTGAACATTCATACCTCTTTTTTCCCCCCTTCTTCTGCCTTCCCCCCTCCACTCCGGTTCAAGCTGCTGTTTCTCAGTCTAGTTGTGTAGGACACAGCTCCCTGGCCCATACTAGTATTATGAACCTTGCACTGCCCCCCACCCCTGGCTGAGGCAGTCGGTCATCGGTTGTCGGTTAGCTGCTCACAGCAGCTGATGGCAGCTCTCGCCAGCTGCCGGCCACTCACACTAGCCACCGGCTGTTCCTGGCAGCACACAGTAGCCCGTGGCAGCACACAGCAGCCCACCTATCTCCAGCTGCTCACAGCAGCCCAGCTCCAGGGAGAGCCATTGTTCACATTCTTAGCTGTAGAGGGCGCAGCTCACTGGCCCATGTGGGAATCGAACTGGTGACTTCAGCTTTACAAGCACAGCGCTCCAACCACCTGAGCCTCCGGACTAGCCCATACCTGTTTTAGTTTTTTTTTATTTGAATATATATATTTTATTGGGTAACAGTATGTTTTTTCCAGGACCCATCAGCTCCAAGTCAAGTTGCCCCACCAGCAGGTCAGTGGAAGCCCAGTTCAAGTCATTGTCTTCAGTCTAGTTGAGGAGGGCGCAGCTCACTGGCCCATGTGGGAATTGAACCGGCAACCTTGTTATCAAGTGCTCACGCGCTCATGCTCTAACCAACCGAGCCACCTGGCCGCCCCCATACCTCTATTTTTTTTTTTATTTAATTTAATTTTTTTAAAGATTTTATTGGGAAAGGGGAACAGGACTTTATTGGGAGAACTTTATTGGGGAACAGTGTGTACTTCCAGGATTTTTTCCAAGTCAAGTTGTCCTTTCAATCGTAGTTGTGCAGAGCGCAATTCAGCTCCAGGTCCCATTGCTGTTGTTAGTTGCAGGGGGCACAGCCCACCATCCCTTGCGGGAGTCGAACTGGCAATCATTGTGGTTGAGAGGATGTGCTCCAACCAACAGAGCCATCCAGGAGCTCAGCAGCAGCTCAACTCAAGGTGCCATGTTCAATCTTAGTTGCAGGGGCCGGAGCCCACCATCCCTTGCGGGAGCCTTGTGGTTGAGAGCCCACTGGTCCATGTGGGAATCAAACCAGCAGCCTTTGGCATTAGGAGCACAGAGCTCCAACTGCCTGAGCCACTGGGCCAGCCCTATACCTCTATTTTAAAAGTATCTGCGGGCACGGATTTGAGGCTTACTGCTTGGCTTCAAACCCCTGCTATCTGTCACGTGCTTTACCACCTTTGATTTAACTCTGTGCCTCCATTTCCTCACTTGTATCACAGAGAGTGATGATGGTACCTCATTGTCCCTGTGTAGGGAACTCGATCGGCATTGCACAGGGAGCCCTTGGGAAGCTTGCAGCCTGGGGGTGGCTTGGGCCTGCAGCACAGGGACTAAGCCTAGGTTCAAGCCTAGGTTCAAGGTAGATCAAGCCTGTTTTAGAGGCCCGGCCTGCATGGACCAAATAAGAGGTCCACTTTCTGTGGAAACCTGAGCCCAGGGACCCCTTGCCCAGCCTGGGAGCTGGGAGGTAATAGTGGGTATGAAAGCCATGTGGCAGCAAGGACACCATGAGGTGTTCTATGTTGTGCTCCATTGCAAGAAGACTTTACGGCATAGTGCCGTCCTTCCTTCTGGGAGCCTGTCCCTGTTGTACCCTGGAAGAACCAGGCCTGGAGCAGGGATATGGTCGTTTAGTGGCCTGCAGTAGAGCCATGGGTCCTTCAAGCGTGCATCCTCCCCTGGGTCACCTCATATCCACAGCGGCCCTGCACCAGAACCCAGGTGGAGTGCTGTATCCCCAGACTAATTCTGGGGATGTAGGTCACCCCATCTGTTCACATGGACAACTCCTTCCCCATAGGACTTGCCATTTTGGCTGGTCCTAGGGAAGGAGAGGTGTTGCTTCCCCACAGAAGCTTGACTCAGGCGAGGAACTTCCCCTCTGGGTGCCTCAGTTTCCTTCTTGTAAAATGAGTATGGTAGCGTTGCCTCACTCTTAAGGCTGGAGTGAAGATCAGGCAAGCTGATATAAGGTACCCACAGCATGCCTGGCTTGTAGTACATGTTGGGGACTATTTCAACCAAGCCCTGGAAGGTGAGCTGGAGGAAGCAGTCCCACAGCGGGCAGTGCAGTGGAGGAGGAAACGTCTGTGGGAGGGTCTGGACTGGGAGGAGTGTGAGGTGAGGCCCTGGGGATAGCAGGGCCTGGGGGCATTTGGGTGAGGGGATTTTGGGGCTGGAGTCTCTGGGGCTTCAGTGTAGGTCAGGCTTCCCTCATGTTCCCTCCCCTTCTCCAGCTGTTCCTTCGCAGGGGAGCATTGATGAGGACAAGCCCAAGGCCCAGGACGCTACCCATGTTCCCGGCATATGCCTTCCGTGTGAGTTTCCAAAAATGCCAATGGTCTCAGCGGGCATGCTTCTGTGGTGCTTCTGCCCCTTGGTACTAGAGCCACAGTCCCCAGGTAGCACGTCGTGGGGCAGGGCCTCTTCCTCAACCCTGGCCACCCTCCTCCTCTTCCTCTTCTTCCTTCTCTTCTCTTCACCCCAGGGTGGGGCTTAGTGACCCTGTCACTAATTTGGGGCACCTCGGTGGTGACCCCTCACCTAGGCAGATCTAGAACACAGGGAATCTTAGTGGCCACATTGTTTATCAGCCAATATCCAGAAAAAAGACAGAGCATGGCCTGGAACACACAGACACCAGGGACGTATTAGCAGGCAAGTGAGTGAATGCTGGTGTTGAGCAGTGCGTACAGATGCTCCTTGACTTACGACGGGGTTACATTCCCAAAAACCTATCAACCTAAAAGTTGAAAATATCGTAAGTTGAAAATGCATTTAAGACACTTAACCTACTGAACATCATAGGTGAGCCCAGACCGCCTTAAACATGTTCACAACACTAGCCTGCAGCTAGGCAAAATCATCTCACACAAAGCCTCCTTGATAATAATGTGTTAACTGTCTCACATAATTTATTGAATACTGTACTGAAAGTGAAAACCAGAATGGGTGTAGGAGCATCACTTTTCACACTACCATAAAGTTGAAACATCATAAGTCAGGGACAGATTGGAGGTGGGGGCTTTGGATGTTAAGAATGGTTAGTATTTACTCTGAAATCAATGCTGCCCACTGACAGGCCCCTTCCCATGGGGTTCCCAAGGAGACCCACACACAGGCAAGGAGATTGTTGTCAGAGCCTGGGGGTGCCACTGTGGGTAAAGGCCAGGTTGGGGACACTTTCTGGCCGCAGGGCAGATGTGGCTGGTACCAAATGCCATCCCAGCCTCCAAACCTCCCCTGCCCAGTCCTGAAGGGCATGAAGATGACACAGATGACAGATGGCTTTATGGGGGGCTGTCCCTCTGGGGACCACAAAGTCGAACACCATGGAAAATCATGAGGAATCACCGTGTCTTAATCTGCTCAGGCTGCTCTAACAAAATACCACGGATTGTGTGGCTTAACCACCAGAAACTTATTTCCCACAGTTCTGGACCTGCAAATCTAAGGTCAGGACTGGGTTCTGATTAAAGGTCTCTTCCTGGCTTGCAGATGGCCTCCTTCTCGCCATGTCCTCATATGTGGGGTGGGGGGGTCAGGAAGAGCTTTGGTCTCTACCTCTTTTTTTTGGGGGGGGAAATGTTGGGGAACAGTGTGTTTTTTCCAGGGCCCATCAGCTCCAAGTCAAGTCATTGTACTTCAGCCTATTTGTGGAGGGCGCAGCTCAGCTCCAAGTCCAGTCGCTGTTTTCAACCTTTAGTTGCAGAGGGCACAGCCCACCATCCCAGGCAGGAATCAAACCAGCAACCCTGTTGTTAAGAGCTCGCGCTCTAACCAGCTGAGCCATCTGCCCCCCCCCCCTTTTTTTTAAGTCAAGGACAATCCAACGTTTTTTGGGGTTTTTTTTTTTAAACTTTAAGTGTGTTTTTCCTGGACCATCATCTCCAAGTCAAGTAGTGTTTCAATCTAGTTGTGGAGGACACAGCTCGCAGTGGCCCATTTGGAGATCGAACTGGCAATCTTGTTAAGAGCACTGCACTCTAACCAACTGAGCTAACTGGCCGCCCCCATCTACCTCTTGTTATAAGGGTACTATCCTGTCATGGGGCCCCACCCTCATGACCTCATCTAACCCGTCACATCCCAAAGGCCCCACATCCAAATACCTTCACATAGCAGGGTGAAGACTAACATAGGAATTTAGACACACATATTCAGATGGGACCATGGTGCCCTGTATCAAGATGGTAATGGTGTCAGATTTTGGATTGGGTCATTCAGAGTGTGTGCCCCCTGATGGCAACATCCTGCCATTTCCAACAGGGCCAGCCCTGGTCAGACACAACCCATGGCTGAGCCAGTGCATGTGGGATGTTTCAGAAGCTGGTGACATTTAAGGACATGGCCATGGACTTCACACAGGAGGAATGGGGGCTGCTGTGCCCAAAGCAGAGGGTCCTGTACTGCGATGTGATGCTCAGGACCTACAACAAGCTGGTGTCCCAGGGTGAGGCCTCCCTGTCTCTTCTTCATCCATGTCACTCATCTGTGTGTACATATGTATATCCTGCCTCATCTTTGGTCACTCACACCCATGTGTCCTTGCTCTGACCCATGTCCCCCAGCTGGGTGCCCTCTGTGCAGAGACTGGACCCTCCACCTGCATCACCAGGGAGGGATCTTTCCCATGCCTCAAGGGCACACACTGCACTGTTTGGCCTGTCAGGGCCAGGCTGACTTGTGGCAACAGCATGTACATTTTCCTCTTTTCTCACGATGGGCAGGACTTCCCGGTTCCAAACCAGATGTGATCTCCAAACTGGAGCAGTGGGAAGACCCCTGGATTGTGGAGAGAGGTTCCAGTGAGTGAAGTGAAAGCTTCCCCACCAGAACCATTTGGGTTTTTTTTTTTAATTTCCCCCATCTTTACTGATGTATAATTGACAAAACAATATGGTGAATGTTTAAATTTTAAAAATTATTACAATAAAAGACACATTGCCATTAATCCCCCTCAAAATACTCACCCTTGCTTCGAACACACTTATCCTATTGTTCTTGCCACTTTCTGTAGGAGTTCTGGAAGTCCTCTTTCGTGAGTGTCTTCAGTTGCACTGTCATGGCTGCCTCGATGTCCTGAATCGATTCAAAACATTTACCTTTCATGGTCATTTTGATTTTGGGGAAGAGCCAGAAGTTGCACGGTGCCAGATCCAATGAATAAGGTGGATGAAGACAAACTATAATGCTTTTATTTGACAGAGAGTGCCATACCATAAATGATGTGTGACATTGAGCGGTGTCATGATGGAGGATGAAACCATTTGCCCATTTCTCAGGCCGTTTTCTATGCACATAGTTTCTTAAACACTCTAATAAGCCCTTACAATATTCAGAGTTCACCATAGTGTTCCTGGGTACAAACTCAGCTTGCACAATTCCATCAAGGTCAAAAAACACAATTAACATCACCTGGATGACACTCAGCAGCAGCATTCACCGTATTTTTTTTATCATACCTTGTAGTTAAGGTGCACAACACTGTGTTTTGATATACATGTACATTGAAATGATCACCACAATTAAGCTAATTATTTATCTATTACCTCACATAGTTACAGCTTTTTCTCATGGTAAGAACACTTAAGAGCACCTCTCTTAGGATATACCAAATATACAATACAGTATTATAACTGTAGTCAGCATGCTTCACAAGTTTATTCGTCCTCCTGGGGCAAGGAGGTGCATTGTACATCCAATGGGAAGGAGTCAGTAGATGCAGGAACCAGAAAGCAAACTCCTACTCATTAAGCAGTCACTTCCCCCAGTCCCTGCCAACAATTAATCTGCTTTCTGTCTCTGTGGATTTACCTGTCCTGAACCTGTCATATAAATGGAATTTAGATAAATGTATTCATATAAGTATATATCAATTCATACATTTCTCATACAGATACATGTAACAGTGTGTGGTCTTTTGTGTCTGGTTTCTTTCACTTAGCATAGTTTTTCCAAAGTTCATACATGTTATAGTAAATATCAGTCCCTCATTCTTTTTTGTGGCTGAATAATATTCCATGCACTGATAGACCACATTTTGTTTCTACATTCTTCCTTTGATGGACAGTTGGGCTGTTTCCACATCTTGGCTGTTGTGGAATAGTACTGCTATGAACATTCACAGACACGTTTTTGCTTGAGCACCTGTCTCTCTATTCTGTTGGCCAGGCCCTGTCCCAGTGAGAAACAATCCCAATGGCAGCTGACAGGTGGGAGGGCTCTCAGTGGCCTTGGCCCATGCCCTTCTGTGTTCCCTTCACCCCGTGCACCTTTTCCTTTGCTAATTTTGCTCTGTGTCCTTCTGCTCTAATCAGTCAGAGTTGCGAATACATGACTCTGCTGAGTCCCCTAAGTCCTAGTGCATGTCCAAGCCGGGGGTGGTCTTGCAGACCCCAACCGAGCCGCTGTTCTGTCCTCAATCTTCATCCCCTTCCTAAGAAGCCCCTTCTTTTTTCTTCTTTTTTAAACTTTTATTTATTTTAAGTGTGTTTTTCCAGGACCCATCAACTCCAAGTCAAGTACTTATTTCAATCTAGTTGTGGAGGGCGCAGCTCACAGTGGCCCATGTGGGGATTGAACCGGCAACCTTGTTGTTAAGACCACTGCACTCTAACCAACTGAGCTAACCGGCCACCCTGCAGGAGCCCCTTCTGAAAGCGATGTCCTAGGCAGCAGCTCATTCTGTTGTCCCAGTCTGACTGCGGGGTTCTGTCCATGCCCCTAGATTGGCAGTGCATATTCAGGTTGAGCTGATTGTTACTATTTTCTTTGCTTATTTTTCAGAGTCAGAGCCTGCAGGGTCCCAAGCTGCTGGCTACCTCCAGATGAAGGGGCTCCACCTCAGGAAACAAGGACGATGGGACTCACAGGGTAGGATTTCCAGCACATGGTCCTGCGAGGTCACAGAGCATGGAGGCCAGGCAGCACAAACATGTTCACCTGCAGTGACACTGCACGGGGGGTGGGGGGGAAGAAGGGGGGGAGCCTAGAGCGGAGCCTTGTGTGACAGTCCCCCTGGCGCCTGTGCCTCACGGAGCATCACTGAGCTCAGGCTCCCAGGACCCATTGTCATGCGGGGGACCCTGCTCGCTGCACCATTTGTCATGCGGGGCGGCCTGTGGGGTCTCTGCTCCCGCTCCCCATACAAGAACGCAGGCTATGGTGAGGCCAAAAAGGAACAGCCACGGAGCCATAGGTAGGGGAGTCATACCACTATATTCTCTCTGGCGGCACTATACTCTCAATGGAGGCTGGATCCACACTGTCTGCAAACCGCCATCCACACTCGCCAGCCCAGCCACCATCTTCTTGCTAGCCCCCATTTTTCCTGCTAGCCTAGCCACAGCAGTTATATTAGTGGCCAATGGCTCACTGGTTACAGCTGACGGCCAACTAGCCACAGTTGATGGCCATGCAATCACAGTTGATGGCCATTTACTACCTGAGCCAGCACCTGTCTATGTGAGGCCGAGAGCCTGGAAACTGCTTTCTGGGGCTCAGTCCCCACACCCATGTTCCCACAAAGGGCCTCACGTGCATTTCAGACCAGGGTCAGGGGCGCTCCAGCCAAGGAGAGGGTATGTATGTGGAGGCCTTTGGCTCCCTTTCAGACCTCAATCACCCACAAGTTCACCCTGTGGAGGACGCCCTGGTGTGTGGGGGGTGGGCCGATGCCTTTGGCAGAAACACGTGCCCGTTGAGCTGTCAGTGGATCCCTAGCAGAGGGAAGCCCCACAAGTGCCAGGAATGTGGGAAGACCTTTGTGCAGAGCACAGGCCTCGTTCAGCACCAGAGAATGCATACCTACCAGAAACCGTTTGCATGCAAGGAGCGCGGCTGCGCCTTCAGCAAAAATTCATCTCTTGTTAAGCACCGAAGTATCCACACCCAAGAAACCCTACACGTGAAACCACTGCAGCAAAGGCTTCCGGAAGAGTTCGTTCCTCGCCAAGCACCGGCGGGTGCACACAGACATGTGGCCATACGCGTGCAGCCAATGCAGCTGCACATCCAGCCAGACCTCCCACTTTGTGCAGCACCCACAAGTGCACAGCAGATGGGGAGCGGCTGTTCGCCGGCATGCGGCTGTGCCTTCGCCGACCCCTCAGCATTGCTGGTCCACCAGAGGAAGCACATAGGGGACAGGCCCTATGAGTGTGGTATGTGCTGCAAGGCATTCAGCCTCAGCTCGTCCCTGGCCAACCATCAGCGCTGCCACACAGGCGAGCAGCCATATGAGTGCCGGGAGTGCGGGCGTGCCTTCCCCTAGAGCTTGTCCCTCGCCAATCACTGGTGTGTGCATAAGGGCAAGCAGCCATATGCCTGCGGCCAGTGCAAGAAGGCCTTCTGCCAGATCAAGTCCTCACCCATCATGAGCGCCTCCACACTGGTGAGAAGTCCTTCGTGTGCGGTGACTGTGGGAGAGCCTTCATGCAGAGCACCTTCCTGGCCCTCCACCCGAAGACACACATCAGGGAGAAGCCCTACAAATGCAACAAGTGCAACAAGGCTTACATTCAGATGTCACACCTCACTGAGGCACGCATACAGCCGCTTGCCGGGGTGAACACACGGGAGTGGCCCTTTGGTTGCAGTGTGTATGGCAAGGCCTTCAGCTGTAGCACACACCTTGTGCAGCACCAGCACATCCACACCTTGTGCCAAGCCCTTCCTATGCGGCACGTGTCGGAAAATCTTCCACGGAGGCGGCGGCCCTGGTTCTGCATCAGAAGATCCACACAGGAGAGGCCCTTTGAGTGTCAGAGTGCAGCAGAGCCTTCGAACAGAGCAGATCTCTGGTCTAGTATTGGAGGACTCATTCCCCGGGGAAAGACCCTGTGAACACAGTGAGTACCGGAAAACACTCAGCAACTGTTTGGTTCTCGCATGGCCATGAACTGGGACCATGCCAAATGTTGCAGAGACCCATCTGTCCTTGGTGTGTTGTCCTGCGTCCTGCGGAGGGCCCATGTAGGTCAGCGCAGAACAGCCCCCGTTGCACATCATACATTTCCCCCTGCAGGGTCACCTGGTGTGGTGAGAAATCTGGGAGTGGGCCTTGAATCCAGAGTCTTCTGTAGATGTTTGTAACCTTCAAGAAGAGTGTGGTTCTTCTCCATTATACAGGTTTCCACGAATGCCCACCAGATGGCAGGAGCGATCCACAGGTGGGGACCTGTCTTGCTCTCAGTAGGCCTGAAATAGAGTTCATTTCAAAGTTTTTGCAAAGAAAGAAATGAAATTTATTATAAGAAAGAAAGGAAAAAAACTTTTTAAAAGATGCTTTTTAAGTTGTTTGTGCCTTGTATTAATTCAGCACCTATGGTTTGGTTTGGTTTTTCACCACAAAAAGTGAGCTTCATATGCTGAAACAGTGTGTCAAAAGTCCAGCTCTTTCTAAATAAAACTTTGTGTGTCATTCTTCAGCTTCAGCATGATAAGGTCATTAAAAGCAGTTGAGACGGCGACATTAGTGTCAGATTTTAGCACTTTGTAAGCCCTTCACACATGATGTCACATTTCACCCTCAGCAGCCTTGGGATACACGTATTTTTATCCCCACTTCATAGACGAAGGAGCTGAAAGTTTGAGAACTTAAACCACTTGCCTGAGGTCCTCAGCTAGAAGCCACTCACTTTTCAGGATGAAAATATTAGAATTAACAGATAAGGACAGTGTGGCAGAAGTACTATACCCCCAGAGGTGTTTCCCTTTGAGGAGACAGTTCTAGAATATGAAGTTCCCTTGAAGTGGGAGACGATGAGGTGATTGGGATCCCACCTGAAGAAGCAGGTTGAGTCATTTGGCTGACTTGAAGCAAAGGCAAAATAGGAGCTGGGCAGCCATTGTTTAGGCCAGATATTGGTTCAATGGCTGCCAGGAGCCATTCATTTGTCTCATCATAGGTGTGAGCCTTTCACTTTCCCATGCAACTGTGCTCAGGGGTTCTCTGTGGCTGTCAGAATGAAATCTGGCCTTGAAGCCCCTGCGCTAATCCACCATGTGCCACAGCCACACACACACCACTCACACAGGCACCCACACCTCTCACCCCATCACCCACACTGCTCACACACCCCATGCCCTCACGCAACCCAATGCTCCAGTCACGGCCCCACAGAGGCCTGGCGCATGGGCAGTACCCCAGCTGCACTACAACTCCCCGAATGCCGCGGCGTGGGAGAGGCCCGATGATGCGCCTTCCTGGGAATTGTAGTCCAGGCGGGCGCAGGGTCCTGGTGGGCAACGCGGTGAATTCTGGGAGTTGTGGTCCGATCAGGTGGGCGCGCAGGCCGGCTCTTTAGTTGGGTGCCTCTGAGTCCGCTCCTGGAAGTGTCGGGCCGCTGCGCCAGTGAAGTGAGTTCCGGTTGGGTCTTGCCGGACTTCCGCGGAGAGGAAGACCGCCGACCTGGAAGCCGCGAGCGGCTGTGGTGGCCTGAGCGAGCTGTGCGGGCCCACCCGCGGGCGGAAACTGAGGCGTGTGCCCCGACCGACGGGCTGAGTGTGGGACAAACTTACGGCCCGAGCGTAAAACTAACTCATCGAATGTGGGGCCACCTGGGTAGATAAAGGGTGTGGGACTGACAGACCAGTCGTGTGATGTGCCTGAAGATCATGCTTATGTATCTGAGACATTTTAGGGGTGTGTTTCTGACTGACAGGTTGGGAGTGTGTGAGCGACGGATATGATGAGCGTCTGACTGACCCTATCAGGTGTGCGGCTGACAAAGATGGTGGTTGTTTGAAATTTTGTGGGTGGGTTGTGTGGTATTGTGAGTGAGAGGGTGGGTGTGACCACTACCTGTGATTTCCGCTGTGACAGTCTATCTGGCTGAGATGGTAACAGAGATAATGACTGTGTGATGGAGATGCTGTGAGGGCCTGTGTTTATTTGATTGACTGAGAAATTGTATGTGCCTGGGTATATTTGGGGGTATGACTCACTGCCTCAGATAGGGTGTGAGCATTGACTGAGATTGTCAGTGGGACTGAAATGTGGGTGATTTGACAGAATTTGTGCTTTGCCTTGTCTGCAGCTGAAATTGTGTGACCAGCTGGGTGCATGAATATGTCCCCTGGGCACCTTAAGTCTGGCAGGGGCCTGTGGAGTTGTCAAATTGGGCATTTACTGCATGTTTGCTGTGAGCCAGACTTGTACTGGACACTTGTCATTGATCGCCTTGGGTAACCTCACAGCAATCCTCTTGAGGTAAGTGCCGTTATTGGGTCAGGTACAAAGAACGAGTGACAAAGGAAGGAACCACTCTCCCCAGTGGGTTAGGCAGTCATGGATGGGGGACCCCAAACTCATTTGAGGTCAGCACATTTTGGGGGGGCCTGGGCTGAAGCGGGCCCATATACATATGTCTTGGAGATAGTCATCAAGGATTTTCCAGAATGGGGGCTCCAGGGGTGCAAAGAGGGAAGCTGTTACTACATTTAATGTCATCACTGCCACTCCCTCTTCCCCTGTACAGTAAGTCCCCAAACCTGTGGATGACTATGTCAGTCTTTCTTGGCCCCTCCATTTGTGTAGCACCTGTTTCCTGTGCACTTGCTATAGGTAGGACCCTGGGCACTGTGGCTGCAGCATGCCCAGTCTGTCTGGAGAGAGAGACCCAGGGCATTAGAAGGACACTTAGCCTGCTCCTGGTGCTGTGGCAGCTCTTGGAGAAGATGACAGCTAAAGTGGAGCCTGGAGGACTAGGAGAAATTAGTCAGGTGCAGAGAGGGACTTTAGGACAAGGGAATAACAGGAACAAAAGCTGAGAGGAATGAGGGTAATGGCAAGTGCAAGGTGACCAGAGGCACAAGTGAGCTTTCCAGTGGAGTTAGTGGCTAGAACACAACCTTGCCAGAGGTTGCCAGCTGCCACTGATTGGGGTCTTATTTTACTAACATTCATGTTTCCCTGTGCCCAAGGCCATGGCTCCTTCTCAGGTCTCCTATACCTCTGTCCAGGGTGGCTTCTCTGAGTGGGGACTCCAAGCAGAGTGGGCGTCAGAGCTGACATTGGAAGGGGAAGAGAAAGAGAAGAACTGTAAACACTTACATCTGTGGGGATTGTGAGTCGGCAGGGAGAGGCCAAGTCCATGAATAAGGGGGATCCTGTGGCCAAAGCACACATTCTTTGGGGTTTCCTAGGAGGGGTTACATTTCATTTGGTGGTGGTGTGGAGGGATTCCTGACTATAAAGAAAAAAAATTTTACCATGGAAAGTAGATAAAAGTAATAGTATAAAAGACCTTGGCAAGAGTGTGGATAAATTGGAATCCTTATCCATTGCTGGTGGGAATGTAAAATGGTGCAGCCATGTTGGACAACAGCTGGGTAATTTCTTTAAAAGTTAAGCATAGAGTTAACGGATCACCTAGCAATTCTACTCCTAGCTACATATCCAAGAGAATTGAAAACATTTGTCCACACAAAAACTTGTGCATGAATGTTAATAGCAATTTTCATAATAACCAAAAAGTAGTAACAACCCAAATGTCCATCAGCTGACAGATGGATAAACAAAATGTAGTATATCCACAGAGTGAAATAGTATTTGTTCATGAAAAGGAATGAAGTACTGGTACATTCTACAATGTGAGTGACCCTCAAAAACATTGTGCTCAGTAAAAAAGTCCAGACACAAAAAGTCACATATGGTGTGATTCCACTTATACGAAGTGCCCAGAATATGAAGGGAAATGGAGTGTGACTGCTAATGGGTATGGGGTTTCATTTTTGAGATGATAAAAATATTCTGGAATTAGATTTTGATGATAGTTGTACAACCTTGTAAATATACACTGAAAGGGTGAATTTTATGATATGTTAAATATATATGTAAGTAATTTTTTAAGTAATAGAAGGTGGTAGGGGGAGCGACTTCATAGCCCCACAACCCAGAGGAACCCACCTTACTTAGCATCGTGTTTTCAAGGTTCATCCATGTTTTAGCATAAGTCAGTGCTTCCTTGCTATTAATGGTGAATAATATTCCATTATATGTATATACAGCATTTTTTCCATTTATTAGTTGGTGGACATTTGTGTTGTTTCTGTTTTTCGGCTGTTATGATTAATGCTGCTGTGAACATTTGTGTACAAGTTTTTGTGTGGACATACGGTGTGGGGACAGAGCCCGGAGTGCAGTTTCCAGGCTCTTACCCTCATGTGGAAAGGTGCTCACTCGGGTCGTATATGGCCATCAACTGTGATTGGATGGCTATCAGCTGTGGCTAGTTGGCTGTCAGCTGTAACCAGTGAGCCATTGGCCACTAATATAACTGCCGTGCCTACGCTAGCAGCAAATGGGGGCTAGCAAGAAGATGGTGGCTGAGCTAGCAAACGTGGATTGCAGTTAGCACGGCTGATTATAGCTAGCAAGTGAGGTTGGTTGGCAGAGACCAGTGGGCGGCAGGTTGCGGATTGTGTGGCTCCTGCTTCCTGTGTCTCCAACCCAGCTGCCAGCGAGACTATAGTGGTATGACTCCCCTATCTATGGCTCCGTGGGTGTTCCTTTTTGACCTCACCATGTCCTGTGTTCTTATGTGGGAAGCGGGACGAGAGACCCCGCATGACACCCTGCATGGCATATGGTTTCTTTTCCCTTGATTGTATTCCTAGGAGTGGAATTACTAGGTTATACACACTCTGTTTGTAACCTTTTGAGTAACTTCCAAACTGTTTTCCACAGTGGCTTCACCATCTTATAGTCCCTTCCTATAATTCCAATTCCCATTGTTATAGGAGTCTTGGTTCTTCGTGCCAACGCAGTGAAGAATCAAAGGTCAGTAAGCTAATTAGTATGCAAGAAGCAGGGTTTATTAGTGATATGTTCTCAGGGAAGAGAATGGGCCTAGCCAAGGTGGAAGAGAGAGAGGCATAGACTCCCAGTGTTAGTGATATGTTCTCAGGGAAAAGAACAGGCCTAGCTGAGGAGGGAGAGACAATAAGAGCGAGGGAGACAGACACACAGGCAGAGACAGAGCCCTAGGCCTCTTGTCCTGAGGACTTACAGTTTGCTCGGTGGGGTGAGGGAGTTACATATTGATTTGGTGGGAAAAGGTAGTGCATGGTCTTCCACGCGAGTGTGTGACCTCCTAAGATGAATAGAGTTGACTCAGGTGCTTATCTTGCTCCAGACCACCTCTCGGTCATCTGTTGTAAAAATTGATTTGTTGTGTCCAGCGCAACACAGGCAGTAAGGGAGTGAGAAGGGGCAGTGTTAGGTTAAGTTTTTAAGAAAGAAACAGAGACTTAATGCAGTTAAATCTCAGAAGGCCAGGGGGTTTCACAGCCTGACAAGAGACTGGAGCCCAGAATGAGATCAACTGGTGGCTTTTATTGATTATCATACAAGGAAGTAGCATTGTCTTTTCCACAGTCTGTGAATCTCATACATCATACCAGAAAAATGATTCAAACCAATCATCCTTGCCTGTAAACGGCCGAAACAGAAAGTCCCATGATGTCTTAACAATGATGGTATGTGCCTCCTTAGGGACAGGTCTCTCATGCTGAAACTTAATTGTAGGGTTAGACGGGAGAGCTGATATTATCGCTCTCATGACTTCTCTCACAATCAGGTGAGAGGGGAAAGCCAGAGTCAGCAGTGGCTTTTCCCAGGCAGGGAGAAGGGGAGGCAAGGCCCTTTCCCAGATCTTCCAAGGCAGCTCATTGGGTGTCCCCACATGGTTCCGCCTGGCTTGAGTTGTTCCCCCCGTGGGGAATCTTACTCGTCATTGGCTGCAAACCATCTTTTGGGGACCAGACAGAGAGACATGAGGTATAAAACATTAAGATAAAACAAAATCCCAGAAAGGCACAGTCTCACAGACCCCTCTTTCCTCAAGGAAAGACACGGGGGTTGGGGGGGAACAGTTGGCTAGGCTGCTGTGTGACAACATTTCCCCCTTTTTGTTTTCGAAGCATGAGAAACACAGACCTTGCAGTTTTTTTATTTACTTCCCGTCGGAGGGCTATTTGTCCACATCTGAGGACTAAACAAAATAAACAGAGAACAATAAACAGAAAAGCAATAGCACCAGCAAACCCTCCACCCTGAGTCTTTATCCACTTGACAGGATTTAAAGTGGAAAGTCCTTCTTCAGCCGCAGAAAGTGTTTCTTCTCCAAGGAAGAGCTGAAGTTTGGCATTAGACATCTGGTCAACTTCTTGTTGTAATTGTATAATGTCCACAGTGAGATTAGGCATATGTCCCAAGAGATGGGCTCGCACCTCAGACCAAGGGGTGCGAGTTTGATTATAAGAAAATGGAGTTATACAATAGTGGATATATTCCAATCACATTTTAAAGTAATCATAGTATGAAGATTTTCTAACTGATCACCAAGAAATACAACAGTGGTTTCTAAATCTGTTAATCTAACATTAATTTTTTGATCTATCTTAACTTGTTGATTCCAAGACTTACTAGCATTTTCATGCCATTTTTGTATAAATTCTGTAGTTTGAACAGTTTGATGTAGAGCAACACCAGAAACAGCAGCTACAGTGATTATAGCGATTATTCCCATAATAACAGCAATTAACAAATCAATAAATCTTTTAGCTCTATGTAAAATCTTACGAAGCAATTGAAGAGCAATATGAACAGTGGGAGAGCCCTCCCACAGTTGCCGGGCTTGGACAGGAATCCATAGACCCCGTCTTCTCCACGAAATCATGATTTGATCTTGAGAAGAATTATAAATTGAAGAATCTAAGCAAGTAAACAAATGACACTGAGGACATTCAACTACCTTTAAAGTTGAATTAATTGTAAATTTTCCAATCAAAAAAACAAAAGCAGTTTTAAGACAAACTTGTAAATCAAACATTTGTGTTTTTTCAAACCTAAAAATAAATTGTTTCTTATTATTTTTTGTATAATTTCCTTTCCAAAGTTTATTTTGTCCAAGGCTTAAGGCCACTTTCCAGAGGGTTTTTTGTAAAGGACCTCGAATAGGTTTAATCATTCTTAACTGAGGTGGGGCTAAAACTTTATCTTCCAAAAAATAGAAATATTAAAAGGTGATTGAATTATTCTTGGATCTGTTCTCTTAATGATTGAGGATCAGAACATTTTGACCGAGAACACACACGAACAGCAATTCCATATGGTCCCCAATCAACTACAGTACCGTGGGAATTATTAAATAACACTCGATCTAAACTTCCTCTGCATTCTTCCCAATGAATGCGGGAATGAGTGTCAACCCAATTATCTTGAGGACACGGATGAAGGGAGGGAGGAAAACTATGAGTATATAACTCTTGTGTCTGAAACCCTTTTCCTGAAAGCATAAACAATTCTCCATAAGTGTCATTCCCTTTTCTCTTGGGAAGGACCCAAGCTTGATCAACGAGAGGAAGACACGGAGGAATAGGCCTTATACAAATGGGTGTGTGTAAATAGCCTAAGTCCGTGTGGCCAGAGAGTATAAATTCTCAGCCTTCTTCATCAGGAAATTTTGGGTCTCTTTGATCCTCAGGTCCTGGGTACCAGGAGCTATCATTGATGTATACTAGAGGAGGATCATCATTCCAAGTTACTGGTGTCAACATGGGAGGATTGGGAACATAAGCCCAATAGGTAAAATTATCAGCATGGACACTCATTGGAAGGCAACTTACTATAGACAAAATTGCCATCATGGATACCAACATATTGGTATCGGTCTTTGGGAACCTTTTTTTGATTAAATTCTTTTCAGCCTCTCGGGACAACTTTAAGTTGTCTCCAGGTAGGGAGTGCAGTAGCACTCAACTCAGGGGCCTTAGTTGAAGATGATACAGACGAAACAGAAGCAGGTCGGCCAAAGGTGCCACGTTGATCCAAATCAGGTGATGGAAGAGGAGCCAACAGGAGCGGTGGCTGGCGGGGCTGAGGTGACATCTCTGGGGCCGGTGGCCAATATTGGACCCTCGGTGGACTGATCCGAACACCGAACACACTGGTGATCGGTGGTGATTTTGTCCGGCGAGTGATTATCACACTGGACTGGGATGTGGGATCCATGGTATGGCTTGATGCACCGACTAGGCACCCATAAAGGATGTTCTTTTGGTCCTGGAGAAACAGGCAAAACCTCGTCCCCATGTTAACAAGGTCCCTAACTGCCATTGATTAGTCTGAACGTCTTTTCACCAAATGGGCACATCTTCCAAAGCCTTAGGACTATGGAGATTATTAAAATGTCTTTCGGCAGCTGTGCACCCAAGGTGTGGCTCTGTATTACTGCTAGAGCCAGAAGAATTAAAAAAAATTAAAGTAAACATAGCTTTGGCTAGTTGTACTTGTGGAGGGTCCTTATTGTCTCCTTTTTGTTTTTGAAGTTGTTTTTTAAGAGTACAATTAGCATGTTCTACAATAGCTTGTCCCTGGGGATTATAAGGAATCCCTGTGGTATGATTAATTTTCCACTGTTCACAAAATTTTGTGAACCTGTTACTAGTGTAAGCAGGGCCATTATTTGTTTTAATAGCTTGAGGGAGGCCCATAATGGAAAAACAGATAAGTAAATGTCTGCAGGAATGACCAGTAGTTTTGCCTTTGAGAGGTGTCCGAGATAAAATGAGATGAAGTGTCTACAATAACATGACCAAAGGACAGACATCCAAAAGAAGGGATGTGAGTCCCATCCATTTGCCAAATAGCATTAGGAATTAACCCTCGGGGATTAACTCCCTCAGGGCATTCTTGTGAAGCATTGAGAATTTGACAGGTTGGGCAGGTTTGAACTATATGTCTAGCCTGTTTATAGGTAATAGGGAAACAAGCCCAAAGGCCAGCAGCATTTGTATGAGTTAAAGAATGAAATTGGGTTGCCTCAGTAACAAGGGCATTAGCAACTAGTTAATCAGCAAGAGCATTGCCTCACGTCAATGGTCCCGGTAAGGGAATATGAGCGCATATATGAGTAATGAAAAATGGATGTTGGGGCCAGCCCGGTGGCTCAGGCAGTTAGAGCTCCATTCTCCTAACTCCGAAGGCTGCCGTTTCGATTCCCACATGGGCCAGTGGGCTCTCAACCACAAGGTTGCCAGTTCAATTCCTTGAGTCCCTCAAGGGATGGTGGGCAGTGCCCCCTGCAACTAAGATTGAACACGGCACCTTGAGCTGAGCTGCTGCTGAGCTCCTGGATGGTTCAGTTGGTTGGAGTCCGTCCTCTCAACCACAAGGTTGCCAGTTCGACTCCCGCAATGAATGGTGGGCTGCGCCCCCTGCAACTAGCAATGGCAACCTGACCTGGAACTGAGCTGTGCCCTCCACAACTAAGACTGAAAAGACAACAACTTGAAGCTGAATGGCACCCTCCACAACTAAAATTGAAAGGACAACAACTTGACTTGGAAAAAAGTCCTGGAAGTACACACTGTTCCCCAATAAAGAACTGTTCCCCTTCCCCAATGAAATCTTTTTGAAAAAAAAATCTTAATCCTGTATGTCCTGGTTGAGATGAAGGCTGAATAGGTTCCCTGATGAAACTTTCCCTGATTAAACTTTCCTAGACCTTTTTCTGGTTGGTACCCCATCTGACTCATTATATGTCGGCTTTGGGGGTTATGTTGTCCAGGGGGTATCCGGATCTCTGCTCCCCATTGAGAAAGCAGATCTCGACCCCACAAACTTATTGGAATGTCAGCGATGTAAAACTGTAAAAATCCTTTTTGTCCCTCTGGCCCGAGGCAAGGGAGAATGCAAGTGCTCTGAAGCAATCCTGAAGCCTCGCCTATCCCAACAACATTAATATTAGATTGTTGGGTTGACCAATTAGCCAGCCAATCTTGAGAACGTATTATGGAGCTGTCAGCACTAGTATCTGTAAGTCTGAGGAATTTTTTATTTTGAATTTTAACTTGACAGACTGGGCGGATGTCAGAAATTTTTTCTGCTAGAAATGTACCTGCCATTCTGGTACTTCCAAATCCTCCAGTTCTTTTTTGGGTTCCCCTCATTTTAGGGGGTATATAAGGAACTTAAAGAAGCTGGGCAACTCGCTCTCCCTTTTCTTGCAGTCCGAGGAACTGAGGAGGACATAACAATTTGAATTTCTCCCTTGAAGTCTGGATCTATTATTCCAGTGTGGACTGTGACTCCTTTTGATGTTAAGCTTGAGCGACCAAGGAGAAGTCCAACTGTATTTTGAGGGATTGGTCCAATTATGTCTGTGGGTACGTGAAGGGGGTCTTCCCCTGGAAGCAGTAATATATCTTGAGCTGTAGAGATATCAACTGCAGCTCTTCCCTCAGTGGCAGGAGTTAATTGTTGTATTGATAGTTTAGGGGAGGAGGTAACGCCTGACAATTTTGAGGCGCTATCTGACTCATGAACGCCCTTGTTGTCTGGGCCTGGGGCTGGCCCTGCTTCCTGTTTCCCTGAAGCAAGGTCCCATATTTATGATATTTAGATTTGCGTTCTGATGCCCAATGATTTCCTTTTTTACACTGAGGACATACCCCAGGTTGTCTAGGACCCTGGGGAGAAGAGGAATTTTGTGGCTGAGAGGCGCTTTTATTTTTGTTTTGGCAATATTTTTTTGAATGACCAGCCTTTCCACAATTGTAACAGGTGCCAGAAAATTTATTTTTTTCTTGAGTAACTCCTATAATGGCCTGTGCTAACATATTGGTTTTCAATTGTTCAGTCCCTACCTCTTGGCACAACTGAAGGTATCCCATGGCATCAGTCTTTCCTTTTTGAGTTCCAGTCACTCGTTTACAATCTCTGTTAGTGTTCTCAAAGGCCATAATTTGTAATATGATATCAGCGGCAGCAGGATTAGTAATTTGTTTATTAATTGTTGCTTGTAAGTGAGCAAGGAAATCTGAATAAGTTTCCTGCGGACCTTGTAAGATTTTTTGGAAAGAGGAGGGAGTTTTACCCTTTATTTCAATCTTTTCCCATGCTGTCAAGCAAATTTGTTTGAATTTTCCAATGGCCAATTCTTCCACATCTAACTGATCGTGTGTCTGAGTCCAAAGTCTCTTCCCCAATAATTGATCAGCAGAAATAACTACATTATGAGCCTGATTTTGTCTCTCTTGACTTTCTGCACCATCAGTCCACCAAGTTTTAAATTAGAGAAATTGAGAGGGAGAAAACACGTCTTTGCTAGTGCATTCCAATCTTCAGGAACCATCGGCAACACCTTTAAGGAGGCCGACAGTGTATGGAGAAGTGGTTCCAAATTGTAAAACTGCTTATTTTAACTCTTTGAGCAATTTAAAAGGAAAAGGCTCATAAATCGCCTCATGGACCCCCTCAGAATCGTCTGCATTAGGGGCTTCAGCCTGTCTAAAGATTACTGGAAAATTGAGAGCATCTATGTCTCCCTCTAATTTAGCCACACTCTGTACTTGATAATGAAGAGCACATACTCTTTTTAGTTGTCTGAGGGATATTTTTACTGAGAAAGGGATTGTTATTTCTTATAATAGATTTGGAAGGTTTTCACGTTTGTTCTAAACAGGAAAGCAGTGGAGGTGGCCAATGAGACAGAGGAGGGGGCAATCGTCCCTAAAACGTTCCTCCAAATCTGGATACAGATTTTTAGGAATGATAGTGGATGCTGTCTCGGACCCCTTGTCATCATCTTGACCCTCCTTTGTCTTTTTAAACTGATCTTTATCATCTTTTTCTCCCTCTTCTTCTCAGTCTGTTTGGAGTGGTTCCAAAACTGAACGTACCAGCTCAAAAGTTTCCCAAATTGAACTAGGGAAGCACACTCCGTTGGAATGTAATTCACGGAGGTCTTGGCCGACTTCCTCCCATTTATATATGTCAAGCATTTCAAGGTTTGGAAACCAGGAACAATGAGTTTCAATTACCTTAAGGAGTTCTTCTAATTTTTTTTCTGAGGTTTTGTGCTTTCTCTTTTTAAGAAGCTGCTTAAGCAGGCAGATATAAGGTATGTACTTACTTTCTGAGTTACCCATGTTAGGAAAGGAAAGGAAAGGAAGGGAGGGGAAGGGAGGGGAGGGGAGACCCCCAAACCAGGTTGGCAAAGCCAAGTCACCGTTATGCCATACGACGTAATCACGGAACCTCAGGGTCGAGCCCGATCAAACTCTGTAGCCAAAGGCGGTGGAGCTATGATCAATCACTCACACACTCACACTTTCACACGAAAATGTTAGTAGTTTCTTTTAAATTCCCCCATTACCCTGGTTAAATTCTCCAAGTCCAAAGACTACCTCCTTACCCCAGATAGTTGCCATGGTGGATGCTCGGAGCCCTTCAGCCATATCTGCAGAACCCTACAACTCTTAGTCGTCCTTCCCTTCTCGGGCCCCACATTGGGCGCCAGATGTTGCGTCCAGTGCAACACGGGCAGTAAGGGAGCGAGAAGGGGTGGCGTTAGGTTAAGTTTTTAAGAAAGAAAGAAACAGAGACTTAATGCAGTTAAATCTCAGAAGGCCAGGGGGTCTCACAGCCTGACAAGAGACTGGAGCCCAGAATCAGACCAACTGGTGGCTTTTATTGATTATCATACAAGGAAGTAGCATTGTCTTTTCCACAGTCTGTGAGTCTCATACATCACACCAGAAAAATGATTCAAACCAATCATCCTTACCTGTAAACAGCCTGTCGTGCGGGAGACCCTGCTCGCTGCGCCATTTGTCATGCGGGAGACCCTGCTTGCTGCGCCATTTGTCGTGCGCGGAGGCCTTCTCGCCGCGCCATCTTTCAGGCGGGGTGGCCTGCGGGGTCTCTGCTCCCACTCCCCACACAAGAATGCAGGATATGGTGAGACCAAAAAGGAACACCCACAGAGCCATAGGTAGGGGAGTCATACCACTATGGTCTCACTGGAGGCTGGGTTCACCGGACGTGCGACCTGCCGTCCGCCTTTCTGCCAACCGACCAACGGAGGACTCTCCTCCACTCTCTCGACTCTGTTCCTCTCCTCTCTTCGGCTCTCCTCTTCCGCTCTCCTCGGCTCTGCTTGGCTCTTCGGCAATCCTCGGCAGTCCTCGGCTCTCCTCCGTAGCCACAGCAGTTATACCAGCGGCCAATCTGCTAACCGGCCACAGCCAACGGCCAATCAGCCACAGCCGATGGCCATCCACCACCCGAGCCAGCACCCTTCCATGTGAGGCCCAGAGCCTGTAAACTACTCTCTGGGGCTCTGTCCCCACACAGCCGAAACAGAAAGTCCCATGATGTCTTAACAATGATGGTATGTGCCTCCTTAGGGACAGGTCTCTCATGCTGAAACTTAATTGTAGGGTTAGACGGGAGAGCTGATATTATCGCTCTCATGACTTCTCTCACAATCAGGTGAGAGGGGAAAGCCAGAGTCAGCAGTGGCTTTTCCCAGGCAGGGGGAAGGGGAGGCAAGGCCCCTTCCCAGATCTTCCAAGGCAGCTCATTGGGTGTCCCCACACGGTTTCGCCTGGCTTGAGTTGTTCCCCCAGTGGGGAATCTTACTCGTCATTGGCGGCAAACCATCTTTTGGGGACCAGACAGAGACATGAGGTATAAAACATTAAGATAAAACAGCCCCAGAAAGGCACAGTCTCACAGATCCTTCTTTCCTCAAGGAAAGACCCGGGGGGACAGTCGGCTAGGCTGCTGTGTGACAACACTGATACGTGGCTGGAGGCAGCTAAACAAAGCTATTTATGAGCTTTTTCTGTAGGCACTATGGATCCCCCTCCCACCCCTCCTCTTTCTACATATTCTAACATCTACCGAACATTTTACCCCTTCAAGCATTAGGAACCCAAATCTTTGGGGACTTTGGGGCTACGACCGCTCAGGCTACTTCCTGCTGTAAAGGGACATTGAGACTTCTTTGCGTTCCATCTGCTTGATAACTATTGATCGGAGGAGGCGGAGGGAAGTGATCATCCATCGGCCCATAATAGATGTCTGGAGCTTGGGGTCCTAGGGGTCGATAGTTGTTCATGATGATCATTTGTAGCTTTATAGCCTCTATTCTAGAAGAGATAAATTTAATTAATAAGTTGCTGCGTTTAGTCCAAAATGTGTGGACTTTACGTCCAGAGGGATGCAAAAGAATGCATCCTTTAGATCTAACACAGTAAAGGAACTTAGAAATTACAGGCTGAGGCCCAGCCCTTGCCTCAGGTACTGCTTCTGGTGGGGAAACTGTGAGGGACCCTTAAGAATAATGAGGCCTAGGGTAGTGTTTTCAGCCCAGCCAGGAATCCTGGTGTCCCAGACACTGGGTCAATTTGACTCTCCTATGTAGGGGTGAGAGTATTCAGATGGTCTTCAGTTTGCATAACTAACATTTGGAAAGGCAGTCTTGGGACAGGATTTTCTTCTATAACTACCATATTTCCCTGAAAATGAGACCTAGCCAGACCATCAGCTCTAATGCGTCTTTTGGAGCAAAAATTAATATAAGACCCAGTCTTATTTTAATATAATATGAGACTGGGTATAACATAATATAGTATAGTATAGTATAGTATAGTATACTTATAATATAATAATATAATACTGGGTCTTATATTAATTTTTGCTCCAAAAGACACATTAGAGCTGATGGTCTGGCTAGGTCTTACTTTCAGGGAAACATGGTATTTTGCTTCCTAACAATTGGAGAAGCTCCCTCCTGAGGAGAGGAGTTGGGCATTCAGGGACTACAAAAAAGGAATGAATGAAATAATATCCATCCCATAGACAGCCCAAAGGAGGAGTGAAAGTCTTAGTGGTGGGCTTTCCTGCCACATCCAAGACAGTGCAAGCTTGGGAGGAAAGGGGTCCAGAGAAGACAATAAGGACAGAGTAGGTGGCCCCAGTATCCAATAAAAAGGTTATTATCCTATGTGCCACATCCATGCATACCCTAGGCTCCGGTCCAGTAAGGGTGACCTCTTGTGGTGGGGCCAGCTGGGACGGGCAGCTTCAGTCCTGAGTTACTGTCATGCAGGGTGTCATGCGGGGTCTCTGGTCCCGCTCCCCACATAATAACACAGGATATGGTGAGGCCAAAAAGGAACACCCACGGAGCCATAGATAGGGGCGTCATACCACTATAGTCTCGCTGGCAGCTGGGTTGGAGACACAGGAAGCAGGAGCCACATGATCTGTGACCTGCCATCCACTTCTCTGCCAACCAACCAACCTCACTTGCTAACTGCAATCCACCGTGCTAACTGCAATTCGCGCTTGCTAGCTCAGCCACCACCTTCTTGCTAGCCCACATTTGCTGCTAGCATAGCCACGGCAGTTATGTTAGTGGCCAATGGCTCACTAGTTACAGCTGACGGCCAACTAGCCACAGCTGATGGCCATCGAATCACAGTTGATGACCATTTACTACCTGAGCCAGCACCTTTCCACGTGAGGGTGAGAGCCTGGAAACTGCACTCCTGGCTCTGTCCCCACAGTTACCATCTGCAAGGCAGTCGCAGCCTCAGGCCTGGGGGCCCGAGGGACAGAGGGCTGCCCAATGGCCTGCACTCCTGCATTTGTAGCAGGGTGTTGGGGAGGCTTATTATGTTTAGGACACTCCTGTGTCGAATGCCCTGCCTCTCGGTACACGTGACACTTAGTGTCTTTTGGAGCAAGTCATGCAGGGCCTGCAGGATGTGACTGTGAATGTCTCGCAACTCAGCTAAAATGGGTGTGCCTAGTCTCCTCCCGTTTCTCCTTCTGCTGAGCCCTGGCCTCCATGTCCTGGTTGAGGTTGTAAAAGACCACATTGGCTGTGACCAGCATTTCGTCCAAGGAAGCTCCAGGTCCCTGGAGAAGCTTTTGTAACTTTCTCCTAATGTCAGAAGCAGATTGGGTTAGAAATGTGTCCTTTAATATTACTTGTTCCTTGTAAAACTCTAGATCTAGGTTAGTATGTTTAATGAGAGTTTCCCTCAGCCTTTCCAAGAAGGTAATAGGAGTTTCATCTGGGCCCTGGCTAATGGCAGACACTTAGAATAATTAATGGCCTTTTGACAGCCAGCCTTGAGTCCCACCTTAATACAGAGTAAGAAATGGTTTCTCTCCCACTTTGGGGACTTGCTCTTCTGATCCCATTAGGTTCCATGAGTGGGACCCTATTTCTCCTATAGGGTATTTGTTGTCAGACAGATATAAATTGTTAGCAAATTTTCTGGCCTCCTTAATTACTTTTTCCTGTTCAATGTCTGATAAAGTTTGTCCCAGAATTATCATCACATCTTTCCAGGTCAGTTCATATGCTAAAGTAAGGTGTTGGAAAGCATCTATATATTTGTCTGATTGCCCAAATAGCTCCCAAGGTCAGCTTTAATTTGCCTGAGCTCAATGAGGGAGATGGGTCTGTGTATTAGTTGGGGGCTGAATTCTCCTGCCGTTTATCAGGGGCAAGAGCTTAGTTGTCGGAGCAGCTTTAGGGGCAGGAGAAGCAGAGGCCAGTATGTGTACTGGGGACCCTGGGTACAGGGGTAGTGAAGAAGGCATCCAAAGGGTCTTCTCTGGTGTCCCTGGGACCAGGGTTGGTTCAGTGAGCATTTGGGGATGAGTAAGTGCCGCATTAGTAAGGCTAAGTTTATACTTTTTACATAAATCTCTACGTCCCTCAAATAGAAAAATACATAAGTAGGAAAAATACATAGAAGGAATCTCTGACCACTTGCCAAGACATTTACAAAAGAGACTGAGTTATAGAACTGTGCTATAGTTTAGGGTCCCATTAAGGGGGCCCTAGTTGGTATTGGGGCCAAGCTGTGTTACAAAAAAAAGATTAGTTGGCCTTTCTAAAAATTTTGAAGATCAAATTGTGACCAATTAGAAAGGGTACACCTCAAGGTGGCACCAGCCGGAATGGACTCTTGATTCCCCATCTAGAAAAGAGAAAACACCATATGCTGGGGCGAGGCAAGTCACCCTTGGGGATGGGCAGTGGCAAGAATGCCTCTTGAGGGGCAGCCAGATGGCTCAGTTGATTAGAGCGCAAGCGCTGAACAACAAGGTTGCTGGTTCAATTCCCACATGGGATAGTGGGCTGCGCCCCCTGCAACTAAAGATTGAAAATGGCAACTGGACTTGGAACTGAGCTGTGCCCTCCATAACTAGATTGAAGGACAACTTGGAGCTGACAGGCCCTGGAGAAATATACTGTTCCCCAATATTCCCCAATAAGATTTTTTTAAAAAAATGATCCTTTAAAATAAAATAAAAAAAGACTGCCTCTTGAGAGGCAAGACTGTCCCACTCCTTTACTGGATTTCTAGGGGTTGAGAAAGAGTCCTGGTAGTTCCCGCATTCTTCTGAGAGTCGAAAAAGGCTCAGTCAGGAGTGGGAAATTATAGAGGACTAATGGAGAAAGTCCAGGATAGATTTTGATTATTCCACCCAGAAGAAAGTACTCAAGCCCTCATACAAGCAGTTTTCCCTTTGTTCCTCCTCCTCCCGGTCTGCTGGTATTAGTGTTACCCCCTGTTGGGCAATAATGATCAAAAACAGCATAGCTTTAAGGGATTAGATTGCTGCTCCACTTGACAACAAACACCGCAATTACTCTGTATCAAGATAGACAAAGAGGTGGTAGAGATATAAATAGAGTAGTCAAGAAAAGGATTGAAGATTTGTGAGTGAGGCAAATTTGAGTGGACAGACATAGTTGAAAGAAACAGGCCTGAAAAGGCTGAGAATCTCCGCTGACGGTTAAACTCTTGCCTCCTCCTCCAGAGAACTAAACGTAAATCTGGGATGTGCTGCAGGGGTGAGAGTGTGATTGCCTCTGGGGACAGTGAAACAAAGGAAAGATTTAGGGTGGAGAAAGTAACAGAAGAAAGCCTAGACTGGGCTGTTGCTCACTCACCTGGAAGTCAGAGAAAGAAAAGGGGGGCCCTAAACCCAGGCTGAGCAACTGCTGCCCACTGCTCTGCTGGCTGCAAGTCTCCTTGGGACCCTCAGAATTTAGGAGGAAATAAAAAGTTCATACCCGAGAAGGGGCTTGGGTGTGCTCTAGGGTGAGCCTGCCCGTGCTTGCGGAGATTCAGCTATTTCTCCAGAGGGAGAGAACAAGTTATTCACCAAATAGCACATTGTCCCTCCTTGCAGCTTCCACAAAGGGCATTCAGCGCCTGAGGCGGAGGGAAATGCTGCAAGCTTACAACAGCCCGATCATTTAAACTTATTTCTCTCTTGGCCAGGTTTAGAGGCAGAAAAGACTAAGAAATCCGTGTGGTGGGTCAAAAGTGTGCTGTTTGGGGTGGCCAAGTGGCTCAGGTGGAGCGCTGTGCTCCTAACACCAAGGTCGCTGATTCGATTCTCACATGGGTCAGTGAGCTGCACCCTCTACAGCTACATTGAGAAAAACGGCTGGACCTGGAGCTGGGCTACTGTGAACTGCCTTGAGCGGTTGGCCAATGGCTGGCAACCAACTGGCTCAGCTGGGTATAGCCCAATGCTCATAATACCAACATGGGCCAGTGAGCTGTGTCCTCCACAACTAGACTGAGAGCAATGGCTTGACTCGGAGTTGGGGGGAGGGGGAAAGGAGAAAAGAAAAAAAAATTTGCTGATTGTGAGTGGGGCTCCCAAAGGCCGTTACACCTTTGGTTATCCCCAACTCTCTACGTGCCTCGGTTTCTCCCCTGGCTGTCCACCCCTTATTTGGCACGTCTCCAGATGATCCAGATTTACATTATAGTGACAGGAGTTCCCCATGAAGCCCTTGAGCATCTTAGGGATTGACCCCAGAAACCTCTGGGAGGCCCCCACTCTCATAGGGACACCCAAGATCTCAGACCGAAAGGAGGAAATGCCTCTTCTGTCTTTGGGGCACAGTAGAAACCTGAGCATTCATTTCAGATTGTATCATTGTTTCTGCCTCCAAAAAGACCTAGCATGTTTGAATACCCCCACAATGTGGTATCTCTTTTTAACCCTGAAGGTGGGAAAGGCAAGAAAACCTTGCTGATCCATACTCACTACATTCCAATCAGCTGGAGACAATAGGTGGTGTTAGGCATGGCCGGAGGAATGAGTCACGGGAGACCAAAATTGGTCTATTAGAATTTATTTGGCATGTTTGAGCTGTGGGAAGTCAGGCTAGAAAAGACCATTACCTCTGTGGGGGCAGAGCCCCAGAAAGAAGTTTCCAGGCTCTCAGCCTCACATAGACAGGTGCCTGGCTCAGGTAGTAAATGGCCATCAACTGTGATTGCATGGCCATCAGCTGTGGCTAGTTGGCCGTCAGCTGTAACCAGTGAGCCTTGGCCACTAATATAACTGCTGTGGCTATGCTAGCAGAGAGAAGAGAAGGAGAGAGAGAATGGTGCTAGCAAGAAGATGGTGGCTGGGCTGGCAAGCGTGGATTGCAGTTAGGATGGCTGGTTGCGGACAGTGTGGATCCAGCCTCCAGTAAGAGTATAGTGCCGCCAGAGAGAATATACTAGTATGACTCCCCTATCTATGGCTCCTTGTGTGTTCCTTTTTAGCCTCACCATATCCTGCGTTCTTGTATGGGGAGCGGGAGCAGAGACCCCGCACACCACCCCGCACGACAACCTCCCTGAGCAAAAAGGGGTATGGCATTTTATAGGAGGGGGTAAACGAGGCTGTTCCCCCTTCAGTGCTTCAGGAGCTTTTTTTTGTGTTGTCTCTCGCAACAAAGGGTTTTGGGGCATGACTAAGCCCTCAGTTCCACATCCTGGGCCCCAGGCCACCGTCTGGACCACCCGCTGATCATAAGCCGCTAGGAGACAAACACGAGCCAGCAGGTACAAAGTACAAAGCAAGACAAAATGGATTTTAGGATAAGATGGTTCCTAGATTCCAGGCGGCTTCTCCAGGCCTAAGGCAAATAGAAGCTGGCAGGTACAAAGTACAAAGCAAGGCAAGATGGCTTGTAAGATAAGGTTTCTGCTCCTGGCCTAAATACCGTGTTTTCCTGAGAATAAGACCTAGCTGGACAATCAGCTCTAATGCATCTTATAGTAAAATAAGACCGGGTCTTATATGATATAATATAAGACTGGGTCTTATATTAATTTTTGCTCCAAAAGACGCGTTAGAGCTGATTGTCCGGCTAGGTCTTATTTTCAGGGAAACAGGGTATGGCCTAACAGGTGGGATCTGAGTCATGGCACCAAAATGTTACGGGAGTCTTGGTTCTTCTTGCCAATGCAGTAAAGAATCAAAGGTCAGCATATGATTAGTATGCAAGCAGGGTTTATTAGTGATATGGTCTCAGGGAAGAGAATTGGCCTAGCGAAGGTGAGGAAGAGAGACAGACAGACAGACACCTAGCCAAGGTGGGAGAGAGAGAGAGAGAGGCCTAGGCCCCAGGATTAGTGATACATTCTCAATGGACCTGCCGAGATGGGGTAGAGAGACAGAAAGAGAGAGCTGGTGAGAAATAGTGAGAGAACCCTTGTTCCGAGGACTTCTAGTTTGCTGGGTGGGGTGAGGGAGTTACATATTGATTTGGCAGGAAAAGTGGTACATGCTCTTACACGGGAGGGCATGACCTCCTAAGATGGGTGGAGTTCTGTTGACTCAAATCCTTATCTTGCTCCAGACCACCTTTCATCATCTGTTGTAAAAACTGGCTGGAGGGGCCGGCCCGGTGGCTCAGGCGGTTAGAGCTTCTAACTCCTAAGGCTGCGGGTTTGATTCCCACATGGGCCAGTGGGCTCTCAACCACAAGGTTGCCAGTTCAACTCCTTGAGTCCCGCAAGGGATGGTGGGCTCCGCCCCCTGCAACTAGAAAACGGCAACTGGACCTGGAGCTGAGCTGCGCCCCCCACAACTAAGGTTGAAAGGACAACAACTTGACTTGGGGGAAAAAAAAAAAGGCCTGGAAGTACACACTGTTCCCCTTCCCCAATAAAATCTTTAAAAAAAGCTGGCTGGAAGCAGTTAATCAAAGCTACTTATGAGCTTTTTCTGTACGTACCCTGGACCGCCCCCCTTACCCCTCCTCTTTCTCCTACATTTTCTAACTTCTACCAAACAACGTTATGAGGGTTCCACATCTGTGCCAACTTGTTATCTGTCTTTTTGATGCTAGCCATCCTTGCAGGTGTAAAGTGACATCTCATGAGGGTTTTAATTTGCATTTCTCTGGTAGCATCTTTTCATGTGTTTGATGGCCATTTGTTTAGCTTCTTTGAAGAAATTATTGTCGATCCTTTACTCATTCTTTAATTAGATTATTTGTCTTTTTATTATGGAGCTGTTCTAGATACAGTTCCCTTATCACATTTGGCAGGAATAATAGAAATAACATATATGATTTGGAAATATTTCTCCCATTCTGTGAGTTGCCTTTTCACTTTCTTTATGGTAGCCTTCGAATCACAACTTTTTAATTTTGATGAAGTCCAGTTTATCTATTGTATGTTTTGCCACTCATCTAAGGAGGTTTTGCATTATTTTTAAGGGTATGTGAAACGTTGATGAAAATTAACCATATAGTGGGTCACAAATCAAATCTCAGTACATTTCAAAGGATTGAAATTAACCTAAGCACATTTCCTGAGTACAACAGACTTAATCTGGAAATCAATAATAAAAAGAAAACTAGAAGATCCCCAATTGTTTGGAAATGAAGCAGCAGAATTCTAAATAACCCACAGTCAGGAAAAAACCACAAGAAAAATTAGAAAATATTTTGAACTAAATGATAATGAAGATGCAATATCACACTTCACATATTTATTGAAAAATGTCTACATATACGAGTAAGTGCACCCACACAATTCACACCTGTGTTGTTCAAGGGTTAACTGTATAGAAGAAAAGAAAGTCAGAAAGTCAATTATCTACTATCTGTCTCAGAAGGTGCAAAATAATTAGCAAATACACCGAGGGAATGACCACGTGGCTCCCTGGGAGTGTGTGACAGGAGAGACGGGGCTCCATGGGGGAGGGTGCACCTTCAGCAGACCAGCCATGGGGACAAGCTACCTGGCTTTGTCAACTCAGCCACCGCCCATCCCTTTAATATCTGGGAAACTTTATGCAAGGTTTTCCTCCTGTGTCTGTTTTCATATTCGTAAATTGGAAAGAAAGTTCCCACCTCCTGGGTTTGTTGTGAGTTTCAAATGAGTTACGTGCGTGTTGAGAAAGGGGCTCAGCAGCACACGCTATCTTGATTATTTTAATGCCATATCTCTGTGAGAGTGAGTCACATCTCACAGGCACCAGGTTCCACCCGATGACCAAGTTCTGATCTTCCTGCAGACCCAGATCCAAGGCTCTAGCCGGCTCCGTCTCACTGGAGTGCTCCTCCTCAATGGCCATTCCCCTGAGCCTGGTGCCCTGGGAACAGGATGGCTTCCTACGTGTGAAGGTGAAGGATGAGGAGGCCAGCCTCTCCCAGGTCCAGGAATGTAGCCCTGGCAACGCGGCCCACTTCGAGACTGCATGCCTGCGCTTCCGGGGGTTCTGCTATCCGGGGCAGCAGGTCCCCACGAGGCTCTGGCCCAACTGCACGAGCTGTGCCGCCAGTGGCTGCGGCCCGAGGTGTGCTCCAAAGAGCAGATGCTGGAACTGCTGGTGCTGGAACAGTTCCTGGACGCACTGCCCCCGGAGATCCAGGCCTGGGTGGGCGCCCAGTGCCCCCAAAGTGGTGAGGAAGCTGCTGTGCTGGTGGCAGAGCTCACCCAGACACCAGACAGGAGAGGTAAGGGGAGCGGTGCAGGGGGACGGTGAGGACAGGGGCGCGCTGGGGCCCCTCACGGACTTGTTTTCACGTTGGCACCTCCCAGCTTTCACACTGTGCTAAGCAGCTCTGTTTTGATGGCAAATGACCCACAACCCCACTCAGAGTGACTGAAGGGAAGCAGGGAGGCTTCACGCTGTATCCGGAAGTCAATCAATGGCATCAGGACTCTCTCATTCTCTTTCTCGGTTGGGTTTTCCTATGGTAGTGTTATTCTTAAGTTGCTTCTCTCCCCAAGGGAGACAAAGCTAGACCAGTATCCCCAGGCCGATGTGTCACCAATGTAGAAACCCCAGGGGGAGAACAGAGAAAGGCCAAGGGCTAGGTGAACTTGTTGGGGTCTTGTGCTTGTCTTTGGCTGACCAGCTCCCACAAACTGACCTGAGCACGGGTGGCTCCCCAAAGGAAGCCCAGGCTGCTGGTACCAGATGAGGGGCTGGATGGCAGGGGGTAGTGGGCGACAGTTAGAAACACCAGGTGTCCCTCTGTGTCCCCCCTCTGAGCCCCCTACCCCCAACCAGAGTGGGCACCTTCACTCTGGGAGACCCTCACAGCCCAGGCAGATCCTGTGGGACACAGGGAGGACCCATCCCTGGGACAGTGTAGAGCAGGACCAGAAGGCTTCTCCCAGAAGAGCCTGGCAGGCCTGATGATAGCAGATGGGGGGAGTGGATGTGCAAGGCATCCAGCAGGAGGCGTGTCATAGGCAGGAAGAACATGGAGTTTGGATTCAGAAGCCTCACGGAGGCTTGCTAGACCCAGCTGCTGCTCTGATTCCTCCTGACTGTGTGACTTTCTTGTGCCTCAGTTTCCAGTCAGTAAAATGGGGATTGCAGTCATAATACTTACCTCCATGTCTTGGAGAGGTGTCAACAAGGTAGCACATGAGACGGAGCCTGGCACAGACAAAACACACAGCAATCACATCTATTAGCAGTTTGTTCAGCTCCCTGAGAAACAGGTATTTCTGGAAGAGGTTGGTCAGGTACCCCCTGCTGGCCCCATCGGCTGTGCCTGGGCAGATGTCACAAGGACAGTGAGAGGAAAGAGGGTGGGTCAAGAACATTTTCAGAGAAAGGGCAAAACGATCATGAAGGGATGAGAGAGCCAGTAGTCCAGGCAGAGGGAGCAGTGGGGGGCAAAGGCCCCATGGCGTGACATGGACGGGTACATTCTAGGAAGAGCAGGTGTTTCTGGAACAGTGGAAGAAAGGGGGAGGCGGGTCCTAGCATGTGGCTGGGGAGCTTCGGGGGGCTAAGGGGACGTCTGTGGGTGGAAAGGAAAAAGAGGTTCTGGGGCTGCAGTCCCAGCTTGGCCATTAGTCTTATCTAGTTTCTCAACCTCTCAGAACTAATTATATGATCTTTTTTTTAAAAAAAAGATTTTACTGGGGAAGGGGAACAGGACTTTTATTGGGGAACAGTGTGTACTTCCAGGACTTTTTTCCAAGTCAAGTTGTTGTCCTTCAATCTCAGTTGTGGAGAGCGCAGCTCAGCTCCAGGTTCAGTTGCTGTTGCTAGTTGCAGGGGGCACAGCCCACCGTCCCTTGCGGGACTCAAAACTGGCAACCTTGTGGTTGAGAGCCCAATGGCCCATGTGGGAATCGAACCTACAGCCTTCAGAGTTAGAAGCATGGAGCTCTAACTGCCTGAGCCACCAGGCCGGCCCCTAATTATACGATCTTGTACCAGCTCCTCAAGACCTCTCCTCACCTAGGCCTCAGTTTCCCCATCTGAAATGCAATCATTGCAGTACCTCCATCTGAGGGCAGATCGAAGCTGAAATGAGGCAACAATAGTTACCCACTATATTCGGGGCCCATCCATGACAACAGCCTATTGATGGCCAGCAGCCCTGGGAGGCCAATAGAGGGAGTGTATTCTCCCTCTATTACAAATGGGGAAACTGAGAGTCAGATTGCCCCAAGTCCTGGAGCAGGCAAGCTGTGGACCTGAGCCATAGTTGCTCTGTGTGCCCCCTCCTTCCTGGAGTCTGTCTGGAAACAGTGCCCTGTGCACCCAGCAAGGGTGGGTCAGTGCAGGCACGTCCCTGCTGAGTACACAACCCAGTCTCCAGCTGCCTTTTGCCATGCTCTTCCATCACAGCGCTGAATGAAGACTGCACCTTAGGCCTCCCAGGGCTCATGGAGGCCAGGCGGTGCCTCCCCCACTCACCCACAGTAGCACTTGTCCACTTGGGCTTCAGGGTGGCTTTAGAAAATTTCAGTCACCAGCATCTGGACTCATCCTCCATCCAGCCAGTATTTACCGAGCAACCCCAGACCTATCCAGGCCCAGAGGCAAGCTGAGTGTGAGGGGCACTCTGGCCTCAGGGGCATGCACACAGCGGTGGCAAGGACACACCCCTCGCACACTCGGCCTGTCACTCGCTCTCACTTTCGCTCTACTTTTTTTGTTGGTTTGTTTTTGTTGTTGTTGTTTTTTATTATTTTACTTTTTTCTCCCCCTTCTTCTGCTTCCCCCACCACACACACACTATGGTTCAAGTCGTTATTTCTCAGTCTAGTTGTGTAGGACACAGCTCCGTGGCCCATGTGGGAATCGAACTGGCTACCTTGGCGTTAGGAGCACGGCGCTCCAACCACCTGAGCTACTGGGTCGGCCCATGTTTTTTATTATTTTTCAATTACAGTTAACATACAATATTAGTTTCAGGTGTGCAACATGGTGATCAGACATTTGTATAATTTATGTAGTGATTACCCCAATCAGCTTAGTACCCACCTGGCACCATCCATAGTTATTAAAATATTACTGACTATATTCACTATACTGTACTTTACATCCTGTGACTGTTTTGTAACTGACAATTCGTACATCTTAATCCCTTCCCCCCTTGTCACCCAGTCCCCTAACCCCCCTCCCATCTGGCAACCATCAATTTGTTCTCTGTATCTATGAGTTTGTTTTGTTTGTTCATTTATTCTGTTCTTTAGATTCCACATATAAGTGAGATCATATGATATTTGTCTTTCGCTGTCTCACTTATTTCATTGAGCATAATAACCTCCAGGTCCATCCGTGTTGCTTTGTTGCAAGTGGTAAGATTTCATTCTTTTTTATGGCTGAGTAATAGTCCGTTGTATATATGTACCACATCTTTACCCAATCGTCTATCGATGGACACTTAGGTTGCTTCCATATCTTGCCTATTGAAAATAATGCTGCAATGGACATAGGGATGCATATGTCTTTGGATTTCTTTCTTGCTCTCTTTCAAATCAGTTCAACCTCAAGATTTTCCTTCTGACACTTGAGCCAAGATCAGCAGCCTTAAAGAATGGAGAGTTTGGGGGTGTGGGGGGAGTATCAGTATTGATGGTGTGAAAGGACAGCCCTGGGCCCTTTTATCATCCAAGACACCAAATGAGACACTTCCCTTTAGAAACGGGACACATGTCAGGAGTGGCCCCCATGTCCCCTTAAGAGTGAGGCCAGGCCCCAGGTGGAATGAGGGAGGCTGGTGTGGGAGGAGCATTGATGCTTTGATTCCAATTGTTTCAGGATGGGAGCCAGGAGCTGAACTCTCAGAGACAATCTGCAAGCAGAGTGATTCAGAAGAGTCAGATGGGGCGACTGAAACCCAAAGGCAGCTCAGAGAGGCACGCAGGACTCTCAGGGGAGGTCGGGACAAAGTCCATCACCCAAGCGTCAGATTCCAAGAACAGTTCAGGGCCTCACAGGGACGCCCCGTGGCCCAGCCGGGCTGTGAGTCTGGCGCCTTGGAAGACAACCCCACCGTGTGGCCAGACTTCACTTCGCAAGAGTTGACCCCTTCTGAGGAGAACTCGGGTGTGCCGGCCGGTGATGAGCTGGAGCTTCCATGCTCGCCCTCAGGGAGGGCACCCACCAACTTGCGGGAACTGTGGGGACACAGTCCGGAGCGCATGGGCCTGGGAGGCACCCCGAAAGAGCTACCCTCGGAAGATGCCCTACACCTGCAGCTAGTGCGGGAAAGCCTTAGGCCGCAGCACGCACCTGGCGCAGCACCAGGTCGTGCACACCCGGGCAAAGCCCCATGCGTGTAAGGACTGCGGCGAGGCCTTCAGCCGGGTCACCCACCTGACGCAGCACCAGCGCGGGCACACCGGGGATAAGCCCTATAAGTGCGGGGACTGCTGGAGAGCCTTCAGCGACTGCTCCGCCCTGATCCGGCACCTGAGAACCCACTCGGGGGAGAAGCCGTACTGCTGCCACGTTTGTTCGAAGGCCTTTGCACAGAGCTCCTCGCTCACGGAGCACCAGAGGGTCCACACCGGGGATAAGCCCTACAAGTGCGGGGACTGCGGGAGGGCCTTCAACAGCAGCTCGGCCCTCACAGCGCGCATGCAGGGCCTCATCACAGTGCTGCAGTGACCCACTGCACCTGGGCTCAGCCAAGAAGAATGGGTGGGTCTTCACTGAGTCCCCAAAATGATAAAGCTCTTAAGGGCAGACTCTGGCTCTGTCTGGGGACAACTCTGCATTTGGGGACCCAGATGAATGCAGAGCTGTTCTCCAGCAGGAGAAGCTTTAGGAGGAGTCCTGCTGCCCTCCCCCAACCCCCCTCACTAGGCCCGCCTCAGAGGACAGCGGAGCTGAGGCTGTGGCTTGGTCCTCAGGGCCAGGGTGGTGGGGGTGAAACTTCTGTCTGGACTCACCCAAGGATGCTCTCCGCCAGGGCTCCCACCTCCCGTTCCTGTGTGGCTGTTCCGGTTGACCATTCCTTTCCTGCTTAGGGCAGGAGGGACGCCTGCCCACGCCACCTCCGTGCCTTCCCACAACTATTTCACATCACTATTTACATCCAACTCCAAGGCCAGCTTGTGAGGCCTCCTCCCAATGCTCCATCTCTCTCAGTCCCTGTCTTCACCCAGGGTTCTGCTTGACACTTAAGGGGCAGCATGTGTTTCTGCCTCCCCCTCCTTCCATATCCCACCAGTTATCGGTGCTGTTGTTTTTACCCAAAACTCATCTCTAATCTGTTTCCTTCTCCATCATCACCTTATGTGAGCCCCTGTCACCTCTCATCTGGATTCTAGCAAGGGCCTCCTTTCAGACCCCTTCCTGCCCTCTCACTTACCCCACTTTCTATTTCACACTAGCCTCCAGGGGGGCTCTTTCTACACATGAATCTGATTGTGTCCTCCATGGTGGGAAGCTCTCCAATGCATCACCTACAGCAAAGCTTCCTGAATGGGTTACAGGTTTTCCAATATGTTAGTCACTTTGGGCCCCATCAACCTCCCCGGTTGCCCCCATATATGTGTCTGAATACTGTCCTCTTCCTCTTCAGTGATGTGAAAATGATTTCAAGTACTGCCCTGTAGGATGAACCTCAAACTCCCTCACCTACCCTGCATGATCGTGCAGGACCTGGCCCCAGCCTCATCCCCTGCCACATAGGACTACTTGTGGTTCCAGAAGAAGCCTTATTTTATCTCACCTACGTGCCTTCAGACCTCTGCCTGGAATCCTCCTGTCCTCTCTCCTCCAAGATGTTTCAGATATCGTCTTCCCCAGCAATGTCTTCCCCCCTCCTCAAGCCAAACTCAACTTGCCCTCTCCACTTCCAGAGCACCTGCTTCTGACCTGTCCTGAACCTCCTGCCATGTTGTACTCGCTCCTTGCAAGCGCGGAGTCTGTTTTCCGAGGATGCTGAGAGTTTCCGTCAGCAGGTACCATGTCTTATCCTCAGTACCCACAGCACAGACCCACCACATATTAATAGGGGACGCAGCAGGCCCTGACCCACGTCTGTTTAACGAATGTCTTGTGACTGGTGCCCTCCCAGGCAGTCGCCATGCTCCACTCTGCAGTGTCCTTGTATATGTTTTCAGGCTGCCTCCCCACCAGCCGTGGGGAGGCAAGGCAACAACAGTCCAATTCTCCCAGGGGGCCAGTATTCAGAGGGCCTGGCACACAGTGGCCTCAGTGATATGCTGCTGTATTGAGTCTGCCTTTTCTGTGGTCCCCTGGTGCCATGGACTTGGACTGCCAGCCTCTTGTCAACACACTCTGGCCTTCTCTCACAGTTCTGTGTCCCAGTCCCTTTCTGGGTCTACGTCTGGCACTAGATGTCACAGCCTCTGTTCCTGACTCTCAAAGTTTCCATCTGTTTTCTTCTGTTTCTGTGATGATCCCATCATGTGTGAACCATTTGACCCACCATTTTGTTGTGTACTGGTCATCTGCTCTGTCTCTAGGATTTGTTTCCTCTGTGTCACAAGTAAACAGGTACATAAGATCAACCAAGGAGACAGGTTCAGAACAGGAAGACTGAGATCCAGGGAGACAGAGATCTTGTGTTAGTATCTCAGACAGCCCCACATACACCCAGACACAGGCAGACTGCCACACTCAGTGCAGCTGAGACTGACAGATGGAGAGAAATTTGACAGACACAGGGAGAAACTCAGAGATGAGAGACATACATCCCCAGTGAAATGATCCCACAGGCGTTCAGCAGGCTGCAGGCAGTAGAAAAGATGGGGGCCTAAAGTTAGGCTGCAGAGGGGCCTCCAATAAGTGACTTCCCTGAACCTCAGTGACCTGCTTTGTGCAGCAGCTGACCCAGGGCCTGGACCTGCCTCTGACTTGCACACCTGTCTCTGCCTCGACTCTCCTAGTCTCTGTCACCAAAGAGCTGGCTGCCTGTCCTGTTGACAATCTGAGTATCTCTAGCACCCACTTTGTCGTGAAATTCGTGTCTGTCCATGTCTGTCTAAGGCAGGAGGAGGTCAAAGGGAAATCTTTTTTAAGGGCCTACATGTGCTGGTCATTCTGCCCAATATCATACATCCCATTAATCCCCACACAACACTGAGCAAGATGACTGTCCCCATTTTATAGAGGCAGGGATGAGGGGCAGGAGAAGGTAAGTGACTGGCCAAGTTTATACTGCCAGCAACTGGAAGCTTTCAGATTTGGGAGCACATCCAAATACCTCAGCAGTATCAAAAAGCATTACTATACTCAATACACCAAGTAAGACAAATATAGCAAATGGGACTTCTTTCAAATCCAGGCATATGTTTTTGTTGTTTTTGTTTTTTTAATTTTATTTTATTAAATTTATTGGGGTGACAATTTTTAGTAAAATTACATAGATTTCAGGTGTACAATTCTGTATTACATCATCTATAAATCCCATTGTGTGTTCATCACCCAAAGTCAGTTCTCCTTCCATCACTATATATTCGATCCCCCTTACCCTCATCTCCCACCCCCCACCCCCCACCCCCCTTACCCTCTGGCAACCACTAAACTATTGTCTGTGTCTATGAGTTTCTGTTTCTCATTTGTTTGTCTTGTTCTTTTGTTGTTTTTAGTTTACATACCACATATCAGTGAAATCACATGGTTCTCTGCTTTTTCTGTCTGACTTATTTCGCTCAGCATTACTCTCTCAAGATCCATCCATGTTGTCACAAATGTTCCTATATCATCTTTTCTTACCGCCGAATAGTATTCCATTGTGTATATATACCACAACTTCTTTATCCATTCATCTATCGAAGGACATTTTGGTTGTTTCCATGTCTTGGCCACTGTAAACAAAGCTGCAATGAACATTGGAGCACACGTGTCTTTATCTCTAAATGTTTTCAGATTTTTTGGGTAGATACCCAGGAGAGGGATTGCTGGGTCATATGGCAATTCTATTCGTAATTTTTTGAGGAACCTCCACACTGCCTTCCATAATGGCTGCAACAGTCTGCATTCCCACCAACAGTGTGTGAAGGTTCCTTTTTCTCCACAGCCTCTCCAACATTTGCTACTATTTGTCTTGTTGATGATAGCCATTCTGACTGGGCTGAGGTGATATCTCATTGTGGTTTTGATTTGCATTTCTCTGATGATTAGTGATGTTGAGCATTTTTTCATATGCCTATTTGCCATTTGTATGCCCTCTTTGGAGAAATGTCTCTTCAGGTCCTCTGCCCATTTTTCAATTGGGTTGTTTGTTTTTTTGTTGTTGAGTTGCATGAGTTCCTTGTATATTCTGGATACTAGCCCCTTATCAGAGGCACTGTTTGCAAAAATCTTCTCCCATTCAGTTGGTGGCCTCTTTATTTTGTCAATGGTTTTTTTGCTGTGCAGAAGCTTTTAAGTTTCATATAGTCCCATTCGTTTATGTTAGCTTTTACTTCCATTGCCTTTGGAGTCAAATTCATAAAATGCTCTTTGAACCCAAGGTCCATAAGTTTAGTACCTATGTTTTCTTCTCTGCAGTTTATTGTGTCAGGTCTTATGCTTAAGTCTTTGATCCATTTTGAATTAACTTTGGTACATGGTGACAAATAGCAGTCCAGTTTCATTCTGTTGCACGTGGCTATCCAATTCTCCTAGCACCATTTATTGAAGAGGCTGTCTTTGCTCCATTGTATGTTTTTAGCTTCTTTGTCAAAACTTATCTGTCCATATTTATGTGGTTTTATTTCTGGGTTCTCAATTCTATTCCATTGGTCTATGTGTCTGTTTTTCTGCCAATACCATGCTGTTTTGATTACTGTAGCCCTGTAGTACAAGCCAAAGTCAGGAAGTGTGATACCTCCATTATCAGGCATATGTTTTTGTTTGTTTTGTTTTTTAAAGATTTTATTGTGGAAGGGGAGCAGGACTTTATTGGGGAACTGTGTACTTCCAGGACTTTTTTCCAAGTCAAGTTGTTGTCCTTTCAGTCTTAGTTGTGGAGGGTGCTGTTCAGCTTCAAGTTGTCCTTTCAGTCTTAGTTGTGGAGGGCGCAGCTCAGCTCCAGGTCCAGTTGCCGTTGCTGGGGGCATAGCCCACCATCCCTTGCCGGAGTCGAACCGGCAACCTTATGGTTGAGAGGACATGCTCCAACCAACTGAGCCATCCGGGAGCTCAGCGGCAGCTCAGCTCAAGGCGCCATGTTCAGTTTTAGTTGCAGAGGGCAGAGCCCACCATCCCTTGCGGGAGTCGAGGAATCGAACTGGCAACCTTGTGGTTGAGAGCCCACTGGCCCATGTGGGAATCGAACCGGCAGCCTTCGGAGTTAGGAGCACGGAGCTCCAACCGCCTGAGCCACCATGCTGGCCCTGTTTTGTTTTTTAAATCAATTTGAAAACGTTTTTATCATCGGGAAAAGAAGCCCTCTGTCCATTAGCAGTCACTCTCATTGTCCCCTTCCCCCAGCCCTAGGCAACCACAAATCTACTTCCTGTCTCCATGGATTTATCTATTCTGGACGCTTCACTGTAAGCGGAGTCATACAATATGTGTCCTTTGGGGACTCGCTTATTTTACTCAGCATATTTTCAAGGTTCATCCATGTAGCATATATCAATACTTCATTCCTTTTCATGGCTGAATAGATACACCACATTTTGCTTATCTATTTTTTCTGTTGATGGACACTTGGGTTGTTTCCACTTTTTGGCTACTGTGAATAATGTTGCTATGAAGGTTAGTAAACAGGTTTCTCTGTGGCTGTATATTTTCATTTCTCTTGGCTACATACCTATGAGAGAATTGCTAGGTCATATAATAACTCTACATTTAACATTTTGAAGAACTGCCAAACTATTTTCCAAAGCAGCTGCACTGTTTTACATCCCCATCAGCAGTGTATGAGGGGTTCAACTTCTCCACATCCTCACCAACACTTGTTATTGTCTATCTTTTTTTTTTCTACAACCTAGAGGAAGTGAAGTGGTATCTCATTGTGGATTTTTTGTTTGTTTGTTTTCATCTTTATTATCAAAGTTTATTGTTGGGGTCAGTTCCTATCTACTGGAGAGTTATTGTGGTTTTGATTTTGACTTTGATTTTTTAAATTCAGTTTATTTAAACTGAAAAAAAAAGTTCACCCATTTCTCTCACCCCCCGCCTCTGGTGTTCTTCAGAAGAGACACACCTAAAACAAGGACATGGAAAAGTTGAAGGATATACAAGGCAGGAGTGAAGCTAAAGAAAGCCGATGGAGCTGTAGTAATTTCAGATATTAATGGGGACATTTAAACTCGTAGACTTGTTCACACACACAATATATAGATCTTGATTATGGTCATGGTTACATGGGTGTAGACATGTGTCAAACTCCATTAAACACTTGAAAGGTATGTATCTTATTGTATATAAATTAAACCTTAATAAAGTTGATTTTTAAAGAATAGGCTTGTATTCGGTTAAATCATAGGAAATTATTTGTGTTTTAAAAAAGGTCAAATAGTGGCACTTTCATAAAAAAGGTCAAATAGATCAAATAGTGGCAATTTCATGGCACTATTTGACCTTTTTTATCCACAAAAAATTTCCTATTATTTAAACGAATACAAACCTATTTTAACAACCTAATATTAAGCTGTTACTGATATCTGCCTCTCAAAATCAGTGATATAACTTTCCACCTGAAGTAAAAACAAACAAAAAATTAATTTGGTCGTAAAAAGAAGGGAATAGTGACACAAGTAGAGAACCACAAAATAGAAAAGACAGGAAAAAATGAGTAAAGGCAAGTTTGTTTTTTGAAAAGATTGACAGAAAGGGAGAAGGGGTGGGGACGAAGGGACACATCAGGCATGAAAGACGTGACATCACTATCCACCCTACAGGTTTTAAAAACTACACGAATATGTAAATCAGACCACAGAGATGAAATAGGCAAATTCCTTGAAAAACACAGCTTATTAAGTATTGGTTATATGTAGTTAGCATATTAGTTGTATACGGTTAGCCAGTACCTGGAGGGCCAAGCTCCAAGAAGGGGATGGGCAATGGTCCAGAAGGGTGTCTGTGGGGCAATGAGGGCTCAGAAATGAGGGACACCAGGGAAGAGCAGGAATGAGTCCCACCCTACCCACAGCTTCAAGCTTCGATGGTGGAGACCTGGCCTTTGGCTGGAGACACAGTCCAGCACCACCACCTGTTGGCCACTCAGACCAGGAGGACAGACTACAAAATGCAGCCTCTGAACTGCCTCCCAGTGTGGGGATCAATTTGGTCAAGGTGGGGGTTGAGTGTGTCTGGAGCCTCAAGCTACCTACCCATTATCTGATGGGGCCAGGCACAAGTGCCTGGGGAGTAGGAGGCTGCTTGATGGAAAAAGGCAGAAGAAGGGGGGGTCTTCAAAACTATGGCCCCAGGAGCCAGTCCTTAGCCCCTCTACCCTCAGGACTCAACCCAGAGTCCATCCACCTTCAAGGACACTATCCTAGCCCACTTCCCTCAGCCTTGGGCATCCAGCTCCTGCAGCAGGACTGCCATCAGCAAAAGAAACATTTTAAAGTCTCTCATCACATTTATTGGTTCCTAGGAGGAATTAGGGAGAGCCTTCCTGCCTCCCACCCCCAGGGGGGAGTCCAGCCTCTGGCTGCAGCAAAAAGGATCAGAGCCAGATGAGGAAGTACTTCTCCAGGATACCCTCAGCAGCCTGGGTCTGCAGCTCCATCAACTTCCTAGCCGAATTCAACAAAAGAGAAATGGTAGGGGAAGGAGGCATCCTGTGCGCAATCAGGGCAGACCTCACTGAGGCCCCACAGGAAGGAAGTGGCTTAGTCAGCTGCCAGCCAAAACCCCCCACACCCAGGCCTCCCTGGGTGCTCCAGCTGACCAAGCCACTCTGCCTCAGGTCCTATGCATGTGTTTCCCTGCCTGCAATTCTTCATGGACCTGGCAGAGGCTGGGCATACTAACCAACATGCTGAGAATAGGTGCAGGAAAGGGCACTCCCAGTGGAGGTCAGTCTAGGCAAAGGCAGGGGGAGGAACCCAGCCCTCAGAACCAAGAGGAACTTCACCTGCCACCTGGACCTCCACCGGGTTGCTGAGCTCGGACAGAAAGAGCTTGGGCCACCAGGAACGGTAACGACAGCTATAGTTGCCAGCATGTTGGGGTCCCACGTAAGTCAGCACAAGGTCCGCAGAGGGGTGGGCGACCCAGAGTGTGGTCGAAGCCACCGTTTCACCCACCCGCAGCAGCTCAAAGGTGACCTCGGGCACATGGCCCTCGCAGTGCAGGACAGCATCATGGCCCGGACTCACAGCCCCACTCCACAGGGGCCGGAGCTGCGGCCTGGGAAGGGGCCCTGGGTGGAACAGAGGGTCAGGCAAGTGAGGCCCTCCCTTCGGGCAGCAGCTGCCACCCCACACACACACACACACACACTAAAGCCCAGGCCTGCTGGCCTTTGTCCTCCACACCTTTTCCCCCTTTCTTGGCCCTGAGCGGAGACAGCTGCCATCACATCATGGCCACGACGCTGTAACTGTCTGTTTCCCTGCATGACTCCCTTCCCCTGGACCTTGTGTGTCCCCAGGCCAGCTCTGAGACTTTTTGGGGTCCCTGGTATGAGGTACATTGGGCCCCAGGACAGGTGAGGGGAAGGAAGAAATGACAAAGGTAAACGGTGTTCCCTGCAGAGCGCATGGCCCAGTCAAATGTCTGGAGGCAGGACCTGTGTGCCCATGGCCTCTGCCCCGTGGGGACATTGATGAGGAAATCAGATCAACAAACAGTCCCCAGGGATAGGGAGGGGTGGGGGGATTACACATTAACCCTCCACCCCTCAGGACGGGGACCCAGGCAGGGCAATAATCCCTGCCTGGGCAATAATCTGATGATGCAGGGAAACTGAGGCACAAGAGGGAGCAAAGCCTTCAGGGATTTGAACAGCGCTACACGCAGCCTACGCACTCACGTCGCAGGGAAATAAACCCGATGCAAGGCGTCCTCAGCACGGCCAACCCCGCATTCCCATAAGGAGTCGTGTACGTGGGCAGGACGCAGGACCAGAGCGCATCCCTTTGGCACCAGGAAAAGCAGGCATCTCACTGTACACCAGGCAGGAGGAGGCTCCAAAGTGCCTGGCCCGCCGGCGTGGACACAGCCTGGTCCACTTACCGTCCACCCGCAGCTCCACGCGCGCGCTGGGCGCCGAGCCCGCGAAAGGCGGTGCGGTGTCCACATAGACGCAGCTGTAGTTGGCCGAGTCCACCAGCGAGACGTCACGCAGCTCGAAGCGGGCCTCAGCCCCGGCGGGGCTCTGGAGACTGTGGACCCGGCATCTCGCATCGTCCTCGCGCAGCAAGGCGAAGCGCAAGCCCGCCCGGGGCCCGCGGCACCACAGCTGCACCAGTGCACCGGGCGCAGGGCGCAGGGTCGCTGGCTGTGCCGAGAGCTCGGGCACCGGCAGCGTCTCTACGGGGAGATGAGGGTGACCCTGGTGGCCAGGGGAGTCTTGGGCCGCACGCGCGATCTTGGCCGGGGCTGAGCCTTCTGCCCAAAATAGTCAGCTCTGCTCCCTCCGCCCCCGCCCGACGCCCTGAGGGACCACCCAGCTGAAAGCAGGGTCTCGCTCCCGACCTCTGGTGCCCTTCCTCCTTGGATCCCTTCCTGCACTGTTCCTTGTTAATTTGTCCATAAGAACAGACGGAGGGAGGGGGACGTGTTTTGTCATGGAGCCCGGGGCGGCCCTTGTACCGGCCCAGGGTCCTCTTCCGGGGTTGAACGCCCTGTGTGGGTCCTGTGCATATCCTGCAGCCCAGCCCGGTTGCCCTTTACAGGCAGGCCTCTGCGCCCACCTGCCCCCAGGAGCTGGGGGTGGGCTTGGGGGAGAGGTCCCCGGGCACGTGGCGTCCGCATGGCCTGTGCCAGGCTTGAGTGTTGACCCAATTATTCTTCACGGGGCCTCGAGGTTGCTGAGCTCATTGTCCCATTCTCAACCAGGGAAACTGAGGCCGGGCACATGAGTCGGGACTGAGCCCTGACTCACAGCCGTGCAGTTCTGGGGACCTTCCCTGGGTGTCTCCCCGGCTGCCCAGGGCGCAGCGCCAGGCTCACCATCGCTCAGTAGGAGTTCGACTGGTGAGCTGTCTGCGGACCAGGGCGTGAGCTCGTCGTTCAGGCGGTAGCGACAGGTGTAGAGTCCGCTGTCCCCCAAGGCCAACGCGTTCAGCTGGAAGAAGACGCGGTCTGGGCTGGTGCTGCTCATGGTCACGTGCAGCTCCTCCTTGCCGCGTCGCAGCTGGAAGTTCACGCTGCTCAGGGGCGCCTGGCAGACCAGGGTGACTCCCTCATCAGGGCGCAAAACTTTTGCAGACTCTCTGTTGACTCTCAGCGTGGGCGGTGGCAATGCCGCTACAAGGCAGAGGGTGGCTGGCACGGTGGACGCTTAACTTCCCTTTCGCTGAGAAAGCCCAGCCTCCGGACCTCCGCCCTGCCGATGGCAGCCCAGGAAGCCCCATCCCCAGGCCTCCCGACAGCACAGCAGTGTGGTGCTCAGGCCCCGCTGTGATCCAGGCAACTGTTTCCCAGTCCTGGGCAGGGGTGTCCAGGGTTGGGAGACAAGGTAAAGGCGGCTCAGTCCTCCAGGAACCTCTTTCCCCAGGAAGCCCTCCGGATGGTCCACACACTCACCCAGGTCCTCCACGGTCACAGTGGCACTGGGCTCAGAGAGGGTGCCAGCTGCATGGGTCCGGTAGCTACAGCTGTAGTTCCCAGCCTGGTAAACTGAGAAGGTGGCCTCCACGTCCTCAGGGGCCTCAGCCACCTCCAGAAACTGGTCATCACCTGTACGCCTCAGCAGGAAGGTCACACCCCGAAGTCCACCACGGCACAGCAGAGTCGTGTTCAGGCCCGGTGCGATCCAGGACACAGGCTCGCTTGACAGCAGGGGGGCGGGCAGGGACTCTGCAGGTGGGACAGGGTCGATGGTGGGTCTGCATGACTTGGGAGACATGGTGGATCACACTCATGAAAATGTGAGAAAGTAAGGGGTGGGGGTGAGGGGTGGACATGGATATAAAATGGGAGGAGGATGCATTAGGGAGTCTACTCTGTGCTATGCCTGCCCTAAGCACTTTGTGGGGACTCAGGCATTTCTTCCTCACAACCTTCTGGGTTCAGTACAAACATCACCGTCACTTTACAGATGGGGAAACTGAGGTTCAGAGATGTCAGGCGACTTGCCCAAGGTCACCTAGCTGCTTGGGGTGGGGGTGGAAGAGGAGGACAAGGAGTGAGGAGTGCAGGAAGCGGGGCCTCTCCAGCAGCCCCCTCTCCATTGCTGCTGGCCCCACAGAAGCCCCTGCTCACCTGCCCCAGTCACCTCCAGCAGGTTGCTCAGCTGGGTCCATCCACTGCCCAGGCCAGAGCGGCAGCGGTAAAGGCCCTGGTTGTCACCCGTCACTGCTCCTAGCGGGTACTGGTGCTGCATGGTGATTAAATCAAGGTGCACATGCTCCTGGGGCACCCCATCCCTGAACAGCTGGAAATCTGTGGTCCCCAGGCGGGCCCGGCATGTCAGTGTCACATTGGCCCAGGGTTCCAGCAGCGATTCTGCCTCTGCCCACAGGATCGGCTGTGTCTCGATTACTGTGTGTGGGGGGATTCAGAACTTGGCACCACTTGCATGTGCCCACTGTCCCCAGAGCATGCATGCGCACATCATGCAGGCCCCACATGCACCCACCATCCCCAGGCCTGGCCCAGGCTCACCTACAGCTGCTTGTGGCGCTGGGCTCAGGGAGAAACCTGTGGAGACGTACCTTTGAGGCCCACATTCTTGCCCCTTCCTGCCCTCCCACTCCAGGGGACCCAGGCACAGGATGCCTCACCCCAGAGCAGCAGGAAGGCCATCTGCATGGACATGGTGGTCAGCCTCAGTCCAGCCGGGTGAATGTCTGGGTGATAAGGCCTCAGTGACACTGCAAGAGCAGCGCTGGACACTGACCTCTTACCGCTGTTTGTCCTTGGGAGGCGGGAACCTGCAGAGGTTGGGGACAAAGGGCAAACGCCCACGGCTTCAGGAACCCCAGCAATAATGATAATTAGTATCATAATTAATAAACTAAATTAATAATAAAGAATAAAAATGATATAAAAATTAATCAGTAAAAATAGAAAACAATAACAAGTAAAGAAAATCAATAAATAGTAAAATAATTTAAATGAAAAAATTAAAAAACACAACTTAAAAAATAAAATAAATATTAGAACAAATAATGTAATAACAAATAACAAATAAATTGAAATAAATAAAATATAATGGAATAATGAACACAATTACTAATAAGTAATAAAATCATTAAAGTGAAAAAATTAAATAAAATTAATAATACTAGAAATAATAACACTAAATATTAAAAATAATACAATAAATGACAACAAATTAATAACAAAATACTAAATATTAAAAATAAATGATATAATGAATATATGAAATAATAAGTGAATATTAAAATTAATGGCTTGCTTATGGATAATAGTTAATAGTGATAAGATAACAAGCAATGAATAAAAGTAACTGATACAATTCCAAGGTACCTTCTGCCACATGTCCGCCATGTTCTGGATGGACAAACTTAGGGAGTAGGTGGTGTTGCCATCACACCTGTGTTAGGTGGGAAGGAGATGAGGCCCGGTATGCGCCTTCTTTGCATACTCCCTCATTTCCTGAACAGCGCTGGGACCCTTTTGTCCAAGGAGACCCTGAGCCCCACCAGTCACGGAGTGGCTGAGGTCACATGGGCAGAGAGCCCACCTCATTCATATCTCACATGTAACAGCCAAGTGGGATTCACCTGGTCTGGGTTTCCTATAGTTGACATGTCACAGCTTTCTGGAGGCATATCCTGGCCCTTCTGGGAGCTGTAGTTCCTTCTTCTCCATCACTGGTTAGTTCTGCACTGTGTGACCCGCTGTGGGTTTGTAGTCGATTTTGCACCCAGGATACTCAGTTCAGACCTGTGCTTCTGGCCCTGACACTGGACAAGCGCTCAGGCTGTGGACAGTGGCTGAGTTGCCTGTGATCACTTGTGTAGGTGTAGCCTCGGGGAGAGGCCAGGCCTCCCCTCACCCTGGCCTCCCCTTCTTGCTATCTACCCATGGCCTCCTCATCTCCCAAAAGCACAGCCCCATGGGATACAATGGGAGGGGTGAAAATAAGGTTTCCTCACACTGGACCTCTGAGGAAGTCCTATCATCCCACCCCTGGAGATCTGGTTTCCACCATGGGTGTCCAGGCTCAGGGCCCATGGAAACTTCCCAGCTCTCACCTCCCACCTGAACTGCCTTCCTCGTCACCCAGTCATTCCACAAGCATTTATTAAGCATCTCCTGTGTGCCTGACACAGAGAAGACAGTAGAACAGTGTCAACCCAGCCCTGCCCACATGGAGCCCAGACTGGTCGGGGAAATGGAGAAAGCAGAGGGTCGGCATTGGGAGGAACACAAATCCCCAGGACGTGGGGCTGAGGGGCCAATGTGGCATTGGAGGGCCAATGTGGCATTGGAGGGCCAATGTGGCATTGGAGGGCCAGAGAAGACTTCTCGGGAAGCAGAGAGCTGAGGAGGCAAGCAAGGAAGATGAGCCCTGTGGATAACTGGGGGAGGAGCATTCGGGCAGGGTGTGGGGCAGGATGTCGGGACTGGGGGAGGCAAGGGCCAGAGGGCAGGAAGAGAGCTCAGAGCTGTAATGGAGAGCAGTCACATTGGGCCTTTGGCTCTGCTGAGTGAGACGGGGATCTGGAAGACTCCCGATAATGTCTGGTTTCCTTTCCACATTTGCTAAGCACCTGCTGCACACTCACCAACCACAGCTCCAAGCCAGTGCCTAGAAGAAGGCTGCATGTTCCAGGCAGGAGCTGGGGAAGTCAAGGGCATTCCTTGCAGAAGGGACCACTGAATGCCAAGGCCTGAGGCACCCAGACAAGGACTGGTGGCCAGGCCAGAGTAGCAGAGCGGAGACCATCAAACACTGGCTGAACCTCAGGCCACGGGCATGGGACCACTCAGGTGGGCAGGGCATGGTCAGGTCAGAGGTTTGCAGAGATAAGGCTGGTCGCCGAGAGCAGGGAGCCTGTGAGTTTCTTTCAGCGCTCCCAACACCAGCCTCGCTGCACACTCCTGTTGGCCTCATGATTCTGGTGTCACCATGTCTTCCCTTGGGGTCCCCTTATGGGTGGTGGGGACTCCCTGAAAGTATTGATCTCTGAGTTTCAGCAACATCCCACATCTTTTGAGCCTTGCAAATCCTGCATAACCAACTCCCTTATTTAGTCCTGTTTGAAATATTTAGTGCAGTTTGTTTCCTGCCTAGACCCCAACTAATGTGATACTTAGTGTCAAGAGGGATCCCAAGAAACACACCCTCAAAGTTGGGATTCTGGGTTTGATTTGGTTCTGGAGCACAGTACCGAACTCCTTGCCAACACAATGGGGTGCTGGCAATCCATGGTAGGTGGGGGTGTAATTAAACTGTCACCTGTGGTGGCTTGAAATGAAGTGTCAGTTGAAATGAAGTGCCTTGGGAAACCGAGTGGCCACTGCACTGGGGAGTTGATGGCAGCATTGATGACTTTATGACTACTGCAGAAGTTACAGAAAGAAAATGACATGTTCAGGGCTCTAAATCCTTAGCAGGGAGAATCAGAGAGCTTCTAAGACCCTAAAAGAACTGACTCATTGTAGACAAAGGGAATACATAGCTGAAACTTAAATACAAAATTTAATTGCACGTATTTCAGAATTGCAAACTGGATTACGTCAAATTGTCATATGTGAAAATTAGGGCACTTCGTGGAAAGGAAGGGGACCCTGAGGCTTGGAACAGGGTTGACTAGGTGGATCACATGAAGCCAGATACCTTATGACACTTGTACCCGGAACTGAATTGACTTGCCAGATAAGATGACATATGTGGTACAGCTCAACAGCTGGAATCAGCACCTAGTAAGCTTACCCACTGTCATGCTCTAGGACCCACCGACCTTCTGCAAAGGCGGAACAGGAGGGTTGACTGACAGGGAGTCCAGTGGGAATCACCACCTCTGCGTCTTTCAGGTCCTCGATGGTGGCACTGATCTCTGCAGTTCTCCCCGGGATGTGGTGTTGCTTCTGCTTTGCCATCTTGGCAGGGAGGGAATGTTCGAAGGGGTTTCTGCTTGGACCTTCCTACCTTAAGGGTCCCCGCAGAGCCTCAGTGGGGATTCTACCATCGCTGAATATGTCTCTTCCAATTACTTACCCAGGAACTGGGGACATGACCACATGGGTGTGCACAGGGAGACAACGAGCCCAAACTCACTTTGTCATCTGACCACAATGAAACTCTGCTCTGTCCAGTGAACCACCGAGTACTTGAGGATTAGCCTCAAGATACTAAGTCTCTCTCCATCCCTGATCTGGGTATTTCCTCCCCCCACAAAAAATGGCACAGGCCCTTTGAGGAAAATCTGTTTATCCTTGTGGCAGGGCTGGTCTTTCCTTAAGAGGTATTGGTCTCCTTTCAATACAGAGACATTGCATCTGGGAACAACCTAGGTCTGGAATCTGGGTGACAAAATGAATCTTTATCGTCACATTTCAAGTCAGGCTTCTGAACACCAGATCTGGACAATTTGCCACATAGGTCAAATAGCTTTTTAGTAAGTTGACCATCAGTTTCATTCCTAAGTACATCCTTATCAATAGGCCACCACTTGAAGACATGTCTCAGCAGGGATGCACCCCTCTCAGGACAGTGAACCACCTCCTGGCCACACCTGTCCCCAGCCTGGCCCAGGATCACCAGCGGGACTACCATCGTAGGAAGTTTCTCCAGCCGTGATCCTCTGCACCGGATGTAGTGGCCCCTGCGCTCCCAGTACGTGCAGCTCCCATGGGGCCGGGTCCTAGGCCCATTGCCGCCCAATACAACCTCTCGCTCAGGGGCGTCCTCAGGTCAGGGCACAATAGGATGCCCCTTCTGGTGCTGGTTGAGGTTAGAGTGCTCGCTGAAAGCACGGCTGTACTGGGCGCGCGCGTAGGGCCGCTTGCTGGTGTGCGTGCGCCAGTGACGCACAGGGCTGCAGTTGCGCACGAAGGCTTTGCCGCACTTGTCACACATGCACAGCCTTTGGGACAAGGACCCAAGGCCAGGCCACACAGAGGACACACCAAGGGGACCTCGCCATCTGCTGCTGCTCGTCGAGGTCTAGGGGCTACTCTGCCGCCTGCCCCAGGTCCTGCGGGGCCAGCGGGGCCCTCCAGGCAAAGGCCTCACTACACCGTCCTGCGCCAACTACACCGTCTCGCACCAGACAGCCCTATCAGGGTGCTCTGGAGAACAGTAGGATGCAGGGTCCTCGGGAACCTCTAGGCGCCTGTGCCCTGTTTGCCAGACGGATAGTCTGTGTAGACCGGGCACAGGTGAGCCCAGGAGCAGCTCAAGAGCAACGCCTGGCCCCAGATTGGTCACACATGGGGGGCTTCTCCTCAGGGGGCGCTCTGTGATGCCAAGCCCAGCAAGAACTGTGGCTGGAAGCCCTGGCACCTTCTGGGCTCCGACAAGGGCCCTCCCCAGCATTCGGCCCCTGGGGGGTGACCAGGTCAGGTTCTTGAGAGGAGGTGGGGCCATGTCCCTCCTGCATGATGGGTCCAGCTCCTGCAGTCTGATGGGTTTCTGAGCTGGGACTCACACCAAGGCCCCAGCTCCCGGAGCCCCCACCTGGGGAACTCATCCTGCCGCCTGCTGTTCTTCCACGTAGGTCTCCCTCCTGAGAGAGGCATCTCTTAGCTAGGTCCTCTGCCAGAGGCTTCAGCTCTGTCTTGAGTCTCTCCTCTTGGCCCCTGGGGATCTGCCTTGGGAATGCCTCCCTGCCCAGAGTTCTGAGCCCAAGTCTCCATCCTGGGGCCAGCCCCCAACATGGTGTCCTGCTGTAGGATCTGGCAGAGCAGAGAAAGGGAGGTAGACAGTTCCCAAGAGGGAAGAGGTGGAGAACTGGGCCAAAGAATGAGGACCCCAGGACTGATGCTTGCTGGGTGACCCCCAGCTCTCCACAACCTAGGGAAAGGGAGAAGGAATGACACCAGGAAATGGGAACCCTGGAGCCTCCCACCCCTAGTCTCGGGTTGGCCATGCCCGAAACTGCCACCAAGGCACCAGCTTCCTTGCCTCTCTCTGGTCCCCAGCATCATCCTTCCTCTTCACCAGCTGCTGAACCACCATCACCCCTTGCTTGGGACTTCAGCAGTCCCCTCCTCCAAGCAACAGGGACATCCCAATTACTCAGCCACCCACCCCAGAATCCCCCTCCACTGCTGACCTCCAGCCTCCTGACAATGTGCTCTTCTGGGAGGTGAGCCAGATCCACCCCTCCCTACCTGTGCCCAGGAGCCTGGACTCTCAGCTCTGGTGACCTCACTGCAAATGCAAACAGCTGAGCGTAGGGCCCTGATCATTCCAGCAAGAGCCAACACCACGAAGGCCTGATAGCTACCATCTCAATTTCCATATTTCACTGTGACTGTTAGTTTCCTATTGCTGCTGTAGCAAACTACCACAATTTAGTGGCTTAAAGCAATGCAAGTTTATTGTCTTACAGCACTGGAGCTGAGTCCTAAACCAAGGCAGCATCGCTTCCTTCTGGAGGCAGGACCCACGTCTGCCAGCTTTAGATGCCACCTCTTTTCCTTGTCTCCTGGTCCCGTCTTCCATCTTCGGAGCCTGCAGCAAAACATCAAGTTTATCACTCTCTGCGTCTTTGTCACATCTCCTCCTTGGACTGAGCCTCCTCCCTCTTCTTGTACGGACCCTGGGATTACACAGTGTCATCATGACTAACCCAGGATGACTTCCCACATTGAGACCCTTAATCACACCACATGACCCCTTTTGCCGTGTGAGGTTACATACACACAGGGCTGGGGATGAGGGAAAGTGTGGGTACTACTATCCAGGGAAAGGATGGGTACTACTCTGCCTGCCACAGTTGCTTTTTCTGGCTTGCTGGGAAAACAAATTATGTGTGCCAAGATACCATTTAGGTGAAACCAAACTATAAATATTTAGCCTGAGATTGTGAAGGCCATACATTCGGCTCAGAATTGTTCCTTCTGGGTGGGGCTTGCTCGGTGGGGACAGCTGTACCACGCAGACCAGGGACGGTGACTCTCATGTGTAATCAACACACATGCAGGCGTCAGACAGAAGAGAAGGCCCACCTAGTGGTAGGAAAATGGAAAGGGAGAAGAAGACAGGACTTGCATGTGAGTCACGTTACTGATCAGTGATAGTCACTGATTTCAGAGAGCTGACCTACCATATTTCCCCAAAAATAAGACCGAGCCGGACAATCAGCTCTAATGCTTCTTTTGGAGCAAAAATTAATATAAGACCCAGTCTTATATTATGTTAGATAAGACTGGGTCTTATAATAAGTAAAATAAGACCAGATCTTATACTAATTTTTGCTCCAAAAGATGCATTAGAGCCGGTTGTCCGGCTCGGTCTTATTTTTTGGGAAACACGGTATTAAGGAGATCATGATTAAGAATGAGAATTTTCCCTTGGTTCTTGTTACTTCCAGAGCAAAGTTGGATCTGTCCAGCACAGCCTGTGGGACATGAATATGCGACCACAGAAAATCACCACCTCACTAAGCACAAGGGTGCAAGTTCTACTCCTTCTCTGTACAGACATCCTTTTATAAAAAATTCCACAAATCTGAGCATATTTAGTGAAATTGCTTGCTCCAACTCTCCCCTGACTCATTGTCCTTTTTCCGTCAGTTTTGCAAATTTCTAATAAACAGTTCCCCTGGGTCACCCAGTGGCCTGAAATAACATGACCAGGAACTAAAAGAATAAGGAAGCATTTAACTAAGACCCTCTACCCGTTTTCAGCAAGGACACTTCAGAGTGGGTGGACATGGTGCTTTCCAAGTTGCTGCTACTAACCATCTCTGGTGGATTCTTTTACCCTTGGACATCACAACCACAATGGCAAAGATGCACCAATGGTCAGTGCTCTGGGGGCAAATGTTTTTGAGTGGAAATAAGACACACTGGATTGTTTAAAGGTGAAATGCAGAGGTAGACACATCCCACAGATTGTGACAAGCCATAGAAGCAGCTCAGCTGTCGCTGCCATACTCTTAGGAGGCTGTTTTTCTGAGTGTGGGAGGTGAGGCTGTGACCTGAGGTTTCTCAAACAGCCCTCACTCCAGTCACACATGTGATAATTGCACAACCCGCCTGTCCCCTCCGGGCCTGTGGGAGGCTGACCTTCAACCATGGCAGGTGAGGCCCGCCTCGCACCTCACCCCCACCCCGTCTGCACCTCAAAGTCGCTCTCAGGGTCCGGGTTGACTAAGACTTCATGGAGCCACGAGGGCATGGATCCGTGCTGGCTCTCTTCCCTGTGGGTGGCACTGATCAGGACTTATTCCTTGGAAAGCCAACACCTTCCCACACTGTGGCAATGGCCATTTTGTGCCTTGGTTTCTCCACCTGACAAGCTAGCAGCTGGAGCTTAAGACCCAAGGAGAGGGGTGCTCAGAGCCCCTAGAGTTAGGAACTTCTCCCAGCAAATGTGAGCACATCTGAGTGACAATAAACACTAGCATGTCACAACCAATGCCAGACTGTCCACGGGACCCTTAGAGAGTGACCCATCACTGTGTGGGCCTGTGGGGGGATATGAGAGAGGAGCAAACATTGTGGATTAGAGTTCAAGGACATTCTTTCCAGATGGGAAGTGAGCTGGCTGCTCTCCTCACCTGTTTGTGTGTTTGCTGTCCACCCTAAGGTGCTGACGGTGCAGCTTCCAAGAACAGGGGTGGGGATGACAGGGTGTACTGGGTAGCTAGCAGCTGAGGGTCCCACCCCTACCAACGCTGGCCAGCCCAACAGTAGGTGCATATAAATCTAACCTACAGTGGAAACCATGCCCAGGGCTGATGGGCAGGCTCAGGGGCATGACTCCTGAGGGGTCCTCATGGGCCCCACCTGGGGGAGGTCAAAGGAGGTACTTGCTCTAGAATATGGAGCATAATACGGCAATTCTATTCCTAGGTTCTACCCAAGAGAAATGAAATTTGAGCAAAAACTTGTACACAAATTTTCATAGCAGCCTTTTTTATAATGGCCAAAAATGTGGAAACAACACAAATGTCCATCAACGATGAACGGATAAACAGAATGTGGTCCATCCATATAATGGAGTACTACTCAGCAAAAAAAAGGAACGAAGTACTGGTACATGGTTTGACCTCAGAAAACATACTCAATGAAAGAAGCCAGACACAAAAAGACCACATATTGTACAATTCCATTTATATGAGAAATCTAGAATAGGCAAATCCAAAGACAAAGAGTAGATTAGTGGTTGCCAGGGGTTGAGGGGAGGAAGAATGGGGAATAACTGTTTAGTGAGTATGGAGTTTAATTCTGGGGTGCTGAAAATATTCTGGAATTAGATAATGGTGATGGTTGTACACTTAGTAAATATATTAAAAACTAAAAAATATACTAAGAACCAACCTGAATTGTACACTTTAAAATGGTTCATTTGTTATGTGAATTGTATCTTTTTAAAAAATGGGATGCAGCCATGGCACAGAGTTCCTGCCGTAAGCGTGCCCTGCTGTGTGTCCTAGGGCAGCCTGGATGAGCGCATCCAGGATGTCATGTGGGCCCCGGCCACAGCAACAGCACTACATAGGGTGAACAGTTGTGTGTGTGTGTGTGTGTGTGTGTGTGTGTGTGTGAACAACACTTTCATAATAAGAAAAACAAGGTCTTTAAAATTGCCAGGTAAAAATATAACATTATCTTGGCCAAGCGGACTGCACACCAACCAAGCAGAATCTTCACATCAGAAGCTTAAACTCTAGGTTCACAGCATTCTCCCCCCAGGACACAGACTTTTCTTCAACCAGGTATCTCTTAAACCACTAATCTCAAGAAAGAAACTCTTTGTAGGGAGCTGGACACGCCTGCTGGGAATAACAGGCAGCATGCAGGGGCACAGGGTAATACCTTACAGTGTCCCGAGCCCCAGGGCACTGCTGGTACTGACTTACAGATAGGAAGCTGTGACTTGGCAAGGGCAAGACTCAGGCAGGACACGGGGCATGGGTACTCATGCCCCATTCCGTGTGACCATGGAACCCTGTCCTCCACCCTCAGGTTGCCCACTGCTTCCACAGAGAGCTGTGCAGAACAGGCCCATCCCACTCACCTCCCCAGTCTGCCCTGCACCCCAAGCCTCTGCTTCTGGGCATGGGAGGTTTTGCAGAGGCCAGGCTGACCCTGTGGGGGACCAACTGCACACCTGCTGGGGAGACTCCCACGACTCTCTACTAAGGGGATCAGTCCAGGGACACTACCAGGCTGGGATCCAAGATCCCCATACACAGGGAAAGGGGCTCCCTAGCCACGAGCACTGATGTGGGGATCCTGTCACTCCCTTCCTCCTTGTATAACTGTAACTCCAGGGCAAATTCGGGCCCCTCACACAGAGGAAAGGGCCCCACAGTGAGTGCTAAGCAGCAGGACGGCAGGCACCCGAGTTTCTGTGCATCATCCCTAGGGAAGGACCAGGGCTTCTACAGTTGTGCATCCCTGAAGCCCCACAGCTGGGATCTGGGTCCCTCTGACAGCACACAGGGTGCTCTGTGCCAGATGTGAGGGACAATGGAACCTGCGTGCCTGCCACGCTCCTGTCCCAGGGCTTCTAGTGTATGCAGGGTCATGGCTGCTGGCCTCGTGCCCTGGTTTGCATAGTAGCTGGCAGCCAGAGCAGGGCCCCAGGCCAACATTCAGCATGACCTCCTGGACCCCTAGGGGTCTGGAGGCCAAGGACCTATCAGGGTGGGAGAAGACACCCAGGATGGCCAATCACCATGGACTCCAAGGACAGGCCACAGGATGGTGTTCTAGGCATCTGGTCACCCACAATTGAGCAGGCTCCCCTGAAGGAGGTGGTAGTGGCTTGAGTGGTACCCCCACCCCTCAAAAGATACCTATACACCCTAATCTCCAGAACCTGTGAATGTGACCCCATTTGGGACAACTGTATTTGTAGATGTAAGGATCTTGACCTGAGGTTTTCCTGAATTCCCCGGTGGGGCCTAAACCCAATGACAGGTATGTTTATAAGAGGGAGGCAGAGAGAAGAGGAGGGGGCAGGGACTGGAGGGCAGTGACCATACGCCAAGGAACACCTGGAACTACCCGAAGTTAGGACATGGCATGCTTTCTGCCTCAGAGCTTCAGAGTGTCACTCTGTCAACACCATCATTGCAGACTTCTGGCCTCCAGAGCTGAGAGAATCCATTTCTGTTATTTTAAACCACCAAGTTGGTAGTAATTTGTTACAGCAGCCACCATAAACTGAGGAAGAGACTGGTCCAGACCCTCGACAAGATGGTTTGGTTGACAGGGACCTCCTGGGCCCTGGTCATGTGGAGTCAGATGCCTAGGCAGAGGGTCAGAGAAGACTGGACATTCCCAGGAAGAAAAACCAGCCCCCACCTGGCAGGAAGCGACATGGGCCGCGGGGTACCCGTCAGCCATGTACACAGGGCATCTCCAGAACTGTCACCAGATACCGTATGCCCACAGGTAGCTCCTCTGCTCATCTGCTGGGACAAAAACCTGCCTCCCAGCACCAGACACAGCAGGTGGAAGCCTCCAACGATGGCTGCGGCTCTGTCCCTCCCCCACCTGGCCCCATCCTGCTTCCAACCTGCACAGTCACACTACCTACCTGTACCTGGATGATCTGGAACCATTGGAGCAGAGCATGGCAAGGGACCCCAGGGGCATGTCCCAACCCTGCACTGCATCTGTCCCAGGTGTTCTGACAGTGACCTCCCATCTGCTCTGTACCCTGAGCTGCTAGGAATGGGACACAGAGCAGCCATCTTCCGGCAGACAGGAGGGCTGAGAAGTTAACGTGTCCCAGACTGAGCCCTGCAGAACCACATGGCAACAGCACACAGGAAAGCGGCCAGTGAGGCTGAACGTCCTCAGACCTTGGACTCAGCCTGCTGAAGCTGACAAGAGGATGTTGGTCGAGGTCAACATAGGCAGCTTTGAGGTGTGGAGGATGGACTCCATGCGAAGCCCAGGGTGGCTTCACCTCTCTGGGTCACAGACCAACTTTCACCCCCACTGATAGCCCCAGGGACACAGACCCTAGCCTGTCTGTCCTCTTTTACAGTACAACTCCCAGTAGGACAGGAGTGCCCTGAGTGCCAGCACAACTCCTTTCTGTGGCTACTGGTGCGTGGGCCCTGCTGACGAGCTTCAGCACTTGCAGGACGTCGACTGTGTCAGGGTGGGGCGACACAGCGGAGCCAAACCAGGCGCTTACAGGGAGTGACTAAGATAAGCACAGGCAAGAGAGGAATGAGGAGAAAATTAAAGAAAGTGACGTGAGAGCATGAGGGAGGGAGGCAGCGGCTTCTTCAGCCTCTTCGAGGAGGGGACATTGGGACTGAGGAGGAGCCGCCGGGTCTGGAGACAAGGGAATGGCAAGTGCAAAGCCCGGGGGGCAAAACCAGAGGCAGCGGGGAGGCCAGTGTCAGCCACGGGAGAAGATGGTCTTGATTCCGAGAGTCGCGACGAGGGGTCCTGGGCCTGGTGCCTCCCATCGTGGGCCTCATCTCCACACTCAAAATGCGGGACATGGGAACCAGAACCAGAATGATCACACCCGCCCGACGTGCCATGGCCAGCCGGAACCCTGAACATGAAGACCGAAGTGCGCGCGGGTCAGGCCTCGGCTCCGGACCCGAGCGCGGGGGTGGGGAGGGAATGGGCGTAAGCGCCTAACAGGCTGGGATAGCGGCTAGGAGCAGAACGCCACTTACTCGCTGGGGGCGGCCACTTACTCGCTGGGGGCGGCCGTACATGTCCTGGTCCCTGCCCCTCAAGCCACGCAGAGCCTTCCTCGCTCCTCCTCCCAGCTGCAGCGGCACTGATTTGGTACCGCCTCAAGAGTAGGCGGGAGCCCTCGCCGAGCCCTGCTGGGAAGCGCAGTCCCTTGGCACTCCGAAAGCCTGTCAAAGCAACTGAGGCAGTCTACACCCAATTAACGAGGCACAAACCTGTGTCGTCGCCAAGGAGACGGCATCCGGATGAGGAAAGTCCCGCCCACGGGACCCTGGCAAACCGGGTGATTGGCCATTACCATGATTCCTTGCTTCCAGTCAGACTTCTGGGAGATTCGGACCCAGAAACGATCGGCCCTTCTCAGCCTTGCTGGGGTGGAAAAAACCTGGAGGGCTTTGAAATGTTCCGTTGAGCGTGCTACTTGCCACACCGCTGGGAGTGGAGCTTGAGTGTCAAAGCTCCACTGTTGATTCTAATATTTGCAGCCCTGTTTGTGAACTACAGCCCCCCTAACCCCAAAGGTGATGTTAACCCCACTTGTTCATCGGGGTAGAATAAGCTGGTCAGGTTTCCCACCCTCATCTGTGCCCATCTATTCCTTGGCTCCTGCCCCACATAAACACACTGAGTTTTGTCAGCTGGTTTAGCTCACCAACCCAGCATGTGACGCTGCCCAATTGCTCCCATTGTGTGTCTCGGAGGCGTTGGGACTGTCCGGCTCCCTCTCTTGATCGAATGCCCTGCCTTGGGGTTTGTCTCCCTGTCCAAGGACAAAGTAAGGGCTTGGTTTGAAACTCTTGAGTGGGGCTTGCCATACTCAATGAGGTTGGAGGGAGTGGTGGCTGAAGGACACTCGGAAGGCCGCTTGCCCATGTGCCTACCCTGGTGCCTAATGAGGGCCTCGCCACAGTTGCCGCAGAGAACCAAACGCAATTGCTGGCTCTCTGTGTGGGTGTGTGTCATGCAGGGTCTCTGGTCCCGCTCCCCGCACAAGAACGCAGGATATGGTGAGGCCAAAAAGGAACACTAACGGAGTCATGGGTAGAGGGTTCATGCTACTACTTCTTGCTGGCAGCTGGGTTGGAGACACAGGAAGCAGGAGCCACACAATCCGCAATCTGTCATCCACTTCTCTGCCAACCAACCAACCAACCTGCTGGCGTAGCCACGGCAGTTATATCAGTGGCTAATGGCTAACCAGTAACAGCTGATGGCCCTCTACTACCTGAGCCAGCACCTTTTCACGTGAGGCCAACAGCCTGGAAACTGCTCTCTGGGACTCTGTCCCCACACTCCACCCCTCCAGGGTCTTGCCTCACAATCTACATGACAAGCGTCTTCCGCAACAGGCCGTGTATCAGGAACCCAGCTCATGAGAAAAAGTTTCAGTCCACTTCAAGTAATGTCCCAGGGGGTGTCCCTCGATGTCCACCTACTTTCTGGGCACAGCCAGGGTTCTCAGGGTACCACCAGTCTTTCTAGGCACAGCCAGACTTCCTGGGCACAGTAAGGGTTTCTCAGGGTACTGTGCTGGAATAATAGTGGCTCACAGCCAAGGTGTTTACATATTCTCGATGGCGGCCGGTCGCAAACATCCTCCTGCACCCCAACAAGGGGTCTTCCTGCACCACAGTCTTGCTGGCGGCCAGGCGAGACACAGGAAGCAAACATCCGCCAGTTCCACTACATGGTGTTATGTTCCCAAGCAAACAGTCAAGCGGTCCATCAAATCAGGGATGGAAAGCAATTCCCCATAGTCCACAGTTATTCACCAGAGCTGTGCATTGACCTCACAGTGTGTGCTCTCTCTGCAGGGTGAGGGCTCCAAGTCCTCCCCAACCTGGGGGTGAGGGACGACCTTGACCTCACCCGCATCCTCCACCGAGGACTCAGCAAGCATTTTTTCCTGGGACTAAAAGTCCCGCATCTGGGCTGCCTCAGCAAGCACTTCCCAGCCCACAGGGCCGCAACGACCTTTGCTTTCTCCAGCCTATGCTGGCTGGAGAACCGTCCACATCTTCCCACCCCTCCACAGGGGTCCAGCTCATGAAAACAGCGGCCACCGGGCACCACACACTGTGTGGGGGCCACATGTCCTCCTGGCCAGGGGCAGATGACTCTGTTACCTGACTGAGAGAACCCTGCTCACTGCGCCATGTGTCATGCAGGGACTCTGGTACCGCTCCCTGCACGAGAATGCAGGATATGTCTAGGCCAAAGGGAACAATGGAGCCATAGATAGGGGAGTCATACCACTATATTCTCGATGGCGGCTGGTCGAGACACAAAAGCAAACATCGGCCAGTACCCCAACAAGAGGTCTTCCTGCACCCCAGTCTCGCTGGCAGCTGGGCGAGACACAGGAAGTAGGATCAACACAATCCGCAATCCACAATCCGCTTCTCTGCCAACCAACCAACTCCCTAGCGTAGCCATGGCAGTTATATTAGAGGCTAATGGCTAACTGGTAACAGCTGATGGCCAACTAGTCACAGCTGACAGCCATCTACTTCCCAAGCCAGCACCTTTACATGTGAGGTCGAGAGCCCGGTAACTGCTCTCTGGGACCCTGCACCCACAGTGTACCAGTATGTGAGCAGATTCCACCACTGGCTGAAGGTTCAGTGTACTACCTGGGGCTTCTCACTGCTGGGTCCTCTGGTGCACAACAAGGCTCACCAAAACTGGGACTTCTCATGCCTGTGCGTGCCCTGCTGCTGGAGGATCACTGAGTTCTTCCAAAAGGAAGAGCTCTCTGGGTGCATACAAGGGGCCTCTCCCTGGAGTGAATTATCTGGTGCTGCCACATGGCTGCCCATCACACAAAAGCCTTATTCTGTCCAGGCAGGCGTGAGGTTGCTTGCACTCAAGGAGGTTGGAGGTCCAATTGAATGCAGGCACTGGTGTGGGGGACTTGTCTGGGTGGGGGCTGGCTGCAAGGTCTGTGGAAGGTCAGCATACCCTCTCCACTTTTATTGAAGTCTGTTCACTAAGTGGATCCTGCTCCCTCCCCAAGGCTAATGCTGGGAGTAGCAACAAAAACACCCCCACTACACTCACTGGTCACATACAGGGGGCTTCAGGAGCGAAACCCTTGGTCACACATGTACTGGAAAGGAAGTGGGGCTCCCACATGAGGAATCCAGCTCCTGCAAATTGTCAGGTACCTGGACTGGAGCTCATGCCAAGGCCACTGTGGGGACAGAACCCCAAAAAGCAGTTTCCAGGCTCTCGGCCTCACATAGACAGGTGCTGGCTCAGGTAGCAAATGGCCATCAACTGTGATTGCATGGCCATCAGCTGTGGCTAGTTGGCCGTCAGCTGTAACCAGTGAGCCATTGGCCACTAATATAACTGCTGTGGCTAGGCTAGCAGAAAAAATGGGGGCTAGCAAGAAGACGGTGGCTGAGCTAGCAAGCGCAGATTGCGGTTAGGATGGCGGGTTGTGGACAGTGTGGATCCAGCCTCCAGTGAGACTATAGTGCCGCTAGCAAGAATATACTAGTATGACTCCCCTACCTATGGCTCCGTGGGTGTTCCTTTTTGGCCTCACCATATCCTGCGTTCTAGTGTGGGGAGCAGGAGCAGAGACCCTGCAGGCCGCCTTGCAGGACAAATAGCACAGCGAGCAGGGTCTCCCGCATGACAGCCACAACCCTGGACGCCTGTGCCCTGGGGAAGTTGTCCTGCTGCCTGCTGTCCCTCCACACCCGTCCCCCTCCTGAGAGGGGGGGTTTCCCAGCTCTGTCCTCTGTGGAGGGTGCTCAGTTCCACCTCAGGCCTCTCCTGAGGGCCCAGGACAACTCAGTGGGAATCAGCCTAGGTACTCTTCCATGGTCAGCGTTCTGGGCTGCTGGAACTTCCAAGTAGAGGCTGGCCTCCAACTCAGAGAACTGGTTGCAGGATCTGGACAAGCTGAGTAAAAATGGAGAGGCCAGTAGTTTCCAGGAGGGGAAAAGGTAGCAGGAGCCATGAAAGCAAACCCCAGCAGCTGAGGCGTTCTGGATGGCTTAGCCAAATTTGGTCAAGAGTCTTGAAAGCTGTAAAAAGGGCAGAGACATAAAGGAATTTCAGCAGGAACTGAAGGCAGCCAGCTAGCTCAGTGGGTGAGGTGGTCAGGGAGTGACCTCCTTGCCTCTCCAGGCTTGGTTCCTCCCCTCTCCTCTACTGTCCTCTATCATCTGTCCTGGAGTGGGGGAGGGGGTTAGGACAAAGTCCAGCACTTGACCTAGCTGTCGAATGTGGCTCTGAGTCTGGCTGCATGGATTCAGCCTGGGATGCATGGTTTTCCTGCCTAGGCCTGTTTCCCCACCTGTAAAGTGGGGAAACATGGGCAACCATCTCATGAGGGGGTTGTGAGCTCTAGCTCTTTCCAGGTGGCCTCAATCTGCATTTGAAGCCCTGCAGTGGCTCTGGGCGGTAAAATGTCCAGATTCCTGAAGAACTGAAGGCTTCCTCTCTTTGAACCCTCATTTCCCCACCTGTAAAATGGACGGGATGCTGCCGCCTTCCTAGACTTGGAGTGAGGACAAAATGAATCAATCTGTTTAACAGTCTTGGCCCAGGGCTGGATAGTGCCTCAGAAAATTGTAGCTGCTTTTAGCTAATTTATAAAATGGTTGTCCATTGAGCAGACATTTATGGAACGCTACTGGGTGCCAGGCTCCAGACACTGCCTCAGCCATCTCCAGCTTTTGGAGCTACCCCAGCTGATTCTCTTGTGAGTATAGAGCTTTCTCCAAATCCTGATCTCTACACACTGGGCCCCGAAAGCAACCTCGAACCGGAGGCCTAGACGCAGCAAGTGGCCCAGGCCGGTTGCTCCCTCCAAACCGCTGCCCATCCCAGGCCAGCCAGAGTCCTACCCACCTCCTCCAATCCAAAACAACTCCTCCCGAACCTGAAGTGCAGGGGCCCAGCCGCTCGCTCCATAGCGTCACCCCGAGTGGGCTGCTCTGGGGGAGGACTTCCGTCTCACTGGTTCTCCAGTGGTTCTCGGTGGTTCTTCGGCACGGTGTCCAGGGTCCCTTTCTGCCCCCCTCCACCCCACAAAGAGACCTCCAGAGGAGGCCAGGATGCAGACTTCCTCCTGCCTTCTTTCAGGCCTAAAGGAACCTGTAGCAAAGGCCTGTAGGAGGCAGCTCAGAGGCTTGAGGGAAATATAGTTCCGCCTGGGAGCCGATGCAGTGGAGAAACGGGCAGGAAAGGAATGAGCGAACTTGTCGAGGCTTGACTGAGCACCATGGTTACCGTGGCGACCGCCAAGCCTACGGGGAAGGGTGGAGACGTCCGCTTCGGAGGAAAGCTGCAGGTTTCCTGCGACTCGCTATTGCCTTAGAGACGCCTCACATCATCCCGCCTTCCAATTACTTGGATGCTGGTGATTGGTCACTCCCAGGGGAGGGGAAGGACTTCCAGTCTGGGTCCACACGTCTGCACGTCCCTTGTGCAGGAGTGAGGAATGCCTGAGCGCCCATGAGTGAGGAATGCCTGAGCGCCCCGCGAAGATTTAGGCCTTGTCCTTAGACTCCCCCCTCCCGAAGCCCGGGTCCTCCCGGCTCTGTGACCTATAATTTCCTAAATTCCCGTTTCAGGTTACGCCACATTTCGATGCCTGGTTCTTCCCCAATATTCGTCTCTAGTCGTTCTCCAATTCCTGCCTCTGGGTCTTCCAAAACCCAGGTCCCTGCTTTTCCAGTTAAGGCCTTAGATTTCCCCCTCAAGTCTAGGTCCCTGTTTGTCCCCCAATTTGTGCCTTGTACCCCCAAATCGCAGCCATCACGAATCTGTGAGACTGTTCTAAATTCATATCCCTCCAAAGCACGGCGGCGGGTCACCTGGTGATGTCTATAAAGATGTCCATTATCAAGTGACCACCAGTGGCCAGGCCACAAGCTCCAAACTGGCCTTGTCTGATTCTGTTCTCATTTCCATGCTGAAGGGGGAAACTGAGGTTCAGAGGGGTGGGTCCCTGTCAGCTTTTGAAGAGAAAGAGGCAGGTGGAGCCCCTCTGGATCCCGCTCAGTATGAGGGTGAATGGTGTCACTAACTTTGCCCAGCCTCCCTGCTTTCCAAGTCAGCACCTCCCCAGGGGCAGCCCCCAGGAAGAGGCAGGGCCCCCAAGGATCAGAGAGGATCCCTCCAGGACCAGGGAGGAACCCACTTATCCCCTCTCCATCCCCACAAACCCCAGTGGGAAGCCCAAGGCTGCTGCTCTGCATATACCAGGGTGGAGAGCAGAGGTAAGGGCCTTGGCTTCTGGAAGCAGCTCCTGTGCCCCTGCCAGAGCCTGAGGTCTAACCCCCAACCCAGGCCAGCTTCAGGGCCTGAGTCCTGAACTGTTACTAATGACATTCCTGTTATTAATGACAGTCCAAAGGTACCCAGAGTCCCCGGTCTGAGATGCTCCTGGAATTGGGATAGGGCTGGTGCGAACCCTCACAATCCCTCAGTAAACAAACAATGCAGCTGAGTACCTGCTATGTGTATGCCCAAGGGTGGGCAAGTGGGGTCGGTAGGGACAAATGGAAGCCCTCCTGAGTCAATTTGCAGGGCCCCTTGGTGTCGGCACCCCTTTGGAGGCTCAGGTGGGCACCGGGAGGTGGGGAGCCCCATAGTCCACTAGATACCGCCCCATGCCATCCTACCGGCCAGCATGAGTATATAGCCATTGTGGTCGCTGCCTATGAGAAGACCACCAGGATGGAGTCCACGTTCCAACTCAGCTAGTGTCTAGGTTTGGAATGTACCAAACAGGCAGGGCGTGCATGCGTGCGTGCGTGCAAAGGCTGGCATGTGCCTCCGGGGTCAATGGGGATGGCTGCAGAGTGGGCAGGGCACCCACCAAGGAGAGTGGGGGCTGTCCCTCAGGCCAGCTGCTGGGGACAGCCCTAGGCCCCTCGTGCAGCGATCCTCCCCCACCTCAGCCCGCACGCGATGAACCCGGATCGAGGAGACAAGGGGGGAAATCGACATGGGGTGAAGGGAAGGATCAAGCCAGAAAATGTCCCTTCTCCGAGGCTCAGGCCCGCTGAAGCCCCGAGCGCACTATTGTGGGAGGCGGACTCATGAGTGATGCGCACGTGGGGATCGGAACCAGCGGGAGGCAGTCGTGGCCACCTGACCCACTCCACAGCCCGGGACTGCGGCGCGCGTTGCCTGAGACGCTGTCGTGACCCGACCGAGAATTGAGGAGGCGCCGAACTGGCTACCCGCGCTCGAAACCTGCGGTAGGTGGGATGTGAAGACAGTGGCCGAACAAAGCGGCGAGCCCGAGCCGGACTTCTGTCCTCATTAGACATGGCGGCGCTGGCCTCATGGCGACCTCCGCGCTCGTGCTGAGGTCCCCAAGTCCGGACAAATACTGGATGTCAGACTTCCGCCAGGCACGCTGGTGGGGACTCTTTTGCAAATGCTCATGCGCTCTGCATTTACGTATTCCGTCTGGCGCAGAGGACGCTCTTACATTCTTGTTCCAGATTGGCCCATAAATACACTGTTCCTATTGCGCGCGGGTAGCCTCGCTGACCCGGAAGTTTTTGCTCCCATTAAAAGCGTAGGCAGGCAGCCTGCGGCCTTTTCCTGTCTGTGCCCAGGCGGCGCGTGGTGCACGCCGAGCGATAGAGACGCACCTGCTGCGCGCTGAGGTGAGGCCGCCGTAGGGTCGGGGATCTGAAGGACGATCAGGAATCTTACAGGGAGCCGTGTGGTGGGTCCCGAAGCCCCGGGCTTCCTTTGTGGGGCCTCACCTCTCCCTCCGGAAAACGCGCGGAGGAACCAGGTGGAGACGCAGGGTGTGTGCGTCTTGCCTCGTTGCTGGTTCCCCGCTGCCTCCGTAGCTCTGCCGGAAGCGGAGCTCTGGATTGTGGGTTTGTTCTCTGTAACGGCACATTGAGATAGGAAGTTTGCGTTATTCTGAGATGCACGATACACTCTCGACTTGTGTAGTTTTCCCCTGAAGAACAGACCCTAGTGCCTCGTTGGTATCAATCACGAACCGCAACCTTTACCTTGATAATGCGCAGAGTTCGTGCAGTAATCTTTGATGGCCGGTAACGTTTCTGTATTACTGAGGAAGATGAGTCCAAAGCAGTTAGTTGACTTTGCCAGCGTCGCAGAGCTCGTTAATGACATGGTCGGGATTTGAACTCCAGTGGAATGCCTTTTCAGGGCATTTGGCATCACCTGTCCAGCTGTGGTCCATGCTACAGCTGTGGCCCCGATGCCTGCCAGTTCTTGGCCCCAGGAGTCCTGGGGGAGAGACAGGTGCATCTTGCTGGCAGCTAAGTGGTTTCTCTAGGGCTCAGAAAGGTGGATCCAGAATTTCACAGCCGGGTTGGTTCCTCATAACATCCGAATTCACGGTATGTGGTCAGGTTTTGGAGTCAGTGGTGGGTGTGCCTGGGCTCTTAACAATTGCTGTCCCTAGGATGACGGAGTGGGAGACTGCTGCACCTGCAGTAGCAGAGACCCCTGACATCAAGCTCTTTGGGAAGTGGAGCACCGATGATGTGCAGATCAATGACATTTCTCTGCAGGTGAGGAGGGATGTGGTGGTTGTACTTCTCACCTGGGGGTGGGGACACTTGAAACTTGTAGCTGTCCTACTAAGTCAGGAGTTGAAGACATGACAGGTGAAAGGGTGATCCCTGGACCACCACGTCCATTTTTCCTTGTGTCCTATTTAGAGGTTGCTACAGTTTTTGTACACAAGATGGTTCTTTAGGAGCTTCACATCTCATGGGTTGTTTTTTGTTTTGTGGTAACATACACATAAAATCACCATTGTTACCACTTTAAAGTGTAAGGGTCCAACACCATTTTTTTGCATGTAAAATCCAGTTGCCCAGCACCATCTAGTTTTTGTTTTGATCTTTTACACTTGGCCTTATTAGGACTTTCGTGGGCCCTTTATAAAACAAGTTATATTTTGTGACTGTATTAGTACAAAGGTGAGTAAAAGTAAGGTTGGATTAGATTCATTGTTGTCCTTTTTTTTTTCTTTTTTTTTTTAAAGATTTTATTGGGGAAGGGGAACAGGACTTTATTGGGGAACAGTGTGTACTTCCAGGCATTTTTCCAAGTCAAGTTCTTGTCCTTTCAGTCTTAGTTGTGGAAGGCACAGCTCAGCTCCAGGTCCAGTTGCCGTTTCTAGTTGCAGGGGGCACAGCCCACCATCCCTTGTGGGAGTCGAACCGGCAACCTTGTAGTTGAGAGCCCTTGCTCCAACCAACTGAGCTATCTGGGAGCTCAGCGGCAGCTCAGCTCAAGGTGCCGTGTTCAATCTTAGTTGCAGGGGGCGGAGCCCACCATCCCTTGCGGGACTCGAGGAATTGAACCGACAACCTTGTGGTTGAGAGCCCACTGGCCCATGTGGGAATCGAACCAGCAGCCTTCGGAGTTAGGAGCATGGAGCTCTAGCTGCATGAGCCACCGGGCCGACCCTGTTGTCCCTTTTTTGTTTTAGAAGAAATTAAAACATTTCCTTGCTTCTCAGAGCAGAGAGACTGAGTACCCTGATACTGTCATTAGTAACAGCCCTGTTTTTCACTCTCAATGTCTTGTAGACATTTATGGGTTTGTTGGGGGTTCTGCAAACTTAAAGCGACACACAGTAAATGTTTTAGTCTTTGTGGGTCACATGTAGTTTTTGTCATATATGTGTTTACTTCCTGGTTCTCTCTTTTTGTACAACCCTTGAAAAATGTAAAAAATATTTTTCACTTTTCCCTGGTGCTGTCTTAGGGGCTGGGGAAGCAGAAGTCCGCAGTACCAGTGTTCTCCCTGTTTTGAAAGCTGTGCAGGGCTCTAGTGTGAGACAGGACAGTTGGTGCTTGCATTTTTTCCTGCATGAAGACACGCGTGGTTTACTTGCTTGTTTGTGCAGGTGGTTCTCTAGCATAGGTAACAATCAATCCAGTATCAGAATCTCCTGTCCTTTTCCTGTTGTTGGTTGTATTTGTAGCAAAATATGGCTTGTAGATATCCTCACGTGTAAATAATAGGATGACCTTGGGTATGTTTCATAGTGGACTGTCCTCTAAACATACACATAGTTCCTCTGATTCACCCCCACCACCACCATTTTGGTGTTTTCCAAACATTTTCTTAAGCAGTGTTTGTATGTGTAGGAAGGATTGTTGTATGATTCTTTTAAAAAACAAGTGTTCTCTGGAGTGATTCCCACCCCCCGTGGGACATTTGGCGATGTCAGTAACATTTTTTGGTGTCAAAACTGAGGGGTGTTCCTGGCATACTGGGTGCTGTTAAATGTCCTGCAGTGCACAGGACAGCCCGCCCACCCTCTGCCCCACCCCAATAATCTAAGACATCCATTGTGCGGAGTTTGAGGAACATTTAAAATGGGTCATGGGCTATATTCCCAGTAGTTCTCGAGCCCACTCCCATTAAGAAGGAAGTGCTGGGGTGGCCGGTTAGCTCAGTTGGTTGGAGCGTGGTGCTGATAACATCAAGGTTGCCGGTTTGATCCCCACATGGGCCACTGAGCTGTGCCCTCCTTTTAAAAAAAATAAAAAAACAAAAACCTCTTTTTAGTGACTTAGTATAGTTACTTGTTTAGGTCTTATTTTTTCATGGCAGCAGAGGCTCACAGCTAAGCCCACACAGGCGGGTGGGGACTGCCCTGAGTGGGTGCTCCTGACCACTGTCCTCTCTTTCTCTTGCCCCAGGATTACATCGCTGTGAAGGAGAAGTATGCCAAATACCTGCCCCACAGTGCAGGGCGCTATGCAGCCAAGCGCTTCCGCAAGGCACAGTGCCCCATTGTGGAGCGCCTTACCAACTCCATGATGATGCATGGCCGCAACAACGGCAAGAAGCTCATGACTGTGCGCATCGTCAAGCATGCCTTTGAGATCATCCATCTGCTCACTGGTGAGGTAGGCCCTGAGTCCTGTGGGGCCGAGCGCCCTAGTGCACCCTAAAGCCAGCAGCCACCCCACAGCACATGCTGGGCTCTTCCAGGTCATAGGGCTGAGGAATGGGAGGGATGCGGGCTGGCCGTCAGGCTTATGGCCATCCTGTCTCCTAGAATCCCCTGCAGGTCCTGGTGAATGCCATCATCAACAGTGGCCCTCGGGAGGACTCCACCCGCATTGGGCGAGCTGGAACAGTGAGGCGACAGGCTGTGGATGTGTCTCCTCTGCGCCGTGTAAATCAGGTGGGCCTAGGGCTTTTGGCACATGCGGCTGGGTTGGAGCAGCATTCAGGCCTTGGTGGAGTCCTTCCCAGGCCAGAGCTGGCAAGTGGGAAGGCTCATCCCTGTCTGCATGTTTTACCTGAAGTGTCATTTCCTCCAGGAAGCCTTCCTGGATTCCCACCAGTGCAGGGCAGGTCTTAGCTCTAAGCCTTTTCCTGGGTCACACTGGCTGAGGTGCAGTTTCATTTGGGTATATATTTTTACACACTGTGTGTGTGTGTTTCTTGGACCATTTGAGAATCAATTGCAGACATTATAACCATTTCCCCCTGAACACTTCGTGGTTGTCTCTAGGAACACGGATGTTTTATCCTCACCATCACTCCCGAAGAATTTAATAGCAGTCAAATAGCCAGTGTTCCCTCAGTGTCCCATTTATGGAGCTGTCCCCATCATGCCCTTTGCAGCTTGTTTGTTTTCAGTCAAGGGTCCAGGCCAAGAGCACTATCATGGCAGGTCTCAAGTTTGTCATCGGGGACCTAATCTCAGCCTCTGTGTCTACACTTATTTTTGAGGGCTCCTGCTGTGCCTTGTCTCAGTGGGCAACAGCATGGTAGCCAACATTTGTTGGGAGCCCTGCCTGGTTTGGGGACATCCCCTGCCCCAGGCTTAGCTGAGCCCTGTACTCCCTAGGCCATCTGGCTGCTGTGCACAGGTGCTCGTGAGGCTGCCTTCCGGAACATCAAGACCATCGCCGAGTGCCTGGCAGATGAGCTCATTAATGCAGCCAAGGTAGGTGAGGACATGGTGGGAAGTCGGGGTGGGGGGATTCCTCCAACACCCAGAGCTGACTATGTGCCTCCTTGCAGGGCTCCTCCAACTCCTACGCGATCAAGAAGAAAGATGAGCTGGAGCGTGTGGCCAAGTCCAACCGTTGATCGCGTGGCTATAGCCCCAATAAATCTGTTTGCCCTTTGGGGCAGTGCCACCCGCCAGTGCCACTGTCTGTCCTTGAGGGGCTCTTGGAGCTGGGGGGGGGGGGGGGGCAAGATGGCCCTAGTGTCCTGAGGACCTGCTCACATTTCTGGCATGTCTTTTGGCCTGTGGAGACCTGGATTCCCCAGGGAAGCACAACTGACTCAGAACCATGGCATTCTGGGGTGCAGGCCTAGCCGCCTAGAGTGTCCCAGCAGGTGTTGGAAATGAGAGGGTGGGATCATCCTGCTGGAGATGTCACTCTGGCCTGGGGAGGGTACCCATGTGGCAGTCCCCCATCTTGAGAGGCCTGTTACGTGGAAGCCAAGACCTGGGGTCTAGGCCATGACTGGTTCCTGCCCCTTTGTTGGCTGGCAGGGGCCAGCCCTGTCCAGTCCACGGTGGGGTATGCCCACACTCCATCCCAAGGACTCCGTAAGTCCACCCATCCTTGTCACTGGACAGTTTGGCCAGGGATTGAAGGCTGCCTCCCCAGCCACTTTGTGTGGTTTTGGCTATAGCCTAGCCACCTCCCTCCCCCACCAGGTTCTTCAGTAGCTACCAGATGGACGGGTGTTGAATGAGGGGGGCTCACTGGAGGGACCTGGGCTGTCAGTGCTCTGTCAACCTGTGCTATCATCTTCACACCACCCCCGACATCCGGCTTGGTGTTCACCATCCTGGTGGGTGGGACAAGCAGTCAGACCAGTCTGCCAGGAACCTGGGACCTGAATGAAGTGGCCCCACCACAGGCACCCTCCCATAGGGAGGGGCACTTAGTGTCCAGCTGCCAGTAGGCCATGGATTTGGGTCAGAACTGGCAGGGACGTGCCAGCTAGAGGGAGGATACACCAACAGGTAAGAGCCTAGTGGCCAGCTGGGGTCTGTCATTGGTGGGGAACCTCGGATCCCTGTTAGGGGCTTCCATTCTTGGTCTGCTGGGCACCTGAGGCTTGGGTGTCTGTCTTTCCCTTGGAGTCCTGCAGTGTCACTGCCCCTCTCCTGGGAGTCTGTCTTTGCTCCTGCCTGCCTGGGGTCCTACCTGGAGCCACTCAGTTCCTCTCAGGGTTCCCCTTCTCTGGGGCCTCCCAAGTCTAGCTCATCTGTGCTACTCCTGGGTTCATCTCTGGTCCATCCCAGGTTCCCTCCCTGTCCCTAATTCCCTTCAGGTCCGCTGTCTTGCCATCTGTACACCCCCCACCAAGTCCAATCCTGCCTCTACACCCCGCGTTGGACACCCTCTACAACTACCCCATCCAGTCTGCTCCTCCTGGGCACTGCTCTTCGTTGGGTAATCCCCTCCAGAGTCCAGCCCATGACCCTCCCCAGACCCCCCTGTATCCTTCTGACGCCTCTGTCCCGACCTGACCACCTCTCCTGGCAGGTACGGTCCGGATGCCCTGCCCTCGGCTGCCCTGGCTCCGCCCCCGGGCCCCTCAGGGCATGGGCCCCAGCTCCCTGGGCTCGCTCTCTGCGCCCTGCTCCCCCAGCGGGGGGACAGACGAGAATGAGGACGAGGAAGAGGGGGACAGCAGCCAGGGCTTGGGCCCCATTCTGCCCCCCGCGTCCCCTGTGGAGTGCCTCATCTGTGTGTCACCCTTCGACGGCGTGTTCAAGCTGCCTAAGCGCCTGAACTGCGGCCACGTCTTCTGTCTCGAGTGCCTGGCTCGCCTGTCTCTGGCCACGGCGGGCGGCGGCGATGCGGTGGCCTGTCCAGTGTGCCGAGCGCCCACACGCCTAACCCCGCGCGGGGGGCTGCCCGCACTGCCCACGCAACCCAGCCTGCTGCCCCCCGACGCGCGTGCACCCTCAGTGCGCCAGGGCTCTGTGCGCTTCGACCGGCGCCGTGGGCTGCTCTACCTGCGCCCGCCCGCCGCACCTGGGCGGCGCAAGGCCCGCAACTCGCGCCCTTCGGCCCCACCACCGCTGCGCCTCGGCCGCCCCCTGTCGCGCCGCCTGACGCTGAACAGCCCGACCTGGGCCTTCAACGCGGCAGTGGCATTGGCTGTGCTGGTGGCCGCAGGCCTCGTTGTCTCTGGCGTCTACATCTTCTTCCTCATCCCGCATGCCGCCTCCTCTGGCCCCGCGCGGCCCCAGCTCGTGGCACTCGCCCCGGCGCCTGGCCTCTCCTGGTTCCCGCCACGGCCCATGCTCGGGACACCCTGGACCCCGACCTGGACGCCGCACCCCACGGACGGTGACCTGGTCGCCGCCCTGCCAGGGGCTGCGGAGGACACGCTGGAGCCCAACGGGAGCCCCGAGGACCCAGCAGAGGCCAAGGGGACGCTGGACAGGCCCTCGGACAGCATGTGGGGGACAGAGGGTGGCCCAGTCTGGGCCCCACGGGCACGGGGCAGGAGAAGGGTGTGGAGGCCACAGTAAACTCATCTGTGCTGCAGGCCCTGTCTTCAGGCCTGGAGACCTCTGCATCATGCTGGTGGGGCCCTGCCAGGACCACTTGCCATGATCCCCTGAGGCTTAGCAAGGCGCAATAGCAGGCACCCATTTCTCCATAGGGAAGCCTGGCAAGATCATCGCTGTGGGGAGAGGACCTTCTCAGGAAGTAATGCCTACTGTCATTCTCACAGGGACGCTCTGGAAGCATCCCAATCCCAATCTCTGGGGGCATCCAGCTGAGGGAGCCCTGACCCCATCATTGTAAAGGTTTTGCTGGGAGACGCTCCTAAACCTGGTTTCCATGAGGGTCCAGTGGGAGTCTCCTAATCCTCATCCCTCATGGGGAGGGCCTGCTAGGGACACCCCAGCCCTGACCCTCACAAAGGTCCTACTGAGTACACCCCCAGGCATTATCAGAGCCCTGGGGGAGCATCCTCAGCGGCACCAGGGGCTGAAGGCTCTGAAAACCCCTGCAGGTGGCTAGGGGCCCCCCATCCTTAGAGGGCAAAGCTGCTGCTGCTGTTATTTCCGAGCCAAGCCCCCTGACCGGGTCATTGTAGAGCCAATAGCCCCCAGGACATGGAATTTGTTTTCTACTCTGCTGCCCGCAGGCTGGACCCTGGTGGGATTCAGCTGTCTCCATGCTGGTACTAGTTTGCCACCCTATACATCTGGCTGGGGCTTGGGCTTGGAGGGGCAGGGGTGCCCTGCCCAGGGTTGGGGAGGGACAGGTAGGGTTTGAGCCTCGAAGACTGGCTCCCACCTGGTTGTTGAGTACCAACTTGCCATGGGAGCCTTGACTTCCCCTATGGGTCCTGGCTTCTGGGATCCTCCTGATAAACTATGGGACAGCTGTGGTCACAGGTTCAAAGAGGCCAAGGTTGTCCTCTGGGTCAGACAGAGTCATGTGATTTGGGAGTTTGCTCCTGGACATCCCTGGCCTGCCCAAGGGGTACTGGACCCTCTTTCTAGCTGCTACAGCCCCTATTACTCCTGTCTCCACTCACTGATTTCTCAGGACTAATTACCTCCTCTCCGGGGCTCCCTCAGTGTTTCGTGGCATCCCTGTTGTGCCTCCAGGTGAAGCCTTAGTCCTCTCTGTGGACAGCAGCCTCCAGGGAGAGCCGCTCTTGGGTTCCTTTCCTCTTCTCAGAAGCCTTCTCAGAAGCCTGGGTTAGTCACAGCAGAGTAGATGGCAGCCACCCTCTGCACAAACTGAACATGAATCATCTCCCCTGTCCTCAGCCGTGGGCCCCGCCATCCTGCCTCACTTAACCCAGGGTTGGGATGCTGTGCAGCCAGTGGGCATCAGCATTTTCCACTGTGGCTTCTATGTGGCTGGAGGGTCCTGTTTAGTTTATTTATATGTGTGTTCTCTGCGCCTGGTATACAGTGTGTGCCAAATGGTTCTCAGTGGAGTGACTGCATTGCAGGTGACCAGAAAGCAGCCTGGGAATGCCTATAGGCACCCTGGACTCACCTGGTTGCCAGCCACAGCCTTCCTCCCTGTCCTAACCAGCTTCCTCCTGGGGGCTACAAGGAAGCTTGGCTTCCCCACCCTCCCATCTGGGAGCCAGAGGCCTCAGTTTCTCCTCCTGTGAAATGAGGCCAATGACAGAGCCCAGGGGTCGCTGAGCATCCCTGTCTGATTACTACCTTGATGCCTGCCTGCCCACTACCCAGGAACAAAGGGGCTGCCCGACACCACCCAAGGGTCCAGGATCATGAGGGACTCCTCCCCATCCTTGCTTATTCTCTGTGGCCACCTGGAGCTGTGCCCTCCCAGTCCCTCCCCCTGCCTATTCCATCCTTGCTGGACCCCCAACTCCAGGTCCTGCAAACACCCAGAGAGCAGGTCAGCCTCAGTGCCTAGCATGGTGCCAGAGAGGCCTAAACCCGCCAGCTTTTGGTTCTCTCTTCTGTGAAACAGGCAACAATAAACACCCTACTTTCGGGGAGAATTGATTAATCCACAAGTATTTATTGAGCACCTGCTGTGTACCAAGGGCGCACTGGGGGCACCTCAGGCATGAGGGACCTCATGTGACAGATGATGTCCAGAGGGTTTAGAGGAGCCTCCATCTCGGCCACACTGCCTCCCCCGCCACACTCTTGGGGTCCCAACTCCCCAAACCTTTCCTGGGTCCTCCCACAGGTCTCCTCACTTGTCCCCAAAGGGCACACCCGTTCTGGGCCATCGGGGCATCTTCGTGTGTTCAGGCCGAGGGAACAACGGCCATGGGGGGCCTCACTGGACCCTGGGAGCGGTAGTGTTCATATTAACAGATGGGGAAACTGAGGCTGACAGGCTGGGCAGGGCATGGATTCGAACGGGAACCAGAGAGCTTTCTGCAAAACACCTCTCAACTCCGTGCTCTGGTTCGATCTGGCAACTCGGTTTTGCATCCCGCCCCCACTCCACCCGTCTCCGCAGTTGCAGTTCTCTCCTCTGCCTTAGCTCTCCTTGCTAACACCCGCGGTGGACCACGCAGGGAAAGCGAGGTTGTCAGACACCGGGGACCAATCTGAGGCCACATTCCGGGCCCGGGCATGACTTGTTGCTATAGTAACTCGGCTCTCCTTCATGCGGCTGTGCGGTGGTTGCGAGCGCATGGTAGGTACCCCTCCGCAGAGGCGGGTGGAAGAAGCAAGGAAGGTGCGCCAGAACTGATGGCCAATTCTTCTCTATCTCATACTTTCAGCTAGTTGCAAAATGCAACACAGAGGCAGAGGGGTCATAGCTTACATGGTCAGGGTGACCCCAGTTTGTACCTGGGTTCCCAGGTGACTGTGGTTACAATGCCTCACCTATCTTCGTCCCATCCCTTATCTATCAAATGGGGAAATTACAACCTCAGCCCCTGGTGGGTGGGAACAGTAACATCCAACTGCTCCTATAGGAAGTTTGGCATCACTGCTCAGGCCTTCTACAGCTGTGTGGACACTCCCACCTCTGGTCACACTGCACAGCCCTTCACAGCTAGCTGGCAGGTAGCATCTCCCTGTGGTCACACAGCAGCCTAGCTGTCCGACCCAACCTTTCCCTAAGGAAAAAAGAAGTGGAACTGTGCATCTCTGGGATTAAGTTTATAATATCCTGAGTCTCTCCATCTGGTCTTCAAGAGAAGGGTCTGCGGTCAAAGACGAGTAAGATTCCTCACGGGAGGAACAACTCAAGTCAGACGGGACCCCGTTGAGACCCCAATGAGCTGTAATAAGAAATAATAAAAAGGAGCCTTGCCCCTCCTTCCTCTTGTTCTTGTGGGAAGCTGCTGCTTGCCACTGCCACTCCCTCTCACCTTATTGTGAGAGAGGCCCATTAGAGGATAAGATCAAGCTCTTTCTGCTCAGCTCATGGGACAGTTTCACTGTGAGAGACTCTCTCCCCCAAGGTGGTGCATACCGCACCTTAGTCATCTTGGGACGACATGCTTCGGCTGCTTTGGGATAAATAATTGGGTATTGAAATCATTTTTTTTGAATTGGTGTGAGTTTCACAGACCCTGCCTCTAATCATGTGATGCTCATTGTTTGTAATCAATAAATACTGTCAGTGACCCAATTCGGGGCTCCAGTCTCTTGAGGCTGCGAGTCCCTTGGTCCTCTGTGATTTAACTGTATATGAGTCTCTGTCTCTTTATTATAGTTTAACCCTCGCCGCCTCCCTCACCTTCCCACGGCTTGTGTTGTGCAGGACGCAAGACGCAACATCTCCCAAATGCCATCAGCTTCCCATGCTGCACTGATCGCGACCTTTTCCGGTGTCTGCCTGCAACCCAAACTTCATCCTCCTCCTGCCACTCTTCAGGCAGCCAGCCCTAGTCCCCTCCCCAGGAAGACTCCATTATCTCATTACCTGACCTTGTAGTGCCTAAGAAGCACTAAACCTAAAATCTGAAAAATGAAACTGTCACTGGAGAGGGCCAGCGAGATGCCCAGGCTTGGCTATCACACAGGTGGTCGAACCCAGTGGGGTCTGGGCTAGCTTCCACACCGGGGGTCGAACCCAGTGCTCAGGGAGGAAAACTGGGAAACTTAGCCGCTATGTTACTAGAGGATGGGCCCTCCTTGGCACGGTCTCCAGGTTCTTGGCATCTCGAGCAAAGAATTGAACGAGACACAGAGGTAAAGTGATGAGAGAAGTTTATTAGAAAAGACAGTATACTCCAAAGAACTAGGAGCGGGCCAAGCACAAAGAAAAGCGGCTAAAGACTCATTATTAGAAGAAAAAGTACACTTCAAAGAGTTTGGAGCAGGCCCTGAGCAAAAGCAAGGCTCAAGAGGCTCAAAGGGCTCAATGGCTCAAGGTGGCATTATTTGGAGAAAAAGTACACTCCAAAGAATTTGGAGCAGGCTGAGCAAAAGAAGCTGCTCAAAAGGCAGCTGCTCGCAGAAGCCTGGGGGTTTTATCTTTCTTTTTCAGGGATTGACTGTTCCGCTCTGGGCACAGGGGGGCCACTTACTTGACACCTGTGATTGATAAGGGGCCATTACCTCACCCTCTTAGATTGCACTCATCCCTTCCCAGAGTTCAGTCTGTTACAATGATATTAATGAACTTCTGGGCATATGTATGATATTATAATGACAGTATAATGATGCTAGGGTGAGATGGAGGTTGTGGTGGCCTCTACCAGTGGTTAGTGCTTAGGGAAGACAAGGGAAGAATTTGGGAGGTCTCCAGGCGGTGCTCCCCCTAGGTTGTGTTGGACGTGCAGGAATGCAGAGACCCAATTACCTGTCTCTAACTGCCTGCCTTATTTTCCCTGAGAGACATGGTCCCCATAAATCTCTGTGGGGAGTTGAGGGGCAGGGCTCTCTTCTTCTGTATCTGCTTCAAGCTGAGAAGGGGGTAGAGCTGTCCCTACCTAATGGGAATTCACAAAACTCTCACCCTATCTTATCTTAAATAATAAAGAGGGGTCTCTTCTTCCTTGGCCAGGGTGCAGTGAGGGTGGGTGGGTGGGGGGAAAAACATGTGGCAAATTAAGTCTGAGACCTTTGGGGGTCAAAATGTAGTGCTGCCTCCTACAGCCATGACCCAGAGTAAGCACTGGGCCTCTCAGATCTGTGTCAACCACACCTCTGCCCACACCCATGGAAGGGAACAGCCTATCCCACAGAGGAACGGGCTTTCTAGACATGTTTAAAGATATGTATCAGCCCAGAACATGTTAAGAGGTGGCCAATGTTAGAGACACAGCTCAGGTACAGGCATGAGAACAGTCTAACCCCAGGGCCACTCCTGCCCATTTGTAATCTCCATGGCTGAGCCTCTTCCGGACCTCTCATGCCATCCCTGGTTTCAAGTCTACCAGGTCCATCAATCAGTGCTCCTTGACTGAACTCCAATCGAGTGACAGTTGTGGGGTGTGAAGGTGCACTTGTCACACTCACGGCACGTACAGGACGTGGTGGGACCTCCCTGACTCTCGTACTTACCCGGCTCGCACGTCAGTGGGCCTGGGTACCGCCTGGACGCCGTCAGCCGCCCGCCGCCTCCCGCCTCCCGCCCGGAAACGTCCCGTCCTGGGCCGTCATTAGTTACGTCACTACGGACTCCCTGCGAGGACACTTATGGGAAATGTAGTTCGCGTGCGTCCAGCAGCAGCTGGTAGCTCCATCCCCTTGGCAATGAGCAAGGGGCACCGCGGGGGCAGCTGGAAAATGAAGTGAACAATCTGAGGCAGGCACGGAGTCAATGGAGGCGCAGGCAAGCACCCGCCGGGCGGGACTTCCGGCATTGCTCGCTCGCTCGGTCGGCCGCGGGTGGGTCCCTGCGGGTTCTTGGGGCGCGCCGCGCGGGCGGGGCGACTCCCCTCGAGCCCCGCCAGCGGAGGAGAAGGGCGAGAACCCTGGCCGCGTTTTTGCATGCGCCGTGGCCGCCGGGGTGTCTCCTACTTCCTGAGGCTCGCGTGTCCCGCGCCCCCGGAGGCGGCTCCGCAGTCCTCGGCACGTAGTACCCGGGGGAGACCGAATTTAGAAGTTTCCACGCCGGCTGGAGGTTGCTGCGCCCGAGGCGGGGGTCGGGTACTTACCCTGACTCCGCCGAGTCGATGCTCGTCCTGGTCAGCCCCGGTGGCGGCCACGCTGGGCCCGCGGGGCCGAGGAGGCGCAGGCGAGTGGATGGGATCCGGGTTCTGAGCACAGCAGTAAGGAAAGTTGTGGCAGGGGAGGGGACAGCCATGCAAAGCCAGGCGGAGGAGGGCCAGGTCTCAGAGATGCGTGTGTAGTTCCGGGTTGAAGCTGGGAACGGATACTGGGGGGAGGTTCAGTGCAGAGCTGGGGGAGGAGGCCATTGAGGTATAGGGCTGGACTGGTTTAGGATGGGATTGTGGGTGCTCTCCGTGGTGTCACTCTGGAGACACCATGTGCAGAACTGGCGTGTGGGGAGTCCAGCGAATTGCCAGTGGGATGAACTGGTGAGGTTGTGCACGGGGTGTGGCGTTCTGATATGCTGTGGTACAAAGACTTACATGCCTGCTGGGCAGAAAGGCAAACTGAAGGGCCCTGGGAGGGTACTTGTGCCTGAGAGGGAAAGGTGCGCATGGATTTGGTTGTCTCTGAGAGGTGATCTGTGGGACACAGGGATTTGGTTGGCAGGGGCTAGGGTGGGTCCTGTGTGCCCAACCAAGTACATGGATGGTGTCTGTCTGGTCACCAGCCTGTTGTGGGCTGGGTGCAGAATCCAGTAGTGACATGAGGAGAGAGGCACCAGTGATACTGGGGGGGCTGGGTGAACCTCTGAGGTAGGGGCCCTGGGAGGAAGAAGGTATGTGTAAAATGGGGGTGGGGGTGGAGTAGGCGGGGCTCAAATAGAAAGATGTCAGCGAGAGATGTGCCAGACACTGAGCCACAGGTCAAGGGCCTGGATGTGTTCCTCTATATTTTGGATGGCTTCTCTGTCCACTGTTGACCCTAAGGCTCAGCTGAATCCATCATTTGAGGACCTGGTGACCTTTGAGGATGCGGCTGTGTATTTCTTCCGGGAGGAGTGGTGTCTCCTTAATTTGACTCAGAGGAGCCTGTACAGGGATGTGATGCTGGAGAACTTTGCATTCACTATCTCGCTGGGTATGTCTCTCACACGCTCCCCCAGCAAACTGACCGTCTCTGCCTTTTCCCAGATGGAAGTTCTGTCCATTCTAAAGCCCCACCACAGAGGCAGGTTTCTTCCCAGGTTCCCTGTGGTTGGTGCTCTAAGCACCGGGACTGGGCTGTGTGCTCTTCCTGCCTCGTGGGGCAGCGCTGTTAGCCTCAACACCTGTTGCCCCACAGTCTTCTGGAGTAGGACTTGGGGTTCATCTATTTACAGTTTTCCCAACAAATCCCACCAGCTCTGCCTCTCTCTGGCCTTGTGACTCTGCTGAAGCCACTGCCTCTCTGTGCTCTGGGTTTCGCCTTCTTCCTCCAAAAGAAATTTGATAGGGCCCTCCCTGCGTCAGACTTGAGCCATGAATTCGAATCAGATCAGTTTGGGGAGTTTTGCCATCTTAATCTCTTTCAATTCATGAACATAAGATGTCTTTCCACTTATTTAGCTCTTCTTTAATTTTTTTCGACAGTGGTTTGTAGTTTTTAGTGTACAAGGCCAAATTTACTTTAATCTTAAGGATTTTATTCTTTTGATGCTGTTACATGGAATTGTTTTCTTAATTTCATGTTAGATTGTTCATTGCTAGTATATAGAAATATAATTGATTTTCGCATGCTGATCTTGTATCCTGCAATCTTGCTCTACTCAGTTCTAATAGATTTTTAAAAAATTTTTAGTGGGTTTCTCAGTGTTTTCCATATATATATATATATATATATATATATATATATATATATATATATATATATATGGTGTCGTGTCATCTACAAATACTTTTACCTCTTCCTTTGCCTAACTGACCTGGGTAGAACATCCAATACTTTATTGGATAGAGTTGGTAAGAGGAGACATCCTTGTTTTGTTCCCAATCTTATGGGGAAAGCTTTCAATCTTTCACTAGCAAGTATGATGTTAGCTGTAGGTTTTTTGCAGATGCCCATTTCAGGTGAGGAAGTTCCCTTCTTTTCCTAGTTTGTTGAATGCATTTGTCGTGGAAGTTTCTTAGATTGTGTCTAAGGCTTTCCCATGTATATCGGAATGATTATAATTTTTGTCCTCCATTCTGTTAACAGGATGTATTACAGTAATTGGTTTTCATATGTTTAACCTTGCCTTACTAGGATAAATCCCACTCTGTCATGGCTTATAATCCTTTTTATATAATTCTGGATTTAGTTTGCTAGTATTTTGTTAATGAGGAGTTTTGTATCTCTATTCATAAGAGTTATCAATGGTATAGTTTTCTCATAATGTCTTTGTTTGGATTGAGTATGAGGGTAAATTTGGCTTCAGTGGATGGGAAATGGTCCCTTCTCTTCTGTTTTCTGGAAGAGTTGTGAAGTATTGGTGTTAATTCTTATTTCAGTGTTAATATTCACCAGTGAAACCATCTGGACCTAGGTATTGTTGTTTTTTTTCCTGTGCAGGGATTTAAAAAAATCTTTTTAAACCTATTCAGATTTTCTATTTTTTCTTGAGTCACCTTTGGTAATTTGTCCATTTTATCTAAATTATTTAACATGTGGGCATATAGTTGTTCATAGAACTTCCTCAAATCTTTTCTATTTTTGTAAGATTGTTAGTGATATCTTTTTTCATTCCTGTTTGAAATAAATTGAGTGTTCTATTTTTTTCTTGTCAGTGTAACAGTTTGTCAATTTTGTTGATCTTTTCCATCTCTATTTCATTTATCTCTGCGCTTTATTATTTCCTTCTTCTACCTTTGGGTGTAGTTGCTTTTCTGTTTCCTGTTCCTTAAGGTGTAAAGTTAGGTTTTTGGTTTGAGATCTTTTTTAATATGGGTGTTGTGACATAATAAGAAATATGTTTATCTTTTGTCTTTGTTTCCAGGTCCTGGCACACAGCTCCTAAAACTCTTGGAATCTCTGGAGTGATGAGAGTGTCTTTTGCATGCTAATGGGATGACTGGTGGTGGGGACCACTAGATAGCTTCAGGATGGTGTTTGGTCACCAGAAAGACCAAGCTATGATTGGAAGTTTGGATTTTCAGCCACCCCTCCCCCGAAAGCTTCCCACCCATCTCCCACCTCCTACCCTCAACCCATAGAGAGGAGAGGGGCTGATCACCAGTCACCAGTGATTTAATCAATCATGCCTAGCAGTGAAACGTCCATAAGAATTTCAAAACAACGGTGTTTGGAGAGATTCTGTGTTGGTGACCAAACATATTGAGGTGCTAGGAATGTAGTGCCACCGAATCTAAGTAAACTTTTCCTGAGTCCTGTGATCCTACGTTCTAGCAAGTTATTGAACCTGAAGAGGGATCAATAATTGTGGGAATCCCTGACTCATAGCCAGTGGGTCAGAAGTACCGGAGGCCTAGGACTTTCAATTGATGTCTGAAGTGGGGGCAGTCTTGTGGGACTGAGCCCTTAACCTGTAGGGTCTGTCACTAATTCTGGGTACTTAGTGTCAGAGTGTTGGAGAAGTTGGAGAAACTCCCCACACATTGGGTGTCAGAAGTGATGTAAGTAAAACAGCGTGGAGGTGTTCGTAACTATAATTTTCCCTCTAAGCGCTGCTGTTTCCCATAACTTTTATATGATGCATTTTCATTTTAATTTATCTCCAAGTGCTTTGTAATTTTCTTTGTGGTTACTTGAGTGTTTTATTTAAAGTCCATAAATTTGTGAGTTTCCCAGATTTCTTTCTGTCATTGATTTCTATTTTTAATTCCTTTGTAGTCAGAGAACATACTTTGTAGTCATTCCTCCAAAATCCATTGAGGCTTGTTTTATGTCCCAGCAAATGGTCTGTTCTGGAGAATGCACATGAGAATGTGAGAAGAATGTGTATCTGCTGTCATTGGGTGGCATGTTTTAGTGATGTCTCTTAGATTTAATTGATATTTGGTGTTATTCAAGTCTATGTCCTTGTTCATTTTCTGTCTATTCATTATTGAAAGTTAGAAATTGACGTCACCAACTGTTACTTATTTCTTACTTATGTCAGTTTTCCTTCATAGGAGGTTTTTTTAAAAAAAAATTTGTGGTAAAACATGTAACGCGAGATTTGTCCTCTCAACAAATTTTTAAATGTACACTGGAGGTTCATTGTCTGATACTGTTTCCTTCCTGGTTGCCATGATGACACGCACTTCCTGTGGTGTTCAGGGGGCTGGGTCAGCATTGGCTTGGGCTGGCCTCTCATACTTTCTCTCTCCTAGGATTTGCACCTTTGAGATCACATGTGATTGCCCAACTGGAGGGCGAAGAAGAGCCCTGAGTGCCCAGCATAATGGACATGACTCTGGTCAGCAGAGCAGAGGCCAGGAGAGGTCCAGTTTGGTGAGTGGGGCTGGGGGATGTCTTGGTTTCAGTGATGGACTCATAGTCCACTGGGTGTGCTGGTATTTTGGCGCTGAGGCCAGTGACCACAACTTCCCACCTCTCCTGTCCCTTCTGGACACTCTGTGTGGTCTTGCCATCTGTATCATGATTCAGGCCCTGGATGATGCACCTCTGGCCTATGTCCTATCCTTTCCCCTTCTCTGTGCAGTGCAGAGATGTCCAGGAGTGACCTAGTTTGCATGTGACTTGAGATGCGTACGTATCCTTAAACTTGAACACTAGCTACTCTGTCATCAAGAGTACACACATCCTCTTCACAATGCAGCTAAGGCTCTGCTTGAAACCCGTCACGGGAGTATCGTGGAGGCCCCATCGTTCATCCTGCACTGCTCCTGTCTTTGTGTCCTCATCCCTGTTGAGGTGTTCCCTATCCTGTGATCTGGCAGACCCTATTGTGCTGGGCACTCTTTCCTCCCAGACCTTTCCCAGATACCTCCTGGTAATTCTGTGGTCCCCTTTCTGGGTGTGCCCACTGGGCACTGGTGGTGAAGGTGCCCCGCCCCCTGATCCAGCTCTGGGTAGCTGACTGCTCTGGTTCAGGTTGTGTGGGCAGGGCAGAGGAGGCCCCTCCCTGGCAGGTGGTGAGCTATGGCGGCTACCTGTCAGACAAGCACCCTCTGCGTGGGGAGTCTGGGAAGAACATGCCTGCCATCCTGGGCCAGCCCCACAGTGAAGGGGAACCATGCAGGAGCCCAGGGCACAGGGAAACCCCCTCATACAGCCCTCCTGTCAGCAGCAGCAGGGAATCCATGCTGTACAGAAGCCCCTTAAGTGTGGCATCTGTGGGAAGGCCTTCCTGAAGGCCCTCATGCTCCTCAACCACCTGCTGACTGACTCCACAGGGATACCCTTCAGCTGCCCAGCAGGTGGGAACACCCCCACGGAGAATGCAACCCTTGTTCATCACCGAAAAGTTCACATTGGAGACGTACCACACGTGTGCAAGGCCTGCGGGAAGCTGAAGGGTCCATCTAAGCTGAGGATGCACCAGGAGGGTCACACAGGCATAAAACCCTTCAAACGTGCTGAGTGTGGGAAGGCCTTCACCTGCAAAGATGCACTTGTCCTGCACCAGAGAGTCCACAGTGGAGAGTGGCCAGACCCCTGCAGCCAGTGTGGGAAATCCTTCAGGGTGTTGTCCACCCTCATTTGGAAGGTCCACACTGGGAAGAGGCCGTACATGTACTGGGAATGTGGGAAGTTTTTTAAATACAACCACAGCTGCGTGCTGCACCAGAGAGTCCATACTGGAGAGTGGGCTGTACACCTGCAGCCAGTGTGGGAAGGCACATGTGACCCGCTCTGGCCTGTACCAGCACTGGAAGGTCCACACCAGAAAGCGGTCCTATGCGTGCAGCCTATGCGGGAAGGCCTTCACCACCAGGTCCTACCATAACTGGCACCAGCAGTTCCACACCAAAGGCAGGCCCTACGAGTGTGCAAAGTGTGGGAAGTCCTTCAAACATAGCTCTACCCTCCTCCAGCACCAGTAAATCCACACTGAAGAGTGGCTGTAGGACGGGGTGTGGACACACGAGGTCTCACTCCAGACAGGAGGCTGAGGGGAGGAGCTATGCGAAGGTGCACTGGGCACACCCCAGCACCCACGTTGGGGGTGGGGGGGTGCCAGGTATGTGGGAAACTTTTTGGAGCTGTGTTGCTATTACAGCTTCCCAGGCTGTAATAGAAGCCATCCCACCTCTACCACCTGGCAGGTCCCCATGATGTGCATCCATCACCCCAGTGTGCTTAGGGACATTTAATATTGGGCAGACATTCATGCTCTCTGCTTTACATAGGAGAGAATCGTGAGTGGTGGAGCCCATGTTGGTCCTCTTTTCTCCTGAGTGGTTTAGGTGTGGATATTACCTGGCTCTGGCCATGAGTAGCTGAGCAGTGTCTACTGGGGGCTTCCAGGGAAGGTTAACTATTTTCAAGGACGTGTTGATGCTACACTTGGTACCTGTTGTGTATTTCTCCGACCCTGGAACTGTCTCACACTGCTCTGGGATGCACAGCAATAAAGGCTTTGTTATTTAAGCCACCTTTAACCTTGGGGGTTCTGATCCCTGTGTGAGGGGATAGAGAAAAAATTGGGCTCCTGAATAGAGGGAAAGTCTTCTGTGGGATTCCCTAACTTTTGTCTGCCTCAGTGGGAACAGCAGGATGGCAGAGAACAGCCCCAGTCAAGGTGGGCCTAATCTGCATTGGGGTCTGAGACTTCCAGGGAGAGACTGAAGGGCTCTGTGGGTGAATCGTGTACCCTGGACGTCAGGTTTATTTCTGGTTCCCAGGTCACCTTAAGAATGGGAGAGTTGGTATAAGATCCTCCATGTGTCTAGGGACAATGTGAGCTGGGGCCCTTGTTCCCAGGGGATGTTCCTCAACCTCCAGCATTGGTCAAAGTCAGCTCAGAAGCTATGTTCTGAAATTTGGAACATGGAGGTGAGTTCTGGATTGAACGTAAGACCCACAGGGGCCTGTTGGAAAGCAAGTGGGCAAAGAAACACTGAATGGAGTGATAAGGACTGGGGAGTCTGTTGTGCTACTGTGTTTCCCCAAAAATAAGACCTAACCGGAAAATAAGCCGTAGCATGATTTTTCAGGATGCTCGTAATATAAAATAAGCCCTAATGCGTCTTTTGGAGCAAGAATTAATGTAAGACCCGGTCTTATTTTCAGGGAAATATAATAGGGCTTATTTTATATTATGAGCATCCTGAAAAATCATGCTAGGGCTAATTTTCTGGTTAGGTCTTATTTTTTGGGAAACATGGTAGAGGTCAGAGCTGATTCTAAAGAGGCAAGATAACTTACAGGTCTTCTGGATTCTGCTCATCTTCCTGGGCTTGTTTACCTCATGGCTGTCACCCTGGGACTGAGAAAGAAGATCCTGTGGCCCTGGGGCGTGGCCATACTTCCTGGTGTCTGCACACCATGGCATTCACTGTTTTTGCTGCCACTGTCCCCGGGCTCAAGGGAGAGAAGTGGCTGAATCAACATGTGGATTGGCATCTGGTTCATGGGGCCTTTTGATTTTAAAAAATGTTGGAAACTCTTTTTTCTAAAAAGTAAATAAAATGTCAGTTCAGCAAAATTGGTATGTCTGGCTGTAGCTGTGTCCCTGGTCCTGAAACTGCTTCCTGTCAAGAGAATGTCAGTGGAAGGTGTGATTAGAGAACCGGCGACCCTGGACTTGAAGGGCTCTGGGCCACAGTGCTCAGCCAGTGCCACGTTTTGGGGCTGGAAACCACTGCTGCCTCCTCTAATTGGGGTGGTTCCTCGTTCACCCTCCTGAAGGCAGGTGGGGTGCTGACCACACAGGGTGGAACCACAGGAACACTTGCAATTGGATCTTCAGCCAATCTGCTGTTTCCCTCCAGCACCGTGAAGTTTAATGCCTACCTCCAGGTCTGCTCGGGCCCTCCTCCCTGGCAGTGATAACTGCCTCCAACATAGGGCTCTGTGTGTGGGCAGACTTAGAGTCAGCTCTCAGATCTCCAAGCAAATGGGGGTCTGTAGATATTGGGTATTACAGCTCAACCCTCCATGCCCTGTATGGGTGGCCTTGGCTAGACCTCAGGATGGCTCCTAGCATGTGGGTGAGATCCTCTACACTTGCCCTGAACCAGTCTTCTGGTCTCCTGCTGGGGGTCTGTACACAGCCAATGTGTTGGGGAGCAGACGGAGGGTAAAATTTTCCTGGAGATGCTGGGACATCTGGAACAAAGCCTGGTGGCTCTGACCCTTTGACCTGCTCAGGGTACCAGTTTGGGCTGGATTCACTCATTCTATCACTTTAGCCCAAACCTCCCATGGCAAGCCAGCGCCAGCAGCCAGCCCATGGTTGCAGGCGCTGTCTTGGTTGCCCCAAGATTGTCCTCTCTCCAGCCAGTGGTGGCTCTCCTCTGGAATCCACCAGAAGTTCCTGGCTCCTGGACAGTGTTTTGTGCCCTCCCATCCTTCCTGAATCTCCTAGTAACACCGTTTCAACCACTATGCTATGATATCCCCTCTTCATGAGGCTTCTCACTCATTGTCCCATTTAGAGTTACTTTCTCCCTCTCTCTGTCCTCCATGCCTTGACGTCAGGCCAGACATCAACCCTCTGCTACCGGTTTGTCCTCATGGACATGAAATCAAGAGACACATTTGTGTTTTTTGAAGACTTAGCAACATAAACATACCAGGGCCCAAGGCTTCAGTGATATTGGGGGCTAGTGACACCATGTTTCTTGCCTTTTAAAGTTCATCTACAGGGCGGACGGGTGGCTCAGTTGGTGAGAGCACAAGCTCTGGGCAACAGGGCTCCCAGTTCGATTCCCACATGGGCCAGCAAGCTGCGCCCTCAGCAACTAGAATGATGACGAGCTGCAGCTGGACGCATGCTGTCAACCACAAGGTTGCTGGTTCAACCCCCACAAGGGATGGTGGGCTGCTGCACCCCCTGCAACTAAGATTGAACACAGCACCTTGGGCTGAGCTCCCGGGTGGCTGGATGGCTCAATTGGTTGGAGCATGTGTTCTCAACTACAAGGTTTCCAGTTCGACTCCCACAAGGAATTGGGAACATTTTCAATTTAATACCATCCCTGCAACTAACAACTCCATCCAAGTCAAGTTGGCGACTGGACTTGGAGCTGAGCTGCACCCTCCACAACTAAGATTGAAAGGACAACAACTTCACTAGGATGGAGCTGATGGGTCCTGGGAAAAAAACACAATTCCCCAATGAAAAGTCCTGGAAATACACACTGTTCCCCTTCCCCAATAAAATCTTAAAAAAAAAAAAAAGTTAATCTACAGAGGCAAAGTGCTTATTTCACTGTGGTATGTGACAGCAGGGCAGTGTCAATTTATTTTCTCACAGTCAACGAATAATTTAGTGACAGTTATGAACAAACATGCATGTCTTCATAGTAATTAGAGAGCAGGACTGAAATTCTGAACATCCTTAGTTTGATACCTGGTCTTATAAGACTGCCAACACCATTTTTGCTTTGAGGAAGCCCGTGAGAGGGACCTTCCTCATCTCTTAGTGTCTCAGTCTGTTCTAGCTGCTGAAATAAAATAACACAGACTGAGCAGTTTTAGAGGCTGGAAGTTCAGGATCCAGGTGTTGGCCAATTTCAATCCCGGTTTCTTGATGAGAACTCTCTTCCTGGCTTGTAGATGGCCGTTTTTTGGTTTTTTGTTTTTTGTTTTTTGCTGTCCTCACAAGGTGGGGAGAAAGGATGCTCTGGGATCTCTTCATTTCTTATAAGGACACTAATCCCATCACAGTCCCTACCCTCATGACCTCACCTGAACCTTGGTTATTACTGTCATATATGGGGCTGGGACTTTTGACATATGAATTTGGGGGCATGCAAGCATCCAGTCTATAACATCATATAAGGAAGCAAACTAATTCTTTGTGACTCTGGTACATAAAGAACTTAAGTCTTCACAGTGACAGGACACGATGTCAGTTTTATAAAATAAAACAAATTGGTGACAGTTGTGAATATTAACACCAGAAGAACAACACTGGAACTATTGGGAACATTTTCAATTTAATACCATCCATCCATGAGGAACATGCATCTTCCCAAGAAGACCAAACTGGACATCCCTCAAGGGCCTTCAACCAGTATGGGTTCAGTTCATTCCCTAACCCTGTCAGAGGCAATGGAAATGAAGCCATTCTAATGGGGCAAGGACAATCTTGATTCCCTCCAGAAAACCGGAAGGAAGGCACAGGGAGCCTTCTCCATGCATATGCAGATAACTGCTACAAATATTTGGATCCAGGCAGTCTGGAAAGAGGATTATGCTCCGACAGGGAGACAACTCTGCCCAGGTTCCTGGGCTGCTCAGACAGGCGTTTTCACATCAGTGGTACATGCAGGTAATTTCTCTATGGGAATTCTGGGGCATGAAGTTTTGACTTGGCTGAAGATTTTCTCACAATGCTATTTCCATAAGGCTCCACTCAGATATGAATCCTTTTATGCTGAGTAAGGTTGCAGAGGCGGCTGAAGATTTTCCCACAGTGGCCACACTCATAAGTCCTTTCTCTGGTGTGAACTATCTGGTGTCGCACAAGGGTGGACCTTTCACTAAAAGCTTTCCCACACTGGCTGCACTTGTAAGGCCTTTCTTGTGTGTGAATTCTGTGGTGACGAACCAGGTGAGAGTTATTGCTGAAGGCTCTTCCGCACTCACTGCACTCATAAGGCCTTTCTCCAGTGTGAACTCTCCAGTGATAAATGAGGCTGGACTTTCGGCTAAAGAATTTCCCACACTCACTGCACTCATAAGGCCTTTCTCCAGTGTGAACCTTCTGGTGTTTAATGAGAATGGAGTTTTGGCTAAAGAATTTCCCACATTCATTGCACTCATAAGGCCTTTCCCTTGTGTGAATTCTCCAGTGCTCAATGAGACTGGAACTGTGAGCAAAGGATTTTCCACACTCACTGCAGTCATAAGGCCTTTCTCCGGTGTGACTCCTCCAGTGTTGAATTAGGCTGGAGCTGCGGCTGAAGGCTTTCCCACACTCACTGCACTCATAAGGCTTTTGTCCAGTGTGAACTTTCTGGTGCTGAATGAGGGTGGTGCTGTTGCTGAAGGATTTCCCACATTCACTGCACACAAAAGGCCGTTCTCCAGTGTGAACTTTCTGATGTTGCAAGAGGTGGGAGCTTTGGCTGAAGTCTCTCCCACACTCACTACATCCAAAAGGTCGTTCTCCAGTGTGAACTTTCTGGTGCTGTATGAGGGTGGAGCTATTGCTGAAGGATTTCCCACATTCGCTGCATTCAAAAGGCCGTTCTCCAGTGTGAACTCTCCAGTGCTGAATGAGAGCAGAGCTGTGGCTGAAGGCTTTACCACATTGAGTGCATTCATATGGTGTTACTTGGGTGTGAACTTTCTGATGTCGAAGGAAATTGGAGCTTTGGCTGAAGGCTCTTCCACATTTGCTGCACTGAAAAGGCCTTTCTCCAGTGTGAACTTTCTCATGTCGAGTGAGGTGTGACCTGTTATTGAAGGTTTTCCCACACTCACTGCACTCGTAAAGCCTTTCTCCTGTGTGAACTCTGATGATGAACAAGTGTGATTTTGTGGCTGAAAGTTTTCCCACAGTTGCTACACTCATAGTATTTTACTCCACTGTGAAATTTCTTGTGCTTCCTCAGTTTAGATGCGTGACTAAAGGCCTTCCCACACTCCTTACACACGAGATGCTTCTCCAGTGTGAAACTTTTGGTAATTATCAAGGGTTGATTTCTCCTCTAAGAAATTTCCAATTATTGGACATCTAAACAGTATCTCTTCAGAGTGCATTTTCAGGTGGTTTAGGAGGGCGGAGCTCTTCTGGAAGTCTGTGCCACAGTCACTGCACTTGAGGAGCTGCACAGGATGGGAACTGTGTGGGAAGGCCCCCCTGCACTCTGTGCTTCTATGTGGCTTCCCACCGCTGTCGATGGCCGAGTGCCAGAGGAGGTCATGGCTGTCTGAGACATCCTTACTACCTTGCCTGCAAGTGAAGGGCTTCTCTGACAGACAGACTACAGTACTCTTCACAAACGCATCCCCGTCCTTGTTCCGTCTGAAGGGGTTGTCTCTACTGTGCTCCTTCTGGTACTGGGGAAGGCTTGCACTAAACCCAGATTCTCTTCTACATGTGTAGGGGGTCTCCTCAGGATGTGCTCCTTGCTGCCCATCTAGGTGCAAAATGTCTTTCAGGAATGGGCCACATGTGTCACAGATATCAGTCTTCTGGGTGAAAGAATGTGCACTGGGGATCCTGATCTGTGACACCCCTTCTACAGAAGCATTCTGCTTGGAACAGGCCTCCTCATCTTCCACTCCATGCCAACAACCTGAAAGCAGAGAAATTTACAGTTAATGGAGTGTCCCATTTGATGGAAAGGTGACTTCATTAGAAATGTGTAACTGACATATAGGAATGGCTCCAAGGGATTACTGACAGGCCAAGGGGGCCAGAATAAGAATGAAGGGCCTGCTGTGCAGGACAGTGCACAGCCAAACCACAGAACAGAGACCTCACCAGAGGCAAGGACTGCTATGGGCAAAGGACTTGAATGAACATTCCTCAAAAAAAAAAGATACACAGTTGGCTAATAAACATATGCAAAGATGTTCAACATCATTAGTGATTAGAAAAATGCAAATCCAAACCTGAGTGAGTTACCACTTCACACCCACTAGGGTAACTGTAGGAAAAAAAGACAATAATAAGTGTTGATGAAGTAGGAAATTGGAATGTTCACACTCTGCAGTGGGAATATAAAATGGTGCTGCCAGTTTGGAAAACAGTTTGGCAATTGCACTCCTATGTACCACCCAAGAGAAATGAAAATATAGCCACACAAAAACCTGCATGTGAATGTTCATAGCAGCATTTTTTATAATAGCCAAAAAGTGAAAACAAGCCAAATGCCCATCAACTGATGAATGCTTAAACAAACTGTAGTATTTCCCTAGAATGGAATATTTTTCAGCCATAAAAAGGAATGAAGGACTGATATGAGCTAGAACATGGATGAACCTCAAAAACACTACGCTAAGTGAAAGCCAGTCACAGGAAAACATATATTGTGTAAATCCACTTATATGAAATGTCCAGAATAAGCAAATCTATATATAATCAAAAAGGAGGCTGCCCGTCACTGGGGGGAAAGGGATGAGGGAAGATGGGGAATGACTGCTAATGGGTACAAAGTTTCCCTTCACGTGATGAAAATGTTCTAAAATTACGTTTTGATATTTATACAACTATACAAACATACTTATTTTTGTTTTTTAAGATTTTCAGTTTACAGTTATTACAATGATAAAATTTGGTTTGCTTTAATTTCAGGTTATTCTTTTTCATTTTTCCTCTGATAGTGTAGATAAAACATACACTTTAAAAGGGTGAACTTTATGGTTTATCTCAATAAAGCTGTTTTTTAAAAAGTCTCGGGGGAGGGGTAGGACCTGGGTATGGCCCCAAATTGGGTCAAGCTCAGTGGGATCCGTTAGGCCAACTAGAGATGCCTGAATCCGAACCTCTGCTCCCACAATGCCCCTGGGCATCAACTATTAGGATTGCTCATGAGGCTGCTCAGAGACAAAGCCTGGTCCCAGTACCCACAGCACCTATAACAGGAAACCTAGGAAAGAAGCAGCATCCATGGTCTGGCTTTGGGACAAACAGAACTTTCTATGGGAAAAAGCCTGGGCAGAAGTTGGTTACCACAGTGGAGCAGGGCATAAGGACCTTACCAAGAGAGGTCATGAGCTCAAAGTTCTCCAGCATCACATCGTGGTACAGGTGCATCAAGGAGGCCCCACTCCTCCTTGGAGAAGTACACGGCCACATCCTCAAAAGTCACTGGGCTCTGCAATGATGGGAGAGCTGAGTCAGGGTGCCAATAGATGAGCTGAAAAACAAAGAAACAAAATAGTCAAATGGACTCGTCCAGGCCCTTAACCTGTGACTACATTTACCACTGGCATCTCCTTGTAACCCCTCAGTCCATCTTCCCCTTCCCCACCTGCAACTGATCCTCCTTCTCAGGCCCCCACTTCAGAGGAGGTAACAGGTTCTGGCACCATTGGTCTCTCTCTCCCCTTGTAGTCCCACTGATAACTGCTTCCAGGTCACTCCAACCTAGAGGAACAAAAGGCAGGTGGGCATGCTTTCTGAGCTCTGGACTGGCATGCAGCCCCCCTCCCCTCACTGGCCAATTTCCAGATATGAGAAAATTGGGGCTATTCTTTCTCCCTTAAGCCTCTAGTACGAGGGCCCATTAGTTCACATTCCCTAACCTTGTACACATTATGCTTTCGACCATACCATCCTCCTATTTCCACCGACCCACACCCCTTGACCACACCACAGGCATCTCCCTAGAGTCCCCACATCCCACTATGCACATGGCATACCTGAGAAAGACAACCAGGATCCAATACTGAACTTGACCTGCCCCAGGATTCCCACCATCCCCACTGCCAGAGACAGTCATCACCCCTCTAGTTAATGCCTCCCCTCCTTGCCCAGCTGTTTCAACATTCAGCTCCCTGGAACCATTAGTATATCTTAAACACCCCTGGTTCTCTTCCACCTCTGCACTTGTACATATTGTCCCCTGCCCAGTCAGAGCTGTCCTCCCTCTTCCTAATACACAAATCCCAGACCCATGGGCCCCCAACCTTGGCTTGGGGACTCAGCTTGGCCTGACTCTTTCCCTGCTACTCCACCAGACGGACAAAATCCCCAGGCCCCAAAAACCTGATGAGCTGTAGAAAGGTAAACCAATCTAATCTCAGGCCTCACTGTCATCCTACCTCTGTTGCTTCTATTCTTCATTTTGTAAAAATTCCAGGTCTACTCTCTGCTCAGAGGCTTGGTCACCATCCTGAACCCAAGCCACAGCTGCACACAGTGTCCACACCCAAGCCTCCACTCCTTGGATGTCTCCAGCCTGGACATGTCATAAAGCACACTTGTTACCTCAATTTGGCAGTCTCTGGGACATCTCAAATACAATATGGTCAAAACTCAACGCTTTATCTTCCCTGTGAAATTTCCTCACACCAACTTCCACATCTGAAAAACCTATCAGCGTCAACCCTGATATCTCTCTGCTCCACATAAGGAAATCTAGTCCACCCTCTTTAAACTTATATGCACCTCCAAGCAATTTGCACATGCTGGTCCTTGTGCCTGGACACTCTTCCAGACCTTTTCCCATGGGATTCCAGAAACGTGAACCCCACCATATAACCTCTGGCCTGGACTCAGGATGCTAGGGGAAAGTAATGATCAAGGCCCCGGATTCATGTGTAGGCGGAGGTCCAGAACACAACCAGTTCCTAAACCGGGGATCCCGCGGGTGAGGGTCTGAGGCACCTCCACTCACCTGTGGCGAGTCCATCAGCGACGGCCAGCCTGGCCGAAACCTGCGGGCTCATCCGAACCCCACATACCACTGGACTGGGCGGCCGCAGGCTGACAGTCGCACTCAAGACGAAGACACAAAGCGTCGGTTCCACATCCGGGAAAACCGAGACTCAGGAAGGATGAATCATTAACTGCGAGTGAAAGCGCGTGCAAATGTGCGGCGAAAGTCCCGGAACTTCCCTGCTTCCTTCTCCTCGGGTTCCAGCGGCCCGCCTGTGCAGCGACCCACCGGGAGAAAAAAGAACACAGCAATGGCGACGACGGAAGTCCCGTCTAGTCCGCTGCTTCCCCCACGGAAACGCTCCACTCGTAGCCTGATTGGCTCAAGGCCCGCAGCGGACTATGACACTTTCCTTGAGTCAATCGCGGCTTGATCGTTGCCTAGGTGACCAACAGGGAGGCACCTCTCATCGCTGCTCACGATACACGAACTACATTACCCAGAAAGCCCCTCACCGTGCGTTGCAACAGTGCTGACCAATGAGAGCTCAGAAGAGGGGCATTTCTGGGCGGACCGCACGTACTGTGGTCAATGATAGCCTAGGGGTGGATGTTTTGGAAACCGCCACGCAGGCTGGAGTGGGACTTCCAGTGTCGGACCATTGTTTGGCGTCTCCCTATTATGTCCTTACAGGGCTGACGCACCAGATTGCCGGGCTGTGGGCGGCGCCCGAGAGGCTTCCCGGGAGCGGAGAAGGCGCGAGAGACTGGAGGTCCCGCCTCTGTTCCCTGTAACCCAGCGATTGTCATGCCTCCGCGAGCCCTCGTGTCCCGAGCCGTAGCGGGGCGGCCCCGGGCCCTCTGGCCGCACCAGACTGGGGTGTCCGCCAGGGCCTCCGCCAAAGCTCGTACGTGTCCTCAGTGTGGTGTGCGCTTTACCGAGCGGGAGACGGAGGCACAACAGTCACCCGTCCGGATCCAGCATATGGCTGGACTGCGAACGTGACCAGTGAGCTGATCGACTAGGCACAGACAGGTGAGGAAGTGTCTCCTGGCCCCTACCCAGCTGCACTCCAACCCCCGTGTCCTAAGTTCCCCACTGAGTCTCAGGCGTCGGCGTTCAGGACCGTGGAGCGTTCACAGGTAGGGGTCTCCATTTCAGAATCCAGCATGGTAAGATGTAGGGGATACAGGCAGGTCTGCACGTGCAATAAATGGCTCGCCGTGAGACCCAGAGCGTTTGGAAAAGTCCTCGTGTCCCCACTGCAGGGAACCAAGGGGGTGAGGAGAGGAGTCCTGCCTCTGTTGGCGGGCTGAGTAGAAAATTTTGAATAGAAGAAGGATGACCATGATCTAGGGTAGGATTTTGCAAGTATCCCAATGGATAGTGAGTGAACACACTACACTGGTGGGAGAGGGGTTGCAGAGGGGCTGAGAATAAGGAGATTCATGAGGATGCTGCTGCAATATTCTTCAAGACGGTTATAATGGTGGCCTGTCTGGAATAGTAGTAGCAGGAGAAGTGAGAAATTACGATTCCGGATCGATTTTCAGATGGAGTCGATGGGGTTTCCTGCTGTACTTGGGGAGTGAATGTAATTGAGGGATGAAGGGCCATCCCACATGTTTAGGAAGAATGAAGATGGAGGTTGGCAGGAGGAGAATGTTTTGGGGAAGATTAGCAGTTGGATTTTATAGGTATAGAGTCTGAATTGTCTGGAGACCTCTGAGTGGAGGTGACACATACGCCGGTGAACACACAGGGAGTTCCTGTTTGGCTACCGGGTGTCGAGGTTTCAGTGCACTGGTGGCTGGGACTTAGAGAAGGGGCTGAGAATGGGATTTTGGAAGGCGAGTCGTAGGCTGTGATTACAGATGGGCCATGAAGTGAGTGTGGGGTGTCCAGTTTAAGGACCAGTGACTGAGTGGAAGAGGTGGGTGCAAAAAGAGAAGCACTGTCCCAAGACCAGTAGATCTTGGAAAAGTGCACATGCAGGAAGAGGGCCAATGCTCTCAGATACCTCAGAGGTCAGGGTTTGGGAGACATAATGGGAGGTGGCTGGTAGGACAGAGACTGGGGTCCCAGGTCCCGTGCCCAGTGCTTAGATCACATCTATCTGCTCCACGACCTGGTGTTGTAGGAACCAGTGACCTTCCAGGACAAGGTCATATTCCTCTTTCAGAAAAAGGGGAGCTCATTAGTGAAGTCCAGTGCGGCTCCTACTGTGACGTGATTCTGCCCTCACCAGGTCAGGCTGCTGTGCTCCCTGTGGGAGGTGCTGTTGGCCCTGGAGCTGGCCCATCTCCTGCTACCTCTTTTCCGAGACTGCTATATAAACAACCCCAACACCTTTTGCCTTGGCTTCTTGACAACCGTGGTCCAGGGTCAAAAGTATCATAACCCAAGTAGCAGATCACATCCAGCTCAATGATTTTCTAGCCAGGTAACCCAGACAGGGTCTGTGGCTTTTCTGTCCCCTCTATCACACTTCTTCAGTCCAGCAGAAATTTTCTGCCAGCTACCCCTTGTCAGCCCCCATATGGCATCATGGGCACTGACATGACCATTGATTATGAGGCCACTGAGCTTTTCCAGTGAGATCTTCCCTGGCTGTTCATTTTGTGAGGTTCAGTTCTCCCAGAGGCATACATGATCCTTACCCACCTTGGTCTGTCATGGGGTGAATCACCCTATCCTGGGGCTGACCTCTCACAAACCACTTGATCTCCTATAAGAATTACTTCCTCCACCCCAGTGTGGTCACCCAACTTGAATACTGCAAGGAGTCCTGGCTGGTGGACATGGCAGCTCGAATCAGTCCATGACCAGAGAGGCCCACAGAGCACCAGTCCTGGTGAGTGCAAGGCTGGTGTGGGAGGGCCTGGTCTCTGATCTTGTATCTGACCTGTGACCTCTGTTCCCTTAGTATCAAAGTGAATAGCCATGCTTCTTTTCTGTCTTTCTGACCCCTTCTAACACTTCATCCTACTACCCCCTGACTCCTGTTCCCTAGCTGACTCCTCTCTGTCATCTGCCTCACAGCTTTTCTCCTTCTCCCCTCTATGGCTAGGTCCTCCACCACTGGCATGTCCTCTCCTTAACATGTGCTGAGCTGATACTTATCTTTATATAGTTCTTTAAACCTGCTCCTTTGTTTGGTAAGCTCTGGCATAACCAGGGAAATACTAAGATTCCGATAAGCTGGCGGTGTGTACAGAGCCCTGGTGGGGAGAGCAGAAGGCAGGTTCAAGACACCACCCATGCACTGCAGGCAGCCATAGCCACACAGGTACAAGGAGCTGTGCTTCTGAATATCCATGTCTACCCTGAGGCCCCAAGTTTCACTTGGACTTTAACTCTGATCTCAAAACCTCCATGTTAATAGAAGACAATTATTATACCCAGAAGGGACAGCCTGAGTCAAAGGGTGCCCTCACCCCTAGGGATGCTGGGGAGAGCTGAGGCCAACTTGCCAAATGCTTGGCTGACCACAAGCCTGCCTGGGATGCTATCCCTTATGTGGTCAGCTTCAGGAAATGAGGGAAGAGAGTCACCGTGAGTGTGGTGGCTGCAGTGCCACTGCCCATGCTACATGCTATGGGGTAAATTCTGTGGGCCCACAGCCTTCATGTCTGGAGGCCTGGTTTGCTTATTTTCTGAGAGTCACAAATGTTGGCCCAGGAACACATGTGCAGCTTATATACCTTTAAACTTTGTATAAGTTTCTGGGAAATCGTTCTCAACATTTATACAATCAAAAGGCTCCACATAAAAATATGATCTCTCACTCCTCTAGGAAAACCAGAAAATGGGGAAACAACCATATGTTGATTCCACTATTTCTGACCCCTATACTCAAGGACAGCTCTGCCTCAGTGGCAGCAAAAGCCAGCATGTGGTGAAGACTGTAGCCACCACACTCACCTGGAATACTCGCAGGGCCACAGCAATCCTGGACTACTGGGTCGCTTCTCAGTCCCTTGTTCCTGCCTGTGCAGTGATTGCCTTGCAGTGAACAGCCCAGGGAGGATGTAGGAGTTCTTTATCGGACTCTTCGCTCGGGGAGTGAGCAGCAAACTGCTGGCCGTGCCTGTTCTAAAGGGGCACCCACACTTGTTCCAGAGGACAAGATGAGAGTGTGCAGGACTTCCCAAGACCTGCAGAGCTGAGTCTCTTCTGTGGCCAAAGTCACTATCAGCAAATTGTGCACAATGCAAATCAGGTTTTCCCAGGGTTTTGTTTTGAGATTTTATTACAGAGAGCTATTGCTTGCTAATTTTTGTGGTATAAATTCCACTATGGCTGATTTCAGGCTACCCATGTGATGTCATTAAATGTGGACTCGAGCACAAACAGCTCCTATGAGTGGCTGTGATGTGGCCCAGGCACGCCCTGATGATAGATACCTCCTCCATTTGCCAGAATCTCCAGTTCCCTGACCTTAGAGCCACTGTTTCTGCACTCACTTATGGTCCCACCTGGCCCTGCAGATCTTACACCTACCTACAAATTCTGAACTCCAGGGTCCTTACTCATGGGCAGGTCCCAGGAGCCAGTCAGAAATTTCTGACAGGAAAGGGGGACAAAGAGCGGTGTGCACAAGCCCAGGAAATCCAGCTGCAACTTAACAGTACTGGGCCCCTTGACAGTACTGAGCAATGTGGGACATTCCCAGGAATAAGGGAATCCTGCCCAGAAAGTACTAGAAATTGCCACATCAAATACCCAATTTCCAAAAAGCTCTGGGCCCAACAGGTAGTCCTGGCTTCCACAAACAAGATAGCCCAGAGACCTTCAGTCTGTCCCAGGAGGCCTTGCGCCACAAGGCAAATTAGATTAAGCCATTCCTTGACATCCTGCTGTCGAAGTTGGGCCCCCTACAAAAGCCCTTCCCCGTTTTTGCTCTGTTAAAGCCCAGGTCTATTCTCAGTCTCGCCCACAACAAGAATGGAGCCCCAGGATTAAAGATGGCTTCAACAATAAGGCCTTTATCATCACACTCAAGGCAGGTGGTTCCAGGGCTGGGGAATTTGGAGACTGGATAGACCTACTGTCAGCATCCTCTGTAGATTCAACCATGCCTACAAAGAAAGGAAACCTAGTCAAGAAATCCTCAGACTCCAGTCCAGATACTGCTGGAACTAGGCCAGGACAAAGCCTGACCTACTGGGGACAGAAGGGAGGTGGAAATGAGGCCACACCAAAGGGCTCCCATCACTCACAGCTCCTTCCAGGGAATCAGAGAGCACAAGGTCTGCCTTCCCTGAGTATGCTGAGATGACAGGCACATGCTGTGGGGACCTGCCAGCTGGTAGAGGTGAGATGGCATCTGGCAGTGACATTATCTGGCAAACGACCTGGACAGGTTAGAAAGTGCAGTACAGCCCCCACATATCTGGAAGTAAAGCTTCCCACATATCTGGCACTCATGGCAATCTCCCAGTAGGGGTGTGGGGATGTGTAAGTTTACATTTTTGGCTGATGGCTTCCTCACAGAGGTTCCTTTCACAGTTTTCTCAGGAGCAAGTCCTTTTATGGTAAACAAGGAGAAAGCCCAAGCTCATGGTTTTCCACATTTGCCATACCTCTAAGGCCTTTCTCTGTTGTGACCCCTCTGGTGCTGAGTGAGGCTGGAGCTCTGGCTGAAGGCATTCCTGTGTCCTCTGCACTCCAAAGGCTCTTTTCCAGTGTGACCCTTCTGATGCTTAGAGAGGTTTGAGCTGTAGCGGAAAGCTTTTCCGCATTTGTTGCACTTGTAAGGTTTTACTCCAGTGTGAACTCTCTGGTGCTGACTGAGGATGGCGCTTTCGCTGAAGGCCTTCCCACACTGGCTGCACTCATAAGGCCTTTTTCCAGTGTGGACTTTGCGGTGCTTAACAAGGTTAGAGCTGTAGCTGAAAGCTTTCCCGCACTCACTGCATTCATAGGGCCTTTCTCTGGTGTGAACCTTCTGGTGCTGAATGAGGGCAGAGCTTTGACTGAAGGCTTTTCCACATTCGGAGCACTCATAAGGCTTTTCTCCAGTGTGAATTCGCTGGTGTGGGATGAGGTTGGAGGGGCAGCTAAAGGCTTTCCCACACTGGCTACATTTATAAGGCCTTTCTCCGGTGTGACTCCTCTGATGCAGAATAAGTTTGGAGGTCTGTCGGAAGGCTTTCCCACATTTACTGCATGCAAAAGGCCTTTCTGTGTTGTGCACTTTCTGGTGCCGGACCAGATGAGAGCTGTTAATGAAGGCTTTCCCACACTCACTGCACTCGTAAGGCCGTTCTCCGGTGTGGATTTTCTGATGCTCAACAAAGTTGGAGATACAGCTGAAGACTCGCCGGCACTGTCTACACTCATAAGGCCGGTCTGTGTTGTGCACTTTCTGGTGCCGAACCACATGGAAGCTGCGAGTGAAGGCCTTCCCGCACTGTGCACACTCATATGGCCACTCTCCAGTGTGGACTCTCTGATGCTGGACCAGCAAGTGTTTGCGGGTGAAGGCCTTCCCACACTCACTGCAACTGTGATTTGTTTTTCCAGCATGAACATTCTGGTGCATCCTCAACTTAGATGGGTGGCTGAAGGCCTTCCCACAGGCGTTGCACACGTGTGGTGCTTCTCCAGTGTGAACTTTTCGGTGATGAACAAGGGTCGCATTCTCTGTGGGGGCATTTTGACCTACTGGGCAGCTGAAGGGTGTCCCTGTGGAGTGAGTCAGCAGGTGATCAAGGAGCACGAGGGCCTTCAGGAAGGCCTTTCCACAGCCACCACACTTGAGGGGCTTCTGTACAGCATGGATCCCCTGCTGCTGGTGACAGGGGCTGGGTCAGGGGGATTCCCCGTGCCCCGGGCTCCTGCATGGCTCCCCCTCACTGTGGGAGGCCTGGAGGAGATAGTGGCTGTCCATGATGTCCTTACAACACTCCCTGCATGTGATGGTTTTCTCCCCACTGTGCTCCTCGTGCTGGCGAGAGTTTGCACTGAGTAGGAAGCCTTTCCCGCACACCTCAAACTTGTATGGTTTGTGCCTAGTGTGTGTTCCCTGGTGTTCAGCCATATGCAACATGCCTTTCAAGACCAGGCCACACATGTCACAGGGATTGACCTTCTGGGTGGAAAGACCTGCCTCAGGGGTCCTCAACTGGAGCACTCCTTGTATAGAAACACCCTGCTCAGGAGGGGTTTCCTCTGCTCCACACCGACAACCTGAAAGCAGAGAAATGCTGGTGATGTATATGTCCTACATTTGTTGAAAGGGGGAAGCCCCTTCACAGATGTGTGTCTAACACATTCAGAAATGAGTCTGTAGGATGAAGTCAGGGTGAAGTATAGCCAGTAGTGCAGGATGGGGCTCAGGAAGGCCACAGAAGGCAAGGCCTCAGCATGTGTGACAATGCAGGGCTGGGGTTCAGGCTGGGAGCAGAGGCAGGGACTCCAACTCATTCCTCAGCTCTTAGCAGGACCCAGTACAGGCAAGCCCCAGGAAATTTCTGACAGGAAAGGGGGACAAAGAGTAATGTGCACAAGCCCAGGAAATCCAGCTGCAACTGGGCATCTGGTGCTCAAGTCTATGAAGATAGGTGCACATTCCTGATACATTGACTGTAGGCAAGTGTGGGATGACCCTACAAAGGGACTGGAGGAGGAAAATGAGGGAAATGTAGAGATCAGAGCAGTGGGGTCATCTGTCATCCAGGACCCAGGGACAAAGTAGAAATAGCAAGAAGGTAGTGTCCAAGAAGGTGTGGCTACTGGCCCCAGCAACAAACACTAGTGGACACAGGGCAAACGCCAAGTACAATGTGAACCCAGCCCCGATGTCACCTCTGCCCCCAGCTCCCACTCACCAGAGCTAGGCCCCCTCCTGGCCTCTCTTGCAGTGGCTGGAGACATGTCCACTCTATTGGGTACCCAGGGCTCTTTGCCCTGTTTCAAGTGGACAACCACACAGGACTTGGTCCTATAAGTCCTAGGAGAAAGACAGGGTGGGTAAGTGGCTGGCCCAGCTCAGGGCAACCCACTCTGTGACAGACTAAAGGGAGCTCATGCCATTTTTCCAACTGGGAAGAAAACAATATTAAAAAATAAGCCTCTGAGGAGTGCCTCACAGGAACAGCCCAATGGTCAGTGTCTGCAGTCCATGGCATAGCCAGGTTCCTGGAAATGTCTGACAGAAAAAGGGGACAGTTAGGGCGGACAGGTGGCTCAGTTGGTTAGAGTGCAAGTTCTGGGCAACACGGCTGCTGGTTCGATTCCCATATGGGCCAGTGAGCTGCACCCTCTACAACTAGAATGAAGTCAATGAGCTGCCGCTCAGCTCCCAAGTGGCCAGGTGGCTCAGTTGGTTGGAGCACAGGCTCTCAACCACAAGGTTGCTGGTTCGACTCCTCGATTCCCTCAAGGGATGGTGGGCTCTGCCCCCCGCAACTAAGATTGAACACAGCACCTTGAGCTGAGCTGCTGCTAAGTTCCCGGATGGCTCAGTTAGTTAGAGCGCATCCTCTCAACCACAAGGTTGCCGGTTTGACTCCTGCAATGAATGGTGGGTTGCGCCCCCTGCAACTAACAACGGCAACTGGACCTGGAGCGGAGCTGCACCCTCCACAACTAAAATTGAAAGGACAACAACTTGACTTGGAAAAAGTCCCAGAAGTATACACTATTCTCCAATAAAGTCCTGTTTCCCTTCCCCAATAATAATAATAAGGGGTGGGGGTTACAGAAACTGGGCACAGAGGTCCCACCAATTTGGACAGACTCAGCCAGCCAGACTAAGGCTCCCAGCTGGGGAAGGCTTCAGAAGCAGGTGTTGGGGCTCCTCTGGCCCAGTTCTGCACACACAGTAGACAGTCCAGGGGAGAAAGCAGTGTCTGTGCTCAGCTGTGGGAAGACAGCTGCTCCTGGGAGAAGAGGAAGGGCAGAGCCTAGAACAGGAGTCTGGGTGGGTAGGAGGGCCTTACGCAGCGAGGCCACAAGTGCCAAGTTCTGCAGCATCACATTGTAGTACAAGCATCTTTGAGCCTCATCCAGGAGCTCCCACTCCTGAGAGAAGAACACAGCCACGTCCTCAAAGGTTCCCCAGCCCTGCCATGTTGAAGACAGCTAAGTCAACCAGACCAAAAGGCGGCAGACAAATGAACAACAAAATAAACACACACAGATGAACCCATCCGGACCTGTGCCTGTAAACCTACTCTCTCCGCCTCTTGTGGGCAGTCTGGGATCCCCAAACAATGCCCCTAACACACTCGTAGGTCACCCTCCTCCCCAAGCTCCAGTGCCATGAGTGTCACTGTCTCCTCATATTCCATTGATCACAGTGTCCTTCAAACAGCAGGCAGGTGGGCAGTAGATGCCATCTAAGCTGTGAGGATCAAGAACAGCTGGTGAGCCCATGAGGCCCAATCCCACTGGGGCTGAATAAGCACCAACGCCAGTCCCACTGTCATCCTACCTCTACCTCCAATATGCTTCAACCTCCACCCCAGGGACCTTGGTCACCTTGTGGACCCTCCTCTCCCACACACACCTTCCCTCGTAGCTGTTCCTCCCTGCATCTGACTTTGTGATACCCAGCACCGCTGCCCAGGTACACAGGCCAGCCACCCAGTCCTCAGCTGTCCTGTAGGGCATCCATTACCATGACCCAAAGATGCCCCCTCTTAAATCTGAACCAGAGTTCTACCTCAGGTCACAGGCTGGCTACTGCCAACTGGTTATCTCCAAGCCCAACCCCTCTGTACAACTTAGACCACATTCAGCACCCATTCAATGCTCAGGAGTCCCTGGGGCATCTCAGCCTTAACATGGTCAAAATCCATGTGCTGATCTTCCCTGAAGCCTGCTCCTCCCACCAACTTCCCCATCTCAGTTCATTCTCTTCTGCTTTCTCGTTGCTGAGGCCAAAATCCAGGGGGATGCCCCTACCTCCTCTGCTTCTCTCTCTCATCCTCCACATCATAAAATCTGGCTGGCTTAAGTTAAAAGATCCAAAATCCAACCCCTCCCAACTCCTCACAGCTCTAGCCCAGCAGCCACCATAACCCTTTCTCCTCCATCTGTTTTCCATTCTGCAGCCACAGGAAACCTGTGAACACCTGAGTCAAATCACCTCCCTCCTCTGATCCAAACCTTCCAGGGCTCCCACCCCTCTCACATTCCAAGCCTGACTCCACCAGTCATAAGGGAGACCTGCAGTTCCCTGAACACTCCCAGCTCAGCCTGGCTTCCAAACATTTGCACATTCGGGTCCCTATGCCTGTAGCAGCTTTCCACACCTTATTCCACTGGACTCCAGAAATGAACCTTTCCACCTAACCCCTGGCCAGGACTCAGGACCTTGGGCTTGGGGTGACTCTAGGGTCTCCAGTAGCACAGGAAGGGGTGGAAGAGAAGAGTCCAGGGATATCCCTCTCCCCTCTATCTGGGGTCCTGGGCCATCTGGGTAGGAGTCCGAGTGAGAGGGCCGCGGGGCGCCACTCACCCGCGCCGGGTCCATCAGCGCCGCCGCTGCCGCCATTGGACCTGGACTGGACCTGTGGGGTCAGCCAACCCCACACCTGCACTGGACTAGGTGCCCGCCCGCCGCCCGTCACACTCGGGGACTCAGTCTCCACGGTATAAACGCGCACGAGTCCAAGGGCACCGTCTCCGGGGGCCGCGGGGATCCAGAGCGGGGCGGAGGACGCCTCGTTACAGAAGATCATCTCGTAGAATGCGAGGGGTTCGGTCCCATCCTGCTGTCTGTCTGGTCCCGAGGAGACGCCTGAACAGCGGCTGGGACCCAGCGTTAGAGTTCCCAAAGGCGGCGTAAAACGACCTGTAAAGAGCAAAAAGAACGTCCGCAGGGGCGCTACCGGAAGTCCCGCACCCACCTACTAGAACCACAGGAAATAGCTCTTCTTGTAGGCTGGCTGTGATTGCTCCAGGGGCCGCCGCCATCCCCCCGGAGCCTTCTGGTCAATGTAGTTCGGCCCCAGCGGCTCCGCGAGGGTCGCTAGGAAAAGGAGTCCCGACATGAAGAATGGCAAAGTCGCGTTTTAGCTTCTTAAAGGATCCGCTCCTGGATTTTCTCCTTCAGAGACGTCCAGCAAGCGACCGGTGTACTAGGCGTGGGACTACTTTTCTCCAAGGATGTGAAATGATAATGTCTCCCTCACGGAGACTGCTCTGTAACATTAAATGTTTCTAATTCATAGGTCCCTAACTGTGGTCAATGAGTCAGTAGCATCAGCATCACTGGAGAACTTGCTAGAAATATAAGTTCTTGCCGCCACCCCTACAGAATCTGAAACTAAGGTGAGCCCCAGCACTGTGCCTTGACAAGCCTTCCTGGGGATTCTGATGCTTACTCAGAATTAGCTCTACTTCAGAGTATAGTGAGAAAATTTGGAAAATATAACTTTGCTTCTGAGTGGTGACATGAAACTTTATAGCACAGGGCCAGGCACGTAGTGCTAAATATATGAGAGCTATTAGTGCTCTCATGAACATCATCCTCGTACAAAGGCTCACACACACTGCTCGGAAGGGGAAATTGGAGATGCCTCTATAGAATCACAAGGGTCCTTAAAACTGGAAGAGGAAAGCAGTGGAGACAGAGAGAGAGTCGAAGTGATACAATGTGAGGAAGACTAAAGTCACCATTGCTGGTTTTGAAGATGGAAAGAGCCACAAACCCAGAGATCCTGGAAACCTCTAGAGTCTGGAATAGGCAAGACAACAGATTCTTCCCCAGAACCTCTGAAGGGAACACAGCACTGCTGACACCTTGATTTTTAGAGCAGTTGACATAAGTGTCAGACTTCTGACCTCCAGAACTAAATATTTTTTATAATTTGGGTTGTGTTTCTTTACTTTCAAAGCCTCATGTGATTACACTGGACTCACTCAGATAATCCTGAATAACCTTCCCATCTCATGATCCTTAACTTAATCACACCTGTAAAATCCACCACGTGAGGTAACATATTAGCAGATTCTGGACATCATTGAGGAACCCTGATTCTGCTTACCACACTGAATTCACATGGCTATTAGATATTTTAAAACAGGTGTCAAAATTATAAAAGCAGAAATTTCCACACAGAAATCTGAAGCTCTGGCTCCTCCAGACACACGATCTGGCAACCACCTTGAAATTTCCTGCCTTCCTTCCCTTCTCCATCCCTGTGTTGGGCCGACCATGCCTCAGTGGCCATGAGACTGGACAACCATGAAGGTCACATTTTCTTAGGTCACCAGGAACCCAGCCTGGACAACAGAAGCCTCTTGGTTCCTGCTGGAGGGGTGATGGCTATCAGGAAGACACCTCAGAAGAATACAGGAGGCAGGACAAATTTATTTCCTCATGCAATGACCTTGGCTGTGGTAGATAGAAGCTCAGACCCTGTAGTTCTCTTGGTATCCCCATTATCTATGACCTACACCCACCACTGTCCATCGACTCTCAGTTCTGACCTGCCCCTGCAGGTTTTACAGCTGAGCTGGTTTTCCTGACCAGGCACAGAAAGACAGCTTCATCTCAAGCTTGTGGCTGAGACATGCCTGGGATAAGGAACCTGCTTCCTCATTTTCTCAGACCACTGTACCTCTGAGATCATCTACTTGCTCCTCAGGTGAGCTCTGGGCACACAGATAACTATGAAATCCATGTCACAGGTTCTTTCTGCAAAGTCTTTAGTCTCTCCCTGGACGCCTTGAGGCAGCAAAGCCTCTTGAACCACAATAAGACAGAGTGCCACCTCCTCGCCCTCCCCCTACATCCTCAGAGGCAGATGTTGTCACCACCGAGAATCCTACCCCTCTACTCACAGGCAGTGACCAATTCATGTACCCTGCCTCCCCAACCATACCCCTGGCTCAGAGGTGAGATAATCAACCTGGCTTTTATTGTCAGAGTCTGAAGCAGTCCCAGGTGTGGATGGAAAGGAAAGCTCAGGAGATTGAAAATAACCACATAAGATGGCGTGAGCATAAAAAAAATTTATAACTAAGTGGGACATGGCAGGAAGTCACATCTTTAGCTTCCTTCATAAAGTTAATCTGTGCCTTTAAGTGGGCCTGTTGTCGTTTTGCACCTAAGATAACAACGTTGGAATGTCAGTAATCCTTTTTCCGAGGATGAGGGCTGGAAACTGCAAAATTCTTCAATATTATGCTTGTCTCCTGATTACCATCTCCATATGCTGTAAAAAATGAACTGTTAACTATCCTGTTACCCACCTATGTAAAAGAAGTACCTGTCTCTCCAATTTATTTTTATCCAATCCCAGAGATTTCCCCCTTTTCTCGCACCCCCTTAATCTATGAACAATAGATTTCATGTAACCTTCCTCCTTTGATTTTATGTATAAAATAAGCTGCAAACCGCCATTTCGCTGAGCATTTTCTCAATCCATTGAGATTTTGCTTCCCAGCAATTGTCGTTCAGTTTGACTCAGATAAACTCATATAAGCGTTCTCTTAGGTTGGATGTTTTTTGTCGATGTTACTTGGTATAGTCGGCAGGATTCCAAAGAAGCCCACCCAGGACCACCCTGCAGACCCAGATTCGGTGCTAGGTACCAGCAGGAGCCCATTGTGCCCCACTGGCTTCCTGCTTCACATCATGCGAATTTGAGTGAGTTTTTCTGGAATCCTGGATCTCCCTGTTTTAAAGTAGGGGGACCTGACTTTATTTGAGCTGTTTGTTTGTTTCTTTCTTTGTTTGTTTGTTTATAAGTTTATAAATCCTGGAGGTGGCGTTAAAGGTTAAGGGTTGAGATAACCCAGGCTAAGGACAAAAGTTAAAGATAGCAAAAGGACAGAAGGGAAAAAATGCGTGGCTGGTTTTAATTTTGGCTTTTCAATTGGAATTGGTTACTGAGAGTCTGAACAAAACTTTTTGCTGGATAAATGAAAATCTAAACTTGTTCAACTCCAAAGTTAAGTAGCATTTACTCCCTCCAGCTTGAATTTCAGATATTTTTATGTGACTAAGAATCTTTGTGAAAAGAAAAAAAGAATCTTTGTGGAGGTGTTTGAGGGTTCTCCTCAAAGTGTGCAGTGGCCCCATAGGAATTCCAACACAACTGTAATTAAATATTTGACTCGTCCAGGGATGTGCACATAAAGGCTGGTTACCTAGTGCTCCAAGTCCTCACGGTTGTACTAGACAACCAGGGAGAGAAACTGAGGCACATAAGAGGTTTGAAGCGACTTGGGAGGTGACAGCCCCTTGGAGTTCAACCCATAAGCAGCACACTTCAAACCACTACATAATATCACTAGAAATTTGTTCAGACTCTGTAGATCTAAAAAAACAACCCCAAAAACAAACAAAAAAAACCCTAAAAATTAACATGGGAAATTGTGCCTCAAAGGCCAACAAGCTCCCCGACCCCAGCCCCATTAATACTCCTGCTGATGTACAGTTCCTAGGAGTCTTGCAAGTACTTACAGAAATGGAAAGACTAGCAGTAATATCAACTTAAGATGGCCAGAATGGAGCTCTTTTAACATCTAAATTTTTGTGTGCACAATTAGAAAAGGCTTGCTTAAAAATCCAACAAACAGGGGCGGCCGGATGGCTCAGATGGTTAGAGTGTGAGCTCTGAACAACAGGGTTGCTGGTTCAATTCCCAAATGGGCCAGTGAGCTGCACCCTCCACAACTAGATTGAAGATGAGCTGCCGCTGAGCTTCTGGAGGGGTGGCCAGATGGCTTAGTTGGTTAGAGGGCGAGCTCTCAACAACAAGGTTGCTGGTTCAATTCCCACATGGGATGGTGGGCTGCGCCCCCTGCACCTAAAAATTGAAAATGGCAACTGGACTTGGACCTGAGCTGCTCCCTCCATAACTAGATTGAAGGACAATGATTTGGAGCTGATGGGCCCTGAAGAAACACACTGTTTCCCAATATTCCCCAATAAAATTTTTTTTAAAAATCCAACAAAGGGAATGGGAGGTTTACCTCAATTGGCAAATAACAGCTGTTGAAATGGCAGCGAGACCTTCTTCTCTTCAGGAAGTTAGTAAGAAAAGTTAGTAAGAACATTTTAGAGACTGTCTCTGAACTACAGAAGGTTTCTGAAGCTGCTCAATGCCAACACCCCACTTTTCCCTCTTTGGCTATCTCACTGCATGCTTTACTTTGTCTGGACTTGCTCTCATTTTCTTCTCTCTCTCTTCTGCAGCTCTGTTGCAGCTCCCTTCGGAGAGGAGCTGGTTTGGGGCAGAGGGGAATCGTGGTTGTATGCAGGCAGAACTAAGAAATTACAAAAGATTCCCCCAACCCTCTCTAGGACCCTGATAAGTTCGCAAAATACTTTGAATTAACTGTTAGAAGATATAATACTGGCTTTTGTGATTTATTCCAATTAATGCCTCTACTGGTTTTTGAGAAGCAAGCAACAGAATTATTAAAGGTTTGCTAGGAAAACTCCTGTAGAGGAATCTGCTTTTATTGTAAAAAGACAAGTCAACTAAAGGATTGTAGAAAAAATAGGATTTAGAAACAGAAAGGAAATAGAAACAAGCATAGGGCTGCTCCAAGGACTGTGAGGGCATTTTCCCTTCCTACTAACACTGGGGCTACTTTACCTCTTAACACCACCTGGCTAAGTTGCCCTCTTCCTTGGAGTAAAGCTTCTGTATAAATGGTAAGGACATCTAATCAACTAATGTCTGTTTAAATCAGAACCTATTCCTCTCCAATTAGAAATTGTTAAGGGGCAACATCTATTTTTACTACTGAAATCTGCCCCAATTCACCTGATAGTGTGAGACTTTCTAACCAATGATGCTCACATATCCTCCCAGAAGGGTGACATGTATTTAGGACTAAATGAATCCGATTGGAAAAATAATGATTTTAAAAGAGACAGAAAGTAAGAGAACCTGGGAAAGTAATAGAAGGGTTGTAAAGAAAAATCTTGAAAGAATTTTATGTATGGTTAAGCTAAATGTGATTAAGTAAATTTAAATATCAAAAGTAAGCTGGTACAAAATTAGTTAAATTTTCTCTCTGCTAAGTAAGACAAAGTTTGTTACAAGACTTTTGGTCTGCTACTGATATTATAAAGTTTTCTGCCTGAAAAGCAAAGATTATGTGTCATCAAAATATTTTTATATGTTTTATATTGTCTTAATTAGGTCTTTAGTTACTAAAAAAAAAACACACACCTAAATCTAAGAACTAAATTTTGCTAACAGTTATGTAAACTTTTGTATTTTAGAACTACTGAAGTTCATGTGCTTTCCTGGGGCGTCAGAGTATATGCCAGTGTAAGGAAACTTAGCCTCTTGGGTATTGTAATGGTTATGGCCCACTGTTACATCCCTGATAAAGAGGCTCAGATCCTGAAAAAGACCAGGAAATTTGCTTAAACGTCTTTAACAACCGAGACAGGGAAAACGACAAAAAAGGAACAGTGAGACTGGTAACAAGGCCAGAGACAAGCCAGATTTTTGGCTAAAGTTAATAAATAGGCCAAGTCTAGGGCCACCTCAGGGTCACCCCACCAGCCCCAGAAGAGTTGATACTGATGAAATGTTTATTACAGGATGTCCCAGTACAATTTTAGGCTTTTCCCAGTACAGATATTGACAATATTAAGTCAGCCACTCCTATTAAAATAACTATTGATAGTACTTTGCCTCTATCTAATATTTGCCAATATCCTTTGAGGCCTGATACACCAGCTGGAATTAGCTCATTGTACAAGATTACTTTTAAAAGAGGGGCTTATAATTCCATGTATGAGCACCTGTAATTCTCCCATCCTTCTAGTAAAGAAATCCAATGAGAAAGGATGGAGATTTACACAAGATCTCAGAGCTATAAATAGATATACTGTGGTTCCAAATGCACATACCCTATTATCAGCTATTCCTGTGTGTACTGCCAATCTTTTTCAGTGATAGAGTTATGTAGTGCCTTTTTCAGCGTTTCTGTAAAATAAAAGACAGAAAATACCTCTTTGCTTTTCCACCTGGGAAGATCAGAGTTTACTTGGACAATAATGCCCCAGGGGTATACAGAGTCCCACCTATTTCTCTCAGATACTAAAAGCTGATTTGAATAATGTTGAATTTTTCTAGAAATTCTACACTTATCCAATATGTGGATGATTTATTCTTATGCTATGTGCAATAACTTTCATTGTAAACATAAATTTAAGTTTCTTATTTACTTGAATAAGATCAGCCCAACAAGATGAATTAATTGATCTAACAGGAGCTTGTAAATGAGCCAAAGATCAAATAGCCAATATTTACATTGGTAATTGCTATACCTTTGGTATAGCTCATAACTTGTTGTGGAAGCAATGAGACTTCTTAACTTCCTTAGGGCAGTCCATAAGAATGGAAAACATGTTACAGAATTTAAATTAGATGTCATACAACAACTGAAACAATTGACAATTATCAAAATTCCAGGACATTCTAAGGCTGCCATCATAGAAGGAAAAGAAAATAATTTAGCTGATACTGCACCTAGACTGACAGTAATAAACAGCCAAATTATCCAGACTTGAGAATGTTTCTTCTCCCTATGAAATCAATGAAAGACTTTTACAGTTCCAATGGGCAGCTGCAGAAGAAAAGAAAATATGGCAACAAAAGAGGGAATTATGACCCAAACAGATATAGCTTAGCATGTACGTGAGCTAATGCATTGGGGTCTTGGAAAGATGGTTTCATGGAGTAAATATTAGAAACCCCTTACTATAGCTCATAAGCTGTATAACAGATGTTCTATCTGTCCAAAATATAACCCTGGGAAATCACTCCATGGGTCCCAAGGACATTTCCCATTTCCTTTAGGTCCACTTGAGGTATAGTAATTGGATTTTATCCAAATGCCACCATCTCTAAAATACAAATAGGTATTAGTCATGATTTGCATGTTGTCTCACTGGGTTGAAATATCCCCTTGCAGGAGAGCAACAGCCTTAATGGTAAGGAAGTTATTTAAAATAATAATAAATAATCCTGGGTTGGCCCGGTGGCTCAGGTGGTTGGAACGCCATGCCCCTAACGCTGAGAGCACCGGTTGGATTCCCACATGGGCCAGTAAGCTGCACCTTCTACAGCTAAGATTGTGAACAACAGCTCTCCCTGGAGCTGGGCTGCTGTCAGCAGCCAGAGGTTAGTGTAGGTGGCCCAGGCTGCTGAGTGCTGCCATGGGCTACCATGTGCCGGCAATGGCTTGAACAAAACCGGAGTGGGGTGGGGTGGGGGAGGCAGAAGAAGGGGGGAATAATTTTAAAAATAATAAAATAATAATAATAAATAGTCCTTAATTCGAAAATTCCATGTGAGTTACATAGTAACTGAGGGACTTATTTTACTGAGCCAATAATAATCTATTTGTAATATTTGGCTCATTTTATAGCATTTTCATTGTGCTTCTCACCCCAGTCCTCTGGATTAGTAGAATGTACAAATGGTCGGTTCGATTCCCACATGGGCCAGGGGGCTCTCAACTACAAGGTTGCCAGTTCAACTCCTCGAGTCCTGCAAGGGATGGTGGGCTCTGCCCCCTCCAACTAAGATTGAACACGGCACCTTGAGCTGAGCTGCCGTTGAGCTCCAAGATGGCTCAGTTGGTTGGAGTGCGTCCTCTCAACCACAAGGTTGCCAGTTTGAGTCCCACAAGGGATGGTGGGCTGCACCCCCTGCAACTAGAAATGGGAACTGGACCTGGAGATGAGCTGCGCCCTCCACAACTAAGACTGAAAGCACAACAACTTGAAGCTGAATGGCACCCTCCACAACTAAGATTGAAAGGACAACTTAACTTGGTAAAAAGGCCTGGAAGTACACACTGTTCCCCCAATAAAATCTTTAAAAAAACAAAAATAAAAACAAAACAAAACAAAACAAAAACCCAATTAGGTAAATTTTCAGAAGCTTTCAATCTCTCTTGGCCAAAACCTCTTATAGTGCTTCTCAACCTGAGATATATTCCTTTTGGTAAACATGGGCTTTCTCTTCATTAGTCATTGTTCACCCTATGTGCAAGAACATATGAACCAACCTTACTAAAAAGAGACAATTCTACATTATTATCAAGGACTTAATCAACTATCTTAAATAAATTAATAGCTACTTCACTTCAGTCGGCTCCTGGGAGATGAACACTTTAAAGACTATGACTCACAACCAGGAAATTTTGTCCATTTGACTCCAATCTTGTCAGAAAGGACCTATCAGTGGATAACAAAGAGTCCTCAAGGATGAGAAGCCGCCAACCTCAGAATAGACAGCTAACCCAAGACATTGAGGCAGACTGTATATTTACATAATTGATACTGAAGTTAAAATAACTATTTGTTTTTACCTGTCTGCTAATATTAGTAATGATAATTATACTTGTTCTTTAGGTGTTTTTCAAACCCTGTGCTTATATAGCCCAACTGTTAATTGCTAAAGATATACAAGATAACTTCATTATCAATATTATATTTATGGTTTTGAAATTTAGAAGGAATGCTATAGAAAGAACGGATGTGTATTTTTGAGAGAAGTTAAAAAAAGTCATTTGTCCTAGTAAGTTGATTATGTCTGGATGAGAAAAAGGAGAGAAATTGAAAAGGACGAGTAAAGTTGTAGGAAGGTTAGTGGAAAATATTGATAAATTTTATATATATAAATATTAGAGGGCCAGCCCGGTGGCTCAGGTGGTTGGAACTCCATGCTCCTAACACCAAAAGCTGCCGGTTCGATTCCCACATGGGCCAGTGGGCTCTCAACCACAAGGTTGCCGGTTCGACTACTCGACTCCCGCAAGGGATGGTGGGATGTGCCCCCTGCAACTAACAACAGCAACTGGACCTGGAACTGAGCTGCGCCCTCCACAACTAAGATTGAAATGACAACAACTTGACTTGGAAAAAATGGTGGAAGTACACACTGTTCTCCAATAAAGTCCTGTTCCCCTTCTGCAATAAAATCTTTTAAAAAATATATTAGAAACCAACTATGTTTACCCCCTAACTCAACATAGACTACTAACTATATTAATTCATATAGAAGTTGAAAAAGATGTATACTTAAAAATCAGTCCCCTATAATGGCTGCTGAGGCACAAAAAATTTATGAAACTCTTACTGTCCTGGCCTCTAGAAGTTTTTAGGTAATAATTGTAATTTACACCATTATGTTCTTTTAGCCTTGGCCCCTATTAAACCTTAAAGTTACAGTTCCCGGTTATACAACTAACAGAAATCAGATTAATAAATGCCACTTGAGTTCTTCCAATATAAACTAGATAGGCTATATTAAATCAAAAAGGTAAATGGTTATATCTATAATCATTTCTATATCTATATCTATAATCTATATAGAGTTCTGAATTCACCCAATCCTGACCTATCGTAGCCACCTCAACAAACTATATGTAGTATATGGGAAGGGGATGTTTTTATTGGGAAGAGTTAGAAAATTCTTGTCATATTAATGTCTATTGTAATGACACCAGATTTGTAGTAAATGCTATGAAAATAGGGTGTAATACTAAAATCAGACAAATTAACTTTGCCTGAGGTTAATGAAACCTATAATAATATTGATACTAAAAATCCAGTGTATTGGTAAATTGAACTTATCCTCCCCATGAAGTCATTTCTGTGGAAACTAATTGGCCAGAAACAAATTAGAGCTTTTAGATCATGAAATAGTAGAAAGTCTTCATTCATCTAGCCAAACTTATCATAAGGTACAAATAATAGCAAACGAGGGAGGAAACATACTTTTAATAAAAAATTATAATAACACATGTAAAGAGTTCTTTGGTGGTGTCATCTGGCCAAATAATTCTTCAGATAATCCACCAAAAGAAAATGGTTTGAGGCCGGCCCGGTGACTCAGGTGCTTGGTGCACCGTGGCCCTAACACGGAGGTCGCCAGTTTGCTTCTCACATGGGCCAGTGAGCTGAGTCCTCTACAGCTAAGATTGTGAACAACGGCTCTCCCAAGAGCCGGGCTGCCAGGAGCAGCTGGAGGTTGGCGTGAGATGCCATGGGCTACAGTGTGCCGCCTTGAGCAGCCGGCACAAGGCTCATAATACCAGCACGGGCCAGGGAGCTGTGTCCTACACAACTAGGCTGAGAAACAATTGCTTGAACTGGAGTGTGGTGAAGGGAGGCAAAAGAAAGGGGAAAAGAAAAAACAATTTGGGGAAAAAAAGTAGAACTACCAGAATGCAAGCACACTCGCAGTTGGACTGCCTGCTGGCCACTCACATGGAAAAAGGGGGGAGCCCTAATGTTGTCATGCAGCTGCCTGCCGGTCTGTCCCCTTGTGCCTATTCCTAAAAAGAAAGAAGAGTCTGTGAAACTGTTCCTTTCAGGGACTTTGCTTCACCTTTGTGCTTACACCTCATTTATCTCTGTTTGGCCCCCAAAAGATGGCTGGCTGGCCAATGACGGGTAAGATTCCTCAAGAGAGGAATGACCTAAGACAGGCACAGTCACATAGGGGCCATCAGGAGAACTCACGGGGTCAATACAGGGGGGCACAGATCCCCACCTTCCACTGTCTAAGGCGAGCGTCTGCCTATGTGGCTATATTCCTTCCCACAACCTGCTTGGGTAGTGATTCTAGATGTGATAACATCAATTCTCCATCTCAGCAAGTTTCAGCATAAAGTTTTTGTCCCCTGGTGAGGTACAAACAATAATTACTAATACCTCATGGGACTTTCGGCAGGCAAGGGTGATTGGTTTGAACCAGTTTCCTGGTATGGTGTGTGGGACTCACAGACTGTAGAAAAAACAATGTTACTTCCTTGTATGTGCATCAATAAAAGCCACACGGTGGCCTGATTCGGGGCTCTCAGTCCTTTGAGGCTGTGAGACCCTTGGTCCGTTTCAAAACTTTCTTGATTTCTGTTTCTTTCTTAACCCTTCACCGCCCCTTCTCGTTCTCCCACTGCCCGTGTTGCACTGGATGCGACACCCTAACATGGTTTCTCCCTTTATTTGCATCCCTCACCCCTCCTGTGGTTACCATAGAGGTAAACAGGAAGTCAAGATTAGGCAGTTAAGGAGCCCATCTCCACCCATACCGTGTTTCCCCGAAAATAAGATCTAGCTGGAAAATCAGCTCTAGTGCATCTTTTGAGCAAAAACCCGGGTCTTATATAAGACCCGGTATTGTATGATATGATATATTATATTTTATTATGGGGACAGAGTCGAGAGAGCAGTTTCCAGGCTCTTGGCCTCGCGTGGGGGGTGCTGGTTCGGGTGGTAGTTGGCCGTTTGCTGTAGCCAGTTGGCCAATTGGCTGCTGATATAACTGCTGTGAATGTGTTGGTTGGTTGGGAGGCAGAAAAGCGGACAACGGACGGCGGACCATGTGGATCCTACTTTGTGTGTCTCGCCTGGCTGCCAGCGAGAATATAGTGGTATGACTCCCCTATCTATGTCTCCATAGGTGTTCCTTTTTGGCCTCACCATATCCTGCGTTCTTATGTGGGGAGCCAGAACTAAGACCTTGTATGACACCCTGCATGACACATGGCACAGCGAGCAGGACTTGGTGTTGGCCAAAACTCTCTGTAAGGTAATGGAGCAGTTTATACGTATGAAAGCTCAATTTTAGAGGAGCTGTACCAGGAACGGGAGGCGCGGTCTGCCTGGGAGACTCAAGCCTCCAGATGGCACACCACCCTCTTGACCATAGAAGGCGTCGCCTTCCTTTTGGTGATCTGCTGCTGCTGTAGGTTCCGAGGGTTGTGGACATCTTGCACTGAGGCCTCCACCCAATCAGATTCCTGGCATGGCAAGCCAGATTCCGACCAGGTAGAAATGGTGTCTGACTCTGGGCAAGAGGACAGGTGGCCCCACACAGTCTGTGGTACCTGGTAGCCACTGTTTTCAGAAGTTAAACCCCCAAGGAGGGGTGGGAGGACATGGATGGCTCTCTGGCCAGCATGGAGAGGGCCCTGCAGGTTCTAGCTGAGCAGTTGCCAGAGGAGGCAAAGGGTACAGCCAATCATGTGGGATGGATGTTCCTCACCGCGTTGCATCATAACATGGAGGATGCGCTTAATGAAATAGCTCAAGTGCTGGGTCAGCAGCCTCGGGAGGCGTTGGAAGCTCAGGACTGTCGGTTGGAGGAGATTCTCACCGCAGTGCATCTTAACTTGGAGGAAGCACTTGCTGGAACAGCCCAGGTGCGGGTCCAGGTGTCCCGGTGGGAGGTGTTGGAAGCTCCGGTCCACCTGTTAGAGGAGCCCCACAGTGGAGACTCTGAGGCAGAGGTAGACAACATGAGTGGAGAAAATGTAGCTCCCAACCCCTAAGACCAGCCCATCTTGAAGCAAAAGGTAAAGCATGAGAAACCTTTGGTTCCTGGGGGCACTGCTGCCAGTAACCCAGCTGTGACTAAGTTCACAACCTACACCCCTTACACTCCCACTGAATTGCAGGAACTGGGGAGGCAATGCCGACAGCACCCTGGAGAGCCAATCTCGGCTTGATTACTATGTTTATGGGATGAGGGGGCAGACAACATTTTCTGCTCCCCAGGCAAAATGGAAAAGCTAGCCTTCATGATGGGGCATCCGTCCCTGAGACAAAAGTTATAGAATTGCCATAGGTTGGCCCAAGACCAGAGCAACCACACTCTAATGGAGTGGCTCACCACTGCGGTACGCACAGTATGGGGAAAGGCTGGCAAGCTTCCAGACACTGTGAGTAAATGGCAATCATATACTGAACTTACTCAAATCATCCGTGAAATGGGTATGCCAGATGACAAGCGTTTTCCAACCAGCATTAGAGATCTGGTTTTGGATACTGCCCCTGCAAGTGCTTTTGGATCCTTGGTTGCCATTCTTACTCCCTGTGTGGGGAGGCAGATCCATGAAGTTACCATTGCCATGGCCACCCTAGGGGACATTGAAAGCTGGTGGCAAAGGAAATTAAGACAGGAGGTCCGAGAAGTTGAGACCTGGAAGCCCAAGCCGAAAGTAATGGTGCGAGGTCGCAGGCCTCAGAGAGTAACACGCACGCAGATGTGGCATGATCTCATGGCAGCTGGGGTTGATCGGGGAAAAATAGACCGACAACCCAATGCACTCTTGTTGGAACTTTGGAAACAGTTGTGTCTGGAACAGCAATTCCGGAGAAGCCTAAAGGAGAAGTCTGGGAAAGTGCGACCCTTGTAGTTTTAGGACTTTGTCGGAGCCTGCCGACGAGACGAACGGTTCCTGAAGTGGGGAGTGAGGATTGAGAAAAAAATAGACAAGAGACAAAGATGGGATCGGGAGGGCTAGCAGTTCTAATTAGACTGCAGCACCTGTTTTATTTTCCAGCTTTCTTTTATACACACAGAAACAAGAAGGTTATATAGAGCAGCTGAGGCAGCAAGTACAGATTAGTTATGTTTTTTCAAAGTTTGACCCTGACTGTCTTTACCTTTTTGATAATTCCTCATCCCCAGAACAGCTGGTGTCTGTTCTTTATGCTTATCGGAGTTCTCCTTAGCGATCCTCCCAAACTCTGCTTGAAGTTACATTTTCTTAACCCTTAATGTTCCAGCTCCCTACAGGACTTCATGCGGCCGCTTGAGGCCGACTCCTTTCAGCTTGATTAGGGGTGGGGCCAAGATACCTGGTCAGAGGGGACGAGCAGGGACCGGAGGCCCCACGTGGAACTGTCCATACATTGGTTCCCTCCTAATGTGTAGAGGGTTTTGGCCCTGACACTGGCGTAGACTGCAGTCTTGTTTATGGGAACCCTGGCTGTGCCCAGAAGGATTGACGGTGCCCGGGGAGCTCTGGCTTGCCCAGAAAGTAGGTGGACATCAAAGGACACCCCCTGAGACATTACTTGAACTGGACTGTGACCTTCTTTTCTCATGAGCTGGGTTCCTGACACAGGCCCCATTGTAGAAGATGCTTGTCATGTAGATTGTGAGGTGAGACCCTGGAGGGGTGGAGTGTGGGGACAGAGTTCCAGAGAGCAGTTTCCAGGCTCTCAGCCTCGCATGGGGGGTGCTGGCTTGGGTGGTGGTTGGCTGTTGGTGTAGCCTGTTGGCCAATTGGTTGCTAATGTAACTGCTGTGACTGCGTTGGTTGGTTGGGAGGCAGAAAAGTGGACGGCGGATTGCGGATTGTGTGGATCCTACTTCGTGTGTCTCGCCCAGCCGCCAGTGAGAATATAGTGGTATGACTCCCCTATCTATGGCTCCATGGGTGTTCCTTTTTGGCCTCACCATATCCTGTGTTCTTATGTGAGGAGCGGGAGCTGAGATCCCGCATGACACCCTGCATGACAATATTATATTATCCGGTCTTATAGTAAAATAAGACCGGGTCTTATATTAATTTCTGCTCCAATCGCATTAGAGGCTATTGTCTGGCCAGGTCTTATTTTCAGGGAAACACAGTAGTCCTCCCAGTTCTATGGTTAAGCATCTTAACACTTTGTAAGTGGGCATTTTCCTGCCAAATCGCGTCGTAATGCGGGGCTTTTTTGACATTTTCTCGCCAAAATTAGACTTTCCGTAAAATATTCATATCTTTCGATCTATTTGATATTTTTCTATGAAACTTTCAGTGTTTTAGTTTAAAAAGAGGTCTCTATTTATTTACTTTGCAAAATTTTTGCCGGTTCCAACTAGAGGCGATATGACGAGTTTACTCGTTTCCCGCAAAAAATGTGTTAAGATGTCAGTTTACTTTTGACATTTCCCTTCTCTTGCTCAAGATCTTTTCTCTAAAAGCATCATTGATCAACAGGCAGGTCTTCTAGTCTCAGGTTTCCAGTGTCCAGCTTTTTGTCCCTCGTCGTCAGAAGGGCCTCTTTTGGGTATCATCTCTTAAATCATGGGGAAGAGTATATGGATCAGGAAACACCTGGTGTCCAGTGTCCACCGGCATCAGAAGCAGAGCTTAAATAGATCAAAGTAAAAGAGAATTAGAACATAGAGGGGCCGGCCCCGTGGCTCAGGTGGTTGTAGTACCATGCTCCTAACTCAAGGTCGCCAGTTCGATTCCCACACAGGCCAGTGAGCTGCGCCCTCTACAGCTAAGATTGTGAACAATAGCTCTCCCTGGAGCTGGGCTCCCGTCAGCAGCTGGAGGTTGGCATGAGCAGCTGCAGGCTGTTGGGGGCTGCTGTGTGTGCTGCCATGAGTGACCGGTGGCTAGCGTGAGTGGCCAGCAGGCATCATGAGCTGCTGTGGGCTGCCATGAACCAACAAGAGCTCCAGCGAGCTGCTGTGAGTGGCTGACCAATGACCGGCAACCAACTGCCTCAGCTGGGGGCAGTGCAAGGCTCATAGTACCAACATGGGCCAGGGAGCTGTGTCCTACACAACTAGATTGAAAACAACGGCTTGAACTGGAGTGGAGAGGGGCAGGCGGAAGGCGGGGGGTGGGGGGGGAAGAACCTAGCAACCTAGCTTATGTGGCAGGCACAGACCAGGAACTCAAGTTCCTTAGAGGTCACCTGTTTTAAATCTTGACAGTTTTAGTTTCAGCTCATCAGACATTTTTTCAGTCAGGGTTTGCTGCCTTTTTTAGGTGTGACACACGTATCCAAGAATCTGCTCCCTGCAGTTTAAAAATACAGGGGTTAGTCAATAGTACCTGGTAAGGGCTCTTCCAGCATGGCTGGAGGGAATCCTTTTTGAGGTGTATTTTCCAATAAAAATCTCTAGGTTGTAAAGCATGAATTTTTAGTTTCACTTCCCAGAGTGTATGGTGAAATGATTGCTTGATTAAAGCATGATTATTGTCGATAGAATCAATTAAGCCCTTACAATATTCAAGTATGTCTCCTTTCACCAGCTGTGGATCAAGAGAAGCAGGGGCCAGATGCATAGGGTGTCCTGTAATTATCTCAAAAGGTGAGATCTCATGCATAGATCTGAGATTTAAAAGGATTAATGGCAATGCTTTTGGCCAAGGTATTTGAAGTTTCCATAAATTTTGCCAATTGAGTATTAATAATGTCATTAGTGTGTTCAACTAATTCTGAAGATGGGATGGTGAGCACAGTGAAAATGTTGTAGGAATGACCAAACAGCATAGACTTGTTTTAGCACCAGACCCGTGAAATGGGTTCCTCGATCACTGTGGAGTGAGTTTGAGTTCCCCAAGTAGGAATAATCTTTTCTAACAGTACTTTGGCTACTGTAGCTTGTCTGCAAGGGAAATCTTCAGTCCAGTGAGAAAACACACATATTATGACTAGAACATACTTATATCCATGAGATGCGGAAACTGTATGAAGTCTATTTGCCAGACCTCAAGGGGGCCATTTGGCAATTTAAAATGTCCAGGGGCAGTACAAATAGGCTTCCCTGAGTTATACTTTGGACAGGTGGGACACCTGAGGGAGGCACTTTTTGTGGCCTTATTAATATTTCCCCACCAATATTGGTGCATGAAAGCTACCCTTTTGTCAGTAAACCAATGGTTCAATGCATGTACAGTGGTTAAAAGTGGGAATTTCAAACTTTCTAATAGGGTTGGGTTGTTATTTGATCCAAACCAGAGTCTTTCTTCCTTATTAAACCAACAATTGTTGGATTTCCAGTTGTTTTTCTTCTTCAGAAGTTGGTTGTTGGACTTCTCTGGCCAAGTTTTCTGTCATCAGTGGGAGAAGATTCTCTCTGGACTATGACAGAGACCTGACTACTGTTGATGTCTTTAAGGGCAGCATTTTTAGCAGGAATGTCAACGAGGTGATTTCCTTTGGCTTCCAGGGAATCAAGTTTAGAGTGCCCCAGAACCTTTTTTTTTTCCCCTCTAGTTCACGTCAGATGGGTAATGTGCCGATTTCGTAACAAGGTTTGTGGGAGGCACATCTCACACAAAAGCGTGAACACCCAATCATCACACTTATGAACTACAAAAGGATCTCCCCAGAATCTTAATAATGGCTAAAGCATCAGGTAAAAGTATAGTGTCTAATAATTTCTGTACATATGGACCATTTTTAATTTTATCTCCATTGGAGGTAAGGAAACCACACTTTTTCCATAGCATTCCAAAGTCATGAGCCACCCCAAAGGCATATCTGCTGTCGGTATAAATGTTGACAGCTTTACCCTTTGATAAAATGCAAGCTCTAGTGAGGGCATATAATTCAGAAACCTGCTATGCCGAAGTAACCAGGGGCAAAGATGCTGCTTCAATAACTTCAGAAGGAGTTACAAAAGCATAACCAGCACAGTACTCACCATTGTCATTCCTTAAGAACAATTAGTAAACCATGAGAAATTAGCTTTACCAAGAGGAGTTTTCTGCAAATCATCTTGAGGAGTCAGGAAGTCATGAGGGGCTTCCTCAGTCTCATAAGAAATCCAGCATGATATGTCTCTAAGAAGTCTCTGTCTAATAAATGGCTAGGGGCAGAAGAACTAAGGATAAAACAATGTTAATGTTTATCTCTTAAGGGACCTAGACAAAAGGGAATAGCTTTAGATATGTAAACCTGTTTTTCTAAGATGATTTAGGGGAAGTACTGGAAAAAAAAACTCCTGTAATTCCTCAGAGCCCTGTCACTCTGAATTAGGAAAACCTGAAAAAGACTGGTTAGTTGGCAGAGAGCGTCTTGTACACTTTAACTTATGACAATCCCTTTTCCAATGTCCTTGTTTCTTGCAGTGGTGGCAAAAAGTTGTAGTTCTTTGATTTCCCACAGGGACTCCCTTTTGCCATGGCTGAAAGTCAAAAGTCTTGGCGATCTTGTGTTTAGGCAGCCCATCTAGGGTACTAGCAAGCTCCTTAGCGAAATTTACCAAGTCTAGGGTAGGCATAGTTCCCCATCCTATCCTGAGTCTCCTACCCAGAAGGTAAAGGTTTTTATTTAGCCCTTTTACAAAGAATTAAAAACTGTCCCTGTGTGGCCAGCATCTAAAGGAAAACCTGAATGTTCCTTAAAAACGGCCTGGAATCTTTTATAATAGTCATTAACAGATTCCTCAGGCTTTTGTGAGCAATCCTGAATTTTGTTCCAATCAACCTTTGGAAAAGCCTCAGGAAATGCTCGATGTTGTTTCCTAGCAAATTGCCTGGTTTCCTCCCAATAATCAGGAGTTTGCTTTTCTAAATCCCTTTCAGGATGTTCCCATCTGACAATTCTCATTCAATATCTGGCTTGGACTTCACCAACCAACATATTAATTAGCTGATATAAATCAGAAAATCCAGGCTGATAAGCTTGAATAGTAATATCAAATTCCTTAGCAAAATTACCAGAATCCTTAGTTACTATAGGAAATTCCTCCACTATAGCTCATAACTCAGCTTTAGTCAGGGAACGAAAGAGATGTGGGGTTTGCTAGGATCCCCAGGTGTCATCTTAAATGCGAAAGTACTGATAGGTTCTGAGGAAGTTGAGAGAAGATTTAGAAGTTTGCAGCCAGGGGCTGATTTGAAGGTGGTGGAGGTGGCAAAGAGGAACAAGATGGCATTGGATGTGGAGTTTGAGACAAAGAAGCAGTGGGGGAAGGACAAGGCAATGCACAGGAGGGAGGACACAAGGTTTCAGGTGCCATTCTTTTTAAATTTTTAACAGTCTCTGTTAGCTTTGAGACTTTATTTTGTAAAAATGTAACTTTAGATTCACAATCTCAATCGAAGGCCTCCATTTACCACTCCAAATAGGCTTCTATTCCTCTTCTTAGTTTTAGCGTTGTAATTACACAATCTAATTTTCAGAAATTCAAGTTTGGGAATATTGAAAGTTCCTCAAAGCGGCCACTGATATTTATCCATAGTCAGATCTTCCCATTCATTAAATACGTGCACAAAATTTCTCTGTGGGTTCCAAGCATATACTCGGCGGGTGTCCCAGGAGGAGGGACAGTTTGAGAAAGCTTGGATATCAGAGATCCCTTTAAAAAAAAAAAAAAAAAAACTGGGCTCAAACAATTTACTACTCAAATAACTTGCAGGTCCTTTAGTTCACCTCATATTGGAACAGCCGGATCACTGTGAACCAGGCTGAAGGCTAGAGCCAGTTCCAAGCAGATAGGAAGGCTAGAGCCAGTTCCTGCTTTCCGAAATCAAGCCAACATGCCATGAGTACACAAAGAAATAAGCCGTAAAGCCGTCACACATATGCACATCAACAAACAAATAAGTGACAAAAAAAAATTTTAAACAATTCCCAAATAAAACCTGGAGAAAGCCAGATGCAAAACCTATTGGCTCGGACCCAGGAAAGGAACTCACCAGAGGATTCTAAGCCAGGGAGCAAAAATCCAGCAGAAAGCAGCTCAGTTAGGCACCATAGTTTGCTCACTGGTCAGAAGCCGTTGGAGTGCCACTACTCTCTGGGCCCCACATAGGGCACCAATAATGTCGTCTGACCAAATAATTCTCCAGGTAATCCACCAAAATAAAACAGTTTGTTCAGGAAAAGAAAAGAAACGGAACCACATTCGCAACCAGACTACCTTCCGGCTGCCTACATGGAAAAAGGTGCAAGCTCAAACATGCCTTCTCCCTTTATTTGCATCCCTCTCCCACCCCCACCCTCTCACCCATGGTCACCATAGAGTTCAACAGGAAGTCAAGACTAGAGCGTTAACAAGGGGCCCAGCTCCACCCATAGTCCTCCCAGCTCTATGGTTAAGCATCCCAAGATATCAGTTTACTTCAAACAGTGGGCTAGGATGTTTGCTCCCCTCAGACTCATACTTGTCTAATATAGGACATTTTCTGCGCTTAATCGGTGTTACTGGTATAATACTATCTCTCTTGGTCCTAGTTTGTACATGTTATACTAGATACAAAAAAAACACATAAGGGCTGGCCTAGTGGCTCAAGCGGTTGGAGCTCCGTGCTCCTAACTCTGAAGGCTGCCGGTTCTATTCCCACATGGGCCAGTGGGCTCTCAACCACAAGGTTGCCGGTTCAACTCCTCGAGTCCTGCAAGTGATGGTGGGCTTCGCCCCCTGCAACTAAGATTGAACATGGCACCTTGAGCTGAGCTGCCACTGAACTCACGGATGGCTCAGTTGGTTGGAGCACGGCTCTCAACCACTAGGCTGCCAGTTCGATTCTTCGACTCCCGCAAGGGATGGTGGGCTGCGCCCCCTGCAACTAACAACGGCAACTGGACCTGGAGCTGAGCTGAGCTCTCCACAACTAAGACTGAAAGGTCAACAACTTGAAGCTGAATGGCACCCTCCACAACTAAGATTGAAAGGACAACAACTTGACTAGAAAAAAGTCATGGAAGTACACACTGTTCCCCAATAAAGTCCTGTTCCCCTTCCCCAATAAAAAAAATCTTTAAAAACAACAACAACAACAACATAAAACAGAGGAAAAAAAACTCGATAGCTCAAAGATTAAAAATGAGCTAGAATATATTTAATTTAGACATATAGGATCTGATTGCCTCCCATTTTCTCACATTTTCTTTTAAATATAAATAAATAATTCAGCCTTGACTGCCATCTAAGATTATGGTCTTCCCCACCCACAATGGTCCAACAATCAGCAAGACAAATACTGACACTAAGTCTTCTAGGAATGAGCCTTTCTAACACCGTAGGACCACATTATCCAACCAAAGGATGGTCATCAATGCATCCTTTGGGTTGATTTATGACCAAAAGAAGGAAGTGTGGACAGAAAAAGGGCCACATATTAAACCTGACAAGCTCAGAGACTGAAAATTTCGGGACTGTTTTTTCATGCAGGCACGGCTAGGAGCTCCATCCCCCTCCTCCTCCCATACCTTATTATCGGAGATGTCTCTGGTGGGCACCATAGTTAGAGGCCTCCCTGTCAAAACAATGTTGAGCGATCACAGCTGCTAGGGACGGACCTCCCCAGCACTCCAGCCAGATTTCCCCCTAACCCGGAGGCCAAACCTTATAAAACAAAGCACCTGACCCCAGTTAGTGCTCAGTGTTTGGGAACAATCCCACTGAGCCCGCTGGCGTAATAAAGCTGTGTTCTCCCTGATCTCTACGTGCCGCTTGAGTCTCTCAGTCTTCATCATTTTTCCGCAACAAAATAACCACATAACATGGCGTGAGCATAAAAAATTTCATAACTAAGTGGGACATGGCGGGAAGTCACATCTTTAGCTTCCTTCATAAAGTTAATATGTGCCTTAAAGTGGGCCTGTCTGTTGTCTTTTTGCACCTAAGATAACATCTTTGCAGTGTCAGTAATCCTTTTTCAGGACCAGAACTGGAAACTACAAAATCCCGCATTGTTATGCTTGTCTACTGATTAATATCTCTATGTGCTGTAAAAAGGGAACTGTAAACTATTCTGCACCCACCTATATAAAAGAAGTACCTGTCTCTCCAATTTACTTTTATCCAACCCCAGAGATTTCCCCACTTTGCTTTCTCCCACCCCCGTAACCTATCACCAATAGATTTCATGCAACCTCCTTTCCTTGATTTTATGTGTAAAATAAGCTACAAACCACCATTTCGCAGAACATTTTCTCAGTCCATTGGGATTTTGCTTCCCAGCAATTGTCAGTTTGGCTCAAATAAACTCTTATAAGCTTCCTCTTAGGTTGGATGTTTTTCACCGACACAGGTAAGGATGGGAGTGGTCCCCAAGATATTACAGGTGCATGTGTAGACCTAACTATGTATGTCCATGAAGCAGCGCAGCATACTATGGTAAACTGCCAGCAGACACTCCATGGTTCCCCTTAGCCAGAGTAAGTCAGTTCCCAACCACTACACACTGACGGCCCTATGGCTTCTCCCTTCTCACGGAGATTCCTGCTGAAGGGTCAGATCTGTCATGGGCATTGCAGGTGGAGATCAGAAGAGGTACGCCTGTGCCCCTTCTGTAGCATTTCTCTCCACTGGCTGCTTCTGGTCCTCGTGGAGGTTGGTGCTGAACCAGGAGCCTCTCCTCTGTGTTCCCCACATGAACACTTCAGCCAGGAGTGCAACACTGGTGTGTGGCCAGGTAGCTTTGAAGATGTGTGCACACATGTCACTGGGTGGGCTTTCTGGGGCTGCCTGGTGGTCCTGGCCTGTGACACTGACCACGTTGGTACAGGTGCACTCTGCTCAAATCGCACTCCCCCCCACTGCCCCCCCCCCGCACTCTGTGATGACCTTGGGGTGGGCTGGGGACTTCTTCACAAGTGTGTGCCACACCCAGAAGGGATTCCATGGGCTCCAGGGCAGGACAAAGACACTGAGATTTGGGTGAGGTGGGGGCCCAGCCAAACCACAGCACAGAAGAGCCAGACTAGGGACTAACCCACAGGATTGGTGCATGTGAGACAGGTTAGAATATCCTTAGGTAGACAGGGAGATCCCTGGTGGAATCAACAAAGACAGCCATATCCTGAAACTTCAGGTTTTGAAATCACTCCTTCGCTCTAGGACATAATGTAACAAGGCCTTGAGGTTAATCATAAAATTCCTTTTGGCCTGACAAATGGAGCAGATCTGATAGATAAGAGTGGGTTACTTTGCTAATTCCTTCAGGATGGGCAAGTAAACAAACCTGGTAGACGAATTTCATTAGAAGGTGCCAGTTCCCTTCTTCAGACAGCAACCTTTCCCCAAACAGGCAAGGGAAGGTATAAAAGTAAGAGCTTTTGCCTCAGTCACTGGGCACCCCCATTTGGGACCCCCTCCGGCTCGGGAGCTCTGACCGTTTGCTTTCAATAAACGATCCTCTTTTTAAAACTCTTGCCTCTGCTGGGTCCGTGTTTCCATTCTTCGGTCTCACGAGACACGATCTTGACACTCACTCACTCACTCCAAAGTCCCCTACATCATTTGGGGACTCACAGAGACATATTCCTCCTTTATATGTGTCAACAAAAAACATCCAGGCTAAGAGAATGCTTATGAGTTTATTTGAGCCAAACTGACGATAATTGCTGGGAAGCAAAATCTCAACGGATTGAGAAAATACTCCATGAAATGGCAGTTTGCAGCTTATTGTATACATAGAATCAAAGGAGGAGGGTTGCATGAAATCCACTGGTGATAGATTAAGGGGGTCAGAGAAAGCAAAGCCGGGAAATCTCTGGGATTAGATAAATTGGAGAGACAGGCACTTCTTTCACATAGGTGGTACAGGATAGTTAATAGTTCTCACAGAGAAGTTAATCAATGCACAAGAATAATAATGAGGGTTCTATACTTTCCTGCTCTGGTCTGGAAAAAGCGATTACTGACATCCCAAGGATGTCATTTTAGGTGCAAAAAGACAATAGACAGGCCCACTTAAAGGCACAGATTAACTTTATGAAGGAAGCTAAAGATGTGACTTCCCACCATGTCCCACTTAGTTATGAAATGTTTTAGGCTCATGCCATGTTATATGGTTATTGTCAGTCTCCTGAGCTTGTCAGGTTTAATATGTGGCCCCTTTTCCATCCACACATGCAAGGAGGGCCTGCTTCTCCAGTTAGCCTGTCTGCAAATGGGATTCATCCCACCCTTAGTGATGGTGACAGGAGTGCCAAACTATTGAAAAGTCAGTGACACTAGGGCCCCAAATCCTCAGAGGGAACAAGTGCCTGTCTGCCTCTAAATAATGACTTTCTATGATTCAGGAAGTGAGCTGCTCAGTGTTGATAAAAAGGGGCCATGTACTGAACCTGACATGCTCAGGGGAGGCCAGCAGGGCAGGCCCTACAAACTCAGAGACCGTCTCATTGATAGCTTGTTCCCCAAATACCATCACTATGTGCTGTAAATGTTAATTATTAATCATGTCAATGAAAAAACATCCAGCCTAAGAGAAAACTTATTAAGAGTTTGTTTGAGCCAAACTGAAATAATTGCCGGGAAGCAAAGTCTTAATGGATTGAGAAAATGCTGCGGAAAATGGCTGTTTTCCAAATTATCTTACACATTAAAGGAGGAAGTGTACATGAAATAAAGCAAAGCAGGTAAATCTCTGGGATTGGATAAAAAGTAAAATGGAGAGACACACACTTTTTTTTACATTGGTGGGTACAGAATAATAGTATTTTACAGCACATATAGTATTTGGGGAAAAAGACAACAATGAGGGATTTTGTAGTTTACTACTCTGGTGTGGTGGGTTGTGCCCCCTGGGGGTTCTGGAAAAAGGGATTCCTCTGATATTGCAAAGGTATGTTATCTTAGATGCCAAATGACGACAGTCTCACTTAAGGTAAAGATTGACCTTTGTCAAGGAAGCTACAGGCCAAAGACGTGACTTTCCGCCATGGTCCACCTTAGTTGGGAATTTTTATGTTCACGCCATCCTATGTGGTTATCTTCAGTCTCTTGAGCTTGTCAGGTTTAACATGTGGCCCCTTTTCCATCCACAATTGTCATGGACTCGCCCATATAAAAGAAGTATGTCTCTCTGTTATACACAACCCCAGGTATTTCCCCGCTTTGCTTTCTCCCACCCCCTTAACCTCCTACCAACGGATTCTATGTAACCCTTCTTATGGCTTCTTTGATTCTAATGTATAAAATAAGTTCCAAAACTGCCATTCTATAGAGCATTTTCTCAATCCGTTGAAATTTGACTTCCCTGCAATTGTCATCAGTTGGGCTCAAATAAACTCATTTAAATTCTCTGCAGGTTTGGAGGACAGCAGAGAATGTATTGGTTTCCTATGCTGCTGTAACAAATTACCACATATTGGGTGGTTTAAAACAACCCAAATTTACAACTCTGGCGGCCAGAAGTGTGAAGTCAACTTCACTGGCTAAAATCAAGGTGTTACACTGTTTCCTCCTGAGATTCTGGAGAGAATCTGTTTCCCTGCCTTTCCCACATGTAGAGGCCCGTATGCACGCCCTGGCTCCCCCACCCTCACAACACCCCACCTCTTGCTTCAGTTTTTTCATCTCCTACTTCCTCTTTTCTTTTTTCATTGACATTTAATTTTTCAGGTAGCAAAGGGACTTGTTAACAAACAAAATCCAACCAAGTAAATTTGAAGACTAATTGATTTGTTAAATGATTCATGAATGGGCAGCATCCCATCTAGCAACTAGAGGGGCACTCTTAGGGGTGTACCAAATGGAAGGTTTCTATAGGAAGCAGGGTGGGGCAAGAGAGCTATTGACAAAGAAAAGGATGTTTTCTGAGCAAGGATGTCTTTTCTTTAGGGGAGGAGAACAGGAAGGGTTTTTATCATACAAGATTGCCTCTTTTTCTATTGAGGGGGACGGGGAAGGAGAGGGTCCACGTGACAGATTACCTTACTGGTGTTGACAGGAAAATTCAAGACCGGTTGATTAAGATTATGTTTCCGGGAAAGATTGAAACTGCGATGATATCAGGTAGTAAATCTAAGTTTGATATCTTAGGCTTTTAGCAGGAGTGACACCATCTTGGATCTAAGGTTTTCTCTTTGACATTGACCCACAGAGAAGTCAAACTGCTGGGGGTGGGGGGTGGGGGGAGAGCACACAGCCACCAAGAGCCAAAACTGGGTTTTGAACTCCTCCGCCTTTTAATCCACCCCTCTTGTTAACTTTATACTTAGTGCTCCGCACTGGGGTCGCCTCTGGAACCTCAGTAGTTTCTAGCGTTTAGTCTTGGGGGCCGCTTGTATGGGCGTGGGTATCTTAGGACCCCAGCAGAACGACCCCACAGAGGGTGGTGCGCGACGTGGGACTCCACCTCCCAGCATCCCGCGCAGTGATGTTTGGCAGTTGCCCTGGAGATCCGGAAAGGCATCACCTTCCAGCGCGGAGAGCTGCAGGAAACTACGCCTCCCAGGAGACGCTGCGCGTACGTCGCGCGCACATTGGGCCAATGAGGGTGACGGGGCCGGACTTCCGGCGTCCGGCACTGTCACTTTGCTGCCGGGCGTCGGACCACGCCGGTGTTGTGGGCCGAGCGCCGCTGGTCGGGCCAGGTTTCCAAGAGGTCTGGAAACCCGAGCCACGGGCACGAGGAAGGCGTGGGCGCAGGGCCCGCTTCGCGCCCCGACGGCTCCGCCCCCCAGCCTGGGTTTCTCCGGGGGTAGTGTGGGCGACCCCGTGGGGCCTTCGGGCTGTTCCCGGAGCCACGTGCTCTTCGGCCCCTGAGCGGCTCTGGAGGCAGCGCCCTGCTGCCTTGACGGACCAGGAGACTGAGTCCAGGGGCGTCTGGGTCGGCCGCCTCAAGTGCAGGTTTCGATGTCTGCAGCGGCACAGGTTAGTAGAACCTCAGACCCCTCACCCGCCGGGACCACACCTCCATGGACCTAAGACCCGACTGAGGGAGGGACTTCACCTGGACGTCTTGTCTCTTGATTCGCCTTAGGCCCCGGTGTCCATGCCTTTGGGGCATTCACGTGTGGGATTCCCCACTACTGGCAGCGAAGGGGGTGAGGTGTGGAAGTTCCAAAGGAAGGATCCCGCACGTACAAAAGTTGGGAGGGGTGACAGCCTAGGTGCTTACGCAACTGAGCTTCTCAACGTGGAGCTCGGGCGAGAAGATAAGTGTATCTGAAAGCCAAGCGGAGGAGTTAAGACTATCCCGAGAGCTCAGGAAGCCATGTAAGATTTTGACCTGAAGCTGGACATGCTTTAAATTAGGATTTTTAAAGTATCCCACCGTTTGCCGAGTGGAGAACAGGCGCAGAGGAGGCGGGTGGTGTGCAGGGAGGAAGCACGTGGACCATATTAGTTCAGTGGAGACAGGAAAGTGGTTGAATTCTGGATAGATCTGCTGATCATCAGGTACGGGGTATGAGTGAAGGACTGTCAAGTTTTTTAGTCTGAACACCAGAAGAATGGAGCTGCTGTAGACAAAGTAAAATTTAAAGGGAAAGCAGGTTTCGGGGGAAAATAAGGAAGAGTCTGCCGTGTCCCAGAGTGGAGGCATCACATGGACCTGGAATTGTAGATATCCAAAGACAGAGTCCTAGTATCCTGAATGGAGGCAGGACCTGGGAATCAAACGTAGGAGAGGATTTCACGGACTCAGCAAGGGATGGGCAGTTGGTGCTCTAGGGAGATCAAGAGATGCTGGCAGTCCCTGGGGCACTCAGGAAGTCTGGCAGGTGGCTGAGAAAAGGGAGGGTGGCAGCCCAGAGAGGAGGAAATAGAGGGAACTGGCTCCTGTGTGCCCACGCCATCGTTGGGGCCACCACTGTGGAGACTGGTGGGAATCAGCCAGTCCTTCAGGCTGGGGCAGCAGCCTTAAAAGGTCAGGCAAATTCAGCAGGGGCATCTAAGGCTCAGATAGGTGAGGGAAGTTGCATCGGCAGAGCCCTGGGGATGGAAGGTGAACGTCGGAGGGACATCAAGGAGGTATCATTGGGACAGGGAGTTGGGTCCTGGGTCACATGGCCATAGCTTAGATTATGTCCATCTTCCCCTACCCACTGTTATAGGGCCTGATGGTCTTTGAAGATGTGGCCGTGTACTTCTCCCGGGAAGAGTGGGGCCTCTTGGATGCTGCCCAGAGGGCCTTGTACCACCACGTGATGCTGGAGAACTTTGCACTCGTGGCCTCTCTGGGTAAGGCCCTGGGTCCTCCATGGGAAAGCTCAATTGTTGCCAGGTTGATCCAGCAGCACTAACTCCTTACCTCCTGGCGGCCTGTGAACAGCTCCATACCCAGTGGCTGAGTGTCCCTGTCTGGCTGTGGCACCTCTGTGCCTGGGCTCAGTACCCTTCCTTGGGCACTGCCAACACATTTCTCCTCACAGGCACCACTGAGCTGTTCCTATGAGTCCTGACTTGTGGTGCAACCTGTGGGTTTTCTTGGTTGCACAGATGACACTGTCTGTGTCCCATGAAGCCCTGACTCCTACCATCTGTTGGGCAGTTGGTTGTCCTGAGCTGGGGCTGGTCCCTCACTTGGTTGTTTCTCACAGGACTCTCTGCCTCCCGACCCCGTGTAGTCATCCAGCTTGAGCGTGGTGAGGAACCCTGGGTCCTCAGTGGGACAGATGTGACCCTGGCCAGGAACAACCAGAGGAGGCCCAGCCCTGGTGAGTGGCCAGGCTTCTGTCCCCTCTCCCCACCCTCCTGGACATGTTCCTCTCCTGCCTTATACCGATTTCCTTTTGTTCTCCTTCCACCATTAGCCTCTCCTGAAGGCTCCAGCCTTGGCTTCCCTCAGGGGAAGCTCCAAGAGCACCCCCAGGCCATGCTGAGACCTGCTCAGAATCCCACCATAAGTCAGGGTGTGTGGCGTCAAAGCTTCCCTGTCCTACCTCACCACCTCATCTGTGACGCCATTCCTTCATTCATTTATGTGTTCATTGTTTCTTGAGCACTTGCAGTTACCAGTCCTGTTTCCGGCACTGGGGGCACAGCCTTGATCAGGACGCTCCTGGTCCTGCCTTCGAGGGGTTGGCCGTGCTAGGGGAGAGGCAGTCAGTAAACAGTTTGTGAGTAAAACTATAGCATCGGGGAGCCATCAGTGTAAGGAACAAAAGGAGGCTGGGGTATCCCTCAGACAAGTGAGCTACATATAGGAAGGGTCTCTGGCTCCTCTTCTCCCCAGCTTCCACACCCAGACCTTAGGGTCCCCTTGCCCACTCACTCGGTCTGCCTTGGTCACGCCCTCCTGGTGAGGATGACCCCAGGCATCCACTGTTTTCTGTGTCTTCAGGTTCCCAGCATCTGGCAGAGGACAGAGATGTTTCTGGAGAAGCAGTGTGGCCAAGAACCTTCCAGAACACCAGGGTCCCTCCCACCACTGCTGTCTGTGTGCGTGGGAAATGCCTGGGAGCCGGCAGGCCACCTCCTCATCCCGGGAGAGAAAACCCACGGGGTCTCTGTGATCTATTGGGAAAGGCTCCTGCTAGGCCCTGGCAGTGGTGAGGCCAGTGTCAGTCTGCGACTGACTTCCCGCTGAGGGCTACCACGGGCAGCCCAATCACGGAGAAAGCCCTCACAGACCACCTGGAGCCAGGCAAGCAGCCAAGGGTGCCCGAGCAGCAGAAGCCGTCGCGCGGTGCGGCCGCCGCTTCTGCCGCAACTCGCACCTGATTCAGCACGAGCGCACGCACACAGGCGAGAAGCCGTATGCCTGCGCGCTCTGTGGGGCCGCCTTCAGCCAGGGCTCCTCACTCTTTAAGCACGCGCGGTGCGGCCGCCGCTTCTGCCGCAACTCGCACCTGATTCAGCACGAGCGCACGCACACAGGCGAGAAGCCGTATGCCTGCGCGCTCTGTGGGGCCGCCTTCAGCCAGGGCTCCTCACTCTTTAAGCACCAGCGCGTGCACTCTGGGGAGAAGCCCTTCACTTGCGGGTGGTGTGGCACGAGCCTCAGAGACTCCAGGAGCCCCGACCTGGGATGAGCCGCGCGGTGCGGCCGCCGCTTCTGCCGCAACTCGCACCTGATTCAGCACGAGCGCACGCACACAGGCGAGAAGCCGTATGCCTGCGCGCTCTGTGGGGCCGCCTTCAGCCAGGGCTCCTCACTCTTTAAGCACCAGCGCGTGCACACCGGGGAGAAGCCCTTCACTTGCGCGCAGTGCGGCAGCGTCTTCGTGAAGAGCTCCGACCACCGGGCGGCCCCACGTGCGGGCAGTGCGGCAAGGCCTTCAGCCAGCGCGCGGTGCGGCCGCCGCTTCTGCCGCAACTCGCACCTGATTCAGCACGAGCGCACGCACACAGGCGAGAAGCCGTATGCCTGCGCGCTCTGTGGGGCCGCCTTCAGCCAGGGCTCCTCACTCTTTAAGCACCAGCGCATCCACACGGCTGAGAAGGCCTTCCGTTGCGGCGAGTGCGGCAAGGCCTTCAGCCACGGCTCCAACCTCAGCCAGCACCGCAAGATCCATGCGGGCGGGCGGCCCTATGCCTGCGCGCGGTGCGGCCGCCGCTTCTGCCGCAACTCGCACCTGATTCAGCACGAGCGCACGCACACAGGCGAGAAGCCGTATGCCTGCGCGCTCTGTGGGGCCGCCTTCAGCCAGGGCTCCTCACTCTTTAAGCACCAGCGCGTGCACACCGGGGAGAAGCCCTTCACTTGCGCGCAGTGCGGCCGCGCCTTCAGCCACAGCTCCAACCTCACGCAGCACCAGCTGTTGCACACGGGAGAGCGGCCCTTCCGCTGCGGTGACTGCGGCAAGGCCTTCGCCAAGGGTGCGGTGCTGCTCAGCCACCGGCGCATCCACACGGGTGAGAAGCCATTCGTGTGCGCGCAGTGCGGCCGCGCCTTCCGCGAGCGCCCAGCTCTCTTCCACCACCAGAGGATCCACACGGGCGAGAAACCCATGCGGAGGCTCAGGGCCAGGGCGGGCCTGAGCTCCCATGCCAAGCCTCCGGAGGCACCCTCAGCTGGCACTCCTGGGAGGGAAGCCAGGCCCACTTCCAGCTCAGGCCCAGCCAGGGTGCCGAAGCCAGCTGAGGCCTGAGGTCCCAGCTCCCCGTTTCCGACCTCTCCTGAGTCCTTTCCACAGCTAAAGGGCCACGCGTCCTTTGCAAATCCACACTCTGGAGAAGCTCTGTGTGCACTCTGCAATTCCATCTGTATGTGGTGACAGGATTTGCCATTTCAGCCACAGCTGACTCCTTCATCCCCAAGAGGTCAGGCTGCGGAAAGGTCTAGAGGAGGGATATGGAGGCTGGGACTTTGGTGGGGCTGAGACATTGCAGAGCCAGTGGCAGGACAGCAGGATGGCGCCACTGCTTGCATGTCGTGACTGAACGCTAAGAGGAGGGCAATGCCGGGATGGGGTGGAGGCAGGCCGAGAAATTTTTTACATCGCACATTCAGGATATTCCCCCCAGGCCTGGATTCATCCAAGGCTTCCTGGGAGCTGGCCCAGTGGACGAGAGGTCATGTGTGGGTTGGGTGCTGGCCTTGGGTTAATAGCTGGGCTCTGAGCCTCAGCTTCCTCCTCTGGGGGAAAGAAAGGGAAAAAAGGGATTTCATCCTACAGAGGGTATTTGCCATACCCTGACAGACAGGCTCTTGATAAGGCCAACATGTGCCAAGTGCCAGTCCCTGTGAAATTGCTCCAAACAGCCCCGTGAGGTGGCTGCTGTGGCTGGTATCCCCACTTCTCGTAGGAGGAAACTGAGGCACAGAGAAGGGGTATGAATTGCACAAAGTAGAGCCAGGCCCCACATCCAGACAGCTTACCACTGCACATCTACGCTCTAATCTGCTTGCTGTGAGGGCTGAGAGAGGCCTGGCCTGGCTTCCTGAGCATGGCCGACCCATAGGAGGCGGAGGTCCGCAGGGGAAAGACAGATGGAGAATGATGGCTCCTTAACCACAATCGTTCCAATTCTCATCCAAGCCTCAGCATTTCCGTGTCCTACTACCAAAGTCAATGTGATAGGAGCCTTTATAACCTACTATCCTGACAGGAGGTGACTGAAGTGACAGGTTCAGAGGACACAAGATGGGGCTGCTCATTTCTGCAGGGCCCAGGGGCCACATGCCTACCTGTACTCTGCCCATATGAGGTACCCTCCCGAGATCCCTCCTCAGTGTGACACCTCCACACAGCGGGAACACTGAGGTAGACAGGTGCGTGGGTGCCCAGTTTACTTCCTGTGGCCCTTAGCAGACTGAGGCCCATCTTGACTTCAGGCCTCATGCCTAGGGAAGTTAATGGTCTTTTTACTGGGAAAAAAAGACTAGAAGTTACAACTTGGAACGGGCATATATTGTAAATTCTTGCACAGCGCTGTGGAATTCCACCACTTCAGCCTCCCTTCCCACCAAGTCCAGAGAGGCTCCCTGATAAAGGTTTCTTTTTAAAAACGTGTGAATGGTAACAGCCTGATTTCACCCTAGCACAGTGCAGACATGCCCTCAGGGCATATCACTGTCACAGAGCTGTGGGGACTTGGCTTCAACCTGAGTCCCTTTGAGAAGCCACAGGGAAGAGATGCAGCCTGTCTGTGGCCCTGAGGGGTTGGGATACCTGTGTCCCCTTGGCAGCCAGAGGTGGGTGGGGAGCCACAGGAGACCTGGGTAGGGTCTACTAGGAGTTGGGCCTTTGTGGATCCAAGCTGTGGAGTCTGAGTCAGGGGCCATCACAACCAAGACCTCAGAGCCATCTGCCATATACAGTGAGCACAGACATAATCTCCCTACTCCCCACCTTCCAGCAGGACCTATCTTCCCCAGGAACCTCACAAGTTCCTACAAGGAGGGGAGACTTGGAGGCATGGAGAGGAGTCATGCAGGACCCAGCTCCCTAAGACCCTTCAAGGGCAGGTCCTCCAAGCCAGGCCTCCTGATACCCTGTGGGCCCCTGAGCCATAGTCTGCCCTTCCTGGACTCATCCTCTCTGCTCTGCTCTGCTCGACACCCTCACCTTTCCCCAGGCTGTCTTCCACGAGGCAGCCTTGAACATGTCACATCTACCTCAGTCTGCACAGCTGTGAAATGCAGACACCCTCACCCTGATAAGGATTTTTCTGGGGACCCATAGGATTCAGGAACAAAAACATCTGTCGAACTGCAAGTGGGTACCCAGAATCACATGCAACCTTTTCTGCACTTGGGACACGCATAGGAGCCCAGTTTCCACCATGAGCCCTCCAGACCACTCATGCTGGCCCTGATGCCCTTTCCTGTCTTCTGACTAGCCGCCTCCTGTTTTCCTTGAGCTCCTCCTGGGTAAGGCCCTGGGTCTCTGTTCTTTCACCCTCCACCAATCCACCCCTACCAATACCCAGGACTGGTCAGTGGCCTCCACCCTGTTCCTGTGGGAACAGCAACCATGAGCACTTTCCTTCACCCATGTCTTGAGCACCCAACTTCCCCTAAGTTACTTTCCCCAAAACCTCTGTGGCATGTTGGGCCCTGTACTGCCAGACTGGCTGCTCTTAACCCTGAACAAGCTCTGAGTGTAAGTGTCCCTGGTCTTTCTGGGTCAAGATGGTGAACTGAATACATGCTTCTCACTTGGTTCAGAAGCCCACTGAAACCAGAGTTTAAAACACAAATCCTGTGGGTTGATGAGGATGAGAATGGTGAAAGAGGAGGCAGTTACAATGGTATTTTGAACCCAGGTGGGGATGCTGGAGCTGTCAGTGACTTACAGCAATTCAGATAATGAGTTGCTACTGGGTGAAGTAGACGGACGTCCCGCCAGCCTTACACTGCAGAACTTCAGAAGGCTTGAAAACCAGCCACCTCCTGGGAGGGGAGACCTAAAATATGACAGGTGGGAGAATACTAGAGAAAGCTATAAGAGCTTCAGCTCTCTATCTACATGGTGGATGGTGGGAGAGTCATTTCTGGGGAACCCACACAGTCCAGAGAAAAGACCTAAGCCCCCCCACAAAACAGCCCAATCCTGTGACACACTCCTGGGAAGACTTGACAGGCCCTAGGCTGAGAGCTCCCAATCATGGCAAGATGGCAGTTAGGGATTCCTAGGTATCAGAAAGAACCATGACAAACAGTTGCAATTTATGATTGAATATACAAGTCACAGTTCAGCCACCTGATGTATGGAAGCAAAACTGGCCCAGTCCCAGTCAGATTTTGATAACATTGCCTGTTGAGATAAACTAAAAGGTCACCTTACTGGTTCTGGCTACCCAATTAAGTAAAAGGTTGAGCATGTCCCATAAGCCTGGACAAAAACTTCCATCCTTCACTTTGCAACACAATACTGATATCTGAAGATATGTCAGACTAGGTATAAATCATGGGACAGTTCTCTCATCAGTAAATGGGTGCCCACTAGGGGCAGGGCCCTCAGCGGAGATCGAATGAAGGACTTCCTCCTCCCTGGAGAATGCCCATGGATCAGGCCGGCCTTCCCAGGTGAACCCCGCTTCCTCCTGGGACCACCCGGAGGTGCTTTCTGCCGAACTATTAACAGTATATTACCTAGGCCGTCACTTCTGGCCTCCCGGGAGGGCAGGGCGACGCTCCAGCCGTTGCCTTTGAAACGTATGCAGGCGGGGACATGCTTTAGTGGTTACCAAGGGGACCGATGAGCGACCAAAATGAAGCCTCCGGAAGAGCGCTGGGGGAGGAGCCTGGACGGAGTGCAAGCTCTGATTGGTCAACACATCATGCTCCTCACCTCGCTTACCAATAGGAACCAGGTGCGCTGTGCACATGCGCAGGATTCTAACGACCCGTCCAGCTCGGCAGTTGGTGAGTCCTAGGGCTCGGATGTAAAGGAAGAGCGGCCTCCAGTAAGGGGAGGGAATTCCCCCCAAACTCTGTTCCTCTGCAGGTTACAAGGAAGAGAGCACCTCAGTTATGAGCGGCCTCTAAAAGTGAGCATCTGCCGACAGGCCGCGCCTGTCCTTATTTGCTGAGGCTCATGGGAAACGTAGTCCGGAGCGGGGGTGGGGGGCGGTGTCTTCGGAACATGAGCGTGATTGGCCAGGGCAACGAGCTGAGGGGCGGGGCGGAGGGGGGCGCTGCCATTTACCGGAAGTGGCCTTCCAGGCCCGGCGCTGAGGCTGAGGTGAACGTGGTCCCCGCTGGGCTGAGAGCGATTTCCATCACAAGGACCTGCTGCCTCCTGCTCCTTGCGCTCGGAGCGCTCACCTACCTTCCAACGTACCCTGCGTGCCCCACTCCAAACTTTTGCCTAGGACTTTCCTCCCACCCAGAGCACCGTTCCGCCGCCTCCAAGAAGACTTCCTCCCAGTCTTCCATTTTTTGGAGACCGACTCCCGGGGTTAGGCCTAGTGGTGCCGGTCTGACAGGCCCCCCCAGGTGGGCGTTTCAGTCCAGACCCTCTTCAGGGCCAGGTCACAGGTGCCTGCTCACGACTCCATGCAGCTCATGGTTTTGCTTTGCTTTAGCTTTTTATATGCACGGCGCAGATGGTATCCACAGCTCGCTGTGGTCAGCAGGCTCGGAGTCCACAGCAGCCCCTGCCTCAACCTAGGGTGCAGATGTGCCCCGTCCGTGTAGCCAGCCCCTCAGGGTGCCCACTTCAGTCAACATGTCTCGCTATAGCCCAGCCTGGTCCCACAACAACCGTTTCCGTTCCCACCCTGGTTCACCGCCTCCCTGGCTTCAAGTCCCCCAGTCTCCTGTGAACTGACTACTTCCCTTCCTCCTCTGCTGAGCACTTCCCCTGGCTCCTCAGCCTGACCTTGGAAACCTGTGATGACTCCCCGTGACTACATGTAAACCATCATCTCCCAGCAGTCCTCTGTTCTACCCAAATGTTGGCATTTTCCTGGAATCTCCATTGGACAACCTGCTTCCAAGCATTTGTCCATAAGGCTTCCTTCTGTTCTCAGTTCCCGACAACAGCCAGCTCCTGTGACCCCTCTCTCCATGAAGCATCCCCACCAGGGTCCTCTGTCCTGACCTCAGCCCCCAGGCTGGGCCTGTCTGCAGGTGTCTTCCTTGCCCAGGTGGTGGCCTCTTGGCTAGCATCCTGACCCCTCCTTTTCTGCAGGTCTCTCAGAGGCTCCAAGAAGACTTCCAGCACAATGCTATCCTCACTGGGCCCCCCATGCCTGCCCTCCGTGGACCCCACAGCCACCCTGGAGGAGATCGATGCAGCTCGCCTGCGCTTCCGGGGGTTCTGCTATCAGGAGGCAGCAGGTCCCCGCGAGGCCCTGGCCCAGCTGCGTGAGCTGTGCCGTCAGTGGCTGCAGCCCGAGGTGCATACCAAGGAGCAGATGCTGGAGCTGCTGGTGCTGGAGCAGTTCCTGGGTGCGCTGCCCCCGGAGATCCAAGCCTGGGTGCGGGGGCAGTGGCCAGGCAGCCCTGAGGAGGCTGCAACCCTGGTGGAGGGGCTGCAGCATGACCCTGGGCAGCTGCTGAGCTGGGTGAGTATGGCCAGTTTTGGCTTGGAGGGACAGAGCAAGACTAGAGCCCCTGTGACTTGCCTCTCCCCTTCAGATCACAGCCCATGTCCTGAAGCAAGCAGTGCTCGCGGTAGCACAGAAGACAGAGGAGTCCTTGGGGAGCCCCCACCCTTCACGGATAGTGGAGCCCCTCAGGGCAGCCTCTGGGGAAGGACCACAGGATGCCCAGATCGAGGGGTCTGCCCAGCTCAGTTGCAGCGTGAAAGAGGAACCTGATGCTGATGGGCAGGAGATGGGTGAGAGTGGGGCCACATTAGGTTGAGCTTCTGGCGGGAGTGTGGGCATCCTGGGATGGGGACCCAGGAGGGACCACAGACTGCAGAGCTGGGTCTCTGGGAGGCAGAAGGAAAGGACTAGCTGGCTGCATGCCATGTGACTGGCACACAAAGTGGTCTCCTGCCTGCTGGCAAAGGAAGGCCAGGGCTGTAGTACCAGCTCCTCCTCTGCCATGGCTCACCTGGGCAGCCCCTGACCCCCGTCTGCCTCACTTCCTAGCACCCTCCAGTGCCCCAAATCAAGCCCAGTCCCGCGAGGGGCCCCTTGGACACCGGGCACCAGACTCCGAGTCCTTCCACCCATCCAGGATTCAGGTGAGCAGCCCCAGGTGAAGGTGCAGGCAACAGTGGGAGGACAATGTCCTGGTGACCACTCCACTCTGCCAGTTTTCCAGGCTCCTTGGTCAGCGGCTCTTGTGCTGTTTGCTGCCCAGAGTGGAGTTGGTATCAGGGTGCCCTGCAGGGCCTAGGGGACAGAGGGACAGTCTGGTGGTCTCCAGTTGGGAAGGCTTTTAGAAATCTGGTTTAGAGTGACTGGAACTAAAGTGAGGGCTGGCTTCATCACTTGGAGAGATGTCAGTCAGGGGGTTGCAGCTCTCAGCAGTCTTGAGCTGGCACCCTCGTGTGCAGTTGGGGAGGGGACAAGATGCCCAACCTTGGCAGGAAAGCCTGAGCACCACGCAGCTGTCCGGCCTCCCCAGTACACCTGACATCGGAATGGAGAGGCTCTTCCTTGGAAATGCCAACAGCCACCTCTCCAGCTGGGTGGAAGCTCAGCTGAGGGCCCTGCTACCTGAGTGGGTAACACGGATCCTGTCCTCTCCCAGCAACCTTGCTCCTAAGCCACTCCCCTCTGCTCATCCCAGCCAAAGAGCTGGTTGAGATGTGCTTGGTGCCTGAGAAGTGGCACAGCAGGAAACAGGCAGGTGGCAGAGACACCCTCCACAGTCTCTTCACTTCCAGCCAGCATCACCCTGGCTGTGGGTCAGTGTGATTGCCGCCTCCCTGCCCCTAACTTGTTGTGGTTTGTCTGTCAGGACTATTTTTCCCAACCCAGCAAAGCCCCACCTAGATGATGGGAATTCTGGGAGGAGAGGAGGAAAGACCTCTCCCCGGAAAGTCTGCAGACCTCACCCTCTGGCAACAGGCAGGACCCAGCCCACCACCCCCACCCCCACCCTGTCCACACACATCATCTGCGACCGGTGGGCGTGGGGGGGGGGGCCTGCATCTCCTAACACAGGTGCCCACATCCGGGAATGCTGGCAGCCCTCCACAGCTCCCCAAGAAGTGTCTGTTAGGAGAGGGGGCTGGGGCCCCGAGGCCCCTGGCCCTTTGCTTTCCATGCAGCACACCACCCAAGGCCCGGAAGTGGGAACAGCCACATTTGTCCCTGCCACTCCCAAAACCCAGGAGGCCTCAGCTCAGCCTGTCCGCCCAGAACGTGGGGTGGGGGCAGCTGAGGAGGACGGGTATTGGCAGCTGCCAGGTTAGCTTCACGCCGTTCCCTCCTCACCCCGCTTTCCCAACACTCCACGATGCGGAGTGGAGGCCGGCAGTGATGGGCTGTGTCCCCGCAGGAGGAGTGGGGGCTACTGGATCCCTCGCAGAAGGAGCTGTACTGGGACGTGATGCTGGAGAAGTACGGCACGGTGATCTCCCTGGGTGAGGACCGTCCTCGACCCCCTGCTCCGCTGCCTACTTCCTGCTTTCCTTTGTGCGCACCCGCCTTCTCCCTCCTTCCCAAGGGGAACCCCTGTTACCCGCCAGAGCCCCCACCCTGTCCCTCTTTCGCGCCAGCCCTTCACCTGCAACTGAGCCGGGACTGGCGCCTGACTTCCCCTCACCCCAACAGGTTTACCGCCCCCCAAGCGGGATGCGCTGGTGGAGTCGGAGACCCGGGCGCCGAGGGCAGGGACGGACAGCAAAGGAAGCCTCTGCCTGGGTGAGTGCTGCTCCGGGTGACGCGGGTCACCCAGTTCTCGGGTGGGTGGGAGCTTGTGCTACGCGGGGAGAGGCAGGCTGACATTCTGGGGCCACTGGGTCCGCTGCCTCTCCTTCCCCCAGGAGACGATAGCGAGAGCCACCGCGAGGGTCCGCCCGACTGCCCAGAGGCACCGCTGCCCTGGGAGGGCCCGTCTGAGACTGCAGCATCCACCACACCTCCACGGGTGCTGAGCCCTGCGCTGAGCAAGCCCTACACGTGCGACCAGTGTGGCCGCAGCTTCGACTGGAAGTCGGTGTTTGTCATGCACCACCGGACACACGTGGGTGGGCAGGGTGCACAGGCCCTGGCGCTGGCCGTTGGGGATACTGAGAAACCTCCTCAGGGCCCCCGGGAGCCAAGTTTGCCTCACCACCATCGGCGCACGACCCCGGGGCCCCAAGGCTATGTGTGCGAGGAGTGCGGGTGCAGCTTCAGCTGGAAGTCGCAGCTCGTCATCCACCGCAAGAGCCATACTGGCCAGCGGCGCCACTTCTGCGGTGACTGTGGCCACGGCTTCGACTGGAAGTCCCAGCTAGTCATTCACATGAAGAGCCACAGGCCGGGGGCCCCATGAGTGGCTAGAGAAGGCAGCCTCGCCTTGGGGTCCTTGGAGTCCTTGGATGCAGCCCCTGGGCCTGGGCCTGGGTCTGGGAGAGGCAGCAGAGGTCACCAGAGTAAATCAGGAGGGTCCCTTGCCCCTGGCTGTCTACCCCCAAGAGCCACCTGGGTACAGGGAAAGAAGCTGCTCCTTACCCTCTTGCCTGCCTTCTGGAGTGAGGCCTGGGTTCGAATTCATCACCGAGCAAGCTCGGATCGCCCTGCCGGTGACATGATGCAGACTGACGACTCTCCCTACCCCTGGGACCTCACTGGCCGCAGGTAGATTCTCAAAAACTGCCCCTTCCCACCCCTCCTGAAGCAGTGGGGTCCTCAGTCTCTGTTTGGAAGGTGCACAAGAGCATGGCCTGCTTCTATTTGCAGGCAGATGGAAAACTAATGCCCTTCCATGTGTGTTGTAGATTTTTAACAAATTGCACTTTTATAATATGGAAGTCTCTGCATAGGAATCCTGATTCCTGGTTTCTGCTGGTTAGAAGGTCAGCAATGCTGCTCCTCCTGCCTGGCAGCCTGAGCCACAGAGCACCTACCCATGAGAAGGTCCACTGGCCCTGGCCCCTGGCCCCTGGCCTACCTTGTTTCTGAGCTGCCCACATCACTCCCCTGGCCTCCTTGTCCTTTGAGTTCTCACATCCCAAATTGAGTGGACACTAAGGGAAGTTCCTTTTCAAATACGGGTGGACAAGGGTGTTCTCCGAGAAAAAGGGCCACAAACAGATGTCACTTAGTCCATGTACACATGCAGGTCAGGGCTGCATCCCTACAGCCCACACTTTTGGTCAGTTGGTCACAAAACAGGAGAACAAGGGCTCAGCTGCCTACTGTCCACAGAGGTCCGTCTGGATTCCTGCGCAGTCATTTGGGATTTTAGTCAATGTACTGTGCTATTTTTCTGTTGTTGTTCTAACAACTTGGTGGCTTGAGACAGCAAAAATGTATTCTCTTATGGCTCTGAAATGAGTCTCACTGGGCTAAAATCAAGGTGTCACAGGTCAGGTTCCTGGAGGTTCTAGCGGAGGATCTGTTCTATTGTCTTTCCCAGCTTCTAAGAGAGTGCTGCATTCTTTGGTTTCCTGCCGCTCCCGCCATCTGCAAAGCCAGCAGTGGTGGTCAAGTCTTTGTTATGCTGCCATCTCTCTGGCTCTTATACTCCTGCTTCCTCCTTATAAGGACCCTTGGAGTGGCCTTTAGGGCTCATCTAGTAATTCATGATACTCTCCCTATCTCAGGATCCTTAATCACATTTTGTCTGCTCCTGACCTGCACACCTGATTGATCTGCAAAATCGCTTTTCCGAGTGAGAGAATGTATTCACAGGTTCCAGTGATCAGGACCTGGATGTCTTTGGGGGCCGTTATTCAGCACCCTTCTCTGAAAATAAGGGGCATTTTTGTGGGGGATGGTTTTAGGAAACAGGTGCACTCAAGAAATCCTCTGCAGCCTGGGACACATGCCGGAGTGGCAGGTGGGTGGTGAAGGTGGCTGCTACCATGGCTACCCAGGTAAGAGGGGGGCTATCTGGGGGAATCACTTGGGCTGGGGGTGAGCTGAAGCCTGAAGCTAGGAGTGGGAAGTCTCTGTTTGGGGTGGAGTGTTACCTCTTCCATCCACAGCCTTCTGAGGACTTGTTGACCTGTTGCTCTCACACTGGGGCCTGGGGAAGCACTGACAGGCTGGAGATGGAGCTGGGGGCGTGATCTGATGGGCAAGCAGGAGGCGAGATCACACTGGGACATGGAGCAAGAGGATGGTGGATCCCCTCGTCCCTGATAGTCCCAGGTGTCCCTGGGGAACCCCAGTGTCTCTGGTGGATCAAATCATCCCTAGTGGACCTTAGAGGATCCTGGTGTCCCTTGAATCTGGTGGTCCTGGGTGACCACTAGTCCCTGGTGGATCCCCTTGTCCCTGGTAGATTCTGGCAGCACTTCTGGACCGTGAGGCCTCTCACTACACATCCCAGAGGACTAGACATCCACTGCCCTCGCAATCTTCCACAATGCTCTGGGTGGTACCTCCAGACCCTGTGGAGGCCCAGTCTAAATCACAGCAGCCTCACCATCTGCTGGCCTCTACCTACAGCTCCCACAATGCCCTGAGCAGCACTTACAAACCTTGATGGCCCTCCTACAATGTTACTGAAGGCACAGTCAACGTTACAGAGGATTCGCCGTCGACTGTCCTCTTCCTACAGCTCCCAAAATGCTGCATGCGGCACTTACAGACTGACAGCATACCTCTACATGTCACTGGTGGTGGAGTCTACATGTTCACAGAGGCTTTGCTGTCTGCTGGCCACTGCCTACAGTTTCCACAGTGCTACAGGTTGTACTTCTGGCCCATGATGGCGGGCCAGTATATAGAGCATTTAAAATATATATGTAGATTGAGGTTTGCAAAACAAGTTGTTTATTAGTAGGGACAGGACTATGGCCACATATGTGTGAAACTGATAAGAGTGAAGTAAAAAACATGTTTTTGTGTGAAACTGAGCATAACAAAATTGAGTGATAAATACGTTCACCAAAACAGCTTCTGCTTATCACCTAAGAGGTAAACAACTCCTGGCAAACAACTTCTGGTTCTCACCTAAGAAGTAAACAAGTCCAGAAAAAGAGGATAAAAGCAGACCTCCAGAGCAATGCCATGAGTAGTCTGACTGGGCGCTCCAGCTAAGACCCTCTGTGAAGCTCTGAGGAAGACATTCCAAATGACCCTCCAGGACATTCGTCTGGGCGATCCCACAGAGTCCTCTGTGAGATGCAAGCTGCAATACTCTGGAACTCTCCAAAGTTCTTCCTTGCGAGACCAGCTCGCCTCAGACCCGTCCTGGGCCCAGTCGTCTCTCCCAGACCAGGGACCTTCTCCACCTCGATTTGACTCTGGACTTGGGTTCGTTATTAAATTCTATTTTATCTGTATAACCTGTGCTTGCCAGATCATTGGCCTCTGGAGGGACATTGGTTCCCAAATAAAACTGTGTTATTCACTCTATCTGAACCTGTGTGCCTGGGACTTTGTTCCCCACTCACGTCACAAGTACCATGTAGGGATGTAAGGCCCTGCTGCGGGGTTAATGTCCCCTTGACTTTCAGGAAGAGACTGAAATGTGGCGACTGCCCTTCCAGAGCTAGAAACTGATGGCATAGTCGGCATCATAAAGGCCACAACATCCACTGGCCTCTGCCAACAGCTCCCACAATGCCCCAGGCAGCATTTCCAGCCTTTGAGATACTCCATGGAGGGTTGGGCTATTGGGGCTGCCTCTTCTTCTTTCTCTTTTACCCTTCTATCGATCCCACAATGCCCCGGGGAACACTTCTGGCCCCGAAGACACTGTGGACCCATTTTTCAGAGGACTCTGCACCTGCTCCCCTGCTCCCCAGGACTTGCCTCCGGGGTTTTGCAAGTGTACTTTACTGGGACTGCTCCTCTCCCAGTTACTTCCTGTTCACCCTTCATGCCTCAGTCCAATGCCTCAGTCCAATGCCTGCAGGCTCCTGTCACATCACCCATCGGACTTTTCCCCACATCCTCCGGAGCACATGCATGTCCGCTGGCCCAGGCCCATCAGAGGCCCAAATAGACCAACAGATGGAGTCAGTGCCCTCCTCTCTCCACCCTGGAGTGGTTGTAAGGTTGCTGGCTCCTCCCACACCCTTTGCCTTGCCCACAGGACTACTCCTTGAGGCTAGCTGAGGTCTTGGTTGGGAGACCAACGGGGGCCCTGAAGTAAGGTTTTTGGAGAGCCACTGGGCCCTGCATGCCTCACTTGTTTCTCTATCCATACATGTCACGTCCAGCGCAACATGGGCAGTGAGGGTGCGAGAAGGGGTGGCTTTGGGTTAAGTTTTTAAGAAAGAAACATACAGAGACTTAATGCAGTTAAATCTCAGAAGGCCAGGGGTCTCACAGTTCTGAAAGACTGGAGCCCAGATTTGAGCCAACTGGAGGTTTTTATTGATAAGTATACAAGGGAGCAGCAGTGTTTTTGGCACGGTCTGTGAGACTCAATTATCACGTTATAGAAACAACCCAAACCAATTATGTTGATCTTCAAACAGCTGAAGCAGAAAGTCCTTGAGGTGAAGTATGCAACTCTTTTAAGGGACATATATTATATGTTGAAATTGTTTCACAGAGCTGAGCAGAGAAAGTTTAATCTTAATCACTCTCAAGACTTTTCTCCCAATTAGGTGAGAAGGGAAAGCCAGAGTCAGCAGTCGCTTTTCTCAGGCAGGGGGAAGGGGAGACAAGGCCCCTTCCCAAATCTTTCTAAGGCAGCTCATGGGGGGGAGGGGGTCTCCATGGGGTTCCGCCTGGCTTGAGTTGTCCCCCTGGTGGGGGATCTTACTTGTCTTTGGCCACAAACCCTCTTTTGGAGACTAAATAGAGAGAAATATATAGTCCCAGAGATGCACAGTCTCACAGACTTGTCTTTCCTTAAGGAAAGACACGGGGGGACAGTCTGCTAGGCTGCTGTGTGACAACACATACAGACATCTGTGTACATGTGAGTTTATTCTCGCTGATGCGGGGTCCAGTGTCAACCCTCTCTGTGCAGCTAGGATTCGGGATGACCCATGAAGGTCCATGGTGGAGAAGACACTTCAAGCAAGCGTGGTGGTGTTAAAAACAAAAAGGCCTTACAAAGTGAGAGGAAACAAGCATTTATTTGAAATTTTAAAAGAAAGAATAGACACTCAGGAAGAAGCCAAATTTGCATTCCAAGTAGGACACAGAGACAAGAGGTATTTATGGGAAGGGGAGGGAAACAATTAGATTAACAGAAGGAAGTCATTGGTGCAGATTAACACAGTGATGTTAATTCTAAAGAATGTTTTTAATTTTCAGTCTGGTAGTCATCAGTCCAGTAATCATAATATGTGCTTTCTTCTTATCTTTGAAAACAGTTTTGGGACACAAGTTTCCTTTAGTCTCAGTCCAAAGGTTCTTTTGCCCTGTTTTAACATCCAAAGGTATGAGGCATAAGACATGCAAGGCAGTTCCTCTGGGATGGCAGCTCCTGCTCCATTTTAAAGTGGCTCCATTTATTATTTATTTTTTGACAGAGGCCAGCATTGGGCCCTGCCCCTTCAGATGTCCTGTTGACTGGCCAAATGGTCAGAGTTTCCAGGTACCCTCACACACAGCCTTGTACGTGTCAGGCGTCAGGGGCCGGAAGGTCTGGGCTTGGCTGTCCAGCACGAACAGGGAGTCGGCAATGACGCCCACGTTGAAGCCCTCACGCACCAACTGGGACTTCACCAGTTTGAACGTGCTGGTGATCTCCATGGTGTCCTGCAGGGGCAGTGGCTGTAAACTCACTGTGACTACCACCGCCAAGACTTCCCACCTACCGACTACAGCCACCCTGAGCTCACCTGGATACGGATGAAATGGGGAACAGCATAGGCAGGGAGCCAAGTACAGACGTGCTGGTACAGTCTCTGCCCATCGAAGGTCTGGCCGGGTGCCAGGTGAACAGCCGCCATGCCCACCTTTCCCTCACACCCTGGGAAGCACGCCAGTCACTCTTGGCTGACCCACCTCACAGAGCCCACTGCTGATCCTCTCCCCCTCCCAGTTCTGCTCACTGATTGTGTCCCAGCAGCTCCCCAACCTGTAAAATCGTGGTAACACACCTCCACCCACAAAGCTGTTGGAGGTTAAAATGAGGTGACCCCTTCGCACCTGGCACAGACACACCATACACATTCACCTCCTGCAGGAAGTCCACCAGCGACAACACGCCCTCCACCTCCCGCGTGGACACGTTCTCACCCTTCCATCTGCGGGGTGGAGCTCGTGCGTGTGAACACGCCCTTGGTAAAGTGGAGGCCCCGCCTCTTGCCCACCAAGCCCCGCCTCCCAGGGAATCTGATAACCCTCTCTGCCCAACTCCACCCCCTTCATGATCGAGAACCCCGCCCCCTCTGGCACCCGGAAGTCCCGCCTCTTCAGCCAGCCTCCCTCCAGGATCAGGAAGCCCCAGTGGCCCCGGCTCCCAGTCCTGCCCCGGGAAACCCCTCCCCGGACCGGAAGGTGTCCCCGAGGCGGTCGCAGAAGTAGAGGAATCCTTCACGGTCCATGGAAAGCAGGTCCCCTGAGTTGTAGTAAACGTCGCCGTGGCGCCGTACGTCCCGCACCAATTTCCGTTCCGACAGTTCTCGGGGCCCGTGGTAGCCCACAAAAGGGTGGCGGCCTAGCACCTGAGCCAATAGGAGCCCGGGCTCCCCTGTGGACCAGAGTAGGATTTGGGACATTTACTATGTACAAGAACCTCAGGAGCCCAGCAGCCCCCGGCCAGAGGTTTCCGACAGCGATGGACTCCATCACCCAGGACCCTGCCAGAGAAGAGACAGAGACCCAGAGATACAGACGGCGAGATCCGGAAATGGGAGAGACAGAGACTCAGAGACACAGGGAAATAGAAAATGAGAGACAGGAGAGAAAAGGTGGCATGGGAAGCCCACTTAAAAAACAGGAAACTGAGAACTAAATGTATTGACCAATTACTTTCCTCACCAATGCCTCTTCCATTCTGTTCCTTCCATTTACATTCCAAATTTTTCTTACAGTCTTTAGTTGAATTACTGAATTGTGAATGTCCCTGAGAACTAAGCTCTGTCCAAAAGGGATGGAGAGGGACAGAGACAAATGGTGGGAAGAAAGAGATGTGTCTAGGACCTTGCGAGGCCCCAGAAGAGAAGACCCTAGGTAGAAGGCAAGAGATTGATGCCTGGGAGGATGGGGCTTCCACAGAAAGCTCGAGATAACTCAAATGGACACCCAAAACCCAGGCGAGCAAGAGATTGAGGCGCGGAGCTGGGCAGAGTTCAGAAGCTGAGAGGCAGAACGTCCCAGACAGTGGTCAGACAGGCTGGGGACTAAGGGTCCAGGTGAGAACTGCCGACACCACCACTGGGCACTGACCTCAAGGCTTTGGGTAGCTTGTTCCAGCCAAGGAGGAGACAGGGTCCCCATCTTTCCCACACCCAGGGAAGGCTCCCCAACCCCCTACCTGGCCCCACAGGCACACAGAAGCCTTGTTTGTCCCTCACAGGCTCTACGCCTTCCGTGTCGAACTGTACAAGCTCGAAGGGGGACAGCATCTGAGTGGAGGGTGGGGAGGTGTCAGCAAAGGTCTTGTGGGCTCAGCCTCAATCAGGACCACTGTCACACCAACCCACTCACTCGAAGAAAGCAGCTTGTCTTGCCCACTGCCCCACAGCGCCCTGGATAGTTGACAAAGCCGATGTTGCCTTCTGTGGAGCCGTAGACTTCCAAGATCCGAATGGGGCCAAAGCGCTGCTGGAAGGTTTCCCACACATCTGCCCGGAGTCCATTGCCCATTGCCAGGCGGACTGTATGTGTCTGGTCCTCTTGCCGCTGCAGGGACATGCCAACGCAGGTGACAAGGAGGTGACCTCGGGTGTGCCCAGATACCATTTCTGCGGAGAGCTATCTTGGGTCCTCACCTGGGAGGTGATGGAGGGCCATAAACCTAGGGGAAATACCTGGGGTTCTTACTTGAGAGTAGTTACCTGGAACCTGTACCTGGAGATTATCTGCAGAGGTTGCTTGGGGATGGAGGAGTTACCTGGGGGCTTTACCTGGAGGTAACCTGGGGAGTAACGTGAAGCTTCATCTTGGGGAGTTACTTAGGGGCCTTACTTGTGGGTAGTTACCTGGAGACTCCCTGAGGGCTTACCTTGAGGCTTTATCTGGAGGGATATCTGGGCACCTTGCTTGGAAACAAGTTACCTGAGCTCCATACCTCATTGCTCTGGAAGGATAAGGCTGGTTCACGTCTAATGAGTTTGCCCTGAGTCACACCCTGTTCTAAGCAATTTAGATATGTTTAATTCTCATAGTACCCCTTGAGGTATTATCCTGTTTTCCAAATGAGGACTCTGAAGCAGTGCAAGGAAGTGCAGCTGATCACCAAAGGATCCATGATTAGAAACCTTGTGTGGGACTCATTAAAGTGGCTCTTGCCTGGGGAGTTTTACCTGAGTGACATTGCTTGAATCCTGTACCTAAATCTACCTGAGACCTTTACCTGGGATGACAGCTGGGGTTTCATACCTAAAGTATGGAGCCCTAATATTAGCCCCTCACCTGGGGAGTGTTACACAGGTACCGCAGGACCTCGCCCACATACTGGATCACAGTCACACTATGCTGCCGACAGTCATCCCAGAAGCAGGAGGCAGAGAACTTAGGGGCCAGGACACAGGTTGCTCCTGGGAGGCAAGAGAGGAAAAGGTTTCAGGTCATGCTTCCAAGCCACTGTGAGAAACTGCATTGATCCCTTGACTGTGGCCCCCTGAAGCACAGGATGGTATCAGACTCCTGTTAGACTCATCTCTGCGTCCCTGGCTAAGCCAGGACGGCCTCTATGAGAAAAGCATAGGCGGGCCTGTGTTCACATCCTGGATGTGTGGAAAGCTCGGTGCCTGGTACAAAGTGAGTGCTGCTAAATAGGGCTATAAATATTAATCATTCTTGATTACAAATGTTTTATGAATGTTTAGCTGAGCAGATGGATGGGTGGGTGGGTGGATGGAAAGGTGAGTGGATGGATGGATGAAGAGGTAGGTGGTAGATGAATGGGTGTTTTGGTGGATGGATGGATGGATGGATGGACACATTGATTAATTAATTTTAGGTGCCACAACATTCACTCCAGGAAAGCGACCCCTCCTTTTCTGATCCTCTTCTCTACAGCTGGCTCTGTGGAAGGCACTCTCCCTAACTCAACTTTTATCCTCAACAAAACCCTACAAGCAAAATATCATCTCTGCACCCAAAGGGACAGTTGCGCATATGTTTGATGAGTAGCAAGTGTGTGTCTTCTTTGAGGCTGGATTTTTGACAGGGAGGTAAATACAGTGCCCTTTCTGTGAAAATGGGTGCTGGGTCCTTGGATAGCTTGATTTGCAACCCCTGATGAAACACCCGATTCAGGAAAGGTCTTCAAGAGGTAGTAAAACCAGAAGGAAGGTTGATGGGGAGTTTTCCAATTAAAGCTCCCCAATTCATCTTAGTCTCTTGAAGGAAAAGTAACAGTTATGAGCTGCCTCCAGTGTGACAAAGTAGGAAGCACAATGCACCCCAGCAAGGTTCTTGCCCAGAATGACTGAATGACTCTAACAACATCTCTAGAGGGAATTTCCAGTCTAACAGGAAACACAGGAAAGAGCAAAGACCAAACCATGACGAGATTAACTGTAAAGACAACGAGGTAACTAGGGACATTTGAGCATGAAGTGGGCATCAGGCAATATGTTAATTGTTAAGGCTGGGTAAGGACATGTGAGACTTCATCCAACTATGTGCTCTACCTTTGTGTATATTTGAAATTGTCCACAATAAAACAAAAAATATTTTAATAAAATATGAGAGTAAAAAAGACAAGCAGGAGTGAGGAGGTGATAAAAGAAATAAGTACAGCAAAATGCTGATGGTGGCTGAAGCTGGGTGGTGGGTACATGAGGATTCATGTGGAAACATTTAGAATTTTTATGTTTCAAAATTTTTGTGATAAAAATTTGAAGGGAAAAAAACAGACTATATAGAGATCCCAATGTGGATTCCTAGTAGGGGGTTCAGGGAGACAGCACAATGGCATGGACTATCTGGGTGTCCCAGGCTCTGCCCAGGATCTCTTGGGGCCCTCTGCTGCATGTCCCTTTTTAAAGGTAAGAATCCAGGGTGTTGGGTAAGGTGTGGGTTCTTGTCACCCTGACAGCCCCACCCTGACTTCCAGTCTGGCAGTCCCATGGATTAGAGGGGTCTTCAGGGAAGGGCTTACCGAGCTCCAGGCAACCAAGGACCCCAAGGACAAGCCCCATCACATGGTACAGAGGCAAGACCGTGTAGACCACGTCATCAGCTGTGACCCCGCTCAGGGACAGCATCCTGCACATTTGTAGAACCCGCTCATGCGTGAGAATGGCTGGTTTCGGTAGCCCTAGGGGATGAAGGAATGGGAAGGGTAGGGTGGTTAGGACAGCACAAGAGGGACCAGCACCCAGGGGTGGGTCTCCATGGTCAGGTCTGCAGGGCCACAGGTATGGGAATTTGTGGGTGGGTTCAAGGAACTCAAGTTGGGTTTGGGGTTCAGAGGCTGAATTCTAAAAGCTGTTTGCTGGGAAGAGGCAGGGTCCTGGCGCTGACCACTCAAATCACACTGGGAGTCAGAGTTCAGGCCAGATGTCTCAATCAAAGCACATGGTAGGTTTCAGAGGTCAAGTTAGAGGCATGGGTCAGTGTGGCTTGGGATCAGGTCAGCATGAGAGTTCAGAGGTCAGGACTAGGGTTGCTGGGTGCCCTCACCGGTGGTCCCTGAGGTGTAGATGAACAGGGCAGGGCTCCGCGGTGTGATCCCAGCACGCAGGTCTGCCGGCACAGGGTCCGGGGGTGCATCCTGCAGGGCAGCCCCCAGAGCCCCCACCCCCGGTGTTGGGGAGGAGAGACTGAGGTAGAAGCAACGGATGTTCTCTTCCTGCAGTCTGGGAAGGACCTCCTCCAGGTTTTCCCGGAGGTCTGCAGGGATGGATCAGAGGAAAAACTGAGGCAAGGCCCACCCAAAACCCAGAGATGGAGAACAGGAGCCCACAGCCGGCCACAAAGGAAGCAGCCAGCAGAGCAAAGCTTCGGTGTTCTTCTGTAAAGAACCCCATGGTTAGTATTTTTTGGCAGAAAGGATTGAAATAGCCACGGTGAATAAAAAAACAAAACTGTGGTGTCCTCAGAATTACTTTGTAGAGGCTAAGTACTACTGCCTGTGGGGGTGGGTGGGGAAGAAGGCGCTTCTTGCCCAGGACCCTATGAGCAGCAGGCCTCCACGTCCGTCCCCGCCCCTTTCTTCCTCCACTGGCCTCTGGGGTCCTCACCTGCGTCCACCACCAGCACCCGAGCCCCAGAGCTCAGTACCGAGTGCACCAGGGGCGCCCCTCGGCTGTGCGGATTGATCCACGCCACGGGGCAGCCCAACTTGGCCAGCCCCAGCCACAGGCCAAGGGCGGGAACGACCTGGGAGGCCAGCACCAGGAGGGCAGCGGGCTCCCTGGCACCCCGGTCCGTTGGACTGCCCAGCTCCGCCTTCAGGGCCCACGCCGCACGGCAGGCCCTGGCGTCCAGCTCCCGGTAGGTGACCGAGCGGCCCCCCGGTCCTGTCCACACCAAGGGTGTGTGACCCGGCTGCGCCCGCGCGCGCCGCTCAAAGGCATCCACGAAGGTGTCGGGCGGCATGCGGCTCAAGCGCGTCCTGATATCCAGGCCCGCGTGGAGGATCCCAACGATGAAAGCCACGTCTGCCGGCAGCCAGCGCAGCCCCGGTGGTGGCCTCACTGGCAGCAGAGCCAACGTGAGGGCCGCGGCCGCCAGACTGAGCCAGTGGGGCATCCAAGGTCTGAGCCAGGGCCGCGCCAGCGCGGCCAGGCCCAGCAGCGCACAGCAGGCGGGGTCCCCCAGGAGCCAGCGCAGTGCCAGGGCCACAGCGGCCGGCCACGTATGCTGCCCCAAGCCGCGCAGCAACAACAGCAGCAGCAGCAAAACGGCCAGTCTCGACCAGACGCCCATGCTCCGTCTTCAGAGGAGTTCCTCGGAATGCTCTCCTCCGCGGGCTGCCAGCCTCAACCTCTGGCCCGCTCGGGAAGCCCATCAGCCCCGCCCCGTGCTGTGGCCCAGGCGCTGTTGACAGCGGGCTCCTTGCCCCAGACTCCGCCCCCAGCCCTCTGTATTTGTTCAAATACAGTTCACATTCAATATTATATTATTTTCAGGTATACAGCACAGTGGTTAGACATTTATATAACTAAGTCATCATCCCCATAAGTCTAGTGCCCACCTGGCACCACATTACAATTTTATATTCCCTATGATTATTTACATCCCTGTGACTATTTTGTGCCAATCCTTATTTCTTAATCCCTTCCCTTTTCACCCAGCACCCTAACCCTGCCTCCAGCCCTTCTGAACCATGTTTGTTCAGCTCTGCCCATGTGGTCACCTGCTGTGGACCAGACACTTGGAAAACAAGCCCAAGCACACAGAATCAGCAGAGCAAAGCGAGTGGGCTTCAAGCACTGCTTGCTGCTCTTCACAGCTCACCTGGAGGTTCTCCTGTGACACCCACTTAAGCTGCACTTAAGATGGTGCTTGGCCAGACTGAGCCTCTAGCCAGGTATACAGCAGCTGCTCAGTAAATGCTGAAAGGGATAAATGCAATGCCAGCCCTCCCACCCATGTGCTGCACTGACAGCCATACCCCTGGCATAGGAGGGGACTGTGCTTAGGGTTCAGGAGGCTGAACTCTGCCTGGAACGTGGGAGGTGCAGTCAACACATGGTGGGATGCCCCCTCACCTCTGAGAGGCAGTCACAGGGTGGAGCTCAGAGATGTGCTGCCATTGGACCAGGAGTCAACAGGTCTTCTGGGGAACCTCCCTCCAAGCTACACCCGCCCCGAGCTGCCCCAAATCCTAAAGGCAGGGCACCCAGGTCAGCTGTCACACCAGCACTGGAGGCGGGAGGTACAGCCTTGCTCTGGGCTGGCAGTTTAAGTGACACGGGGTTGCGTGACACCAGCTCACCACCACAGATTGCCCTCAACAGCAGCCCAAGGGTGTAGCTGCCACTCCCCACCACCCTAACCTGCCCAGCACTCAAGCTTGTCCCCCTGAGCAGGCATCCAGGGGCTAAGGTCTTCTCATGGCAGTCTGGCCCCAAAGACCCCCTGGGTCCTCCAAAAGGAAGTTCAAAGGGTTTGGAGGATCTGGGGGCAGAGGCCTCAACATTTTCAACTTGGACTGCAGCAAATGTGACTGGGGTGGGGTCCCACATGTGGCCTCCCTCCCTGAGACCCACCTCGTATGGAGTTGGCCTGTACCCCACCCCACAGGACCAAGGGCTCTAGGACGCAAGCACTGATCACATGTGCACCCCATTGAGGCATGAGATGACCAAGCCCAAGTGGGGAAGCAGGGGTGTGGCCCAGGGAAGGGGGCGCTGAGCCCTGATGCCCACAGCCAGTCTGTGAGTGAGAAATTCACGGTTTTGGCCCCATGGGCCACAGTCCTTTATTACAAAGTGGGTATCCCAAGGTCTGGCCCCAGTCCATGATGGGTCCATCAGAGCCCTCTTAAGTGCCAGATGAGGGAGGGGTAGCTTGGGGTGGGGCACCCAGCCTGACACTGGGTTAGAGAAACAGGCCTAGACCCCACCCCACTCATGAGAGGTGGGGTGCGAGACAGTTGGAGCCACGAATCCTGGGCCCTGCCCCAATTCTGAGCGTCCAGTTCAGACTAGAGATGATCCAGTTCTCAGGTGGTTAGGTCTCTCTGACCAGCCCCAGCCCCAGCCTGCCACTACCTGGAGGGTCCGAATGTAGGAGTTAGGCAGGTTGGGCTCCTGGTTGATGGTGAAGAGGGTGGGAGCAGGGGGAGGGTCTGCACTCAGAGGAAAGCCTGGTCTGGTGGTGGGAATATGGTCATGGTGCCCATGGTGTGACCAGGCTCAGCACGGATATTACTAGTCCTGCAGTGGGTCTGACTTAGCTCCACAGGATATACAGACCCCGCCGTGGGTATGGCCAACTGCGGAGTATGGTCAAACCCACGATGAGCGTGGCGAGACTCCGGCCTGGATCAGGGCGCAGGGTGGGAGGCCAGGTGGCGCTCCAGCAGTGCGCGGTGCGAGAAGACCTTGCCGCAGGCAGGGCAGGGCGCGCGCTCTGGCCGGTGCGTGCGCATGTGCACGTTGAGCGAGCTCTTCTGCGTGAAACGCTTGGCACAGACAGCGCACTGGAAGGCACGCACTCCCGTGTGTGTGACCATATGCTTGAGCAGGTAGTCGCGCAGCGAGAAAGATCGCCAGCACACGGCGCACTGGTGGGGCTTCTCCCCTGCGGGCGACATGGGGGGCCGCGCACGCAGGGTCAGCTGGGAAGGAACCCCAAATGCCTTTGCCCTGCATCCCCTCCCCGACCAACCATCAACCCGGAATCCCCCACCCAGCAGGGACACCTCCTCCACTCTGGGACCACCCCATCACTCCCGCACCTTACTACCCAACAAGGGCCCTCACACATGGCCTGGTGTGTCCCCTCACCTCCGCCCAGCTGTAACATCCCCCTCCAGACCCTTATCATTATACCAGGACAGTGCTGTCAGTGTCCCCCACCTGCAACAGGTAACCTCCCTGCAGGGAACCTCGCCAGTGTGGGACATCATTGCGCACTGGAACTGACCACTCAGGTCTCCCGACGTCGAGGGATCTTCCCTCACCCGTTCCTCCCATGCCCATAAAGCATTCTGAACTCTGATCTCTGGCCATTCTAGGGACAGTCTGGCAAGGCTTAGCAACCTTACACTGGGAGAGAGCCGGGTACACCCGTCCCCTTTCTTCTGGGAGCCCCTGCTGCCCAGAACCCCTGCCTGCTGGTGGGTATAATGTCCCTCAGGTGTTAGAGCAGGCTACCCCACCTCACCCTGGATCAGAGAAACGGAGGCCTGCTGTGTTGGCCTCTAGAGTCAGCCAGTATTAACAAAAAGCCTTTCTGAGCAGCAAGCGGCTGCAGGGAAGTGTCTGGGAAGGGGTTCTCCCAGACCACCTGGGCCTGGCACCTAAAATCCCAAATTCCTGGCCCAGCAGTCCTCCCCACTCTATTCCCACTGGCCTTCCAGCCACATCTTTGCTTTTCTTAACAGCCAGCTAGGCCTTTGGAATTCCACACCTCAGTACCCAGGGAGCACCCTAGCATCCGCCCTTCAACATACCCACAACATGCCAGCTACTACCTTGGCCCCTCACTCCACAATCCCCAGGGCTCTACTTCTCCCCCAGCGACTGAGGAGCTGCCTCCTGGACACACAGAGGTCCAAGGGGCCCTCTCTGCGGCCATGGGGAGCCCCATCTCTCTTTTCCAGCCCTGATCAGGCCACCTCTCTGCTGGCTTTCCACACTTTCCCAAGGCCGGCAAACCCACCCTCCCATGCATCCAGTCTCAATCACTGGACCTGCTGACAGCCGACTAGACCCGGGAGGGTCCTTTAATCACTGCTCCCGAAACTGGCCATGTTCCCTCCCTCCAACCCATCTCAAGCTCTGTCATGGTGACTAAAGGCTCCACTGCCAGCTTTCCAAAGGCCCTGGGCAGGTTACTTGCTCCACAACCCAGCCTTAGGATCCCTGCACCAGCCCCTCTGGCATGCTCACCCCAATAAATTGAGGTAGGGGACCAGCAGGAGAGCCTGCTGCTGCCCACAGGCATTGTACTTGGGGCTCAAATTCCGGGTTCCCCTGGGGACATGAAAGAGCAACAGAAGTGCATCACTGCCCCCACCCAGCACCCAATCCTGCCTCAGGTGTGAATCTCAATGACCCAGGGGCTCCGAGACCCCACCACGGCTCACCGGAGTGGATGAACATGTGCTTTGTGTAGTTTTTCCGCGAGCTGAACGTCTTGCGGCAGTGACTGCATTCATAGGCGGGTGGCTCAGCACCCGAGGCACGTGCAGGTGTGGCAGCAGGAGCAGAGGGTGGGTCGGGAGCCTCTCCCAGAGGCACACTGGAGGCCCCATCAGGCTGAAGCGCAGTGTAGAAGGCAGGCGGGGGTGCAGCGGCTAGCCCAGAGGGTGCGGAAGGGGGTTGAGCCGATGGCCCTGAAGCGCCCAGATGGAAGGGGAAAAGCGTGACAGGCGACCCGGGGGTCTTCACACCAGGCGGTTGGGATCCGGACAGAATGCAGTCTGTGGAACAGCTTTCGATGACTGTACCGTCTTCCTCTTGCCACGGGGATACGTAGCTATCGGGGAACACGTCCTCTGCACCCGAAGGCCCCCGAAGGAAGTCCCTCCCGGCGCCACCATAGTCAGAAAGGACTGCAGACGCAGGCGGCTCCTCTCGCATGCTGTCAGCCGCGGTGGTGAGGAAGCTGGCGGCGCAGTCAGGGAAGGATGGGGGTGCCTGGCCCTCACCCCTGACGCCGCCTTCGCCTTCCTCACCGTCGGTCTCATCATCGGTCTCGTCGTCGTCGTCACCACCGCCGTCTTCTGGGGCCATGGGTAGGGCGAGGTCGGTGTCCGACCCCTCTGTTTTGGCGGGCGCCGAAGGCGCAGGCAGCTGCAGGCGTGCGGGCTGGCGCTGCTTGCGGCTATGTGCCGCACCAGGATGGCTCAGGGGGCGCGCGGCCAACAAGTGGCGCAAGCGGTGGCGCAGTTGCGCGGGTGCAAGTGAGGCCGGAATGGGAGTGGGCAGGGGTGGGGGCACGGGGGTGGCAAGGGCGGGGGCGCGGGCGCGGGCGATGATCTGTGTGCACTCGTCTATGACGGTCTGGATGCGCAGCACCGACGCTGCCGTGAGCACCTGCAGCGCTTCGCCTTGTGCCACCACGAGCGAGCCGCTGTAAAGGAACTCAACCAGCTGGCGTACGGTTTGCGCAGGCACCACCGGCGGCACGCGGATCTCGGAATGGCCAAGCAGCAATTTATCCTGGAAGAAGGGCGAGCCAGCGGCCAACACGCAGCGGTGTGCACGCAGCGAAGCCTCACGGATACGCACGGTCACGTCACAGAAGTGCCCACCCAGCCGCTGCCCGTTGAGGGTCTCAAGCAGTGAACGTGAGAAGTTCTGCAGGTGGATGTGGTGCACCGCCTCTGCCGCTGCCATCTACACCAGACGAGGGAGGGGGGGTCAGCCAGGGACCCCCCCTCTGCGCTAGCGTTCCCAGTCCCTTAAGCCTTTTTTGCAGGACAGGGCCCCAGGGCAAACCTCAGCCCTCCCCAAGGGACTTGCGCAGTCCTCTGCCCAGCACACAGGTCAGAACAGGACTTTCTCTATTCCAGGACTTACGCATTTCCCTCCACCTCTGCAGCCCCCAGTGAGGGAGGGTTAGGAATATCAAAGGTCTACTTGCTCCCAGTCTTGCTTACTGCCCAGGGGAGGGTCCAGGGATCACTCCCCCTACTTAGGCCGTCACCCACCCTTCTACCAACTCCAAAATCTACAAAGGCCATCCCCACAGGCCCCTCTCAGGGGGCAGCCCTGTAGAGAAGAGACCAGCACCCAGAACTGGCTGACTCCCCAACACGATGGCTGCAATTCCCTCTACTCCTGGTCTTTTGTTCTGCCTGTCACACTGTCCAACCTTAGAACATCCAAGGCCCTATGCAGACCCAGGTCTGCTGCCTCAAACAGGTTATGTTAAACAGTGTACACCGAGATCTTCACGGGTGGGGTGACATGACCTGCCTCTTGGACTAAGCAATCAGAAGTCTGCATAGTCACAAAGGGTTGAGAGATTAGCCTGGCAGGCGCTCCACAGGAGGAAAACACAGCCTGGTGCTTCTTGGAATACGGAGGGGCCAGTGGGAGCATAGGGCATGTGTAGGGGGGTCACAGAGAAGGGGCTTCTGTGGACTGGGCAGGGGTGTGTTGATTGGGTTGGTGCAGTGGAGCAGCAACAGCCTCAGATCAGCATGTCTGAGCAATCCGGATACTTGTCCAAATGTGACAAGAGGAGGGGTTACCACCACCCCCTGGGGACTCTGAAACCCAGCCTATTTCCCCTCTATCGAACAGCGGTGAGATACCTGGTTTATCCCACATCCTGGCCATACACATCTCCAGTGTAGGGGGAGGAGAGTCAGGAGACCAGACAAACCCTGGGACCCGCCCACACGTCACCAGGCCTCACTCAGGCAGGGTCATACAGTCCCAGGGTGAGACCTCTCTTAACCCTCAGCGTCTAATGGGGTCTCAGACTCACCCCATCCGGCTCTTTATACCCAAACCGCCTTTACTGTGACCAGACCCCTTCGTTTCTTGTATGCCCCACATCTGACCGCTCAGACTACTTCGCACACCTCCACTGCCCGGGTAATGCGGGTCTAGACTGATGGCAGTAACCGCCTCGCGCGTTCTCTTACCTCCGGGTCTCTAACCCACGCGACAGCCAGAGGGAGCCTGTTAACACCTAACGCATCTGGACCCTCTGCTCACAGCCCTCCGTGGGAAGAATTCTTGGCGATTCCTCAAACAAGCCTAGTCTTTGCACGTGCCGTTGCCTCTGCTACAACACTTAAAGTCTTTATTCACCCAGCATCCAAAGGACTTCAAATCAGTGCCCGGACGATGAGGCAGAAACCAGTGCATCGGCCCGCAGGGCCTAAGCCCTTCCTTTTCCGATCCACTACTGCGCTACTCTCCGACTCCTCGGTCCAGATGCAGCAGGGCCTTCCTGGCGCCTCAGAACAAAGGTCCACCTGGAGACGCGGCTCCAGGCCCACCTTCCCGGGTACGCGGCGCATTCTCGCCGCCACGCCTTTGCCCACGCCATACACTTCGCTCACAGCACCCTCTCCCTCACTCTGCGCCACTGCGCGCGCCCTACCCTGAGACCACAGCACCCCTCTGATCCGTCCTGGCTGCATCCGCTGCAGCCCCGACCAACCTAGATTTCCAGCGTCCGCGACCTTGCCGGCGCCGTGCCCCCATACTGCAGCGCCCCCTCACGTCCGCAGCGTGCGCTCCACCCCTAGCGCCGGCACCCCTCCCAGGCACGCCCCAGCCTCCCTGCCGGTCTTGCGGCAGGGGGATGCCCGCTCGACCCCACCTCCGGCTCCTCCTCAGGCACCAGGCTGCCGTGGCCGCCTCCAGCTTACCACCGCCAAGGCCGCACTTCCGGGCCTCGACAATAGCAGAACTGAAGCCCGCAGCCGCTGCGGCACTGGGAAGCACTAGGTGGGAGCACGTTTCCGGCGTTTCTATGGAGATCAGCTGCCGCCGTCAGTCAGCACTTCCGGCTCTCGTCAGAGTTGGAACCAAAGTCGCAGAGGCGGGGACGGAGCGGCGAAGAGGAATCTCTGGGCCACAGCGTGCTTCTGGCGTCGCCGTAGAGACGGGGCGGAGGCGGGGCCTGAGCTGTCAATCCGCGGGCCACGCCCCCGTGCGCCGCGGCCGGCTGAAGCTGATGCCCAGTAATGAACGATGGGAAAGCAGTCTGCGGTCTAAGTTCGCGATCGGCTTAAACCCCACTGCGACCTCGGAAGGCGGCTTTCTCCCCATAACACGGGTAGAAGGAGTAGGGTTCGCGAGTGGGATGGGGGAGCAGACGCAACCCTGGCCTTGGTGGCCACCTTCTGCCCTGCCTGAGCTGGGATCCTAGGTAGAAGGTGGAGACAGCCTGACTGGATGCCCCCCTACCCCACCTCCCCAACCAGGCCCACTCTCCCCAGGGTGAATAATGACAAATAAATGAAGTGATATCGAACTGAAAGCCTTCTGCACACCACTATGGGCCGGAACTCAGAAAAGAAAGGGAGTGGTGGTGGGGGGGTGAAATGGCTGGTACCTCTGCCAGGAGAGTGGTGAGCAGCCAGACTCCAAAGACTGGAAGTCGCAAGGGACAGAATCTGTCGGAACAGCTGTCCAGACAGGGAACAGCATAGTCTGAAGAGACCTTGAGATAGGGCTGGCTGTCCAGGACATGCATGAACCATGCCCACTAGATGGTGAGGCTGGAGTGGTGGGCTGGCCTGGCTTGCTCTACTCATGGGGGCTGAAGGGAAGCAGCAGGGCCTGGACCTCACGGTCGGAAGATGCCCCCGGGACCTTAGTGGACCCCATGCCTTATGCAACAGGTGTGGAGTCCAGTGGGAGGGAGGGGGCTGACTTTTCAGCCTTTAGTATTGGGACAAGGTCAGAGTGCCTGTCTCCACCTCTGGCAGCTGCTGGGCATGTATTGGAAATGTGTTGAAGGTCAAGGAGGGCAGGGGATATACCAGGCAGGGAATCACCATCCCCACTGGCAGCCCATCCTGTGGGCCACGATCTGAGAAACCTTATGAAAATCCAAGTGTAATGGCCTCATTGTCCTTGTTCAGAATGTGGGCCACTCACAATGGCCTGCCTCGTCTACTGGGTCTGCTCCATCTAACCTCAAAGATGCCTCTTGATTCCTCTCCTCCCCAATTCCTATTACTGATCATTCCTCTCTGGCTTCACAGGCCACTTTGCTGTTCCCACTTCAAGGACTGCCCTTGTAGTTTCCTATGTCTATCGCACGCTTTCACACAGCTAGCTGCCACCACCTTCCCCAGGGAAACTCCTTGACTTCAAGCCCATGGCCATCTTCTATCACAGCACCTATGAGAACAGGGTTTCATCTGTGTCCATCACCTTGACAGTTGCTGCCCCTACAACTTACACAGGTGCCAACAGCTGCTTCACCATACCCTGGATCTGATTCCATTGCATTCAGGGGCATTGTAAGTGTGGACGGAAAAGGGGCCACATATTAAACCTGATAAGCTCAGGAGACTGAAAGATGGCGTGAGCATAAAAAAAAAATTTTAATAACTAAGTGGGCCATGGCGGGAAGTCACAGCTATAGCCAAGAGCTTCCTTTATAAAGTTAATCTGTGTCTTTAAGTGGGCCTGTTTATTGTCTTTTTGCACCTAAGATGACATCCTTGGAATGTCAGTAATCCTTTTTCCGGACCAGAGCTGGAAACTGCAAAATCCCTCATTATTATGCTTGTTTCCTGATTACCATCTCTATGTGCTGTAAAAATGAGCTATTAACTATCCTGCACCCCACCTATGTGAAAGAAGTACTTGTCTCTCCAATTTACTTTTATCCAATCCCAGAGATTCCCCCCACCCTTTACTTTTTCCCACTCCTTTAATCTACCGCCAATGGATTTCATGTAACCCTCCTCCTTTGATTCTATGTATAAAATGAGCTGCAAACTGCCATTTCGTGGAGCATTTTCTCAGTCTGTTGAGACTTTGCTTCCCGGCAATTGTCATCAGTTTGGCTCAAATAAACTCATAAACTTTCTCTTAGGCTGGATGCTTTTCGTTGACATAAATCATCTGATGTAGGGGGGTAAAATTTTTTAAATGCCCGCCCCCCCCAAGATCCCATGCCCAAATCCCCAGATCATGGCAGCTATAATTAAGATTCCTGATCAGCTGACCTCAAAATATGGAGACAATCCTGAATTGTTTGGGTAGGCCCAGGGTAGTCACAAGGGTCCTTAAAGGTAGCAGAGGAAAGCAGACAGACTTGAAAGTAGGACTCCAAGTACTTTGGAGGTGGAGGGTCCATGTGACAAGGAATATGAGGGTGATGGTGGACTCCTGAGTCTGAGAAGAGCCCTGGATGACAGCCAGCAACAAAATAGGGATCTCAGTCTTACAACTGCATGGAAGTGGATTCTGCCAACAACGTGAATGAACTGGGAAGCTGATTTTCCCCCAGAGCTTCCAGATAAGAGCCCAGCGCTTCCTGCAACTTGACTGCAGCCTTTGTGGGAACTGGAGCAAAGGATGCTGCCTGGGCTTCTGACCTACAGAATGGTGACCGAATAAATAGGTGTTGTTTTATGCTACTGAGTTTGTGGTAATTTGTTAAGTAGCAATAGAAAACCAATACAGCTGCCAGAGACCCAGGGCGTCCACAGAGAAAGTGTCTGATAAATGCCAGTTTCCCCATCTGATTCTGATGAATGCCTTCCCATTGCCTCTCTCTTGACAAAGGCTTCATGTCTGCCTCACCAGCATTTACCTGGTGGTCTTTCATCCTACAAGCAGAGGGACTTGGGCATGAGAGGGGGAACCAACTGTCCAGACACAGGACTAGAACAGCATCAGGGCAGGTGGAAAGGCATGTGTGAGGGCTCTGAGGAGGGAGGGTGTGGGAGGCAGGAGGGAGAAAGTCAAACACTGACTCTTCTCAGGCAGCCAAAGAGGTGAGAGCTGTGGCCTCCAGCATCACAAGCCTCTAGAAACATGTTTTGCTTTCCTGTCCAAAGACCTTTGTCACTGTGGTTGTGAGGGCATTTTGGGGAATAGTGTAGCTTAGCGCACAGGTTTAATAAGACAGGGAGGGCCAATGTGGCCTGCAAATATTGAAAATTCCTTGATCTGAGAGTCTTGAGAGTAGTGGGGGATAACAAGGGACAGGCCACACTGGCTCTCCATCCAGGGAAGAACATGTGAGGTCACAAGGATCACAGGGGGCAGAAGAAATTGAGTTCCTGAGTGGCTAGTCCTCCTCAGCTGGCAGAAGCAGAACCCCCCACCTCCACCCCCAAGGCTTAGATTAGAAGTCAGAAGGCTCAGCCCGATCCAAGCTCAGTCAGGGACCCCAACCTCCTTCCACCCTCCATTGTTACTAGGACAGCTCCTCAGGCAGGATCCCCCACTCTAGCAGAGTAAAGCCCAGCAATCAGGCCCTAGTGTCTATAAACCCAACTCTCTCCTAATGGGTGTGGGCTGTGCCAGGTATGTGATGCAGGTTCCAAGACCCAGGTACACACCTCTGTCAGCCAGGTGTTTCCCCTTGGCCCAGGGGTTAGATGCTAAGCATGTCCCTAGAAAAATGCTTCCTGGTACAAGGTGGATAAGGTGGAGACTGAGGGAGGTCCCTGGCAAGACAGCTACCAGCAGTTTAACTCTCCTGACTGGATTGAGAGGAAATGAGGAGCCCTTTTGGGTGGTTAGGGGCAGTGGCAAGATCCCATTCAGACACCAGAAAGGCTGACCTGGCCCGGTGGAGATTACTGAGGCTAGGAGCAATGGGTGGGACCTAGAAAAAGCTTACCAAGAAAGAAACATCCGGCTGATCAAGGACTGTGGATGAGGAGGTGAGTGAGGGTGGGGTGAGGAATATTTGCAACACAGAGAAAGGTTTAATTTGCTTTCATATGTAAAAGAAAATCCTATTAACTTTCTAGACAGAGGCCTAAGGAAGCCAAGTGGGAAGGAGGAGACTTAAACTGAAATAATCTTTAATGACACAGCTATCTCTGTCATTTTTGCAGGGCCTCTACACCTGGGCCATTAATTTTGAAGTAAAAAACCTGATAAACACTACAATACACACTGGAGCGCTCACATCCTCAAATTAGCAAATTTGTTTTCTAAAAAACATATATATATTTTTTTAATTAAATTTATTGGGGTGACAATTGTTAGTAAAATTACATAAATTTCAGGTGTACAATTCTGTATTACATCATCTATAAATCCCATTGTGTGTTCATCACCCAGAGTCAGTTCTCCTTCCATCACCATATATTTGATCCCCCTTACCTTCATCTCCCACCCCCCACCCCCCTTACCCTCTGGTAACCACTAAACTATTGTCTGTGTCTATGAGTTTTTGTTTCTCATTTGTTTGTCTTGTTCTTTTGTTGTTTTTGGTTTACATACCACATATCAGTGAAATCACATGGTTCTCTGCTTTTTCTGTCTGACTTATTTCACTCAGCATTACACTCTCAAGATCCATCCATGTTGTCACAAATGTTCCTATATCATCTTTTCTTACCGCCGAATAGTATTCCATTGTGTATATATACCACAACTTCTTTATCCATTCATCTATCAAAGGACATTTTGGTTGTTTCCATGTCTTGGCCACTGTAAACAAAGCTGCAATGAACATTGGAGCACACGTGTCTTTATCTCTAAATGTTTTCAGATTTTTTGGGTAGATACCCAGGAGAGGGATTGCTGGGTCATATGGCAATTCTATTCGTAATTTTTTGAGGAACCTCCACACTGTCTTCCATAACGGCTGCAACAGTCTGCATTCGCACCAACAGTGTGTGAGGGTTCCTTTTTCTCCACAGCCTCTCCAACACTTGTTACTATTTGTATTGTTGATGATAGCCATTCTGACTGGGGTGAGGTGATATCTCATTGTGGTTTTGATTTGCATTTCTCTGATGGTTAGTGATGTTGAGCATTTTTTCATATGTCTATTTGCCATTTGTATGTCCTCTTTGGAGAAATGTCTCTTCAAGTCCTCTGCCCATTTTTCAATTGGGTTGTTTGTTTTTTTGGTGTTGAGTTGCATGAGTTCCTTGTATATTCTGGATATTAGCCCCTTATCGGAGGCACTGCTTGCAAAAATCTTCTCCCATTCAGTTGGTTGCCTCTTTATTTTGTCGATGGTTTCTTTTGCTGTGCAGAAGCTTTTAAGTTTCATATAGTCCCATTCGTTTATGTTAGCTTTTACTTCCATTGCCTTTGGAGTCAAATTCATAAAATGCTCTTTGAACCCAAGGTCCATAAGTTTAGTACCTATGTTTTCTTCTATGCAGTTTATTGTGTCAGGTCTTATGCTTAAGTCTTTGATCCATTTTGAATTAACTTTGGTACATGGTGACAAATAGCAGTCCAGTTTCATTCTTTTGCAAGTGGCTATCCAATTCTCCCAGCACCATTTATTGAAGAGGCTGTCTTTGCTCCATTGTATGTTTTTAGCTAAAAAAAAAAAATATTTTTGATGCAGTGTTTAGTATATTAAAAACAAAATTTAAGTAAAAAACAACAAAAACATTTTTATTTATTTATTTTTTAAGTAAAACTTGTAGGTGAAAGGGAAAGCCCCTCGAGGTGGCACGCCTAGGTAGTTCTGTTCTTTAAGGCCTCTAGTTCCTTCCCGGTTCCGCCACTGGACACCAACACTCAAACAATGATCATTTCAAGAGTATCTATGATCCTATCATTTTCAGTAAATTTACCTTGTTGTGTGGCCCTTAGCACCCTCCCTTTTTTGGACACCTGCGCTTTCACTGGGAGTCCCTGTGCCCACTCTTGTCCCAGGATGCCGCGAATCTAAGGTCACTGTATATTGGCCTCTGCTGGACATTTCACATCTGTGTCATCACACAATGAGGTGTAGGAGATTGTGCCTCCGGCTCCTGTGCCATCTGTAAGTTGTGAATTTTGTCTAGTTAGAGAGTTTTCCATTCAGGAGCTGTGTCCTTGGCTTCTGGTCTGAAAAGCACTTCCTGCCATTTGAGATGGGGCAGAACACCACCCAGCCCTGATCTTTGTGGCTATCCTCCATGGTGGCTGACAACACCCTGACCTGGTCCTGTCCCCCAGGATAAGGGCTGTTCTCCACCCTGCCTTACATTGATTAACTCCTTTTTTAACCTCCCAGTGCTCCTTTTAAAAACAAGTATGAAAAACAAAAACAAAAACAAGTATGGTTTCCTACTTGCCTGTCTTCTGGAGAGCACTCACGCCTTAGCACACCTAGTCTACATCGCCATGTCACAAGCTGTCCACAAATGCTCCCTGATGGCTGGTTTCTCTCTGCCTGGGACCCATTCAGGGCTGGGCCCTGTTGACCCAGAAGTCCCACTCCCCCATTTAAAATTAAAGTGAAATTCACATAACACATTTAACCATTTCAAAGGAAAACATTCAGTGGATTTTAGTATACTTACAATGTTATGTAGCCACCACCTCCATCTAACTCCAAAAAAGTTTACTCCAAAATAAAAACCTGTACCGGTTGGCAGTTGCTCCCAGCCCCCACCCCCAGATTCCCCACAACCACTAATCCACTTTCTGTCTATGAATTTGCATATTCTGGATAGTTCATATAAATGGAATCATATAACATGTGGTCTTTTGTGTCAGATTTCCTTCAGTGCGTAATGTTTCTAAGGTTGATCCATGCTCTAGCACATATCTGTGTTTTCTGCGTTTTTATGGCTGAATAAGACTCCATTGTATGGAAAAGCTCATTGTTTTGTTCATTCATCAATTAATAAACATTTGGGTTGTTTTCCACCTCTGACCACCGTGATTAGTGCTGCTATGAACATCCCTGTATAAGGATTTGTTAGAACACCTAATTTCTATTTCCCTGGGTATGGACCTGGGAGTTAATTCCTGGATCATATAGTAAATCTATGTTTAATTATTGGAGAAAGTGCCAAACGTTTTCCCACAATGGCTGTACCATTTTACATTCCCAACAGCATGTAGGAGGGTTCCAATTTCTCCACATCCCTGCCAACTCTTGTTATTGTCCATTTTTTTAAAGCCATCCTAAGTGGCTGTCAATCGGTATTTTCGTAGTCATTTGATTTGCATTTCCCTGATGACTAATGATGTGCAGTCTTTTCATGAGCTTATTGTCCCGGCCATTTGTACATATTCTTTGGACTACTACTAATCTGGTGTCAGGCTAGAGATTTACAGCCCCCTCTTTGAGGACTGGTGGAGGACAGTGGACCCTAGCTGCTGGCAGGACATAACACTGCTTCTGGATGGACACACTGGCGGTTGCTCTTTCTCCCTCTGACATCCCCTTTAGTTCCCATAGACCGGAAGTTAGATCTAAAGACTTGGTTTTCAGGTCAAACATTGCTGGCTAGAACATCTCACAGGGCGTGTTGGGTGGGTCCCACTGCATTCCATGTAGGATCTCAGTGTTGCTGACCCTAATGTGGGGGCAGTGACAGCCTGACTGTCTACTGCCCACTCATGTGTCCACCCCGGATGGCCACAGTGACACCCCACCCTCCATTCACCTTATAGTGTATACAGTAGATAATTCTGGCCTGCTCAGGAATCTCATTATGGGTTGGGGAATGATGTTTTCCGAATTTCAGCATGTAATTATCTAAGCAAGAAGAGGACCATGTGTTCCTCTGAAATACAGTTTCCCTTGGGAAGACAGGATCAGTGCTGAGTTCTCAGAGTGAGGGGCTGGCTTGAAAGTGGCATCATGTGGTGACAGATGGGCTTATTTTTCTCTTTTTTGAGAACCTTTAAGGACTCACAGATAGGTGGATTCATTGTGAGTCAGTCAATAACAGTCTTTTTTTTTTTTCTGATTGCTTGAGTTATATATCGTCATTCAGATGAAAAAAGGGGGTTCTAGGGAAAGTAACCCCACAGGGTGATAAGATCATAAATTCCTACCTGGGCAGGTCATGGTGGGTAGTCACACCCCAGGTCTATAACTTCTTTAGTGAAAGGTTTTAAGCCAGCCCTGTCTATTGCTCCTGTGCATTTAGGTTATCATACCTTTATAATGCCAGAAATAATGCCCTCAAAGGGGGCATTAACCCTCAAGAGAACACATAATCTGGTTAGCTGTCCTGTAATCCATCCCTGCCTTACTTTCTCCAATCTTCCTTATGTCCTCTCCTTAATGTCAAATGCATAAAAGAAGCTGCAAAAGTGTCCTTCTCCAGAGCATTTGAGATCTTGCTCCCTGGCATATATCATCAGTTTGGCTCAAATAAACTCATAAAAATTCTCTACAGGTTTGGATGTTTCTTACGTTGACAATCATGTTTGGCTTCTGTGTCCTTTTAACATGTTCCTGTCATTCTTTGGGTACTTGTTACTTTGTGACATAACAAGGTGTTCCAGGCTCACCCGGGAATTTCTCTGTACAGTCCTCGAATCAGTCATCTCCTCTGGTTCCTCTCTGCAGAGAAAGGAATGACACTTCAGGTTTTGGAAGACTCCTGTCCTTTCCCTCCCCACCCTCCCTGGGGGACATAGATTCCTCCAGAAGGCAGCTGATGGGAGGGTGAGGGCACCCACTGAGCCCAATAACTGGGTTGGACTCATATAGGCTGTGGAGCTCTGGACAACTCCTTTTGGTCTTGGGCATGGGCTTGCCTATCTGAAATGTGGTAGGAGGGGAAAATGGCCCCCAGGGATATACACAATCTAATCCCTGAAACCTGGTAGTATTACCTTATAAGGATAAAGGATCTTAGCAATTGTATTTAAAGATCTGGAAATGGGGAAATTACCCATGAATTATTTGAATTCACATACATCCTTATTGGAGGAGCAAGGCAGAGGGAAACTGGACAACTGTCTTAGTCTGCCAGGCTGCCATAACCAAATACCATAGACTGGGTGACATAAACCACTGAAAATGTACTTCTCATGGCTCTGGAAGCCAGGAAGTCCACGATCAAGGTGCTGCCATGAAAGGTTTCATTCTGAGGCCTCTTCTCTGGGCTTGTAGGAGGCTGCCATATTGCTGTGTGCTCACATGACCTCTGATGGTGACAACAGCAAACTTGCTCTCTGGTGTCTCTTCTTAATAGGACACCAATCCCATCATGAGGGCCCCACCCTCTTGACCCCCACCTAACACTAATTACATCACCAAGTCCTCATCTCCAAATACTGTCACATTGTCAGAGCTTCGATATGTGTATTTTGGAGTAGACACAATTCAGTCCACAGCAAGGGCACACAGAAGAAAAGGCAATAGGAAGGTGTTGGTCTCGAAGACTAATATGGTGCAGCCACAGCCAAGGGATCCCTGGAGCCACCAGAAACTGGAAGAGAATGTCGACAAAAAAAATCCAGCCTAAGAGAAAGTGTATAAGAGTTTATTTGAGACAAACTGATGACAACTGCTGGGAAGTGAAGTCTCAATGGATTGAGAAAATGCTCCAGAAAATGGCCATTTTGCAACTTATTTTATACATTAGAATCAAGGGAGGAGGGTTACATGGAAATCAATTTGTTGTAAATTAAGGGGGTGGGAGAAAGCAAAGCAGGGAAATCTCTGGGATTGGCTAAAAAGTAAAAAGGAGAGACACACTTTTTTTACATTGGTGGGTACAGGATAGTTAATAACATTTTACAGTGTAAATAGAGATAATATTTGGGGAACAAGATAACAATGAGGGATTTTGTAGTTTACTGCTCTGGTGTGGTGGGTTGTGCCCCCTGGGGGGTCCAGAAAAGAATTAGTCTGACATTCCAAAGGTATATTATTTTAGATGCAAAAAGACAACAGATAGGCTCACTTAAGGTAAAGATTCACCTTTGTTAAGGAAGCTACAGGCCAAGCATGTGACTTCCCTGCCATGGCCCACCTTAGTTAGGAATTTTTATGTTCACACCATCCTATGTGGTTATTTTCAGTCTCCTGAGCTTGTCAGGTTTAACATGTGGTCCCTTTTCTGTCCACAAGGCAAAGAAGGATTCTTTCTCCCCTAGAATCTTTGGAGGGACTGTGGTCTGGCCCTCCCTGTACCTCAACCTCAGAATTCTGGCCTCTAGGACTGTGAATTAAATTTTTGTTTTAAGCCATCAAGTTTGTGGTAATGTGTTACAGTAGCCACAGGAAACTAATGGAGGAACAATCATGATTTTAAAGGGTGATTTAGAGGGTCTAGTGCCTTCTCTGCCTTACCTGCATGAATGCTTATCTCTTGCTTTCTGTCTCCAACCCATCTACTCCCCACCTGGAACCCTTAAAATGGGAATCAGATCATGTCATTCCTCACAATTAAAAAACAGCCCAATCAGAAGCCGTATGTGGGACAGCGTTTGTGTGCATTACAGCACAAGAAGGAGGGAGGCCCAAATGTGATCAAGAGGAGGATGCACAAACCAACTAGGGTATTTGCGTGATGGGGCCCACATACAGCCACACGGATGTACACTCAGGGAAGGAAACCAGGCAGATGTGCAAACTCTGCGTTTCATTATACAGACCAGCGAAGCTTCTGTGTTGAGAGAAGTCAGGATGGCAGTGGCTATGAGGGGCATGGAAGGCTCCTGGGAGCCAGAGACGTTCCGTTTTTTTTTTTTTTTTTTTCTCTCAGAGCTGATTCTGCAGGGAGCTTGCTGTATGTAAGATGTGTGTGCTTTCCTCTACTTATTAAAGCTTCCATCAAAAAGTTAAAAAGTTCATAGAAACAGAAAGATGATCAGTGGTTGCCAGGGGCTGGTGGGAGAGGGGAAGGGGAGTGCTGATGGATACAGGGTTTCCTTTTGGGATGTTGAGGTGGTGATTGCACAACATAGTGAATGTATTAAAATGCCACTTACTAACTGCATGCTGTAAAATAGCTAACATGATGAATCTGAGGTCATGTGAATTTTAACCACATTTTAAAAACAGCTTTAAAAGTAGTAGAACCCAAAACTCATCTTGTAGCCTACAAAATTGGCAGACTCCAGACAGTCATCATCTCCATGCATCTGTTTGCCCTTTTATACATGTACTGAGTGCCTATGGTGGACTAGGCCCTGGGCTAGGCATGGCAGATAAACTGCAGTGAGCACAAACAACTTGGAGCGCCTGTCTTTGTGATTCTCTGTAGTTGAAATGTGTAGGAAGAGGGGAACCAGGCACAACCCCAGCTCTTATCAAAATCTGATTTTCATTTGTGTGGTAAAATATACACAACATGAACTGTCCATTTTTACTATTGTAAAGCATGCAATTCAGTGGCATTAAGTATATTCATGATGTCCTACAACAACTACAACTGTCTAGTTCCCAGATGAAATCTGTGCAGATGGAGTAAGAGATTGGTGTGATGCAGTCACTAGATCTCCCAGAGAAATAGCTTTGGGGGTGACACCTGAAGATTGGAAGGAGAGCCAGGTGTAGGTGTGGGGTGTGGGGAAGGGAGAGGGTGGCTGCCTGCAGGCCTTGGCTGCCCTTGGTGCAGTATGAGTGATTCCTATAGTCTCAACCCTTGAGACCTGTCTGCAAAGCCAGGATGTAGACAATTTCTAATGAGCAAGGACTGGAAAGGGTGAGATACTGTAAAGGATGGACAGGGAGCACAGGGGATGAGAGCACAAATGACACTGACTGCTCTGTCAGACCTAGTAGCCCGGGGTGGGGGTGGGGGGCAGAGCCAAGATGTACCTGTGTCTTCTGGATCTCTGGATAGGCTGACTCCTCAGAGAGGACCTTTGAGCAAGGGTTCTGCCCTGGCCTTGCTCGCTTGTATGCCCACTCTAGCTCAGCTAGTCTTGGGATGCCCCTTTTGCCCGAGTCTGCCTGAACCTGGTTTCCAGTTGATCCCCCTGTCCCAATGCTGTCTTGGCACTTCCAGAAGCCTTGGTTTCCCCATTTGGACAATGGGGCTGGCAGTGGCCCAGCATTGGGTGGTAAGGCGACTCTCCAAGGCCTGCTGCTGGCACCCTGCCTGTGTGGCCATGTACTGGGAAGGTCCCGAGTCCAGGAGGAAGGGGGCTGTTTAGAGAGAACAGGATAGGCCTTGGCAGGCCGTTGAAACCACAGGACCAGTTACCAGAGTCTAGTGAAGGGCCTGTAACCAGGCAGCTGTCTGGCAACTTCTAGGTATGATGCACCCCTGCTCACTTCCCTGCTCCGCATGTGCCCAGTCAGCTTCAGGCCTTTGCACTTGCTTCTGCCTTAACTGTCCTTCCTTGAAGGTGTTTGGGGACAGCACCTACGGAAGTCCACTTCTACACTCTTTACCATCAAGTACTTATTTTGACTCCCTGACCCACGTGCCCCCCTACCCCCCCTCCCTCGTCTGCCCCTGGGGCCAGGGTAGGTATGGGTTACACCCCCTTTGGGGCCCAGCGCGGGACGGGGTCGCCCAAAGTATCCAGCAAATATTACTAAAGGACGTCACATCTCACCCTATGGGCGGCCAGCTACCAACTTTCCCTCCCAATTATCAGAGAAAGGAAAAAAGAAAACAAGGGCCCGCGGCCAGAGCCTCGGAGGGGGGTGGGGTGGGGAGGGGGCGTGGCCCCACCCGACGAAGCTTAGGGGGCAGCGCCAGGGTTGGAACAAAGGCAGGCACCGAGACAAAGCCCCAAGGCCCCCAGTACCCTCCGGGAACAAAGGCTACGTCAGTCTCTCCTGGACCAGACACGCCTCCGCCGCCAAGGGTGGGCGCCTGAGGAGCTAGGTGAGGGAGGCCGCAACTGCTCCCCCTGCAGCCTCGGCGTGTGCGAGCCGGGGAGACTCCGAGCAGTGTCTTGCGGCTGGACGCCCAAGCCCCCGGCTCTGCATCCTCTAAAGAGCTGACCCCCGCAGACAGGATTCACTTCTCCAACCCTGCTTCCCTGCTTAGAACTCCACCGCTGTTGAGGTTCGGTTCGGCCACCTGGAAAAGCATCCAAGTCAACATAGCTGCCGGCTGGAAACGGAAAGGGGCGCTTGGTGGGCCAGGCGTGATCTCAAGACTCACTGCTCTGTAGCCCCTTGGGACCTATTCGATTCGGGCAGGTTTCAGTGTTTCTCATGTTAAACAATGAAAAGGTTAAAACCGAAAAGTCAGCCGGCCGGATCAGAACGCAACTTCTTTCTGGGATGGGAACCCTCCGCCCCTTTCTCGGGCCCGCCGTCTCCTCCAGATCTCGGCCCCGCCCCCTCTCCCGAATGCCTATTGCAATGACTGGAGACGTCTCCCGGCCGCCAAAGGGGCGGGCATTGAGGCGGAGGCCTGGGCTGACTACGCGTGCGCAGCACAGCGGCCAGACTGTGGGCCAGAGGGGAGGTGAAGCACTCTAAAAACCGTGAGCGCGGACTATGTTGTAGCTATAACGTCAATGATGCTCCGCCCTGCCGCACAGGCGGCGCCAGGGTGGTGCCGGCGAAGGTAGGAGGCTCCAATTCAGGCGCGTGCGTACTCGCTGCCTCGTCTATAGCGATCGGCCCGGGCCCCGCCCCCAAGCTCAAGGCGCCCAGCGCGCGTGCGCAACAGCGTCGGCGCCAGTTATTTCTGTCCCGCCCCCGAGCCGCGGCTCTTTCTGCGAGTGGGCGCACGGGCGAGCGGTTGTTCGCGTTGCGTGTCTTGGGTCTTCGAGGCCACCGAGAAGGAAGCGCGGGCGTCGGCGGCGGCGGGAGGCGAGCAGGCGGCGGCTGGCCGTGCCTCTGCAGCGCCCTGCGCGCAGCGGGCGGAGGCCCAGGCGGCGCGTGGCGGCGCTCGGCCTCGCGGCGGCGGCGGCATCGGCAGCGACCCAGCCGTTGGCGGCGAGTGCATCTGCGCCTGCGCGGCGGGCCCCGCGCCCCTCCTCTCCCTGGGCGCCCGCGGCGGCGTGTGAATGGCGGCCTCAGCAGCAGCGGCCTCGGCCTCGGCGGCGGCGGCGGCAGCCGCTTCGGGCAGTCCGGGCCCGGGTGAAGGCTCGGCGGGCGGCGAAAAACGCTCCCCTGCCGCGGCCTCGGCCTCGGCCTCGGCGTCGGCTTCCGCCTCTGCATCGTCGCCTGCGGGGGGCGGCGGCGAGGCGCTGGAGCTGCTGGAACACTGCGGCGTCTGCCGGGAGCGTCTGCGGCCCGAGAGGGAGCCGCGCTTGCTGCCCTGCCTGCACTCGGCCTGCAGCGCCTGTCTTGGGACCCCGGCGCCCTCCGTCGCCAACAGCTCTGGGGACAGCGGCGCGGCGGGCGACGGAGCCGGTGGGTACAGTTGGGTCCCGCTCTCCACCCGGCAGCTTTCGATCCCACCTGGCGCGCAGATTGGGTGTTTGTGCTCAGTGTGTGGCGGGTGAATCGGCTAGGCGAGAGGATAGGGTCCTAGAGAGTGCTCTACCGGGCGCTGAGATGGGGCGTGTGCTTCAAGTTCGATGAAAGAAGGGTTTGGCTTCTGCTCTGGGAGGGGAGGTCCGGCCCAGTATGGGATGTCTGAGATGGAAGCTGGGGTCCAGTGGGGCGATGGGTGTATATATAGTCTGGATGTGAACATGGAATAGTTTCAATTCTTTTTATCCTCAGCAGTCGTGGATTGTCCTGTGTGCAAGCAGCAGTGCTTCTCCAAAGATATTGTGGAGAATTATTTTATGCGTGACAGTGGCAGCAAGGCTGCCGCTGACTCCCAGGATGCAAATCAGGTATATTTTGTTCTAGCAACAATTAGGAGGCTTTGGGCCTTGGGGGGGGGGGGGGCGGGTCATCAGCTCAGGGGCATGGTTATATCTCCAAAGTTTACTCTTCTTACACTGAGCATCTGGGTAAATTGTTAGGCTAGGGAAAGGCACCACTTAACATTTCTTGGATTGCAAATGCCAGCATTTCTGGTGGTTCTGTTTCCTGACTCTATCTTTGTCTGGCAGTGCTGCACTAGCTGTGAGGATAATGCCCCAGCCACCAGCTACTGTGTGGAGTGCTCTGAGCCACTGTGTGAGACGTGTGTGGAGGCACACCAGCGGGTGAAGTACACCAAGGACCACACCGTGCGCTCCACTGGTACACAAGGCGGATGGAGGGGGGCCTTGGCTGCTCTTCTACATAAGTCCTCAGCTGCTCAAGTGGGTTGCAGATGGTGGATGTGTCCCAGGAGCTTCACTAGGGGGCACTACCTGAAAGGCCTGGTGGCAGAACTCAAAATCAGGAGATTGGGGCTCTGGTATGCGGTCTGATGGTCCAGGTTCGGGAGGGGAAGAAAGGCCCCAGGCAGGGGGGTTGGTGCTGGGGGGAAGAGGAGACAGAAGAAGCTTACAGGGACCTACCTCATTGTGTCTCAGCGTGTACAGAGGGTTCAAGGAAGCTCATCAGGGGAGGCTCCCCCCCCCCCCCGTGGTGGAGGAACTGCCCTGTGCAGACAGGAAAATGCAGTGTATTTTGGAGAGCGATGTGAGGGGCCTTTTTGACCTGGGGTTCCTTGGCACCTGCCTTAAGGCTCTGTAGGAAAAAGGCCCCCCAGCCACAGCGTCTTGACAAGCTGTGAGGTCTGGCCTTCGGGCCATTACTGACAGTCCTGTTTTATTTTTGGGGTGTGGGTGTCTTAAAGCGCAGCTGGGTATTTCTAGATTTTCTGTGAATGTGCTGGCAGTGGTATGGTAACCGACTTGTTAGCTTTCTGAGTGTAGCCTGGTTTTTCATCTACAAGTTCTGAGTGGCCTTTGGGTAGTTAAACTGGCAGCTTCAGCACAGAGGACAGTACTGGTGGGAAGATGAGGATGGCAGTGGTGGCTGTGCGGCATGAGGAGCGAGGAGAGACAGGCAGAGGATCCTGGATTTTAGGCAAAGGTCAGGGTGTAGGATGAGTTAACATTGAAGGAGCTGATGCCTGGTTTGTATCCCAGTGTCGCGTAACTCAGGCTGGGTTGGTATTGCCAGGATGTTTTTGGGATTGGGGAGGAAAGCGGAACAGACTCCCAAGCAGCTTTCTAATGGTGACAGACTCTGGGTGGGGCAGGGGTTGTCAACGTGGTATACTGGTCTTTGGGTGGTGTAACAGCACCGGGACCTGCCGCCCCCAGGGGGCCTGACACCTTTTTGAGAGTCCTGGTCTGACACCTCATTTCTGCCAGCCTGAGGAGGCTCTGCAGTGCCGCCTGTGGGCCTATGGCTTGTAAGGTACACGGCCTTTTCTGACCAAAGAAGAGGGGAGGTCAGCAGGCATGGCTCCTAAGGAAGTTGCCTGAGTGGTGCCTCTAGGCCCTGATTCGCTTTCTGTCTGTGCCAGAAAGCAAATGTTCTTCGTGCCCGGGATGCCTCAGTAGCCAGAAAGCCCCCCTGCTGGACAGAGCCTGCTGTGAGTGGAAGAGAAAGGGAACCCAGTGGGGGGTTCGGAGGCGGAGGAACTCTTTGGAGTGTCCACCTGGAGAAGGTTCCAGTAGAGGGACCAGCAGGGGGGAGGTATCCTGTCAAAGGCCATCATCCTCACAATGCCAGAAGCTGGAGGGGGTGGTCTCTTGGTCAGGCTTGGGACAGGAGGTTTTGAGAGGAAGGGTCTGGGCTCGGGGGCCTGTGCTCTTCCTGGGCCCTGGTTGCAGGGCCCCTGGGTTTTCCCAGTAGGTAGCCCAGGGCTGCAGGACAGGCAGGAAGTGAGGCCCGGAGTTGGACATGCTGAGGTTGGGCTCCCTCCTTAAGGTACCCATTTCCCAGGGCCAGCCAAGTCCCGAGATGGCGAGCGCACAGTGTACTGCAATGTTCACAAGCACGAGCCCCTCGTATTATTCTGTGAGAGCTGCGACACCCTCACCTGCCGGGACTGCCAGCTCAACGCCCACAAGGACCACCAGTGAGTCCTGCGGTAGGACCGGGGAGGGGGCCCTTCTTTGTCCAGCGCCCAGGCTCATCTCTTTCTGCCCTTAGGTACCAATTCCTGGAGGATGCAGTGAGGAACCAGCGTAAACTCCTGGCCTCTCTGGTGAAGCGGCTTGGGGATAAGCACGCCACCCTTCAGAAGAACACCAAGGAGGTTCGCAGCTCGTAAGTGGATGCCAGCGCCATGGGGTGTCCCCAGGTGAGGCCTGCCCGGCTTGTCCTGACCCAAACTGCCCCTCAGGATTCGCCAGGTGTCTGATGTGCAGAAGCGTGTGCAGGTAGATGTAAAGATGGCCATCCTACAGATCATGAAGGAGCTGAACAAGCGGGGTCGCGTGCTGGTCAATGATGCCCAGGTGATCTGTGTGGTGGGAGGGTCCTGGGGACTGGTCCCCTCTGCTGGTCACTGGCCCCATGTTTGGCGGGAGGGTCCTGTGGCCTGGCTGCTGATGCTCCCCTTTCCACCCGTGCCTACAGAAAGTGACTGAAGGGCAGCAGGAGCGCCTGGAGCGGCAGCACTGGACCATGACTAAGATCCAGAAGCACCAGGAACACATCCTGCGCTTCGCCTCCTGGGCCCTGGAGAGTGACAACAACACAGCATTGTTGCTCTCCAAGAAGCTGGTGTGTGCTGGGGCAGCAGGCGGGATGCAGGCAGGTGCCCCTAGCCCCCTGTGGTGGCCTCTCACTGCTGTGCTCACATGCGTCCCGCCCCCAGATCTACTTCCAGCTGCACCGTGCCCTCAAAATGATCGTGGACCCTGTGGAGCCACATGGCGAGATGAAGTTCCAGTGGGACCTCAATGCCTGGACCAAGAGCGCGGAGGCCTTTGGTTGGTCCTTGTCTGTCCCCACGCTGCTCCTTGCCAGCACCTAGGCACTGTGACTCATGTCTCCCTCCTTCTTGCAGGCAAGATTGTGGCAGAGCGTCCTGGCCCCAACTCCACAGGCCCTTCGCCCATGGCCCCCCCACGGGCTCCAGGGCCCCTGAGCAAGCAGGGCTCTGGCAGCAGCCAGGTGAGCAGGGGAGGGTCCTGGGTGGTGGGATGGTGTGGTCCTCTGGGATGCCTGCCCACTGAGGCCCAACCTGCTTTGTCCACAGCCCATGGAAGTACAAGAAGGCTATGGCTTTGGGTCAGGTGAGTGAGTGTGCTGGTAGGTGGGAGACCCCAGAGCACTGGACCACCCCAGCCCACTGTCCGTTTTCTGTCTTTGAACAGACGACCCCTACTCAAGTGCAGAACCCCACGTGTCAGGCGTGAAGCGGTAAGTGTGGCTGTTCTGGGACAGCGGGTGGATGTAGGGATAGAGGTGTTGACACCAAGCTATATCCATAGGTCCCGCTCAGGTGAGGGTGAGGTGAGTGGACTCATGCGCAAGGTGCCACGGGTGAGCCTGGAGCGCCTGGACCTTGACCTCACAGCTGACAGCCAGCCACCAGTCTTCAAGGTCTTCCCAGGCAGCACCACGGAGGACTACAACCTGATAGTCATTGAGCGCGGGGCTGCGGCCGCTGCTGCTGGACAGCCAGGGACTGCGGCCCCTGGGGCCCCTGGGGCCCAGCCTCTGCCCGGCATGGCCATTGTCAAGGTAAACTTGCCTCCAAATGACCACAGCTGGGAAATGACTACTGCTGCTTAGGCCTGCACCGTGCTGAACACCCATCATTTTTCTTCTAGGAGGAAGAGACAGAGGCTGCTATTGGAGCCCCATCTGCTGCCACTGAGGGCCCCGAGACCAAGCCTGTGCTGATGGCCCTGGCGGAGGGCCCTGGTGCTGAGGGCCCACGCCTGGCCTCACCCAGTGGCAGCACCAGCTCAGGCCTGGAGGTGGTGGCTCCAGAGGGTACCTCCGCCCCGGCTGGTGGCCCGGGTGCCCTGGATGACAGTGCCACTATCTGCCGCGTCTGCCAGAAGCCAGGCGACCTGGTCATGTGCAACCAGTGCGAATTCTGCTTCCACCTGGATTGCCACCTGCCCACTCTGCAGGATGTGCCAGGGTGCGGGGCTGTGGGCACTGGGGTAATGGGCTGGCCGGGGTGGGGGCAGCTCCTCATTCTTTGTCCCATGTAGGGAGGAGTGGAGCTGCTCACTCTGCCATGTGCTACCTGATCTGAAGGAGGAGGATGGCAACTCGAGCCTGGACACTGGTGACAGCACTGGAGTGGTGGCCAAGCTGTCACCAGCCAACCAGCAGGTGAGGGTGGGACCTTTCCTTTGATGGTTCAGCAGCTCTATGCCCCATACCCACTAACGTTCTCCATATTGCGTTCCTCTATAGAAGTGTGAGCGTGTCCTGCTGGCCCTGTTCTGCCACGAGCCTTGCCGGCCCCTGCACCAGCTGGCCACTGACTCTAGCTTCTCCCTGGTGAGTCCTCGGACTTGTGGGGAGTTCCGGGCAGGACTGGGCACCCTGCCTCACCTCCCACCTGTGGCCTTTTACTGTAGGATCAGCCTGGTGGCACCTTGGACCTTACCCTGATCCGGGCCCGCCTCCAGGAGAAGTTGTCACCCCCCTACAGCTCCCCCCAGGAGTTTGCCCAGGATGTGGGCCGTATGTTCAAGCAGTTCAACAAGCTGACAGAGGTGAGCCTCTGGAGAAGGGCAAGGTGGGGGTCGGCTGGGGGAGGGGGAGGGGCTGGAACCCACCCTACCATGCCACCCATCTTGCTCAGGACAAGGCGGATGTGCAGTCCATCATTGGCCTGCAGCGCTTCTTCGAGACGCGCATGAACGAGGCCTTCGGGGACACCAAGTTCTCTGCTGTGCTGGTGGAGCCCCCGCCCCTGAGCCTGCCTGGTGCTGGCCTGAGTGCCCAGGAGTTGTCCAGTGGCTCTGGTGATGGCCCCTGAAGCTGGTCCCCTTGAGCCAGCTCAGCCTATTGGTCCTGTCAGCCCTGCCCATCCCCCTCTGGTGACCTGGCTCCCACTCCTTGGTACCCCATTCCCCAGCCCTTCACAATATGGTTTTTACTTCTGTGGATTTAATAAAAACTTCACAAGTTCCTCAGCCTTGGTTGGTGGGGGCAGTGTTCTGGGGCTTGGTCTCTTTCTGCAGCTATCTCACCAAGCCCTGGTGGGCCCTGCAGGGGTAGGGCGTCCCTCCTGGACAATCCCTGATGTGGTGAGTCTCAGTTGAGTGGGAGGGGGTGCCCTGTGGGTAGGCAGGGGGAAGCCTGTTATCTGCTTAGTGGTGGCCCCTTTTTCTGAGCACTTCCTGGACTTGGCATGACTAGATGATGCACTGGTGAGCTGGATGGGCTGAGGCTCCAGAATTCTACCAGAGTATTAGGAGCCTGCTGTTTTGGTAGTGATAGTGCAGTGTTGAGGCCAAGGTACTGGAGGCCTGGAAGGGATGCTGCAACTGGACCCAGAGCCCCAAGTGTGAACATGGGTGAGCTTGGCCTGTGTACCCCTTCCTTCCCCAACCCACACCCCAAGTAATCTGGCACTTGTCCTCTTGAGAGCCATGCCCTGAGTGATTCAGGCCCCAAGAGACCTATGTGAGGCCAGTCACAGGCCCAGGAATAAGTGTCCAGTATCTTTTATTACAGACAGGGTAAAGTGAAAGTGGGTGTCACTGGCCTTGGATGGGATGGGGCAGTCAGTCCCTCCGCAGGTTCTTGAGACGTTCCTCCAGGTCCGCATCTGCATCCACAAGGGCTGAGGCTGAGGCCGCAGCCTCTGCCTTCTTCCCACTGGCAGCCACACTGAGTGAGCCTCCAGTGGATGGGAGGTCTGCAGAGAGATGGGGGTTAGAGCCCCTTGTGGGAGACAGTGTTGGGAGGGAAAACCGAGCCCAAGCTGTGGGCACTCACTGGACAGCTCGTCTGTCAGGCTCAGTCCCAGCTCATCCAGGACCTGGGACACAACTGCGTCACTAGATGAGAGAAGACAGAAACTGAGGGTCAGGCACGAGAGGGGCAGTATCCACTCCCACCCCTACTGGTGTCCGTACCTCTCCTCTTCATCTTCCTCATCGCCCATGGCATCGTCAATGGCATCATTCATCATCTCCTCTTTCATGTCCATTATCTCTGCCTGCCGCTCAAACTCCATCATGATTTTCTGGATCTGGGGCAGCTTGAGCTATGGGAGGAGGGGTGTGTGTGTGTGTGTGCACGCGCGCGTGCGAGCCTGGTGCCTGAAGGGTATGGTGGGGGCGGGGGCCCAGGGCGGGAACAGGCTTACCTACCTGCCTGTTCATGGTGCCCATGGCCTTGGTGACGCCTTTCATGGCTTGTGCCATGGAGTTGTTGGACTTGAGCGTCTGAATCTTGAGGGACACAGCCTGGATGTTGGCCCGCATCAACACAAACTTGCGCACGTAGCGCCGTGTGCGCACCAGATCCTTGGCCATGATGCGCACAGCATCCTGAGAAGACGGGACAGGTGGCAGGCAGAGGCCCTGTGGCTAACCCCAGCAGTTACTGATCCCTCTTTCCAGCTTGGTCCACAGGCTCCTCTCTGAGCTCACATGCTGGGAGGGAGGCTGGGCCACACAGTCACTGCCTTGACTTACACACCCTGTCTTGGCCATCTCACACCTGGCAGTTGCAAACCTGCCCAAAGCCAGCTTTTCACTTCCTCCCCAAACCTCTTCCTTGCCTTGCCCATCCCAGAAAATGGCACCTCCTCAACCCAGCTGCTCAGGCCCAAACTGTCACCCATCACAGGCTTTGCTCACTCCTGGTTCAGTCAGGCTGTCTCCTCATGGCCCAAAGGTCCGAGTACCCCAGGCCCTGTCCTTCTCGCAGCAAACCCTTCGGCTCAGCTTCCACTGTGGCCCAGGTTTCTGAGTGGTCTGAGCTCAACCATCACTTCACCTAACATTTGCTGCCTGGATCTTCACAGGCACGCTGCATTACTCATGGTTCAGCTCTGATCACTTCCTGGGAGGCCATTTTCCTCAAAGCACGTATCTGTTGGTGTCCTGTCCCACTTGCTGCAGTCACAGCAGTGCCTGGCCCCGTGTCCCAGCTCCTGCCCAAACGAACTCACCATCTGGCCCTGCTTGGCCATCTTCTTGATGTCTGCAATGATTTTCTTCTCCTGTGTCTCCAGCTTCTGTCGTTCACGGTCTAACTCTCGCATGGCCCGGTTCAGGGCCCGTTGGTTCTGCCGCAGTAGCTCCTCCGGTGTCTTCCGGCGCCCAAACAACAGGTCCATGGCAGCAGGAGCCTGCTGGGGGGCCTGGGACAAGGGCAAAGCCTAGCTGCAGGGTGGCAGAGGCCCAGAAAGGTGGCCAGAGGCAGAGCCAGGGTCATGGCGTGTATTGGGGGAGGGATGAGGGAGCCAGCAGGGAGAGGAGTTGGGGATGGAAGACAAAAACAGTGCAGCATGAAATATCGGGGTAGGAACAGGAATGGGAACAGCCAAACCTGAAAGTCATCCACAGCGTACCCACACAAGCCCCATCTCCATCACAGAGCCCCAACAGAGGCTCAAGGTTTCAGCCTCCCTCTCCAGACCGGGAGGTGAGGTCTTGTTGTCTCTGATGTAATGAGACTGGAGGTGGATGTGTGTGGGTGCACTGGGGGCATTTGGGACCCTGAGCGACAAGGGCAAGGCGGCTTGTGATGGCAGGGCAGGGTAAGTGGAGACCCTCGGTGCCAAGTTGACAGCATATGGATCTTATTCGTACCGGGAGGTCCTTGAATGCTGAGGGAACCTGGTTTTGGAGAACACGGTTGGGGGCGGTCGGAGACCCCTGTACCACGAGAATGGTATGGATGTTGGGGCGCCCTGTAAACACAGGCCAGGGTCTGGAGTCGTCGGGGACCCCTGAACATCGAGGACGGGATGGTGGGCATTGGGGCGCTCTGCACATTCAGAACAGAGTCTCGCGGTGTTAGGGGTCCTGCGCTCCAACAGCAAGGCGGCGTAAGGCACCCCGATGGTGAGGCCAGGGTCCCAGGGAAGAGCAAGGTCCTCGACGCCGGGGCGAAGAGGCCCTCGTACTTGGCCGCCCACGAGCCGCCCCCCGGACCCAAGGCCCAGCAGGGGCCACTCACCGGAGCTGGGACAGGGACCCGCTTCCGCTTCCGGGCCTCTCGTTCGGATTTCGGGCGCGCCCACCGACAGCCCCTCCGATCTGTCGCCTCTACCGTCGCCGTTTCCGGATTAAACGACCTGACGTCATATACCCCGCCCGCACCCGGAATGCTGGGAGGTGGTAAGAACGCGCGTGCGCACGCGCCGTGGAGCAGGCCGGCGTGCACGCGCATGCGCACTATTTCCCGTTTCTCCGTGTCAGGCCTGAGGGTGTGTCACACGTTTGTGTCCCGCCTCAGGAAGCCGGGCCACACCCGAAGTCCCGGTGCCCGCAGGGTTGGTGCACCTTCCGACACCTTCTCCCAAGCCACCCCAGAGGTCTTGCATTCCATCACTTCACACACTAGAGGGCCCAGCTCATCCAAGGGCCCCTGAAGTCTCCCTGATGTTTTTGGATCTCAGGCACCTGGTAGTACCAGGCAGGGTCCTCTCCTGTGGGTCCACCAGGGCAGGAGGGGGCTGAGGTGGAAATGGCGCACTTTCCCCTAACCTAGTCTGCTAGCCAGATAGTCAGTGCTTACTGGATCCCACCCCTGCCTCATCCCAAAGTGGGAATCGTCCCACACAGCCCAAGACTTGGGGCTTGATCTCCCCATTGCCCAAGGTAATGGACATCCTGCTGAAGGGTGCCCCAATGCCACCTGGGACCACACACCTCCCAGCACTCTTGTCCAAGGAGCCCTGCTGGATATCACCTGCCCCTCCCCGTCCACAGAAGGAAGAGGCGGAGGCCATGCAGTAACATTCCCCTTTAATAGCCTGGAGGAACCTCCAGTGGTGGAGGGATGGGGTGGCAGGGCCCAGGCCACCCAGTCCCCTTGGCTACCCACCCCAGTGCCCAGAGTGGGGGGTCGGACGGCACCCAGCGGGGGGCTAGACAAGCCAATTCATTTCCCATTGCTGAGCAGGTCGGGGGGAAGACAGAACCGACCTTAATCACACGGTGGTTAAAACAAAAAAAAAAAACTAGGAGTGGGTGGTAGAGAGGAGGCAAGGCCAGGGCATGGGATCTCCCCCCACTTGCCGCCCCATGCTCCCCACCTGTGGGCCCCAATAAATATTTGCAGGGGACGCCAGGGCTGTTGGCCCTGGCAGGGGTGGGTACGCGCCAACCCTATTTCAGGCAGCGCTCGAAGTAGGTGGAGCCGATGTAACCACCTCGCATGGAGCGCTGCACATTCTGCTCAAACAGCCGCCGGTTGTTCTGCAGGACCTCAGCGGCCTCCTTGTTCAGCGGGTCTTCAGGGTTGGGCTCCTGTGGCCAGTATGGGCAGGGGTCAACATGCCCAAGGGGCCGACAGCTAACCTCCCCAAACCCTACCCATCCAGCCCTACTCACCAAGAAGAGATACTGCAGGCCATAAATTATGGAGTTTATCGTAAGGACTGGCTTCCAGTCCTCTCTGTGGACAGAGAGCATCAGGTTCAGGGACTGGTGAATGTGCGGCTGCCACACGCCCTGCTGGAACTGGACATGTCAGGCCCAGGGCGTGGGACAGTGCAGATGTGAGAGGCTAGGGGGAGGGTGCAGAGCAGCCCAGGCCAGGGAGAAAGCCAAGGTCTAGCCATGAGGAAGAAAACATGGAGATGAAGAGAGATAGGGACACAGACCACAGGGGGAGGGAAGGGACACTGGTTCAGTGCAAAGCAATGAGGGGGGCCTGATAGGGCTGGGTAGAGCAGTGGAGGGCCAGCGCCCTCACCTGAGGATGTTGAGGCAGACGTTGCCCTCGAGGTCAATGTTGGGATGATAGACCATCGTCTCACACTTCACCTTGGGGGGGTCATGCGGGTAACCCTGGCCCACCTGGCTCCAGGAAAAGAGAGGGGGAAGTGGATAGGTACCCAGGCAGTGCTTGGCTGGGGCTTCAGCTGTTGCCTCCTCAGCCCAGGGAGCCACCCCTGCCCACCTGGAACTCACCTTAAAACTGAACACAAACTTCCCACTCTTGTAGAAGCCCTGTGCGGAAAGAGAAAAAGGTGTTAGGGCCCCATCCTGCAGGGCCTGACAGGTGAACCAGGTCTCCCTACTTGGGAACCAGCCCCTGGACTGTGCCTGGGAGTCCAGCTGAGTGTGCCCTCACCTCATCAGGACAGATAACCAGTTTGAAGTTGAGGAGATCGTCGGGATCTGAAAAGCTGATGTCACACGTCTTGGGCAGGTTTAGCTCGTTTATGTCTGGGTTTGCACAGCAGAGAAAGGGAACAAAGAGGGAAGAGTGAGAGAGGAGGGTGCTCGGAGCACGTACAGGTGCCAGCAGAGCCCCTATGGCTTCATCCAAGACTCCCGGGGCTGTCCTGGGCTGTGCCCCACATCCCCAACTCTCTCCTTGCTCTTTCTGCACCTCAGTCTCCAAGCAGGATCTTCTGGGTCCACAACAACACCCCAAATATGCATCTTCAGTTGTGGCTGTGCCCTAGCTCCCGGCCCAGGATAAACTCTGACTCTTCTGAATACACTGCTCCCAAGTGGCCCCCAAGAGTCTCTGACAACCCCAAACCACAGGATCCCCAGCCTTGACCTCCAACTTTCTAGTGGACCCTGCTCGTCCCCACTTGTCCACCCAAACTCAAGGACCCTGGCACCTCCATACTCTAAATCATCCCCTCACCAGTCCCAGGTCTCCAGCATCTCTCCTCTGCCTGTCATCCCAAACCCATGTTCCTATCTGACCTCCAGACCTGTGAGTCCCCAGCCTCAATCTCCCTGGCACCCACTATCCCTCCCTCCTCTACCTGTCACCCCAAACCCCAAATTGCCGTATGATGACCCCCAGTCCGTCTCTACCCATCTGACTCTCAGATTCCCAGTGACCCCAGCATAATATACGAAATCCTCTCCCACTCTTATCCCCAATCGGTGGCTCCCACTATCCCCATCTCCTTTGCTTGTCATTCAGGTTCCCGTTTGACCCCCCGACTCTCAGTCCCCCGCCCCCTACCACCACCCTCCACCGCCTGATCCTCAGATTCCCGGTCCCCAATACCAGACGCCTGCCTGGCTTTCCAAATATCCTAACTGCCCCATCCTGTGCCCCGCTTCTCTGATCCCCTTTACCCCCGTGACTGCATTACCCCACGCGATTCCCCCATCACTCCATCTCAGGCCCTGACCTCCGACCCCCCACATCCATGGCCTCCAATCTGACATCTCTGGCCCTGGGGGGAACATTATCCAACTCCTGGTCCCCCCATAACCCGACCCCGGCCCTGACCCCCGACCCCTACCCTTCTGGATCCGCAGCTGCGCCGCCGACGCCTTCTTGCTGCTGCCCTTGGTGCCGCCCGCCGACTCCTCCTCCTTCTTCTGCTGCTTCAGCGAGAACAGCTTGATCATCCTGCCGCCGCCGCCGCCGCCGCCGCCGCCGCCGCGGGGCCCGGGACCCCGGCCACACGGCCGCCCGCCGCTGCCCGCGCCACTCGAACCCGCCGCCGCGGCCTTCTCCGCTGCTGCCGCGGCCCGTCCGGCCTGCCGCGCCGCTCCGCGCCCACCGCGCGGCCCGCGTCGGCTCCCGTAGTCCAGCTCCGGCCTGCCCCGGCGCCTCGGGCTCGCTCGGCAGTGCTCGAGCAGACTCGGCTCTCCTCGGGACTGTTCGGCCCCGCCCCCACCCGGCCGCTCCCTCCGCCTCCTCGCCCGCTCAGGTCTCGGGCCCAGCTGTGGCTGCGGCTGCGGCTGCGGGCTGTCTGGGACGCGCCGTCAACTCGCTCACTCACTCCTCCGCGAAGGGGTTGCAGCAAGGGTGGAAGGAGGCGGAGGCGGTGTATAGGAGTCTCGGCAGCAGCGGCTTTGGCGCGGAAGTCCGCAACGGCCTCGGGCGCCCTACCACTTCGGCTATTTCCGCCGCCTTCCCGCTTCGGCTCTTCCCGCCCGGCCTGCGCTGTGCGCCTGCGCAACCATCGCCGCCATCCCCGCCCCGCGTTGCTCAGCGATGGTGCATAGGGTTCGGGCTCTTTCGGCTGGGCTCGAGTATTTCCGCTTGTCTATGCGTCTCGTGGTCACTTCCGGAGACGCTCGCGGATACAGGCCAGGGGCGGTGTCGCCGCCATCTTTAAGTGGGGCAGATGCGGCTGCTTCGCTCGCTCTCGCCTATTCCCACTGGCACTAGTGCAGACCGCGGCGGGTGTGGGTCAAATGGGGTTTTTTCCCCGGAGGTCACAGACAGGGGCATGGTGATCGCTGCGGGCCAGATCCCAGCGCAAGGCCAGGGGCGTTTCCCAGCGAGTGCGGAGTCTAGTACTCTCGTGTTCTATCTTAAATCCAATCAAAGAACCCGCTCGGGGAGATTCTAGTTGAGGTAAACTAACAAAATGTATTGTGCCAGAGTGGTCAGCACCCTGGACGGCAATGCGGGTGGACACTCGGGTGGGGGTCGTTCTCGGTGCCTGTCATGAGCTCTAGGGGGGCGCAGGACGACCTTACGCCGCCTGCAGGGGCGCTGTGGGCGGGGCCAGCCTCCCCTTCAATCACAGCTCAGGCTGTCCCGCAGGGTTCCGCAACTTCCTGCTGTCACCGCGGAAACCGTGAGGTGGGTCAGGAGTGGCGTCACGAGGGTTGGCCAGCACCCGGGCGGACCTGTGGGGGCACCCGGGGCTCTGCAGCTCAACCCTTCCGCGACCCCTTCTGTCCCTGAAACAACTTGCCGTCCCCTCCCAGAGTATTGCGGGAGACATGGTCCCGGCGGTCCAGTTGGGGCCACGCTACGGTCGGCCAAGTTCCTCTCGGCTGCCTGCCCTGTCCCAGGCCCGTGGCCCTCATCTTGGCCCCATCCCCCATCCTCACCTCAAGGAGTCGCCTCCTCCTCATCGCACCTTGGTCTGGCGTCTATCCCGGTCCCAGCCTCCGCGGAGGCTCTGCCGTGTGAGTGCCGGTTACCCTTAGCGTCCTTGGTCTCCGTGGACTGATCACAGCTGTATTTCTGTAATTGCTCCCCCTTTCGGACCTTCCATTCTCAATGTCAACCAACCCTGATGCCCCCTTCAGCCCCCTGGTTGTTCCAGCCTCACACTCCTAGCATCGTTTCTTGACTCCCGTGACAACTGAGCGCTGGAGGGGAGCCAGGGGCTAAGGATGGGGGCTCAAACCTCAAAACAGCTCAGGTTTGGGGCTGACGTAATTGCAACCGTCCCAGCGTTCTCAAGCTTCAGACATAGTTGGTCCTGGGACTCAGAGGTCCCCTCCAGACTCAAGCTCTCCCTTTAACCCTTCCTCTCCGTTGTTCTTAGCTGTTCTGCTTTTGCTGATTATTTTCATAAACACTGTCTCCACATTAGGGTTGATGACCATCATGCTGTTTCCAGCCAAAGTTTCAAGGGGGAAGTTTCTATTGGGCAACCTGATCCATGTGTTCATCCTCAGGCCAGTTGCTGAGGCCCATCAGCTAATGGCCCATCTGGGGGTAGGGTATTGGTTCCCTGGAGAAGTGACACTGGACTAGCCAAAGCTAGACTTTCGTGGTCTCTAACATCGTGGCTTACCCACAGTGCAGTGGGACTCAACCATGCAAGCAATACGAAGCCATTGGGTCCAGATTAAGGAGGTAGGGCATGGCCAGACTGAAGTAGAGGGGCGGGTTGGAAGTGGTGCATCTGTGTCTTCCTTGTCACCCTCACGACCACCCAAGTGGTAGAAGGGCACAGGTGGTTTGGGTGTCAAGAATTCCTGTAGGCCCTGGGCCTGCAGCCTCTTCGGAGGCACAGGGCTTGGCATGTGTAAAGGTCCTGAAGGAAGCTGGGGTCAGAGCCTTGGAGGAATGAGGCAAAACATGATGGGCGAGGAGTGAGGTGTTAGGGTAGCTTTTGGGAGCTGACACTGGGAAGATAGTGTCCATTTTTTAAAGGAGGGGCAGGAGCAGGCAGGGAGGCTGAGTGCTGTGGACCTCCAGGCTGGAGATGTGTGGCTGGGATCAGAGCAGTGCTTCGGAGTGGACAGAAGTGGACAGATTTGGAAGGCTGGGGTTGGGGTGAGAATAACCGGGTTTATATTGCATGGGGAGGCTGGGCTTGGGAGAATGGGGTAAAGTCCTGAAAGAATGTGGATTTCCAGATAAATCCTTCCAGGCTTTATACCTAAGAAATGTATTCCTAGGTTTCAAGTTTTACAAACACACATCCCAGGCCGGCTGTGGTCTGCTGTGCATGTTTGCTACTTATATTGTATGTGATAATCTTGGCTGGCTGGGGAGAACTGGGCCAGTCCAGGTCCACGCCTGGCAGCTGGCTTGATGTGGATGTGTGAGTCGAAGGCATCTTGGGCAAACAGTATACAAGAGCCATGGTACAGGGGGCACCCTGCAGACGAGGGCAGCTGCTGCTAGGAGCCACCTCTGCAAGGGGACATGGATCTCCTAGGGTTGCAGTGGAAGTGGTGGATGGGTGGGGTGGCAGGGGGACCCGCGCAGGTGGGGAGGCACGTGTGTGTGAAGACCCAGACCCAGGGTTCCTTCTACTGTTTATTGAGCACCTACTGGGGGGGTCAGGCCCTAGGTGGACCTGCTTCTATGTATGCGATCGCAGGCACAGCAACCCTGTGAGGTAGGTGTTCTGTCCTGCTAATCCCATGCACAGCACCGAGGTGGATGCAGACGGGGTGCACTGAGCACTGGCTACTCCATGCTATGGACGCGCTGGTGCTGGATGAGCTTGGTGCTCTGGTGGAAGCGCCGGCCACAGTCTTGGCAAGCAAAGGGCTTCTCGCGCCGGTGGGTGCGCAGGTGTTGTGTGAGCGTGGGCCGCTGGCGGAAGGCCTTGCCGCACTCGGGGCACGTGTAGGGGCGCTCGCCTGTGTGGATGCGCCGGTGCTGCGTGAGGTTGGCGTGCTGCCGGAAACTCTGGCCGCACTCCGGGCAGGTGAAGGGCCGCTCGCCCGTGTGGATGCGCTGGTGCTCTGTCAGCCGCGAGACCTGTGTGAAGCCCAGCCCACACTCGCTGCAGTGGTAGGGCTTCTCCCCGGTGTGCGTCCGCTGGTGGCGCGTGAGCTTGAGACGCTGGCTGAAGCGCTGGCCGCAGTCGGGGCAAGCAAAGGGCTTCTCACCCGTGTGCACGCGCAGGTGCTGCGTGAGCGTAGGCCGCTGACGGAAGGCCTTGCCACACTCTGCGCAGGCGAAGGGCCGCTCGCCCGTGTGGATGCGCCGGTGCTGTGTAAGGTTGGAGCGCTGACGGAAGCTCTGGCCGCACTCGTTGCAGGCGAAGGGCCGCTCGCCGCTGTGCACGCGCCGGTGCTGCAGCAGCACCGAGCGGCGGCCGAAGCGCTCGCCACATTCCACACAGCCGAAGGATTTGTCCTCCGTGTGCACTGCCTGGTGCTCCAGCAGCACGGCGCGCCGCGTGAAGCTCTCGCGGCACTCACTGCACGGGAAGGGGCCTGGTGGCTCGGGCACACTGGGAGGCGAGGGGAGTCCAGCACCTGGGCCCGGAGGGTCGCCGTGAACGCGCTGGTGCTGCAGCAGGTTGGAGCGCTGCCTGAAGCTCTGGCCGCATTCGGCGCAGTGGAAAGGCTGCTCGCCCGTGTGCACGCGCCTGTGCTCCTCCAGGCGCGCGCTGCGAACGAAGCCCTGGCCGCAGTCGTCGCACACAAAGGGCCGCTCCTCCGTGTGAGTGAGCTGGTGGCGTAGCAGGTGTGAGCTGCGGCTGAAGCTGCGGCCGCACTCGCCGCACATGAACGGTCGTTCTCCGGTGTGTATCTTCTGGTGCCGCAGCAGGTTGCTACGTTGGCTGAACACCTTCCCACACACGTCGCAACGGCCACCTCGCACGGCCCCGGCGCCTGTGCTCGGGCGGCCCCTGCCCCGGCCCCGTCCCCGTCCCCGGCTCCTACCCCTGGGGGTGTGCCAGCGGGCAGTGGCCAGTATGTGGCCCATGCCTTGGCAGGGATCCTCGTCCATGGGGTCCTGCTCACCTCCCGGGTCGCTGGGGAGCACGAGTGCATGTGAGAAGCCACCTTCTCGGGAGGGTGACTGGAGTTGGCCCATGAGGCTGGACACACCGAGGTTCCAGGGGATGTGTAGGTGGGGGTTCATAGTGCCTGAGCCAGCAGAGACACTGTCCATCTGGAGCGCAAAGCCTGCATTGCACAAGGGGACCCACTCCTTCATGACAGAACCCACTGTGTGGCCAGACCACACCAGCCCTGTGAAAAGTGTGAACTAGAGGGACCTGAAACTGACCAAGGAGGTAACAGAGCATGAAGAGGGAGACTGAGAAGCTGGGGACAAGCTTTCCAAGTCTGACTTAAATTTGCAAAAATTGCCTTTCTCGAAGGGCTATAGTGCAAAGGTGGGGCAGGTGGCCCTTGTACTATCCAGGTGGGTGAGGATGGTTTCCACAAATGCAAGGAAGCAGGTGGGTTTGATGTGCCTTGCTTGATGCCCATGAAGCATCCAAGGGACAGAGATTGCAGGCAGGCTGTGGGGTGTGGGAGTTGGGCCCAGCATTCAAGGAAACATAGACATGGGTGCCATGGCACATCCATGGCACGTGGATCCCTCAGCCTGCATGAGAGCAAATGTACGGGTGTCTGTAGAGAAGAGGAGCGGGCCCCAGCCGTGCCCTGAGCACTCCAGCATGAGATGCTGGGTGACAGATGAGGAGTGAGCAAGGGCAAATGAGAAGCAGGGACCAGAGAATGGAAAGCCCAGGGGAAGTTAAATCAAGGAGACCAAGAGAGTAGCAAGGGCTTTTCTGGGTGACAGAAAATCCGCACCGTCCAAAGTCAGATATATGATACTGCATCAAAAGAAATAACTTGTGCTCAGCAGAAACAACCTGTGAGTTAAAAAATAAACTGAGAAACTCTCCAGAGGCAAAGAGCTAATGACCTTTTTAAGAGTTCAATTAACCAACAAGACCAACAACCTGACAAATGTGGGCAAAGGATGCAAACAGGGGAAAAAAGTCACTAACACTTAAATCCCATAAAACATCCTTCACTCCCTCCCAATAAGAAAACTACATTAGAGGTGTACTCATCTACCATTTCCATACCCACTGTAGGAACCCAAGCGTTTGTGTGTATGGCTGGTGAACATAAATGGGAAGCCAGTGTGGCAAAACATCAAAATGGGAAGTTTCCCACACTTTGATCCAGCAATTCTTTTAGGTACTTCTCGAATGGTTGTGTTCCCGTCTGTATGAAATGACCTGCGTTCAAGGTTTCTCACTTCAGCACTGAAAAGTAACTCAAATGTACGTCAGTGGGAGCCTGAATGTACACAGTGGGGCTCTACGCAGCTGTCCAAAGACGAGGTCACTTGCATAAAAAATGTCAGGTGTGGAGCAGGATGAAGAGTAAGCATCCATTTGTGTTCTAAAGAAGGGAAATAAGTATGCATCCGAATTTGTGTTTGCTCTTCTATGCACAGAATCTTTCTGGAAGGACACATAAGCCGGTAATGTTGGTTGTTGGGGAGCAGGACCATGTGACACAGGCAGGGGAGGGGCATTTCACTGTGTACTCCCTCGTGCACTCTGAATTTTCTAACGTGAGTGCATTAGCTATTCAAAATATTCTCATGATGAAAACACAGAAAATGTTCAGTTGAGGGGCAAGGGGAGGGGGCAGGAGCCCGGGGCGGGGGGGAAGGCTACAGTGGCAGAGGGGAACCTGTGTTTGAAGATACAGCAGTGCAGCCTGAGGAGAAAATGGGGCTGCAAAGGAACCCAGCAGAGAGTCTTGCAGTGGTAGTATGATGGGTGGTGGTGTGGCTGAAGAAAGCCGAGACGGGCTGTGAACTGAGAGAAGCAGGTCCAAATTTAAGGGAGTGACCATCCAAATGGGAGGAGGAGCACATGCCAGATCCTACTCTCTGCTCTGACACAGAGCATAAGAAGGGACAGCTGGTGAAGTTCGGGGATGCAGAGCCTTGAGCAGTGAGCTGTGGAGGCCCAGGGACTGAAGCGGGAGGTTGAGGGTATGGGCTGGGTCGGCCCAGGGCACCAACAGACCTGAATACGAATAAACTGCCTGCTTTCAGTGGGGCTGCAGAGGCACTCACACCGAATGGCCTGGGGCCCACATGATCCTTCGCTTGACGGTTTTGATGGGCCCTGTGGCAGCCCCTCACTTAGGATAATGCTTAGGGTGGGGACAAACAGGCTCCTAGAGCTGTGATGGGCAGTGCCTCCAGTAGGAGAACGCACAGCCAAGCTAACCACCCAGTCTGGAAAGGACACAACTATTTCCAAGGCCTCAAAGGAGGGACCAGCATCCAGGAATAAAGGACATTATGAAAAAAGAATGGTAATAACCATGGCATGTATTTAAATTTGTTCCATCCTGAAACAACAGTAAACACCACAATAAAGTTCCTTTTTTTTTTTTTTAAAGCCATAAAATCCACAAAGATAAAAAGGAAAGGGAACAAACCCCTGACCTTTTCTACTCTGGAAAGCAGATGGGTAAGTGGTGACTGTAGCAGACTGGAGAAGGGGAATACTAAATCAGCAGTGGGGAAAATTGAAAAAAAAAAAAAAAAAGAAATCAGCCTGTTTTATTCCAAAGAAGACTAGAAAAGTTTAGGAGTTGGAGGCACCAGGTACCACTGGCTGTGCAGGTGAAAGAATAGGGGCACCATGCAGATGGGGGAAGCTGTTTTAGAAGCAGAAGCTGGGCAGGGCTCCTGTACACGACAGCCCTGGGCTCTGTCTGCACAGGATTCTGAGCAAGTGGTGAGCTCTGCTGTGGACCTGATTCCTGGCAAATGGCTGGGTTGTAAGTGGGAGACAATACTGAAGAAGTTGAGGAATTAAGTGAAGTCATACTGTGTGCTGAGACACCAGCCTCTCTTCTGGGATGGTGGCAAGAAGCTGCAAGTATCTTCTTGGAGGACTCAAGAAAGCCCTGAAGATGCTCAGAGCAAGGGGTGCCCCCAAATGGCCCAGCCAGATTGCCCTACAGACCCTTCAGTGGCATCCACTAACACTCCACCCTTACCCTCACATCACTCAAGATATGGGTCTCCTTGGGGAGTGGCCCCCCCATATCCTTCCCAGCCCCACACCCATCTGCTCAGAGCCACCAGATTTGTGGTCCCCCTTCTTACACATAAGCAGACAACTTAGAGGGAACAGAGACCATATTACAAAACAAGTTATTGCTGTTCCCAGAGAAATAAGAAAAGGTGTTACAACAGTAAGAACAACAAGAAGTGGCTACAAAAACATGAATGTTCAAGGAATGAAAACACTCTTGGAAATCAAAACTATGCTGGCAGATATGGCAATCTCAACAGGTCTGGAAGATGTAATTGAAAAAATTTTCTGGAAAACACAACGAAAGGGATGGAAGATGGGAGTGAAAAGATAAGAACATTAGAGGACCTCCTCCAGAGGCCGACAGCCAAGCAACAGGTATTCCAGAAACAAGAACAAAACAATGGAAACGGAAGTCCAAGAAACAGTTCTAGCCAGTTTCCCACAACTGAGATGTGGTTTTCAAATGGAAAGGGCTCTCCAATAATGAGATAAAAAAAGTTGAGACTGCCAAGGTAATAAAAATAATTCTTCATCCAGCTAAACTTCAGTCTAATGTTGAGTGTTAGACACATGTGTTATGCCCCACACCAGTTTATGGAAAGGTCAACCAGAACAAGGGAGTAAACCAAGAAAGGGGTCCAGGGAGCAAGTCCAGGAGCCTGGATGATGGCTGACCTAGGGCCGAGTGGCTGAAGTAGACAGCAGGGGCCTCTGGCCTGAGATGCTGCATGACTGGGCAGAATCCTATTGTCCTGCCCACCCTCTCTCTCTACTAACTTGCTCTCCCTGCAATCCCAACCCTCCCTGCCCCGCCACCCTGTCAGTGGGATGTGAGCCGAGTCTCAGGACCAGCTGGGATACCAGGGCTGGGAGACATGGGTATGGGGAACGCAGGTCCCTCTCTTAGGAGATTTTACTATGGGGGGAGCCGCAGTGCAGGAGGGGTGTGAGGGCTTGGCTTTTGAGGCCAGTGGAGGGCTTGGCTTTTGAGGGCAGGACAGTGAAGCAGGTTGACGTTGCAGGGAGCAGTCCAGGTAATAGGGTAGCAGGGTTACGTAGGAGTGGGGCAGGCGGATGTGCTACTGCCCACACAGAGGGCCCAGCCCCACTGTGCCCTGTCTTACTCACCTGGGGAGAAGATGCCCCCAGCCTCCTCTTGCCACAGGGCCTCAGGGTGTTCTCTCCATGAAGGCCCCTCAGGTTCAGTCTCACTGTGGGGCGAGGCCTGGTCCAGTGCCATCCCACAGCCCTGAAACCAAAGTGGTCACGGCTCGTCTGTGCCCTACTAGGCCCAGGGGGGTACCTACCCATTCCCCACCCACGGTGGCTCCTGGGGCAGGGAGCGAGACACAGCCTGTGCAGGGCTCACCTGGGCCTTCTTAGGCAGGAGAGTGGAAGTGGCCTCCTGGGGGTTGGCTATAGGCCCAGAATCCAGAAACTCTGGAGAGGAAGGGTGGGGTCAGTAGGCCCAAGGCCATCTCCACCCCTCTGCCCTCCTCAGTGGTGTGCCAGATACTGGGATCAGGTGGGGTGAGAGTTGGGGGCAGGCTTGGGGCTGGACACGGCAGAGTAGCTCTAAGGGCCCAGCTCAGGGGTGGAGTAAAGCAGGATTAGGCAGGCTCAGGTTTGTACCCTGTACTCTTGCATAAAACGGGGGCCGATAGCCAGGGAGGGCAGGAGGGGCACTGCACAATGGACCACACAGGAATGGTGGAGAGTGTGGGCGGTCAGCTGTGGCATCTGCATGACACGTATGAGTGGGGTGTGCCCCACCAGCACTTTCGGGTCCTCCCTCAGCTGCACCCACCCATGCTCCTCAGTGACTGGCCGATAAACTGCCCACTGATCTTCTCGGGGAGTGAACCCCACATGCCTCTCACACATGGAAACCCAGTCTACACGTGGAAACAGCCTGGTCCATGTCAGGGGAGTGTGGGAACACAGCTTTGACAGTCAGGCTTGGCGTGGGAGGGATAGTGACAGCTACTGGCTGGGTGGGATGTGGAGGCCACCAGTACATGAGAATGGTTCTATCTAGCAAGTGACTGGCCCTGTGAGCTTCAGGCCAGGCGTCTATGGTCCATCCAGTTAGGCCTTGGGCCCTGCCCACTTTGCCTCCCCTCACCTGGGTCCTCTGTAACCTCGGGCTCCTCTTTCACCTGAAGGCTCAGCAGTGACTTCTGCGTGTCCCCAAAAGGCGTCTCAGGCCCAGGTTCTGTAGTCTGAGGCTTGGTTTGAGGGTGGGGCTGGAAGTTGAGGGGCTCCATCTTCTCTGATAGCACCTCCTGACCCTGCACCTGGACTGTGACCTGGGGAGGTACCCCATCTCGATCAGTGGCCCAGGCAGGGCACTGGGCCAGGCATTCACCCCACTGTGGAACTCCAGGGGTCCTGACTTACTAGGTCCTCCAAGGACCCACTTTCCCTGGGGACTAAGCAGGGAGTGAGGGGACCACATGTAGCTGCTCTCCTGCGGTTGACACCCACGGCTGCCCAGTGCCCTCCCTCTCTCCCCCCTGCATCCCTTCCATGACTCCAGGTGATGTAGGAATGGGCCAGCAACGCTGGCCCTGGAGCCATCTACCTTTGTGACCACTTCCAAACTACAAGGGACAGGCGTCTAGCAGAGCATGGCACCCCCGAGGGTAAGGCAGAGCTGGGCACATTCCAGCCCTGATCCTGGCCCAGGGCCCCTGACTCACCCATCTGCGGGGACCTCCCGACTCCCGACGCAGCCCCTCGACCAGGGCTGCAGCCTCCTCAGGGCTGCCTGGCCGCTGCCCCCGCACGCGGGCTTGGATCTCCAGGGGCAGCGCGCCTAGGAACTGCTCCAGCACCAGCAGCTCCAGCATCTGCTCCTTGGTGTGCACCTCGGGCTGCAGCCACTGGCGGCACAGCTCGCGCAGCCGGGCCAGGGCTTCATGGGGACCTGCCACCTCCTCGTAGCGGAAGTGCCAGAAACACTGGCGTGCAGCCTCTGGGCCAGTATCCCACAGAGTGGCCTCCTCCTCCTCAGAGTCCTCCAGCTTTACCACGACAGGCCTCTTGTCCTCTGGGGGTATGTGTCCTGCAGGCCTCATTGGAACTACGGGGGACTGGGCTCTGAGGCTAGTGTCTACCCCTGGGGGAGGAACAGGTTGCTGCAGTGAGGACAATGGCACGGAATGGCTATTGAATGACTACTGTGTGCTGTGCTGTTCCATCCTCAGACCTGCCCCGAGTGGAGGGCAAATGAGAGGCAGTCACATGCCAGGAACCTGTGGGGCTGGTAAACCCTCCATGAGCCACCTTTTCCTGATCGCTCTAGCTCAGCCTGCAGAGTCTCTGGTAGCTCCCGCTCCAAAGACTTCTTAGGGCCAGAAGTCACCTCCTCTCCCCTGAATCCTGCCCTTCTTCTACACGCATGTCATCCCTGCCCTTGAGCTCTCCCTGACAGGTAAAGAGCATCTACAACAGCCACCACTACTATCGCCCCCATGCTAGTCCATCATTGCACCATCCACTCTCTCACCCAGTCTCAAACCATCCCCTGCCATCTTGGTTCCTTCCACAGGGCAGCCTACCTTCACCTCCTCTCGCCTCCCGCGACTGTGCAAGCCCCCAGTAGCATCCTCCCCAAATTAAGCCCTATCCTGAGCCCAACTTATCACACCGTACAATGCCCCATCGTATCCTATTTCCTGATTTAGGTGGAGCTAGGAGGTGACGGGGGAGTTCCCATAGGACCCACAAAGGCCCTGAGACCAAGGGAGCGGGAGTCTGTGAGCTAGGTCGAAGATTCTGATCTCGCCTATTTGCCACGAATCCCTGGTAGGTCGCTGTGCCTCTGTGAACCTTAGTTTCCTCATCTGCAAATGGGGACGCCCCTCCGGTGTTGCTTCTGCAGCTGCGGGTAAGGCACGGGCTTTGTGAGGGAATCTGTTTATTAAGGGGATGGATTCGATTTTGAGGGCCGCCTGGTCCCGTGAGCCAAACCTCTGATCCTCAAGGTTCCAGTTCAACCTGCAACTGGCAGAAAGTCGGGCTATCGCCCAGCTGGCCGGCTCCTGCGGAGGTTCCTAAATTACATTTACCAAAAGTCTTAGAGGGGAACTTCCGCTTTAGGGAGTTCTCCCCGCAGGTCCTGGCGCCGCCATAGCAACCGGGGCGGGGCTCCCAAAGCCTGTCGCCAGGCAATGGTCAGTGACTGATGGGCCTCAGGCGACAGAGCCAGGCCCGCCTGGAGGGAGTGCCCAGGTCCCAGCTCCATACTCCCAGTCCCGCAAGGCAGCCGGAATCCACGAGTCGGCAGCCGCCACCCGGGTCCCCGCCCAAACCTTTCCGGGAGAGGTCCCCGCCCTCACCTCCGCGCTCAGCGGGCCGCTTCCCGCGCTCCTGCGCATGCGCACTCGCCGACTTCCCCTCCCCGGCCGGACTGTGTCTCCCAGAATGCTTTACGCACCAGCGCAAGCGCCTCCTTGCCCTTCCCCCCACCCTCGCCTCTGTTTCCACCCTCCTCCCCGTTCCCCGGGGGTTGCGTTGTTCCCAATCTGGTTACACTCCCGGACGCCTCTTCCCGCGGTCCCCGCCTCAGAGCCAGGCGTCCGGGCCCCCGTTGACGTACGCAAGCTTCTCAGGGGACAACGGACAGCAGCACCTCCTTCCCAACGGCGCATGCCTCCCACCACCTTTCCCTCAATTCTCTCCGGGCTTTCCAGGGATTAGCAGGGTTCTGCACCAATCACGGACCTCGCTAGGACGCTGTCAGCCTGGGTCTCCATGGCAACCCCCTGGTGAAGAGGACGCACCTCCTCCACTGCCTGTCCCGACCTCACAATGAAGCGGCTCCGCCGGGTGCTTTCTGGGAGGTGTAGTCAGCCGGGACCCCAGTGCGCGCGCGTGCGGCACGACGACGTTCCTCTGTGCTGGCGGGAGGTAGGCGGACCTGTGTGTCTCCATGGTAACCATTTAGGCCGACCTGGAGGTCTCCAAGGCAACCCGGGGACTCGGCGGGTGTCAATGAGAAAGAAAGGTGAGAGCGTGGGGAAGAGACTGGGGTTGAGACGCCCAGAGGGAGGAAGGGAGGGCGAGAGGGAGGGGTGGAGAGAGAGAGAAACAGACAGGAGAGAGACACTCAGGGGCAGGGAGAGATCCAGAGCTTGCGAGGGTAGAGACTCAAGTAACTGAACAGACTTAAGAAACACATGGAGAGGGATTTCTACTCTGAGACCTAGAGAGTGTGATAAGACGCCAGCGCGTCAGGGAGTCAGGCCCCGGGAGACAGGTGTGTGAGAATAGTTAGCAAACAGGGATGGAGGTTAGGAAGGGATGGAAGTGAAAGGAGAGACAAGTGGAGAGGAAGATTAGATTCACAGAGACAAGAAGTGCAGACATGGAGAAATCAAGGGACAGATAAGGATACAGGAGCACAGAGACGAGGGGAAAAAGGGACAGAAGTCAGATACAGTAAGATGGATTGAGCGTTTTCAAAGATTAAGACAAGGTGACAAGTTGGAGGGAAACTTGTTAGGAAAACTTATCTAAAACTTGACAGTAAGACAAAAACGATGACTGGGAGCCCTGATTCACTAAGGAAAACAATTCTTTTTAATAGTACTTTGGAATCCGGATACTGTGAAGTTAGATGCTAACTTGTAAAAGGTTGATAGGTTGCAAATGCTTTCTGGTTAGAATGGTCACTTGGTAGGATTCCAGGCAGGACACTGAAATGCCCGGGCTGCCCACTGCCCTCTAGGACACTAATGCGACTTTGCGTTTTTATTTTAATGTTCGTTTCATCCTTTCAGTTGTTCCTTCTCTCTCATCTTACCGGAACCACCAATGTCATCCTTATAGTTCCCTTCATGAGGTAAATCAGTCCTTGAGATTTGTTTTTAAATTTTTTGAAAATCATATGTTGACAGCCTGAAGGGAACCAGTTCTCCAGGATGGGGGGACAGACAGGAAAAAAGAGCCAGGAAAGGAAGGAGGTAGAGAGGATGATGAAAATACAGAAAGTAGGCTGTGGGAAAGAGGCAGAAGGGAAACCGTGTTTCCCGGAAAATAAGACCGAGCCGGACAATCAGCTCTAATGCGTCTTTTGGAGCAAAAATTAATATAAGACCCGGTCTTATATTACATAAGACCCCATATTATAGTACACTGTTATATTTTATTTATATTATATAAGACCAGGTCTTATATTATGGTAAAATAGGACTGGGTCTTACATTAATTTTTGCTCCAAAAGACGCATTAGAGCTGATTGTCCGGCTAGGTCTTACTTTCAGGGAAACAGAATTAAGCGGCGAGAAAGCCAGCTTTAGGTAGAGACAGCCTCCGGCGCCCCTCCCTGGACTTGGCGCGTTTGGGCTTCGTGGCCGAACTACAGTTCCCGGCAGCCCCGATCGCCAAGAGCGCAGCCGGAGGCGCGTCCCACGTGGCCGCCTCCAATTCCGGCCCCCGCCAGACAGGCTTAGCCTCCGCCAAGATGGAGGCTGGGCTCGGCCGTCGCAGGGAAGCGGCGCTGTGAGGCAGGACATGGGGAAGGGCCGCAGCCCTACCGGCCCAGCTGAAGCAGCCGACCTGCGTCGCGGTCCAGAGGTGAGGGCAGTCGACCATGGCTCGGGACAGGGTAGGGGGAAACCGGAAGGCCGCTGCGCGCGCAGTCGGGGCACGCGCTAATGCGCAAATCGGAGCTTTCGGCGGCCCCCGCGGCCTTATGGGAAATGTAATTTCGAGAGACGAGCCCTGTCTTCCACGGAGACGTGGGGGCGGCGAGCCTACCCCGGAGGCGCGGCGAGACTGGGGACTTTCAAGACGGGGAAGGACAGAATAAACGAATGAATGGTGAACTTAAAATTTTGGTTGAGTAGGCGAGGGCATGGTTGTCGGACAAAGATGGGCGCGAGTCGTCGGGAATTCTGGGCCTCCCAGGCAGGAGCCCTCCCATGCCCACCTGCCTCCCTGGCTCGAGGGCCTTGTGGGCTTTGTCACCTGGTTTCTAGCCAGGTACAACGAGACCCTGAAGTACTCGTCCTAGGTGCCATATCCTTTCCAGAAGTCCCTGCGTTTCACACGCACTCCTTCAAAAAAATGTTTTTACTGTTTTGATCAGATGCTACTTTGACCTGGACAGGCAAGAAACCTGTCCCACCACTGTACGTCATTTAATAATGTACTCAGCAAGCGACTACTGGATGCTTGCAAAGTGCCAGGCACTATTCTGGACCTGGGTACACACCAGAATGTTCAACAGACACAACTCCTGCCCTCAGATAGTGTATGAGGGATGCACAATGAAACATAGGCGGGGAGGGCCTCTCTGATTTGAGCAGAGACCTGCAGAAGGAGAGGGAACAAGCCATGCAGACCAGAGGGAAGACCCTCCAGCTCTGGACCAAAGGAACCATGGGAGCAAAAGCCCCGAGTCAGGAGCCCCCTTAGTCTGCTCCAAGGATGTGGTCAGGAACTAGCAAAGGAGAGAAGGAGGCTTTGATGCCTTTGAGGAAGTTGGTGGGGACTGTGGCTTTTACTCAGAGGTGGGAGGCAGGAAGGGCTCTTATGTGACTTAGTTCTTCAGACTCATTCTGGCTGCCATGTGGAAAAGCACCTTTGTCGTGCCCAGGTACTCCCAGGTATTAATTAGGGATGTTCCCTTGAGTTTCCTGTGACTGCCGTTAAGTATTCTTACAAACTTAGTGGTTTAAAACAACATGGATTTATTATCTTAGAGTCTTGAAAGTCAGAAATCTGAAATGGGTCTCACTGGGCTAAAATCAAGGTTTTGGCAGGGCTGGCTCCTTCTGGAGGCTCTAGGCTACAGTGGTCACATTGTCTTCTTCTGAGTGAAATCTTCTGCCTTCTTTTACAAGGATTCCTGTAATTACATTTAGGGCCCATTTGGGTAATCTCCCCATCTCAGGACTATTAACTCAGTCACATGCAGTATCTCTTTCGCCATGTAAGGTAATTTATTCATTGGTTCCTGGGATTAGAATGTGGACAGCTTTAGGAGACATCTTTATTCAGTCTCCTACACTGACGATGGATGTCTCTGAGTGAGAAGCATGGAGAAGGGTAGCTCATCTGCTCATCAGTGTCAGGGAGTTGGGGGGTCAGGGTTTCTAGATGCTCTTGGCTCCCCCTTGTGGTTGCAGGTGGTTTGCTTGGGAGAGTGAAGCCTGATCTCATGATTTTATGAGCTAAAACTAAGTGACACGCTTTTCTAGATGCAAAGAATGCTTCAAAGTGATTGTGCAGTGCCTTTAGCGTAGGGAGAGAAGGACCAGGGCGTGTCTCTGAGCAGGGCTCAGTGCTCTGTATCAGCATGGGAAGGCTGGGCAGTGGTTGGGAGTTCCATGTGCTCACATATTAATGCCTGTAATATCCCTCTCTTACAGAGAGGCCAAGAGGCTGCCATCCTGGGCACAGTAGTAGCTACTGTGGAGAGGCAGGGGGTAGAGAGCTCGAGGTGTATAGCGCAAGAAGGTAGAATGAAGACAACCCCCCACCTGCATGTGTCGGGGAAGGCACCCCTTGGTGGGATTGGCCTCCGCCATGGTAGCAAGCGGGACCGGAAATCCATCACCCTGCATGTGAAGTTGGAGGTGCTTCGGAGGTTTGAGAAGGGTGAAAAGCTAACACAGATTGCCCGGGCTCTGGGACTGGCCACATCCACTGTCGCCTCGATCCGTGTCAACAGGGACAAGATCTGGGCCAGTTCCCAGGCAGCTACGCCCGTCAGTGCCAAGCAGCTGACCCGCTGCCGCGGTGTGGTGATGGGCCACATGGAACGCTTGCTGAGCCTGTGGATCGAGGAGCAGAAGCAGCAGGACCTGCCTGTCAGCACGCTGCTCATCCAGGACAAGGCGCGCCAGCTCTTTGCACAGCTGCAGCACGAGCAGGGTGCCAGCGCCCAGGCTGCGACCTTCGGGGCCAGCAATGGCTGGTTTGCCCGTTTTAAGGCACGCCACAATGTGCTGTTGACGGACGAGCCAGCTGTGGCTGATGCCCAGGCTGCCGCCTGCTACCCGCCAGTGCTGCACACCATTCTGGAAGAGGGCCGCTACTCACCACACCAAGTCTTCAACGTGGATGAGACGGGCCTGTTCTGGAAGCGGCTGCCCGAGCGCATGCTGCTGGTGCTGGAGGGGGTGGCCAGCCCCGGGCCCAAGGCTCCTAAGGACCACCTGACCCTGCTGCTCGGAGGCAACGCAGCTGGTGACTTCAAGCTGAAGCCTCTGCTGGTGTACCCCTCAGAGAACCCGCGTGCACTCAAGGGCTGCTCCAAGGCCAGCCTGCCTGTGATCTGGCGCTCCAACCGCAACGACTGGCTGACACCCAGCATCTTCCAGGAGTGGTTTACTGGCTGCTTTTGCCCCGCTGTGGAGAGCTACTGCACCAGCCACGGCCTCCCCCACCGTGTCCTGTTGCTCCTGGACGGTGCGCCCTGCCACCCTGCCAACCTGAGAAGCCTCTCAACCCACGTGCGCGTCGAGTTCCTCCCAAAGAACACATCAGCCCTGATCCAGCCCATGAACCAGGGCGTGATCGCGGCCTTCAAGACCTGTTACCTGCGCCGCACCCTTAGCCAGCTGGTCCAGGACACAGCTGGTGGAGACCGGCCCTCTGTGCAGGAGTTCTGGCGCAGCTATACTGTCATGACTGCAGTGGATAACATTGCCCAGGCCTGGGCAGACCTGCAGCCTGCTACCATGAACAGCGCCTGGAGAAAGCTCTGGCCCCAGTGTGTACCCGCCGGCACTTCGGAACCTGATGCTGTGCCCCAGCTCCACTGCAACATTATAGCACTGGCCAGCCACGTGGGCCTTGGGGACATGGCTGAGGCCGATGTTGCCAGCCTGCTGCAGGCCCATGTGGAGGCCCCACCCTGCGGGGTCCCGCAGGGTGCAGAGAATGGGGATGCAAATGGCTCTGGGCTGCCCTGGGAGGCAGTGCAAGACCTGGCCCCCAAAAGACCAGAACTGGATCTCACTGAGGCCATGGTGGGTATGGAGACTGAGAAAGCTGGGCCGGGTGCCCTAAGCCCTGAGCACCTGGCTCAGGCCCTGTCCCACTTCACTGCTGGCCTACGGGTCCTCACAGAGAACGATCCCAACCGGGAGCGCAGCCTGAGGGTGTCCCGGGGCGTCCACTGTGCTCTCACCCGCCTCTGGGAGCTGTACCGGGAAGGGAGGCGACAGGCTCAGGCAGCTGCATCCTCAGGAGGCCCTGTGGTGGCGGCAAGGGCATTGGCAGGAAGCCCGTGCTTGTCCCAGGCAGGGCCTCCAGTGGGTGGGCGTGTGGCTAAGGACACCGACGCGGAAGGACAGACCTCTGCAGCTGTCCTGCATGATTTGGGGCTTGGGCCTAACCTCAGATGAGCCCTGTCTGATGACATTTTGTTTCTGGAGGGCAAACACTGCCACTTCTCCCCCATGGTTCTTATATTTCATGTCCTGCAGTTTTTGTACAGTGACAAACACACTGCCACGCTTGGAGAACAGGATGGTGATGTTCTTTGACTGGCAGCTGAGCTGCAGGGCCCGGGCGTGCCCATCCATGACAGGGACACCCTGTAGTACTGTGGTGGCCCAGCACAACCCACCAGCGAGGTCTTCCTTGTGGTGAGGAGCCAGGGTCGAGACCAGCCCTTCCCATTTGCCAACCCTGACCTGTCACTCCCTACACCATTGTGTTGGCCTGCCCTACCCAATTTTAGATGAGGGTTTCCTGATCTCGGCATTTTCTTGTGTATTTTCCATGCCATCCTCACCCCCTCTGGCTTCCATGGCCTCTGTTGTCCTAGGTCTCTCATACCTTCCCTGCCCAGAGCCCATGGGCACGTGGCTTTTGATACTAGGGGTCATTTCTTTGGTTTGGAGATGTTTTCCTCCTTGGGTTTCTGTGGTATGGTCGTCTTGGTTTCCCTCCAGCCTCTGAGGCTGCAGCTTTTGTGACCCTGACGGTCTTCCGGGTCTGGCTCCCTGTGGGAAATCCCATGCACTCCTAAGGGCTCAGTGGTCACCTCAGGATTGGCTTTTGGTGCACTGGCTGCAGCCCAGCCTCTCTGTGAGGTTAGACCCACAGCTCTGATTGTGCTGGATGGCCACCTTGGACAGTTTCGATCTCTCCCCTCATTCCACCTTGCTCTCCTATCTCCCACATAGTAACAACAGGCACTCCGGAGTATCCACTCTGCATACACAGCACATGGGCCACCAAAACACCCATTTTTAAATTAAGAACATACTGAATGTGCATTATGTAGTAATTCAAACCTTAACACAAGTATATAAAGTTCAAGCCTCATACCCATCTGCCTCTCTGGAGAGGGCCACGTTAACCATTGTGTGTCCTTCCTCCCTTCTTTGTGCACACGTGTGGCACACGTGCATGTGTGAACGAACATGGTTACATAGACTTTCCAAAGGAAAACCTGCACCCCGCTGTTCTCCGTCTTGGGTTGGGGGAGCCCTTCCTCTGGCACAGCAGCCCCACCCTTTCTCCTCAGTGGCTCCATTGGAGTCATTTGCCCAGCCTACCTGGGGCATGTGGGCTACTGTCTGTTTTCATCCCAGAACACATGCTCCTGTCCTGGCTGTTGCCCTTTCTCATCTCTGCCCTCCGGGCCTGCCTGTCCTCTGGATTGCCCCCAGCCTCCAGCGCCTGGATGTCCCGGGGCCCCCGCTTTGGTGCTAAGCACTGTGGAGGCCAGTTCACCTGCAGTCCTCACGGTAGCTCCATGTGCTTGTTCTTTCTGGCCAGAGGACAGAGCCTAGGTGGGTCACAGCCGAGAGCTCTCCTCCCATTCCCCTCAGGGTTTCCTTGATACAGGTGCCTCTTGGGCCTTGGGCACATGCAGCCTCCCCAGGGATGGCTCTGCCCATGAGACAGGGACCAAAGCTTGTCTCTGTCACAGGGCACTTTTGTGTGTGTGGTCCTGGCAGGTAACCCAAGGGCTTCCCCAGGAGGAGACGGTTACTACGCCTACATGGGGAGGAGGACAGATCAGCCAAGGAGCATGGCTGGGGGTTTCCTGGCTGGTGAGTGGGGAGGCTGGGTCACAACCCAGCAATCCCTACCCTGACTGATGGTCCTGGAGCTTCCTCAGACACCCCAAGACCTGGGAACCCCTATGGTGGCCCTGTCCAGACCTATCCAAGCTGGACTCAGTGAGTCACTGGCATGCTGGCAAGCCTTGAAGAACAGCCAGGGCTGCTTTACTGTAAAACTGATCACAAATCAAGAGCATAGAGCCGAGCTCAGACAGGTGCTTTTCCTGGAAGTTTGATCTGTCCCGTTGAGGAAGGACATGGGAAGTGGGTGTCCTTGGCTGCCTCTGGGCCCTGAGGTAGGAGGGAGACCTGCCCCTTGTCAGTAGCCTGTCTAGGTTATTTTACCACGTGTCTGTATTGCCTCCAGCAAAAAAGCAAAACCATGAAAATCATAAGTCCTGACATCCTTAACCACATTCAGGACCATGAAAATGTGTTTCCTATAGCTGGACAGCTTCCCCTCCTTTACTTAGCTGCCTGGAAGCTCAGCGCTCGCTTCTATGTCCAGTTGCTGTAAGTCCCTGTGCCCAGCCTGACTGTGCTGTTACCTTTCCCCCCTTTCCCCTAACCTGGTAATTTCTGAGTTTTGCATTGAGTCCAACATCAGTTCGTGTATGGACCCACCCTGGATGTTTCAGGAGGCTGGTGACTGGTGACTTGGGACCAGTGGGGGGAATCATTATAAAGTGGTAGTGGTTTTTCAGAGGCTTGCTGCTTTCCTGGGGGTGAAGCACATTTACCCCCCCAACCAGAATTCATCCATTAAGAAGTGAGCTCTGGCCAAGTGTGGCCCTGAGCCTCCTACTTAGAGACTGGTCATAGTCATAGGTCTTTCACAGGTTTAAATGAGCCTGTGGACACTTCCAACCAGTAAACATTTCCCATTTTACAGCAGATCAGGGGCTGGGGCTGCTGCAGATGCGCTGAAATCAGCGGGCACAGGGTGGGAACGCAAATATTCTTTTGCGATTTCTGGAGAGAACGATACGGAAGAGCCGCCTTCTCCCTGGCCTCCCACCTGATAGAGGTCGTGGAGTGCCAGCCAGTGTGGAGGCGCCAAGCGGGACCGCAAGGCCTTCAGACTGCAGGTGAAGCTGGAGGTGCTGCGGCGAACTGAGGCCGTAGAGAAGCTCAGCAGAATCGGGCAGGCACGGGCTGTCTATGTCTACCATGGCTACCATTCATGACAACAAAGACAAGATTCCAGCGAGTTTGCAGGTGACCACCAGGTGGATGCGCAGCCGCAGTCTGGTGATGGAGAACATGGAGCAGCTGCTGAGCATGTGGATCGAGGACCAGAACCAGCAAAACGTGCTGATCAGCGTGGTGCTCATCCAGGAGAAGGCCCGCAGCCTGTCCCAGGACCTTAAACGTGAGCAGGGTGAGGGTGCCAAGTCCGAGACCTTTGGGGCCAGTGGCAGATGGTTCGGCCACTTCACGGCGCGTCACAACCTGCCCATCCTGGGTGCGAGCAGCGAGGCCTCAGGGCCTGGCGTGGAGGAGGCGCACAAGTACACGGTGCTACTGTGCAGGGTGATCCGGGAGGGCAGCTACACGGCCCGGCAGGTGTTCAACGTGGATGAGACTGGGCTTTTCTGGAAGCGACTGCCTGACAGGACAAGTTGGCCCCCGGCTTCAAAGTGGCCCAAGATCTGACACTGCTGCTCGGTGGCAATGTGGCCGGCAACTTCAAGCTGAAACCCCTGCTGGTGTACCCCTCGGAGAACCTGCGTGCACTCAAGGGCTGCTCTAAGCCCAACCTACCTATGCTCTGGCGCTCCCACAAGAAGGCCTGGGTGACCATGAGCCTCTTCCAGGAGTGGTTCGTGCACTTCTGCCCAGCTATGGAGAGGTACTGTGCTCAGCATGGCCCCCAGCACAAAGCACTGCTTATCCTTGACAGTGCACCTGGCCACCCCGATAACCTGGATGACCTCTCAGACCCAAAACACCACAGCCCTCATCCAGCCCATGAACCAGGACGTTGCCACCTTCAAGGAGGCGCGGGCAGGAGGCACCCACGCGCAGTCAGCGGTCCTGGACTTCTGGCGGGACTACAGCATCCTTGACGCTATGTACAACATCTCTCAGTGCTAGGAGGAGGTCCCAGCTGCCACATTGAACGCGGGGTGGAGGAAGCTGTGGCTGGAGTGTGTCCAGCACCACGCAGGTGGCGTGCACGTGGAAACCGTCCCACAAGTGCGGCGGGGTATCGTGGCACTGGCGCATGGCGCAGGTTTCAGAGAGGTGATGCAGGCAGATGTGGCGGACTTGCTGCAGAGCCACGGGGCAGACCTATCCAATCAGGAGCTGGTGGCGTTGGAGCACGAGCAGGTGGCCGGGGAGGAGGGCAAGGAGAGCTCTCCAGCCTCACGCCAGCTCACGGCCAGGCACCTAGTCAAGTTCCTGGTACACTTTGACGCTGGCCTGCAGGTCATCAGTGACAACGACCCCAACCTGGAGCGCAGCCTCAAAGTCTGCTGGGGCATCAACAACGTTATCAGCTGCTATCCAGATCTCAAGGAGAAGAGGGGGCCCAAGTAGAGGGGGTGGGGTGGGGGTGGGGCGGGTGTGGCTTGGGATTCCTGAGGCTGCAGAATTGTGTCAGGGGCAGGGCTTCTAGGCTGCATCCTTCATGTGGAAATCACACTGGTCTGAATGTTTCCATTTCATTTTATTCCCAAATGTTTTTTTAATGAAATAATTTATTATCTCAAGTGAACTTCTGAAATACATGGTTTTAAAAGCCTGATGAATCCTCAAGTGTGATTTTATTGCATCCTGGGCCCTTTGGAGCAAAGCAAACCTAATTTCCTACTGGAAGCCCGTGAGAAAGCCAGGCTTACAGTGCACCACCCTGGCCCCTGTTCCTGGCATCTGTGCTTACTGTACTGCACTGTCCTTGTGTCCAGACATGAAGCTCTTAGAGCTGGGTGGACCTCCAGTCAGGAGAGGGGCTGTGCTTGTCTTCTGGTCCTGTCACCCTTCAACTGGGTTTTAGGCCCCCAAAGAGACTCAGGGATACAGAGAGTGGGCCTGGGTTGCAGGAGTGCCTGGCCACATACCTCCCAGCTCTGTTCCTCCGCGGCTCTGGATCCTTGTTACCCTGCCCTGTCCTCGGAAGTGATGCTGTGCCCTGGCTACCCGGCTGGGGAGAGGGAGAACTTCAGCCTGTGGTGGGTGAGCTAGTGAGGCAGGCAGCACACTCACCAGGCCTCTAGCCCCCAGCTGGAGTCCCCTGGTCAAACCTGGTGCTAATTCTCCCTCTTTTCTTATCTCCTCCTCTCTCCCTGCTCCTGCCCCGCGCCCCTCTCTCCACCAGTTTATATTTGACTCCTGCCTTGCCCCTTTGCCTCTTCCCGTGGACATGGGCCCATTCCAGGCAGTGGTGGCATTTTGAAACAAGGCCCCAGATCCCACGCAGAAAGATGTGGCCACCCAATGCCCCACAGAAGGAGGCCTGAGGGGACATGACGTGGATAAGGATGTGGGTTTTGGGGTGTAGGTTGGCCCTTACGTGAGTGGGTGCTTATTAGAGGAGGCCCTTGCCTGAGCCTGCCTGCCTTCCACATGAGGTGGGGGCAGTGAGCCCAGGGGATTGTTCAGGAGCTAAACTTGACAGTTTTGCTGGGTAGCCCAGATGCCCACACATCTTCCATCTGCCCTACATACACACCCGTGCACACCTGGCTGAGGTTTGCCCAGACCTGGCCTCACGTGTGCAATGGGCACTCCCTGCTAGCTGAACCTCTGGCACCTGAGCAGACACTTGAGTGTCGTAGGGACCCACAGCTCTGGGGTCTCCTTGAAGTGGTCACCGTGGGTGTATTGGGATTGCAGGGGTGTATCAGCTCCTCCTGTTCAGGTGTCCACACCATTCAGTATAGAATCACAGTCGGATGAGACACCATCTTTGGGCCTGTTCATGAGATCAGGGAAGTCAATACATTGTTGGTCATGGGGCGTGTAACCATCTCCATTGGGCATCCCAGCTCACTGGTTAGTGAGTGCCCAGCTGCTCTGGCCAGGAGACCTGGCTGAGTGTTTTCGGTAAGCTGGAATGTTTTCTGCACCTGCATTAGTTTCCAGCAGGTACTTCTCACAGCTCCCACATCCAGGGGGGACCTCATGTGTGACACCATGTGACAGTTTTATCACCATTTCTACTGTTTATGGTCCAAAAAGAGAGCAGACAATTCTACATGTTTCACAAGAGACAAGTGCAGTGGGATGGCCAAGCAAGTGAAACACCAAGCTGGGGAAATGGCAGTTCTCCCTGTCACTCTGCTGACTGAAGTGGTTTCATGTTTGTCTTTGTGGTGAGCACATGCTCACTGAGCCCCTGTCGGAAGGCAGCGCCAGCTTTTGCTACGACATGGAAATGACGTGTATGATGAGACACATGAGGCCCACATTAGCACTGGGCACAGTGGGAAGCACACGTGCCGGGGGTGCTGGAGAAGTGCCAGATATCATGCAGGGGGGCTGTCCTGCTATATGTGAAGCCATGCCAGCCAGCCCTGCCAGCAGAAGGTGTACCTGTGAAAGATGGTTTGGTGAATTCCATGACATTTGGGAGCCCAGGAGATGATGGACAGTTAGATTCATCTTGTTTTAGAAGGGTCATACCACCCTGCTTGTCCAGCTGTGGCCTCTGACCTGAAGCACTGCGGACGTGGCCAGGTGTCTGGTAGACATCTGCATTTTTGGGGCCCCAGTCTGGCAACAGCAGTGACTTGGCAAAGGAGGCGATTGGTGCACTGAAAGCCATGTGGAGTGGCCTCACGATTGTGAGTGGGCAGCACTGTCTGAGCTAGAGCCCAGGCAGCACAGAATGGGCCCAGCAGGACATACGGAACAGGCTTCTCACATATATGCAGGCTGAGGGAATCCATGTGTTGGCCCAGGGGCTGCATTTTGTCCAAGATGAAGAGCAGAGTGTTTCATGAGAGTATCCAGAGCTCACTGGCCGAGGCTATGTTTGGCCATGACATCAAGCGGGCCTGTCGACATCCTCACTGTGCAATGGGGTGGTCAGCTGGCTGGAGATGGGGGAAGAGAGCCTGGAGGAGCTCCTGCAGAGTCAGAGGACGGACAGGTCTGACAATGGAAGTGACGGCCCCCTGCCTGGTGGCTGGCGGTGCCAGGAGCCTGTGGGGCCGTGTGCTGTGTGCCCCTTGGGCTGTGCGGAAGTCCATGTGCATGAGTCGCACCACACACATGTGCACCTGTTCTGTGGGCACAGGCGCTTGGGTCCTGGGGATGGACAGCCTCGCCATTTACCCCAGGATGCATCCACCTCCATTTAAAAAGGCGAAGCTGGGAGATGTCATCAAAATGGCGGCATGAGGTGAGCCTCTGGAAATCTCCCCTGGAATTCACAACAAATTGAACAACTATAACTCCACAAAGCACTCCCTGCACAGCAGACAGGCAAGACGAAGAGTCTCACTACTGAATTCACCTAAAGGTGGGCAAATTGCGCGAGCAGGGGAGGAAGGAAGAAATGCGGAGACAGAGCCGCGTGGGCGCAGGATGCAGACCTAGCTCAGTGCTCTGAGCACGCTACATCCTGGAACTACCGCAGCTGCGGGAGAGGGAAGAACTCGGACTGCTAGGGCTCCGTTTATGGCCCACAGGGCTAAGGGAACAGCATATAACACGGCTGAACCCAACGCTCACGGCAGAGACCTCGGAGCAAAGACTGAGGGAAGAAGACTGAAAATGGTGGTTTAAGCCCTCACTGCTGCAGAGAACGGAAGCCTTAGGCACTGAGACTAGCTTCCCCCTCCCTACCCTCCCAGAGCGCGCCCCGCCCCCACCTGCCTAGTGCTAGAAGCGGAACAGTAGCAGTGTCAGATCAAAAGAACAGAATGTTTGTAGTTCTGAGAACTGTTGTCTTCAGACAGAGATTCACAGCCCAATTAGTTCCGGCAAAGGGGAGGGAGCTGTGGAAGCAGGACCGGCTGTGGTGGTGGTCGCCGCCATTGCTCTGGGCCACCTCTCATAACTCACCCCGCCCCTGGCCCCACCTATCTGGGTGGATCCCTGCAGGAGTAAACAGAACTGCTGAAACACATGGGCTCTGAATCTGGTGCAGGAAGAGCTTTGGAATGTCAAAAGCTCTCCACATACCAACATGGACACTGTGCACTATGACCCACGCGAACTGTTAACAGAGGAGAAGCCTGTCTTCCAGGGAATCCCCCATTGTGTGAGAAGCTGGAATAGTGCAGAGAAAACATAACACTAAAGTGTGAGAGAGAAAAAAGGGCTGCAGTCAGAGAAAATAAAACATTCTACCAACACGTACTGGAAAACAAAAGAAACACCTCTTCCTATCGACCTGTTGCAAAACCCACTCCTGCAGATGTCTAGGAAGAGAAATACTAAATCAGTAATTGCCATGAATAACCAAGGAAAAAGACAGCTCAGAAAGAGAGTGAAAAGTCTCCAGAAAATGAAGTTAAAGATACGGAAATATGTGACTTAAATGACAGAGAATTCAAGATTGCAGTTCTGAAAAAACTCAACGAGATGAAAGAAAATACAGAAAGGCAGTTTAATGAACTCAGAAACACAATCAAAGAACAACATGAGCGTTTTACGAAAGATATTGAAATTTTAAAAAAGAACCAAATAGAATCTCTGGATATTAAGAACTCAACAGAAGAAATTCAGGATGAAATAGCCAGCTTAGGTAGTAGAGTTGACCAGATGGAGGAAAATCAGTGACATCGAAGATTGAAACCTGGAAATGACACAGATGGAAGAAGAAAGAGACTTGAGACTTAAAAGAAATGAAAGACTGCTACAAGAACTTTCTGACTCCATCAGAAAGAGCAATATAACAATAATGGGCATACCAGAAGGAGAGAAGGGAACAGAGAGTATATTCAAACGAATAGTCAACGAGAACTTTCCAAACTCGTGGAAAGAACTGGATCCTCGAATCCAAGAAGCAAATAGAACACTTAATTACCTCAATCCCAACAGGCCTTCTCCAAGGCACCTTGTATTGAAGCTGTCAAAAATCAACGACAAAGAAAGAATCCTCAAGGCAGCTGGGGAAAAGAAGATGGTAACCTACAAAGGAAAGCCCATTAGATTATCATCAGATTTTTCAGCAGAAACTACAAGCCAGGAGGGAGTGGAACCACATATTCAAACTATTGAAAGAGAGACATTATGAGCCAAGAATAATATACCCAGCAAAGATATCCTTTAGATATGAAGGAGGAATAAAGACCTTTCCAGACATACAGAAGCTGAGGGAATTTTCTAATACACGACCTGCACTACAAGAAATACTAAAGGAGGCTATTTGGCCACCATCAACAGGGACAATTTGTGGCAACCAAAACAAAAAAAGGGGGAGAGTAAAGGCCTGAACCTGAATATGGGAATGGAGAAAGTAAGCATGCTGAAGAAAATGGAATACTCTAAATATCAAACTTTCTTTTACATAAACTTAAGGGTAACCACTCAAAAAAAATCCAGAACTGAAATATATACTGTAATAAAAGAAGAAACAGAGGGAAACATCATAGAATACCACCACACAGAAATAATAGACAACAACAAAAGACAAAGAAACAATGGAGACACAATCTTACCAGAAAACTAAAGATAGAATGACAGGAAATCCTCACATATCAATAATCACCCTAAATGTAAATGGACTGAACTCACCAATAAAAAGGCACAGAGTAGCAGATTGGATCAAAAAACTAAACCCAACCATATGCTGTCTCCAAGAGACACATCTCAGCTACAAGGACAAGCATAGACTCAAAGTGAAAGGGTGGAAATTGACACTCCAAGCAAATGGTATCCAGAGAAAATCAGGTGTAGCCATAATGATATCAGATGAAACAGACTTCAGGGTGAAAAAGATAACAAGAGACAAAGATGGACATTTCATAATGGTAAAGGGAACTATACAACAAGAAGACATAACAGTCATCAATATTTATGCCCCCAATCAGGGAGCACCAAAATATACCAAGCAACTACTAACAGAACTAAAGGGAGAAATTGACCAAAACACAATTATACTAGGGGACCTAAATACATCATTGACAGCTATGGATAGATCATCCAAACAGAAAATAAATAATGAAATAGCAGCCCTAAATGACACATTAGACGAAATGGACGTAATTAACATTTATAGAGCACTTCATCCTAAAACATCAGACTATACATTTTTTTTCTAGTATACATGGAACATTCTCAAGGATAGACCATATTTTGGGACATAAAAGTAACCTCAGCAAATTTAAGAAGATTGAAATCATACCAAACATATTCTGATCACAAGTCTTTGAAATTGGATATCAACTGCAAAAAGAAAGCAGGAAAAACCACCAATACATGAAGATTAAGCAACATACTTTTAAAGAATGACTGGGTCAAAGAAGAAATTAGAGGAGAGATCAAAAGATACATAGAAACAAATGACAATGAAAATACATCCTACCAAAATTTTTTGGCTGCAGCGAAAGCAGTTTTAAGAGGGAAATTTATATCTTTACAGGCCTATCTCAAGAAACAAGAAAAATAAAAAAAAATCCCAAATAAATAACCTCATGTTACACATTAAAGAACTAGAAAAAGAAGAACAAATGAAACCGAAGGTCATCAGAAGAAAGGAAATAATAAAAATCAGAACAGAACTAAAAAAAAAAAAAAAGTCAGAACAGAACTAAATGAAATAGAGAACAAAAAGGCAATAGAAAAAATTAATGTGACAAAGAGCTGGTTCTTTGAAAAGATTAAGAAAATTGACGAACCCTTGGCTAGGCTCTCTAAGATAAAAAGAGGGACAACACTAATAAACAAAATCAGAAATGAAAAAGGGGAAGTTATCACCGATACCACAGAAATGCAAAGGATCATCCAAGAATACTATGACGGACTATAGGCCACCAAATTCAATAACCTAGAAGAAATGGACAAGTTCTTAGAAACATATAGCCTTCCAAGGCTGAACCATGAAGAACTGGAATATCTAAAGAGTCCGATCACCAGTGACAAACTTGAATCAGTCATCCAAAACCTTCCCAAAAGCAAAAGTCTGGGACCAGATGGCTTCACTAGTGAATTCTACCAAACCTTCAAAGAGGATCTAATGCCAATTCTGCTCAAACTCTTCCAAAAAGTTGAAGTAGAGATTGTACTCCCTAACTCATTTTATGAGGCCAACATTACCCTGATGCCAAAACCTGGCAGGGACACACAAAAAAAGAGAACTACAGACCAGTATATCTGATAAATACAGATGCAAAAATCCTAAACAAAATTCTAGCAAATCGAATGCAACAATGTATTAAAAAGATTATTCATCCACGACCAAGTGGGGTTCATCCCAGGGGCACAAGGATGGTTCAACATATGCAAATCCATCAATGTGATACATCACATAAACAATATAAAGGACAAAAATCATATGATTATATCAATTGATGCAGAAAAAGCATTTGACATGATACAACATCCATTTAGGATTAAAACACTTAATAAAATAGGTATAGAAGGAAAATACCTTAACATAATAAAGGCCATATATGACAAACCCTCAGCTAATCTCATAATTAATGGTGAAAAACTGAAGCCCTTTGCTCTACATTCAGGAACATGATAGGGCTGTCTCCTATCACCTCTGCTTTTCAACATAGTGTTGGAAGTCCTTGCCAGAGCAATCAGGCAAGAGAAAGAAATAAAAGGCATCCAAATTGGAAATGAAGAAGTTAAATTGTCACTCTTTGCAGGTGACATGATGCTGTATATAGAAAATCCTAAAGACTCCACCAAAAAGCTATTGGAAACAATCAACGAATACAGTAACGTGGCTGGCTACAAAATCAACGTACAAAAGTCCATTGCATTCCTATATATTAATAATGAAATCTCAGAAAAAGAAAAAAGAGAAACATTTCCTTTTGCAATTGAAGCAAAAAGAATAAAATACCTAGGAATAAACTTAACCAAGGATGTGAAAGACCTGTATGCTGAAAACTACAAGGCATTTTTAAAGGAAATTGAAGAAGACACAAAGAAATGGGAAAACATTCTGTGCTCATGGATTGGAAGAATCCACATAGTTAAAATGGCCATATTACCCAAAGCAATATACAGATTTAATGCAATCCACATCAAAATCCCAATGGCAGTTTTTAAAGAAATAGAACAAAAAATCATCAGATTTGTTTGGAACCACAAAAGACCCCGAACAGCAAAAGCAATCTTAAGAAAAAAGAACAATGCTGGAGGTATCACACTCCCTGGCTTTAGCTTGTACTACAGGGCAACAGTAATCAAAACAGCGTGGTATTAGCAGAAAAACAGACATGTAGACCAATGGAATAGAATTAAGAACCCAGAAATAAACCCCCATAAATATGGACAGATAATTTTTGACAAAGAAGCAAAAAACATACAATGGGGAAAAGACAGCTGGTGCTGGGGGAATTGGAAAGCCACATACAAAAGAATGAAACTGGACTGCTATCTGTCACCATGTACCAAAATTAATTCAAAATGGATCAAAGACTTAAGCATAAGACGTAAAACAATAAACTGCATAGAAGAAAACATAAGTACTAAACTTATGGACGTTGGGTTCAAAGAGCGTTTTATGAATTTGACTCCAAAGGCAAGGGAAGTAAAAGCTAAAATAAATGAATGGGACTATAAGAAACTTAAAAGCTTCTGCACAGCAAAAGAAACCATCGACAAAATAAAGAGGCCACCAACTGAATGGGAGAAGATTTTTGCAAACAGTGCCTCTGATAAGGATCCAAAATATACAAGGAACTCATGCAACTCAACAACAAAAAACCAAACAACCCAATTGAAAAATGGGCAGAGGACCTGAAGAGACATTTCTCCAAAGAGGACATACAAATGGCAAATAGACATATGAAAAAATGCTCAACATCACATCACATCACTAATCATCAGAGAAGTGCAAATAAAAACCACAATGAGATATTACCTCACCCCAGTTAGAATGGCTGTCATCAACTAAACAAATAGTAACAAGTGTTGGAGAGGCTGTGGAGAAAAAGGAACCCTCATACACTGTTGGTGGGAATGCAGACTGGTGCAGCTGCTATGGAAGGCAGTGTGGAGGTTCCTCAAAAAATTACAAATAGAATTACCATATGACCCAGCAATCTCACTCCTAGGTATCTACCCAAAAATCTGAAAACATTTATCCATGAAGACACATGTGTTCCAATGTTCATTGCAGCTTTATTTACGGTGGCCAAGATATGGAAACAACCAAAATGTCCTTCGATAGATGAATGGATAAAGAAGTTGTGGTATATATACACAATGGAATACTATTCTGCAGTAAGAAAAGATGAAATAGGACCATTTGTGACAACATGGATAGATCTTGAGAATATAATGCTAAGCGAAATAAGTCAGACAGAAAAAGCAGAGAACCATATGATTTCACTGATATGTGGTATATGAACCAAAAACAACAAAAGAACAAGACAAAAACTCATAGACACAGACAATAGATTAGTGGTTACCAGGGGGGAGGGGGTGGTAGATGGGGTAAGGGGGATCAAATATATGGTGATGGAAGAATAACTGACTCTGGGTGGTGAACACACAATGGGATTTATAGATGATGTAATATAGAATTGTATACCTGAAATCTATGTAACTTTACTAACAATTGTCACTCCAATTAACTTTAATTTAAAAAAAAAGTCGAAGTTGGACTCTGTTGAAGCATTTCCTGGTCCTGGCATCGGTGACACCATCAGAATTCCCATCCCGGATTTATAGCAGGAAAGGCTAAGGTCAGAAATGTCCCGTGTGCAACGCTTGCCATCAGAGACAGGCGGCAGCAGACTGGGGACAATTCTCCAGCTTTTCATGCGGACTCAGTTCATGGTGTGCCCAGAGGCTTCTGTTTCTGTCTAGGTCTCACCCGAGGAGCAGTCCAAGTGACCTCACAAGGGTCCTGTCTCTCACTGGCAGGCAGGGGTGCAGGCAGTGCACGTGTAAAGCCAAGTGTGGGACCAACAACTGTCCCTGCAGGGCCTCCGGGCCCTCTGTCCTCCCAGTGTCATTTGGGCTGGTTCTGCTGTAATAAATGACCAGGGGCTAACAGTTCTGTACAGCCTCCTCCCTGCGAGTCAGAAATGGTGACATGAGGAGCCAGGACCTGAGCCTCTGGCCTGTCCCCCTGCACTGCTGTGCTGACCTGCACGGACTGTCCCCATGGTCTGGGATCAGTCTTCAGTGTGAACAACTTCAGTGTGAACACATTCAATAAAGAACTACTTTTATTTGTGTGTTCTGTTCCGTTCCGGGTCTGTTTCATTGGCACATTGTGGCTTCGGTGGGACAGGAGAGGTGACTGGCTGTGGCCAGTGTCTGGGGTGGGAATGGGCAAGGCATGGATATGGTGTTGGGATGGGGAGGGAGAGCCAACTCCTGGTCTCGTGTGCTGTCTGAAGAGCCTATTCCCAGGATGTGGCATCTAGCTGAAGGTGGCCTGTGGCTTTCCCAGGGGAGATGCACAGGGCGAGAAGCCTGTGGTTTATGGGGAAGCTGAGCAGGTCTCGGTTCCAGGGAGCCCTGGACTTGGCCGTGAGCTCCTGGCTGCTTGCTCCGCTTCACACACCCAGCCTGAAGGGAGACCTGGTCTGAACTTCTGAACCTGTGGGAAGGTGTTATGGGCCCTGGTCTGTGGGGCCTTGGGAGATAGGGAACCCTTGTCAGGGCCACCTTCAGCCAGACAGAGGCAAGTGTGAGGCGCTGGGCCTGCAAGGGCGCATGAAAACCATCATCATTCATGGGTGAGAGGTGTTTGCAAGCATTCTGAGGGCATGGACAGGCTTCACCCACAGAAAGCTTCCTGCAAGAGGGTGAGTGACAGGCAGCATAGGTTGAGGCTGGGCCCCGGGAGGGGACATTGTGGGCAGAGGAAGTGGCTTGGATGAGGCTCAGAAGGCTGGATTCAGCCTGCTGTCTGTTGGGCATTACAAGCCGTCCGTTCCGGGAACCAGAAATTTTGAGGTGGTGACACAGGGGCATGAAAAGGGTGGGACTGGGTCATGAAAGGCCATGAATACAAGGCCATGCTGTACGAGTTACCTACTGCTGTGTAACAAGTTACCCCCAAATGTCCCAAATAATAGCGAGTTTTTGTGGTGGTCGCACAGCAGCCTAACCATTTGTCCCCTCCTGCCTTTCCCCAAGAAAGGAAGGATTGTGGAACTGTGCCTCTTTGGGATTAGAGTTTTATGACTCATGTCTCTCCACCTGGTCTCCAGAAAGAAGGGTTCGCAGTTAAAGATGAGTAAGATTCCTTATGGAAGGAACAACTCAAGCCAGACGGGACCCCGTTGAGACCCCTGATGAGCTGCTGTAAAATAAATGGAAAGGAGCCTTGTCTCCCTTCCCCCTTGCTTGAGAAAAGCAGCTGCTGACTCTTGCTGCTCCCTCTCACCTAATTGTGAGAGAGGTCCATTAGAGCGATAAGATCTCACTCTTACTGCTCAGCTCATGGAATGGCTCATCATGAGAGACTTTCTCCCCTCTGGGAGGTGCATACCACACCTTAGATATCATGGGACTATATGCTTCGGTTGCTGTGGGACGTACAATTGGGCTCAAAAAGTATTTTATAAATTTTGCAAGAGTTTCACAGGCCGTGACTAAAATCATGTGATTCCTTTGTTTGTAATCAATAAATACCCCAGTCGACCCTAATCGGTGCTCCAGTCTCTTGAGGCTGCGAGTCCCTTGGTCCTCTGTGATTTAACTGTATTTGAGTCTCTGTCTCTTTATTACAGTTTAACCCTCGCCACCTCCCTGGTCTTCCTACGGCTTGTGGTTGTGCAGATCGCAACAAGATTTGTTGGGGAACGGGCTGCTTGCAGGGAGCTGTGATGAAGCTCTTTCACATTCATCGCACTCAAGGCCTGACCCTGCCCTGGGTGCTCATAGTCAGTGAGTGGAGAGGTTCTACTGAAGGTGTGCCCACACTCATTGCTCAAATGTCTCTCTGTCTGTTTGAATAAAGAATGCTTTCTGGGGCCGGTCCGGTGGCTCAGGCGGTTGGAACTCCCCTAACTTTGAAGGCTGCCGGTTTGATTCCCATATGGGCCAGTGGGCTCTCAACCACAAGGTTGCTGGTTCAACTCCTCAAGTCCCGCAAGGGATGGTGGGCAGTGCTCCCTGTAACTAAAATTGAACACGCACCTTAAGCTGAGCTGCCACTGAGCTCCCAGATGGCTCAGTTCGTTGGAGTGCGGGCTTTCAACTACAAGGTTGCCAGTTTGATTCCTCGACTCCCGCAAGCGATGGTGGGCTGTGCCCCCTGCAACTAGCAATGGCAACTGGACCTGGAGCTGAGCTGTGCCCTCGACAACTAAGATTGAAAGGACAACAACTTGACTTAGAAAAAAGGCCTGGAAGTACACACTGTTCCCCAATAAAAAAAAAAAAAAAAGAATGTTCTCTGATTAGGGGCCTTTCCACATTCACCAGTGTCTAGGCTGAGCAGGCCCCTCTCTGCTGCCACATTTGCTGTCCTCCCACATATCTCCCCCAAGCTGGCTGGGCATCACATTCTAGAAAGCTTTTATATGTAGGTACACTGGGCTGTCTACACTGATTGACAAAATGCGGGCAGCCTCTCTGTCTGTCACTAACACCTGAGAGGTATTTGTTATTTGCCCCCATCTCTGTCCTGAATTGCCTTCTGCCTCCCCACCCCCACCTCACCCTGGCACTTCCAGGCCTTGTCTACTCGGACATCTGGGACATAGTTCTTGGCGAGTAAAGGTGACTTCTCATCCCAACTGTCCTCTGTGAAGCCTGCAGTCTGAGACATGCAAACAAAAGTTCTCTTGAGTTTTGTGCTGGGAATTACATGGTATGGCAATAATGAGATTGGGTACTATATCAGAGCATAGTGCCTGGCAATGTTATTAAAATCCACAACTAGAAGAGTCCCCATTAATTAAATGTTTTCTGTGGGCTAGATATATTTCCTAGCACTTCATGTGTGATTGACAACACTTATTCTCACCACTACTCTCTGAGGTAGGTCATATTGTCACCTCCATTTTATAGACGATGAAATGGAAATAATTGCCAAAGGTTATAAACTAATGAAGCACAAACAAAAGCATGTAGCTCCACAGATGTTGCTTCAAACTCCTTTAAAGTAGCATGCCACCAATTGCTCATATGTACACTCTAAAAATTATGTTAAAAGCCATTTGTGAAAATGAAAATAGTTCTTTTTTGGGTGTGGTAAGGGACTACTGGTGACTTTTGCATTTTAAAAATTAGTTGTGACAAATCAAAGTGTCTTTATTTCTGGGACTCTGGCCAGCTAGGTTATTCAGACCAGTCGTCCCTCTGAAGAAAACCCAAAGTGCTATATACATATAAAGAGCATCTTCCCAAACCCCCCCAAGACTTGACCAAATAGTAAGGAGCGATCAGCTCCAGTCTGAGGCAAAGGTCAACCCGAAACGAGTTACAAAAGGGTAACCCAGGGCCTGCCCAGTGGCTCAGGTGGTTGGAGTGCCGTGCTTCTAACACCGAAGTCGCCGGTTCTATTCCCACATGGGCCAGTGAGCTGCACCCTTTATAGCTGAGATTATGAACAACAGCTCTCCCTGGAGCTGGGCTGCCATGTGCAGCCAGAGGTTGGCCTGTGCTACCATGAGTGGCCGGCAGCCAGCATAAGTGGCTGGCAGCCGGTGAGAGCTGCAGTGAGAGATGCACTGGCGATTGACTCCCTCAACGTGGTGGGGGTGGGGAGTGCAAGGCTCACAATACCAGCATGGGCCAGGGAGCTGTGTCCCATACAACTAGACTGAGAAACAAAGGCTTGAACCGGAGTGGTGGGGGGAGGCGGAAGTAAGGGGGAAAAAGGTAACCAGGAAATCACTCTCTGATATAAAACCCAAACACATTGCTAAATAACTCATGAGTCAAACAAGAAATCATAATTAGGAAATACTCAGAATGGAACAACTGAAAAGTGACATTTATTAAAACTTGTAGGGTGATGAAGCTCAATCGATATTTATGAATGAAAAAGAGAGTCTTAAAAGTCCAAACTAAAAAGGTTAGAAAAAGATGAGAAAATTAAACCAAATGAAAGTAGAAGTAATAAGCAGGAGAAATTAACAAAACAAAAAAATTACAATAGAGTCTTAACAAAGGCCTTAAAATTGGTTCTTTGAAGAAAAAATTAAACTTCTGTTGAGGCTGATCAATAAAAAAGAGAAAGGCACAAATAGTCAACATTTTAAATGCTTCAGACACATAAAAAAGTGTCCAATTCTGTGACAATGATTTAGTGCTATGAGCTCGTATGAGAAAGAAACATGTTTTGGGTCAGTAGACGGCATCCCTGGGTTTCAACCCAGTCTCCAATCACGTGGATCAGTGACAGTGTCACTCATTGCTTACATCCTAAAGGTGCCTCTACAGTGTCTGTTCCTGCCCTGCTCCAGCCTGTGTTTCTGGGGGTGTGGGCACCAATACTGTGCCCAGATGTTATATGAATGCCCCAGCATACAACCCTGTGGGAGATGCATGTGGGCCTCTTCCGCCACCATCACCACTCCCCGCCTCCTTTCTGCCACTCAGCAATCACACCTCTGGTGCAGCAGGGCCAAGTGCCCAAAGGCACTGTGCACATGATTCTGATGCCCTTCCCAGCTCTAGATGTTGTATTGACAGGAGTGAGCCTACAGGATGGTGTCTACAAGTAGACCTGCCAAGATATCGACATAGGTTATTGCCATTTTTCAAATTTGTAGTTAGTTTGTTTTCATCTTTCTTCTGTTTACAGAAGCCCTTTTAATATTTCCTGCAATGCTGGCTTGGTGGTAATAAATTCCTTTAGCTTATGCTTTTCTGGGAAGCTCTTTACCTCTCCTTCAATTTTAAATGATAGACTTGCTGGATAAGCAATCTAGGTTGTAGGCCTTTGTTTTCCATCACTTTGAATACCTCCTGCCACTCCCTCCTGGCCTACAATGTTTCTATAGAAAAGTCAGCTGATGGTCTTATAGGAGCACCCTTGTAAGTAACTTGCTGTCTGTCTCTTGCTGCTTTTAGGATTCTCTCTCTGTCTTTAGCCTTTACCATTTTAACTATAATGTGTCTTGGTGTGGACATGTTCAGGTTTATACTTGTTGGAACTCTCAGCATTTCCTGGGCCTGTATGTCAGTTTCCTTGACAAGGTTAGGGAAGCTTTTGGACATTATTACTTCAGATATGTTCTCGATCCCTTGCTTCCTCTCTTCACCTTCTGATATTCCTATGATGCACATGTTGTTGCGCTTGATGTTATCCCAGAGGTCTCTTAAACCATTTTCATTGTTTTCTTTAATTCTTTTTTCTTTTTGTTGTTCTGTTTGGGTGATCTCTGCTAACTTGTCTTCTAAGTCTCTGATTCGATCCTCTGCTTCATCTAGCCTGCTGGTAATTTCTTCAAGTGTGTTCTTTATTTCAGTTATTGTATTCTTTAGTTCTAACTGGTTGTTCATTTTGATTTCTCTATCCTTCTTTATGTCGTCACTAAGCTCCTTAAACATTCTTATCATCAGTGTTCTGAACTCTATCTCTGATAGGTTGTTTACCTCTGTTTGATTTGGTTCCAATTCTGGAGGTTTCTTCTTTTGTTTGGGACATGTTTCTTTTTTTCCCATTCTGGCTGACTCTCTGTGTTTGCTTCGACATATTAGGTAGATCCCCTAGGGTTCTTGGTTTTTGCTGGGTTATCTTATGTAGTATGTGTCCTTTATATTTGACTTGCACCACTTCCTTCTTCTGTGCGTGTGCTCCAAAGGTGACTCTTGTATTGTGTATATTGTCCTGTTAAAGTTGATCTTTAATTGCTTTTGGCTTGTCAGTAGGTGGGATTGACTCCTAGGCTGACTAGTTGTGAGAATTGGCTCTGCTCACAGTGTATGAGCTGCTGCGTGAGGGTTGACTGCTCAAATGAGGCTTGGCCCCTATGGGCTTTTGTGCCTGTAGAGAATTCCCTCTGGGTGTGTCACTTGTAGGTCAAACCCGGTAATACTCTGGTTTAGTCTGGAGTTGGCCTCTGGTTGTGTTGAATCTTGTGCCTCTTGAGCTGGGCCCTTCAAGTAATCCTTGCACGAGTCTCTTAGCTGTTCTGTGTGATGAGCAGAGAGTCCTCTGATGGGTTATAGATGTTCAATTTGTGGTAAGTTCCGGAGGAGAACTCAAGAAGACCACCTCGCTGCCGCCATTCCTATGATGTCACCAAGATGTCCACATAGGAATAAGATTGATGCAGGCGACTTAAGGGTGACATCTGATGAGAGATTTGGGGCACCAGGGATGCCACAGGCTGAAGGAAACAGTTGCAAAGTGGCCTCTGTGAAAATGTCTGGGTGGGCTGGAGGGTGGTCAGGCTGGACTCTGCTGCTATGACCACGTGGCTGTGGGCCCAGCATGGTGTCCTGCTTTTTCCCTCACCATGTGGCTGCTTTGCTGCTGTCTGCACAGGCCTCCCCCAGTCGGCTCAAGTCACCTCCTCTGGGAAGCCTTCCAGATCCCCAGACCACGCTGTTGCCCCAGCGCTTCCTTTCCCTATAGCAGGACTTATCTCCAGTGTGGGACCTGGCCCATTACCATCCTGGACACGCAGGCTCCAGGAGGCGGGGGTCTCCTCAATTCTTGTTTATCACCATATCCCAGGGCCTGGAGCTGGAAGGATGCTACCAATGGTGACTCACGAAGATGGCTGAGTGGTTGCTCTCCCTCTCTTTTTGGGACTCTCAGGGGTCTGAAGACCTAACATGTCCTCTAATATGTCCTCTGGGCAGGCTCCAGTTCCCCCACTCTTGGGTGGTCACAGCCATACTCTTGAAGGTCACAGACATACCTGGCTCATGGGAAGGACCCACGTGGTACACTAAGCCCAGGGCACGACCCTAGCTCCTCATTCGGGGGCACTTCCACAGGGACGTTTGGGATCCCTTAGCCTTCTGGGTGGGTCAGGGAAGGCCAGTGACTTGCTCATCCGTGGTCATAGGTCCTTGGGGTGTCTAGAGTGGGTGGAAGGATGAACAGGGCCCAGAGAGGGAGGAGTCAGGGACCATTCAGAAGGAGAAACGGACTGACAAGTGCACTGCATCTGTCTTTGCTTCCCCTTCACAGGCCAAGATAAACCTGGCCCATCTTCTGGTCTAATGATGGCCAGGGAGGCCCAGGACCATCAGTCCTCAGCTCTGACTGGGCCCCAGATGGGGTTAGACAGGTGGTGGGCCACCGGGAGACACAGGTTGCCACAGATTCCTTGCTTGTGGTGCACCGTTGGGGTTGGGACTTTTGTCTCTCACTGACACATGTGAGGCTGCAACTCTAAGGGCCAGGGTAAGTGTGGGCCCATGGACATAGTCAGGGGCAGTGAACAGTGTCGGACTAGCCCAGGCTGGGCTTTGTCCACAGCAGGGCTTGGCTACTTGCCAGCTTCGTGACGCTGGATGAGTGGTCACCCTTCCTGAGAAGCACTCTCCTCTGGGAATAATGGATCAGAAGGTGCAAGGCTGGCGCACACACCCCAGGCAACCTGAGATTGGGCCCAGCTCTGGCCCTGCTCTCTGAACATCCTGCCCAGGGCAAGCCCCTCACCTGGGGCATCTGAACTAGCTTCTGTCTTTGTTGGGTGACCCCAGGGCTCTGCTCAGCAGTGTCCCGGGTGCAGCCTTCATGGCTTCTCTGGAAGCCCCATCTCTACCTCAGTAGTCAAGCTGACTCCACACTGGGCCCCATCCCTGGGCCAGGCTTTGGGGCACCTACTGCCCAAGGGACTAGAAAGAGGCACAGGCTATAGCTTCAGGGTTCATTTGACACACTCTCCTCTCCTTGGATTGGGAAGGACACTCACCCATCCCTGTCTGTTCCAGTCCCACTCACTTAAATGGTGGGTACAGGCCTTCCCATTGCCTCTTCCGTTGTACCCTGCCCACTGGGCAGATTTGCCTTCCATTCAACCCTCAGGTCACAGACACAGCTTGGAGGCCCCATCCATGCCCCAGGTACATCTGTTCCTCTGAGGAGATGTACAAATCTAAAATGTAAATGTACAACTGAGGGAACTTCATGCACAGGGACCTTAGCTGGAGGTGAGGGTAGGCATAGAGGGTGTTCTAGGCTGTGTCAGGTTTGTGGAGGTTGGAAGGTGTTTGAAGGCCCCTTGATGTTCTGAGGGGGTTTGAGATGCTGCAGGAGGAGGTGTGGATTGAAGGCTGAAGGAAGGGTAGGGGCTGGAGACACAGTACCTGCCCCTGGCTGGGAGCCAGTGGCACACAGTTCCAGGGGACAGTCCCAGGTCACGGAAGACTTATCGAGGGTCAATCCCATTGGAGGGGAGACAGCTTACTTTCCTTGCTGCAGCTCCAGAGAGCCCAAGAAAGTGTATCTTCCAGTCATGTCAGCTGCTCCTTTGGCCTCTTACCGCATCACTGGCAGTTGCTGCTAGATTTGTACCTGGGACACACATGGGCTCCTCCCTCAAGATGCCCAGAATCCCCTTGCAGACAGTGTCAGTGCAGCTGCAGGGGTCACAGTGACAATCACTTTGGGGGACAAGTTTGGGAATCCCATGCCTGCATCAGTGGCTTCAGATGCCTCCTGCACATCCTGTTGGTCACTCTCCTGCCTAGGGCCCCAAGCAGCAGACAGAGGTGAGCCTGTGAGTGTCACTAAAGTCTTTATTTTATTTAAGTTCCCATATTCAGGCTCAGTATCAGTGCTAGTGCCACTATCTGTTAAAGCCTTCACCAACTATCCAACCAGGCAAGTTAATGCTGACAGGGGGGCACCTGTAACCATATTGGGATGTTATGATAGGAAATTGAGACCAGGAGAACAAACAGTCCTCATAGAGTCTTGATACTGCGCCAATGATAGAGACTTTATTCTCTATGTTGGGGGGAAGCTGTTGGTAGTTCTGCGTACAGGAAATGACAGGATTAGATCCCTAATTTAGAAAGATCAAACTGGTCACAGTGTGGAGGTTGCACTGGAAAAGAGATGGACGGGAAGCAGGGGTACCAGTGAGAAGACTGGTGAGAGGTGATGCTGGCCTGAGCTGAGGTGGGGACCATGAGTTTGGAGAGGAGGGGTGGTGAGAAGACCAGAGAGGGGCTGTGGTTAATGCTGCCCTGAGGATGAAGCTGGCACAGATGCCAGAGTCAGCACTCAGGGACTGCGGCTGTGTGGACACCAACAGGAGAGTTCATTCTGCTACTCAGAGACTATTTGCTAAATTCTTGACTTGTCTAGCCCAAAGAAGGTAAAGAAAGTAATAAGAAAGGAAGAGGGAGGGGGAGTGAGTGCCAATCACATATCGGGCAGGAACTAACCTGCATGACCTCACTGAACCCTCATAGCCACCCTGAGAGGGAGCTTTATCCCTACCTGACAGACCTAGAGACTGAGTTTCCATTTCTTTGCCTGAAATCACACAGCTAGTAGGTGGTGGGGCCAGAAGCCAGCTCTGTGCCTGTCTGAGGCTCAGGCACCCCTCCATAAGGAAACTGTCACCCCAGACTCCATTCTGAGCAGCTAGGAAGCTCTTGTCATTTGTGACCTCAGAGGAAGGGAACACATGCTCTGGTCTGAGGAAGAACAGATTTATTTATTTATTTATTTGGAAGAACAGATTTTAAAAGGCTCAAGGACAGGCAGGGTATAGAAGTGGGGAAGTCACTGTCATAGGGATCTGGCCCTGGTGATGAAGACAATTTCTGGTGAGTGCTGGGATCCTGTCTCGTGAAACTGAACAATGGAAGCACGGACCAAGGAGAGGTGAGGAATTATAAAAGAGGATAGTTTATTAAAAGCAAAGGGTTGCAGCTCCCGAGTGGGAGGGGTTCCCGAATGGGATGCCCAGTGACTGAGGCAGAAGTTCTTACTTTTATATCTTTCCTTGTCTGTTTGGAGAAGGGAGCTGGTGCCTTCTAATGGAATTCATCTATCAGATTTGCTCTGCCCACTCTAAAGGAATTAGTGAAATAATCCATTCCTATCTATCAGATCTGCTCCATTTGTCTGGCCAAAAGGGATTTTATGAGATAATTTATTAACCTCAAGGCACCATTACATTTTGTCTTGGAGTGAATGTGCTATCTCAAGTTTTAGGATATGGCTGTGTTTTGTTTATTCCACCAGGGACCTTCCTGTCTACCTAACAACCTGCTAACTAACCTGTCTCACTGGTTGTACACTGTGAGGGGCCAGATCACCTGCTCCCTCCCCACCTGTCCTAGTCCCCAGCTGCCTGCCCAAGTTCCACCCAAAGCTATCCTGGGTGAGTGGATGGAAGCTGGACCATTAAGTTGTGTGCAGATTTTCTTAAAATGAAATGACCAAGATTCCACCCAATGCTTCAAGGACTATTTGGATTACTTTATTTGTCCAGAATCTCATGTGTGCAAGCTCTACTAGCCCATGTTGGCCCATTTGGGCCTTGGTTTTGGACTCAGAACCGTGTTAGAATCAGTCTTCCATTTAAATACCCGTGAGATGGAGATAATAATTGTCTCTGCCTCCTCTGATAAATGGGAGCAGTAGGTGAGATGAGGCCTGTGAAGGGCCTAAACCGGACTTATCTCAAAGCGAGTTTAGAACCAGGAATCTGGATTCTCATTTTAAGGTGGGTCGGCAGGGAAACGCTCTTCTAAGCTGCCATCTAGCGTTCATTTTGGGAACAACACCAGAGTGTATGTCATCAGGAAAAGTGGTCCGCTGTCCGTGTTTCCCGGAAAATAAGACCTAGCCGGACAATCAGCTCTAATGCGTCTTTTGGAGTAAACATTAATATAAGACCCGGTATAATATTTATTATATTATATTATATGGCCCGGTCTTATAGTGAAATAAGACCGGGTCTTATATTAATGTTTGCTCCAAAAGACGCATTAGAGCTGATTGTCTGGCTAGGTCTTATTTTCGGGGAAACAGGGTATGTAGTGTGTATTTTGGGAATAACACCTGTGTGGAGACCACTGGAAAACGCCTTTTCTCTGCTGCCATCTCGTGTGCATCTTGAGAATAACACCTTTTTGTGTGTTACCTATAAATGTTATTCTCTGCTCCCAGTTTGTGGACAGCTTTATAATAACAGTTACACTCCAGCATGTTTCTTTAGATGCTTGAATTGCCCATATCATCACCAATATCCACTTCAATTAAAAGGGGAAAAACTTAGCAAATGATACATAAATATTTTATATTCAAGGTTCATGCTTCCTTAAGTAATAGAGAAAGAAAGAATGAATAAAGATAAGGATACCTCCTGGAAATATGTTTTGCCCATAAAAGAATTTCCTAAGGTCCTTGGTCAGAGTTATTGAGACCACAGTAGATGGTAATATGGGATACCAGCTGTGATTTCACCTGTGGGTTTGTTGCAACTTAAACAAGTGAAGTTTCAATAATTGGATTTAAACTAAGTTTTGAGGGTTTATTTTTTAATGCTTCATTGACTTAATTACTACATTTAGAAAACAACCTGATTCAGTCTTATACTGCAAAATGTACTTTAATTTTAACTTAGTTAAATGTATTTATATACAGTATTATCAGGTATTTCTAGTTTAAAAAGAACTCAGTATCTTTTTTTCTTTTAAAGTACCTGTCATGCTGGGTGTCATGCCGGGTCTCAGCTCCTGTTCCCCACATAAGAATGCAGAATATGGTAAGGCCAAAAAGGAACACCTATGGAGCCATAGATATGGGAGTCATACCACTATAGTCTCGGTGGTGGCTGCGTCGGACACACAGGAAGCAGGAGCCACACGATCCGCAAACCGCCGTCTGCTTCTCTGCCAACCAACCAACCTCACTTGCTAAATGCAATTCATGTTTGCTAGCTCAGCCACCATCTTCTTGCTAGCCCCCATTTTCTGCCAGGGTAGCCACGGCAGTTATGTTGGTGGCCCATGGCTCACTGGTTACAGCTGGCGGTCAACTAGCCACAGCTGATGGCCATCCAATCACAGTTGATGGCCATTTACTACCAGAAAGAGAGTGGAGGTGCCCTGAGAGGCCCTGGCTGTGCCCAGGAAGTCTGGCAGTGCCCTGAGAGGCTCTGGCTGTGTCCAGGAAGACTGGCTATGCCCAGAAAGAGTGGCAGTGCCCTGAGAGGCCCTGGATGTGTCCAGGAAGTCAGGCTGTGTCCAGAGAGATTGGCAGTGCCCTGAGGGGCCCTGACTGTGCCCAGGAAGTCAGGCTGTGCCCAGAGAGAGTGTGTCATGCGGGAGACCCTGCTCACTGCGCCATTTGTCATGCGGGAGACCCTGCTCGCTACGCCATTTGTCATGCAGGGCGGCCTGCGGGGTCTCTGCTCCCGCTCCCCATACAAGAACACAGGATATGGTGAGGCCAAAAAGGAACACCCACGGAGCCATAGGTAGGGGAGTCATACCACTATATTCTCTCTGGCGGCACTATACTCTCACTGGAGGCTGGATCCACACTGTCCGCAAACCGCCATCCACACTTGCCAGCCCAGCCGCCATCTTCTTGCTAGCCCCCATTCTTCCTCTTCTTCTCCTTCTCCTAGCGTAGCCACAGCAGTTATATTAGTGACCAATGGCTCACTGGTTACAGCTGACGGCCAACTAGCCACAGCTGATGGCCATGCAATCACAGTTGGCCATTTACTACCTGAGCCAGCACCTGTCTATGTGAGGCCGAGAGCCTGGAAACTACTTTCTGGGGCTCTGCCCCCACAGAGTGGCAGTACTCTGAGAAACCTGACTGAGTCCAGGAAGTCTGGCTGTGCCCAGTAGGACTGGTGGTGCCCTGAGAAACCCTGGCTGTGCCCAGGATATTGCATTCACCTCCAGGCTCCTCACATAGGGCCCCTTGCGGAAGATGGTTGTCATGTAGATTGTGAGGTGAGACCCTGTAGGGATGGAATGTGGGGACAGAGCCAGGAGTTCAATTTCCAGGCTCTCGGCCTCATGCTAAAGGGTGCTAGCTCAGGTAATAAATGGCCATCAATTGTGATTGGATGGCCATCAGCTGTGGCTAGTTGGCCGTCAGCTGTAACCAGTGAGCCATTGGCCACTAATATAACTGCTGTGGCTACGATAGCAGAAAAATGGGGGCTAGCAAGAAGATGGTGGCTGGCAAGTGCAGATTGCAGAGAGGTGGATGCCGCCAGTGAGAATATAGAGATATGACTCCCCTATTTAGGGATCCACGGGTGTTCATTTTTGGCCTTACCATATTCTGCATTCTTATGTGGAGAGTGGGACCAGAGACCCTGCCTGATGACTCCCCGCACGACACCTACTTTCACATCTTTCACTTGGTCTCCACCTATTCTCATATTCACTCAGTGTAAACCATCATTTCTACCTGTCACTCAACTAAAACCACATCATATCAGAAAATCCAGAGGCTACTTGTCCTCATCTCTCTGTAGTGGTTGTTATGGTTGATCACCTCTTATCTTTGAAATTCTTTCCTTCCTGGATGCTACACCAACTAAACTTCCTGATCTGTCCCCTACTACCCTAGGCTGCTCTTCTGGTTCCAGGCACCCCCTGACCAACACCAATACACACAGTAGGCTGTACTGTATTGATCTTGATTTCTCTCTCTCTCTCCCTCCTTTAAAAAAAACTCTCTTTTGGCTGCTTGGTCTATATTCCATTGCCATGATTTTAGGTGTTGCTTGTATTCATCTGGTTTCTGTATTGTGTCACCTGCTCAGACATCCTCATTAAATTTTATGTCCATCACTACACCTAGTTCTTGGCTATTTTCATTTGAATGGATCATTAAAACCTAAACTAGGGGCGGCCAGTTAGCTCAGTTGGTTAGAATGTGGTGCTCTTAACAAGATTGCGGGTTCAATCCCCACATGGGCCACTGTGAGCTGTGCCCTCCACAACTAGATTGAAACAACTACTTGACTCGGAGCTGATGGGTTCTAGAAAAACACATTTAAATAAATAAAAGTTTTTTTTTAAAACCTAAACTAAAATGTCCCAAACTGAGTTATTCTCTTCTCCCTACATCTACCCCTTCATATTGACTTTCTGATTGGAGGAAGTCCCAGTCTCCCAGTCACATAGACTAGATCTTACCAAGTTCTTTTCTTCTTCTTTCCTTCTATATCCAAACAATTGTCAGCCTCTGCAGATTTAGCTGTCCCAATCTATTTTCTATCCATTCTTCATTTCTTAACTCAATGTATTATTGGTCAAGGTTTTTCAGAGAAACAGCACCAGTAGGATATAAAGATAGAGAGAAAGAGATTTATTTATTATTATTTTTTCTTTTTTTAAAAAATTTATTGGGGTGACAATTGTTAGTAAAATTACATAGATTTCAGGTGTACAATTCTGTATTACATCATCTATAAATCCCATTGTGTGTTCACCACCCAGAGTCAGTTCTCCTTCCATCACCATATATTTGATCCCCCTTACCCTCATCTCCCACCCCCACCCCCCCTTACCCTCTGGTAACCACTAAACTATTGTCTGTGTCTATGAGTTTCTGTTTCTCATTTGTTTGTCTTGTTCTTTTGTTGTTTTTGGTTTATATACCACATATCAGTGAAATCACATGGTTCTCTGCTTTTTCTGTCTGACTTATTTCGCTCAGCATTACACTCTCAAGATCCATCCATGTTGTCACAAATGTTCCTATATCATCTTTTCTTACCGCCTAATAGTATTCCATTGTGTATATAGACCACAACTTCTTTATCCATTCATCTATCGAAGGGCATTTTGGCTGTTTCCATGTCTTGGCCACCGTAAACAAAGCTGCAATGAACATTGGAGCACATGTGTCTTTATCTATACATGTCTTCAGATTTTTTGGGTAGATACCCAGGAGAGGGATTGCTGGGTCATATGGCAATTCTATTCGTAATTTTTTGAGGAACCTCCACACTGCCTTCCATAATGGCTGCACCAGTCTGCATTCCCACAAACAGTGTATGAGGGTTCCTTTTTCTCCACAGCCTCTCCAACATTTGTTACTATTTGTCTTGTTGATGATAGCCATTCTGACTGGGGTGAGGTGATATCTCATTTTCATTTTCATTTCTCTGGTGATTAGTGATGTTGAACATTTTTTCATATGTCTATTTGCAATTTGTATGTCCTCTTTGGAGAAATGTCTCTTCAGGTCCTCTGCCCATTTTTCAATTGGGTTGTTTGGTTTTTTGTTGTTGAGTTGCATGAGTTTCTTGTATATTCTGGATATTAGCCCCTTATCAGAGGCACTGTTTGCAAAAATCTTCTCCCATTCAGTTGGTGGCCTCTTTATTTTGTCAATGGTTTTTTTGCTGTGCAGAAGCTTTTAAGTTTCATATAGTCCCATTCGTTTATGTTAGCTTTTACTTCCATTGCCTTTGGAGTCAAATTCATAAAATGCTCTTTGAACCCAAGGTCCATAAGTTTAGTACCTATGTTTTCTTCTATGCAGTTTATTGTGTCAGGTCTTATGCTTAAGTCTTTGATCCATTTTGAATTAACTTTGGTACATGGTGACAAATAGCAGTCCAGTTTCATTCTTTTGCACATGGCTATCCAATTTTCCCAGCACCATTTATTGAAAAGGCTGTCTTTCCTCCATTGCATGTTTTTTGCTTCTTTGTCAAAAATTATCTGTCCATACTTATGTGGTTTTATTTCTGGGTTCTCAATTCTATTCCATTGGTCTATGTGTCTGTTGTTTTCTGCCAATACCATGCTGTTTTGATTATTGTAGCCCTGTAGTACAAGCCAAAGTCAGGAAGAATGATACCTCCATTATTGTTCTTTTTTCTTAAGATTGCTTTTGCTATTTGGGGTCTTTTGTGGTTCCAAACAAATCTGATGATTTTTTGTTCTATTTCTTTAAAATATGCCATTGGGATTTTGATGGGGATTGCATTGAATCTGTATATTGCTTTGGGTAATATGGCCATTTTAACTATGTTGATTCTTCCAATCCATGAGCACGGAATGTCTTTCCATTTCTTTGTGTCTTCTTCAATTTCTTTCAAAAATGTCTTATAGTTTTCAGCATATAGGTCTTTCACATCCTTGGTTAAGTTTATTCCTAGGTATTTTATTCGTTTTGCTGCAATTGCAAAAGGAATTGTTTTTTGTATTTCTTTTTCTGAGATTTCATTGTTAGTATATAGGAAAGCAATGGACTTTTGTACATTGATTTTGTAGCCAGACACTTTACTGTATTCGTTGATTGTTTCTAATAGCTTTTTGGTGGAGTCTTTAGGAATTTCTATATATAGCATCATGCCATCTGCAAAGAGTGATAATTTAACTTCTTCATTCCCAATTTGGATGCCTTTTATTTCTTTCTCTTGCCTGATTGCTCTGGCAAGGACTTCCAACACTATGTTGAAAAGCAGAGGTGATAGGGGACAGCAAAGGGCTTCAGTTTTTCACCATTAATTATGAGATTAGCTGAGGGCTTGTCATATATGGCCTTTATTATGTTAAGGTATTTTCCTTCTATACCTATTTTATTAAGTGTTTTAATCATAAATGGATGTTGTATCTTGTCAAATGCTTTTTCTGCATCAATTGATATAATCATATGATTTTTGTCCTTTATTTTGTTTATGTGATGTATCACATTGATGGATTTGCGGATGTTGAACCATCCTTGTGCCTCGGGGATGAACCCCACTTGGTCGTGATGAATAATCTTTTTAATGAATTGTTGTATTTGATTTGCTAAAATTTTATTTAGGATTTTTGCATCTGTATTCATCAAAGATATTGGTCTGTAGTTTTCTTTCTTTGTGCTGTCCTTACCAGGATTTGGTATGAGGGTAATGTTGGCCTCATAAAATGAGTTAGGGAGTACTGTCTCTTCTTCAATTTTTGGGAAGGTTTGAGCAGGATTGGTATTAGATACTCTTTGAAGGTTTAGTAGAATTCACTAGTGAAGCCATCTGGTCCAGGACTTTTGCTTTTGGGAAGGTTTTGGGTGACTGAATCAATTCCGTTACTGGTGATAGGTCTGTTTAGATTTTCCAGTTCTTCATGGTTCAGCCTTGGAAGGCTATATGTTTCTAAGAACTTGTCCATTTCTTCTAGGTTATTGAATTTGGTGGCATATAGTCCTTCATAGTATTATTGGATGATCCTTTGTATTACTGTGGTGTCCGTGATAACTTCCTGTTTTTATTTCTGATTTTGTTAATCAGTGTCTTCTCTCCTTTCATCTTCGTGAGTCTAGCCAAGGGTTTGTCAATTTTCTTAATCTTTTCAAAGAACCAGCTCTTTGTCCCATTAATTTTTTCTATTGTCTTTTGTTCTCTATTTCATTTAGTTCTGCTCTAATTTTTGTTATTTCCTTTCTTCTGCTGACCTTGGGTTTTACTTGTTCTTTTCTAGTTCTTTAAGGTGTGACATGAGGTTATTTATTTGGGAGTTTTCTTTTCTTGAGATAGGCCTGTAATGAGATAAATTTCCCTCTTAAAACTGCTTTTGTTGCATCCCAAAAATTTTGATAGGATGTATTTTCATTGTCATTTGTTTCTATGTATCTTTTGATCTCTCCTCTAACTTCTTCTTTGACCCAGTCATTCTTTAAAAGTATGTTGGTTAATCTCCATGTGTTTGTTTTTTTCCTGGTTTCCTTTTGCAGTTGATATCCAATTTCAAAGACTTGTGATCAGAGAATATGCTTGGTATGATTTCAATCTTCTTAAATTTGCTGAGACTGATTTTATGTCCCAATATGTCTATCCTTGAGAATGTTCCGTGTATACTGGAAAAGAATGTATAGTCTGATGTTTTAGGATGAAGTGCTCTATAAATGTCAATTATGTCCATTTCATCTAATGTGTCATTTAGGGCTGCTATTTCGTTATTTATTTTCTGTTTGGATGATCTATCCATAGCTGTCAATGATGTATTTAAGTCCCCTAGTATAATTGTGTTTTGGTCAATTTCTCCCTTTAGTTCTGTTAGTAGTTGCTTGGTATATTTCGTTGCTCCCTGATTGGGGGCATAAATATTGATGACTGTTATGTCTTCTTGTTGTATAGTCCCCTTCACCATTATGAAATGTCCATCTTTGTCTCTTGTTATCTTTTTCACCTTGAAGTCTGTTTCATCTGATATCATTATGGCTACACCTGATTTTCTCTGGGTACCATTTGCTTGGAGTGTCAATTTCCACCCTTTCACTTTGAGTCTATGCTTGTCCTTGTAGCTGAGATGTGTCTCTTGGAGACAGCATATGGTTGGGTTTAGTTTTTTGATCCAATCTGCTACTCTGTGCCTTTTTATTGGTGAGTTCAGTCCATTTACATTTAGGGTGATTATTGATATGTGAGGATTTCCTGTCATTCTATCTTTAGTTTTCTGGTAAGGCTGTGTCTCCATTGTTTCTTTGCCTTTTTGTTGTTGTCTATTATTTCTGTGTGGTGGTATTCTATGATGTTTCCCTCTGTTTCTTCTTTTATTACAGTATATATTTCAGTTCTGGATTTTTTTTGAGTGGTTACCCTTAAGTTTATGTAAAAGAAAGTTTGATATTTAGAGTATTCCATTTTCTTCAGCACGCTTACTTTCTCCGTTCCCATATTCCGGTTCAGGCCTTTAGTCTCCCCCTTTTTATGTTTCGGTTGCCACAAATTGTCCCTGTTGATGGTGGTCGAATAGCCTCCTTTAGTATTTCTTGTAGTGCAGGTCGTGTATTAGAAAATTCCCTCAGCTTCTGTATGTCTGGAAAGGTCTTTATTCCTCCTTCATATCTAAAGGATATCTTTGCTGGATATATTATTCTTGGCTCATGATTTCTCTCTTTCAATAGTTTGAATATTTGGTTCCACTCCCTCCTGGCTTGTAGAGTTTCTGCTGAAAAATCTGATGATAATCTAATGGGCTTTCCTTTGTATGTTACCGTCTTCTTTTCCCTGGCTGCCTTGAGGATTCTTTCTTTGTCGTTGATTTTAGACAGCTTCAATACAATGTGCCTTGGAGAAGGCCTATTGGGATTGAGGTAACTAGGTGTTCTATTTGCTTCTTGGATTCGAGGGTCCAGTTCTGTCCACAAATTTGGGAAGTTCTCATCGAAAATCTGTTTGAATATATTGTCTGTTCCCTTCTCTCTTTCTTCTCCTTCTGGTATGCCCATTATTCTTATATTGCTCTTTCTGATGGAGTCAGAAAGTTCTTGTAGAGTTCTTTCATTTCTCTTAAGTCTCAAGTCTCTTTCTTCTTCCATCTGTGTCATTTCCAGGTTTCTATCTTCGATGTCACTGATTCTTTCCTCCTTCTGGTCAACTCTACTACCTAAGCTTGTTATTTCATTCTTAATTTCTTCTATTGAGTTCTTAATCTCCAGAAATTCTATTTGGTTCTTTTTTAAAATTTCAATCTCTTTCATAAAATGCTCATGCTGTTCTTTGATTGTGTTTCTGAGTTCATTTAACTGCCTATCTGTGTTTTCTTGCTTCTTGTTGAGTTTTTTCAGAACTGCAATCTTGAATTCTCTGTCATTTAAGTCACATATTTCTGTATCTTTAAGTGCCTTTTCTGGAGATTTTTCACTTTCTTTCTGAGCTATCTTGTTGCCTTGGTTATTCATGGCAATTACTCATTTACTATTTCTCTTCCTAGACATCTACAGGAGTGGCTTCTGCAACAGGCTGATAGGAAGAGGTCTTTTTTTTTTTTTTCCAGTACTTGTTGGTAGAATGTTTTATTTTTTCTCCGACTGCAGCTTATTTTTCTATTCCCACACGGTAGTGCTGTGTTTTTCTGCACTATTCCAGCTTCTCACACAATGGGGGGATTCCCTCGGAGACGGGCTTCTCCTCTATTAATAGTTCGTCTAGGTCACAGGGTGCAGTGTCCCGGTGAGTATGCAGAGAGCTTTTGATGTTCCAAAGCTCTTCCAGCTCCAGATTCAGAGCCCGTGTGTTTCAGCAGTTGTTTACTCCTGGAGGGATCCACCCAGATAGATGGGGTCAGGGGCAGGGTGAGTTGTGAAAGGTGGCCCAGAGCAATGGTGGCGACCACCACCACAGCCGGTCCTGCTTCCATAGCTCCCTCCCCTTTGCTGGAACTAGTTGAGCTGTGAATCCGTGTCTGCAGACCACAGTTCTCAGAACAGCAAATATTCTGTTCTTTTGATCTGACACTTCTACTGTTCTGTTTCTAGCACCAGGCAGGTGGGGGCAGGGCGAGCTCTGGGAGGGTAGGGAGGGGGTGGCTAGTCTCAATGCCTAAGGCTTCCGTTCTCTGCTCGGCAGTGAGGGCTTAAACCACCGTTTTCAGCCTTCTTCCCTCAGTCTTTTCTCCGAGGTCTCTGCCGTGATCATTGGGCTCAGATGAGTTATATGCTGCCCCCTCAGCCCTGTGGGCCATAAGCAGTCCGAGTTCTTCCCTCTCCCGCAGCTGCGGTAGTTCCGGGATGCAGCAAGCTCAGAGCACTGAGCTAGGTCTGCGTCCTGCGCCTGCGCGGCTCCGGCTCCGCACTTCTCCCTTTCCTCCTCCCCCACCCCTCGCGCGAATCTCCCACCTATAGGTGATATCGGTAGTGGGCCTCTTTGTCTTGCCTGTCTGCTGTGCAGGGAGTCCTTTGTGGAGTTTTTGTTGTTCAATTCGTTGTAAATTCCAGGGGAGCTTTACATAGGCTAACCTCACGCCGCCGTTTTTCCACCGGAAGATAAGAGATTTATTTTAATGAGTGGGCTTATGTGACTATGGAGGTTGGCAAATCCAAAATCTTCAAGGTGAGTTGGCAGATTGAAGATGCAAGAAGAGCCAATGCTGCAGTTCAAGTCCAAAGCCTTTTAGCTATTATACAGTAATAGTACTGGAGGTATTGTTAAATAGTGTGATGTCAAGTAATGTGTCTGGGGAAATGTTTTTCTACAGTGGAGAGGTTATGCTTTCCCTGTTATCCCAACTTATTCTTAGAATAGAATGAGCTGATCATTTTTAAAATAGGTGTTGGTAAGTCAGGGAGCCTCTATAATTAAACACAATAGAAAACAAAATGCAAGAGTAAATAAATTCACATTTCTCCAAGTTGCTTATTTATTGAAGTGCAGCAAGCTTAGTTAGAAGAGCATGAATTGGCCCAGGAGCACTGGTGACATTTGGAGAGTGACTCCTGAGCATCTTTAACATTTGCTTACTTTTCTACCAATCATATGTTTAAAAGACTTATTTAGTCATTCAAAAATTAAGTAATTGGGTTAACCTATGCACACAATTCTAAGTGTTCTACAATAAAAGCTTATGTTGGTAGAACCCTCTCTATTTTCCGAAGCCCTTTCTGTATATACTACTTAATTTGGTTTTTGATTACTGATTCAGTCTTCTTACTAGTTATAGGTGTATTCAGATTTCTTTGTGATTTAATCTTGTTAGGTGTTGTATTTCTAGAAATATATCCAAGACTGTTACTATGTTTATGCTATTTTTAAAATTCCACATACGTCATGATTCGTACTACATAAATATTTTATGTAAATGTGATTGAAAATGGTTGCACAATATGCCATCACATGGGTATGTCATATATTATCAAGCCTTCCTCCTGTTGTTGAATACAAGTTGACTTAAACTGTTTTTCTGCAATGAATATTGCCACACTATGCACACATCTCTTCTTAGTTCCTTAGATAAACTTCTAACAGTAGAGTTTCTGAATCACTGGGTCTGTAAACATTTTTTTCCTGCTCTGACCAAGTCTTTTGAGGTGATACCAGAAAGGAAATTAGGCTCAAAGTGTAAGCTACCGTGTTTCCTTGAAAATAAGACCGGGTCTTACATTAATTTTTGCTCCAAAAGATGCATTAGGGCTTATGTTCAGGGGATGTCATCCTGAAAAATCATGCTAGGGCTTATTTTCCAGTTAGATCTTATTTTTGGGGAAACACAGTACCAGTTGAACAATGAGAACAATTTACGTAGAAAATTTTGTCAGTATCTTACTATTCCAATTTCATTTTCTAGTAAATTATCTGCTTAATAGACAGAAAATTATGGCTATAAATGAGATTAGTTTTGTCTAATAGCAATAAGTCTCAAATACAACTTTATTTACAGAAGTTTCACCTTTATTCTTAATGTTTACTCATATGTGAATTCATTAACCATATTTAAATGAGATAAACAGCTGACTAACTCATAACCGTCATCAAAACAATAACATTTACTAAAAATTTTCTTCATACCAGACATTGTGCCAAGCCATATATATATATATATATATATATGCTCATTAACTTAACAAAAACCCTAGTAGGAGGATATAATGAGCTCTAATTTACCAATGAACCAGAGCATTGTAAGTCCTGACCTTACACCCTCTCTGGAGGCAGAGCAAAGGCTTTCAAGTTAACACCTATTTCTTGCTCACTATGAAGCAATGAGTGTTCTAAGCTATAATAATAGGGGATTTTACAAGTGACTATACAAAGACCCTGAGAGGTTTATTATCTGTCCAAAGTAACATAGCTAGTAAATGGCAGACTCAGGCTCAGACAAATTCCAGAGGCCCAATGCTTAGAAGTTCCTTTTCTCAGAACCACTGCAATTGCACATGAAGAAGTGCAAATTAGGGTCGGCCTAGTGGCTTAGGTGGTTGGAGCACCCAGCTCCTAAGCCGAGGTCACCAGTTGGATTTCCACATGGGCCAATGAGTTGTGCCCTCTACAGCTAAGATTGTGAACTACAGCTCTCCCTGGAGCTGGGCTGTCGTGAGCAGCTGGAGGTTGGCGTGAGCTGCTGTGTGCTGCCACGGGCTCCGTGAGCAACCAACCGAAGACTGGCGACCGACTGCTTCAGCCGGGGAGGCGGGGGTGGGGTGAGGTGGGGAGGGGAGCGCAAGGCTCATAATACCAGCATGGGCCAGGGAGCTGCGTCCTACACAACTAGACTGAGAAACAACGGCTTGATCCAGACTATGTGTAGGGTGGGTGGTGGGTGGGAAGAAGCGCAAATTAGAAAAGGAGCCACTTTGGCTAAGCAATTAAAATAATTTATTTCCCCTTTGACTGACAAGAGGCTGGGTGATCAGAAAAGGTTGGACTTGGGGCCCCCACCAGTAGTATCCTCTTCTGGGAAATAATCTGTCCAACCCAGGAGTGCATTCTCTCTCTCTCTCTACACACACACACACACACACACACACACACACACACACACACATATATATATATATATATATATATATATATATATATATATATATATATATAATGATTTGCCCTTCACTTAAAGGACCACAGTCGTCTATTCCTTTTAGTTCCCATGAGACTATCTGGCTTCTCTGGTTGTCAGGAGACCTGGTTTCTTGTACTTTTCTCCCTGACTATGGGATTTGGCCTCACAGGCACTAAGGTCTCAAGGCCCATTTGGCACAACTCTGCTGCTGTTCTCTGATTGCCAGTGGTTGGTGGTATGTCTGTGCAGGTGTGCCAAACCTTGGTGCAATGTATTTTCTTTCATTTTATATTCATTTCCTTTCTAATAATAAACAGCTGTGCTCAAGTAGAGACTTAGGAAACTAAAGTAAAAAATTTCCAAACATGCTGATGTCATTTTAACATTTCAAAGGAACTGAACACGTGCCTTGCAGTGGTGGGAGCCCATCTCACACGCCACTCCAGGAATGCTGGTGTCCAGCTCCGAACCATGGCCCTCCCTGGGCAGGGGGAGGCCACTGACATCTTTGGCTGAAGAACTCGGTCCCTTCCAGCTCCTCTGTCCTGGGGGGACAGCCTGGCCTTCCCCACCCAGACACACAGCCCAGGCCCTGGGACCTTCCAATCGTTGGCTGCTTGGCTCCAAGAAGGTGCCAGATTCTGGCAGGGGGTAGAGGGTGGGCCTGTGCTCAATTCAGGGCCTAGAGGCACAAGGGATGATGAGAGCCAGTGGGGTGGAGCCACTGGGATTTGCCAATCAGTGCAGACTTGGTTTATAGGTTCCAGACCTGGGCTGGTGGACACTGTGCTCCCTGTTTACAGCCTGTGCGGACCCCCACATCAACCCGCACGTGTCCATGCATGATCCCTACTGTCATGCAGGGTGTCATGTGGGGTCTCTGGTCCCGCTCCCTGCATAAGAACGCAGGATATGGTGAAGCCAAAAAGGAACACAAACAGAACCATAGCTAGGGGAGTCATACTGCTATATTCTCGCTGGCGTCTGGGTTGGAGATACAGGAAGTAGGAGCCACACATCCGCTTCTGCCGTCCGCTTCCCTGCCACCGACACCACTTGCTAACTGCAATCCGTGCTTGCTAGCTTAGCTACGGAAGTTATATCAGTGGCTAATGGCTAACTGGTAACAGCTGATGGCCAACTAGTCACAGCTAATGGCTATCTAATACCCGAACCAGCACCTTTCCATGTGAGGCCGAGAGCCAGGAAACTGCTCTCTGGGACTCTGTCCCCACACTCCACCCCTACAGGGTCTTGCCTCAATCTGCACGAGGGGCCCTGTGCCATATTAGCCTATAGGCACCTACGTATGGAAAGAAATAGCAGTCTTAGGAACCAACAATGGCAAATCCCTTCCATCTGGGAGGATACATAACAGCTTTTTGTCCTGGGAAAGGAGGGTTGCTGCCACTGGCATTTTCCCGGTTTGTGGTACCAGACCTTTATGGCAGTGCTTGGGGTCCCTTGTGTAGTTTCAACATGTAATAGAACAGGGGACCCCATAATAGGCCATAGTGAGAGCACATAGGTTCCCTGCAAAATCATCCTAGCATGGGGACCTCCGTATACCACAGTCAGTTGCAGTGGCCACTTGGCCACCACCTCTGGCGTCACTTGCAAATCATGAGTCAAACCGGCCCCCCATGGAGATATCAGGCCCAACCACCGACAGTGGGGGCTTTTGACTTGCCAGGGCCAAGTCCATTGCTGCTGTTCCCCTGCTTTCAAGCATGTGGGTGCTGGCAGCAAATTATTTCCATTTCTGCCGTAGCCTGGCTTTAACAGAGTCTCACTTGTGGTAACTTGTAATTGAATGGGAGCAGCTGTTCGATGTAGCAGAGCTTCTACTAGTGTGGGCCCTCCCTTCCGTGGTCTCTCATTCAAGATTCTCAAGACATCCTATAGACGCGTGGCCCAGTTGTGCTTCGTGGGAGGGTGTTTTGATACCTGGAGGCCTTGCTTCAAAAGGCCGTTGTAGAGTTCAATCATGCCAGCTACTTGTGGGTTATACGGGGTATGAAACCACCATTGTACGTCCATCCTAGCAGCCCAGCGCTGCACTTCTTGTCCCGTAAAATGGGTACCCCTATCACTTTCAGTGACTTGGGGGTGACCATAGAGGGCGCACAGCTGTGTAAGAGTGACCACTGTATGCCACTGATCCGCAGCGGGACATGGCCAAGCAAACATCAACCCCGTAGCAGTGTCCACTGCTGTGAATGCATACATTGCATTGCAGGTCTTAGGCAGGGGTCCAGGGGTCCAATGTAATTCACTTGCCAGTGAGTGAGGGGCACCCTCCCTCACGTAATCTGCTGTGTCTCTCAGGGGAGCCTCCGCCTTTGGGGGCTGTCCTGGGCACAGACGGCACAATCATAGCAGGCATCTGCTATCACCTGCCATTTCAAAGGCAGACCCCAGTGTCTGCTCACTTGCCACATGGTTCGGCTTCCAGCATGCTGCAATTTCCTATGCAGCCAATGGGCCACATCAGTGGCAGGGGCCCGTTCTAACCATCGGACCCGTGCTAGGTTATCTGCTTCATCATTACCTGGGGACACCAAGGGGGAGTGACCTGTGACATGCATTAGGGTCACCCCCTTTCTCTGCCCTAGGTCCCAGAGGTCCTGCCAAATGGCTTGACCCAACAGTGGATGGTGTCCTACAATCAGTTCTGGTGTTTCCACATAGGGAGCCACAACGTTAGGCCCCAGAACACCACACAGCTGTCAGTACAAATAACTAGGGGCCCAGGCTCATGGCTGATTATCATTCACATAGCCCATAGCTCAGCCCACTGGCTACTCTGGCCCATCCCAGTATCAAACCAAATGGTGTCTGTTTTGGGCTGCACACCAATAGTCGTCCAAACGGCTGCAACTCCCCGGCTAGAGCCAGCAGTATGCCAGGCATCCTCAGGTACTGGGGGCTGTCCTTCTTTGTAGGGCAAGGGCTCGAAGTCCTCCCCTCTAGGCAGAGTGCTTCGCTCAGCCTGGGCTACAAGCTCCACAGGCCCCAGGACCTGTTGTAGCTCTGTGCTCAAAGGGCTTGAACTAAGGCTGCTACGTTGCTCCAAGTAAGCACCTCACTTGGCGAGGGTGGTGGTCTGTGCCATTCCCGTTTTGGGTCCCTGGGTCCACATACGGACTCACCCCTGGACAGAATAGGTTGTTCGAACAAACACCCATGCCGTTCCTGTGATGGCTTCTGTGGCCAGTAGGGCTGCATACACAGCAGCCAGCTGTTTCTCTGTTAGAGAGTAGTGGACCTCCGCTCCTTTCCACAATTGGGACCAAAATCCCACTGGCGACCAGAGACGCTCTTGCTGTTGCCAGAGGCCCCAACCGTACCCCTCTTGGGTTACCTGACCATCAAGTTCACACAGGCGACCAGGATCTACCACTTGCAGAGCCTGTGTCTGCTGCACTACCCATTTTGTGGCAACAAAGTCTTGCTCTACAGCCTCTGTCCTATCCCACGAGACCCCCTTTTTTATCATGTTATTCAAGGGCCTTGCCATTTGTGCAAAATGGGGTACAAATGCCCGCCAATACCCCAGCAGACCCAAATACATCTGCAGTTAGGAGACCTTGGTCGGCTGGGGAAAGGCTTGTATTTCGTCAATAATTACCTCAGGTATGACTTTTGTCTTCCCCGACCACAGAACACACAAAAACTTGATGGATAAGCCAGAGCCTTGGACCTTTTCCTCATTCACCACCCAGCCGCGTGACTTCAGGTGGTGGAGAAGAGAGGGAGCTGCTTGCTCTAAATCTGAAAGAGAATCAGATTTTAGTAAAATATCATCAACATAGTGAAACAAGGCCACAGAGGATGGGTGATCCCACTGTGTCAAATCCTGGGCTACGAGCCCGTGGCATATAGTTGGGCTGTGCAAGTATCCCTGTGGAAGGACTTGAAAGGCCACTGCCGCCCATCTCAAGTAAAAGCAAACTGCTCTTGACACTCGGGTGCAATGTCAATGGAGAAAAAAGCATTGGCCAAGTCCACTACATAGTGATATATTCCCAGGTGGACAGTCAGACGATCCATCAAATCGTGAATTGAAGGCACTGCCACGTGCAAAGGTGGCGTCACCTTATTTAACTCCCTATAGTCCACAGTCATTCGCCAGGTCCCATCTGGCCTCTTGACAGGCCATACTGGGGAGTTAAAGGGACTGTGCGTTGGCCTCACAGTATGTGCCTTCTCCAATTCCAATATTGTATGACCAATCTCCTCCTGTCCTCCTGGAAGGTGGTACTGTCGCACTGTAACCACGTGCCAGGGCTGCGGCAACACTTGAGGTGGGTGGCGAGCATGCCCGCATGTCACCACTTTCACTACCCGGATCCAGAGATGGAACTCTCCTACCAACATCTGTAAGCTGAGGCCATGTAGCACATCCACCCCTAGAATATACTCTGGAACAGGGGAGACATACCCCTTGTAGGTACGGGGGGGATGGGAGGAAGCCTTCCTATACCCAGTGTTAAGGAAACAGCTTTTACCGTCACTGTCTTTCCCCCATAGTCATCAATGCAGATTGCTGCTCCTGGAAACAGTTCTGAGTTCCCATAAACAAGACTGTAGTCTGCGTCAGTGTCAACTAGGGCCAAAACACTCTGCACATTAGAAGGGGACCAATGTATGGACAGTTCCACGTGGGGCCTCTGGTCCCTGCTCATCGCCTCTGACCGGGTACCTTGGCTCCACCCCTAATCAAGCTGAAAGGAGTTGGCCTCAAATGGCAGCATGAAGTCCTGGAGGGACACGGGTCACACTTTCCCAGACTTCTCCTTTAGGCTTCACCGGAATTGCTGTTCCAGATGTAACTGTTCCCAAAGTTCCAACAAGAGTGCATTGGGTTGTTGGTCTATTTTTTCCCGATCAACCCCTGCTGCCATGCAATTACGCCACATCTGCATGCGTGTTACTCTCTGAGGCCCGTGACCTCATGCCCTTACTTTTGACTTGGGCTTCCAGGTCTCAACTTCTCGGACCTCCTGTCTTAACTTCCTTTGCCGCCAGCTTTCAACATCCCCTAGGGTGGCCAGGGCGATGGTAACTTCATGGATCCGCTGCCACACATAGGGTGTAAGAATGGCAACCAAGGATCCTGTGGGGACAGAGCCCCAGAAAGTATTTTACAGGCTCTCGGCCTCATGTGGAAAGGTACTGGCTCGGGTGGTGGATGGCTGTTGGCTGTGGCTGATTGGCCGTCGGCTGTGGCCGGTTAGCTGATTGGCCGCTAGTATAACTGCTGCGGCTACCGAGGAGAGCCGAGGACTGCCGAAGATTGCCAAGGATTGCCGAGGAGCCGAGGAGAGCGGAAGAGAGTAGAGGAACAGAGTCGAGGAGAGTGGAGGAGAGTCGTTGGTCGGTCGGTTGGCGGAAAGGTGGACGACAGGTCGCGCATCTGGTGGGCCCAGCCTCCAGTGAGACCATAGTGGTATGACTCCCCTACCTATGGCTCTGTGGTTGTTCCTTTTTGGCCTCACCATATCCTGCGTTCTTGTGTGGGGAGCGGGAGCAGAGACACCACAGGCCGCCCCACCTGAAAAATGGCGCAGAGAGCAGGGTCCCCCGCACAACAGATCCAAAAGCACTCGCAGGTGCAGTATCCAAAACCAAATCTCTCATGCTGGCTGTAAAACGCTCATCATCTGGCCCCTGCATATTAGGGTTGAACATAACATGTCTCATACCCATTTCACGGATGATTTGAGTAAGTTCTGTATATGATTGCCATTTACTCACAGTGTCTGGCAGCTCGCCAGCCTGTCCCCATACTGTGCGTACCGCAGCAGTGAGCCACTCCATTAGAGAGTGGTTACCCTGGTTGTGGGCCAACCTATGGCAATTCTGTAACCTTTGTCGCAGGGACAGATGCACCGTCATGGAGGCTAACTTTTCTATTTCACCTGGGGAGCAGTGAATGTTGTCTGCTCCCTCATCCCATAAATGTAGTAGCCAAGCCGAGACTGGCTCTCCAGGGCACTGTCAGTACCGCCTCCCCAGCTCCTGCAACTCAGTGGGAATGTAAGGGGTGTAGGTTGTGAACTCAGTCGCAGCTGGGTTGCCGGCAGCAATGCTCCCGGGGCCCAAAGGTTGCTCATGCTTTACCTTTTCCTTCATGATGGGCCAGGCCTGGGGGTTGGGAGCTACATTGTCTCCACACTTGACGATGGCCTCTGCCTCAGTGTCTCCACTGTGGGGTTCCTCCTCTAACAGGTGGACCCGAGCTTCCAGCGCCTCTCACCGGGACACCTGGTCCTGCACCTGGGCTGTTCCAGCAAGCGCTTCCTCCAAGTTATGAGGCACCATTGTCAGAACCTCCTCCAACTGGCAGTCCTGAGCTTTTAACACCCCCCACCGGGGCTGCTGGTCCGGCACCAGAGCTATTTCATTAAGCGCGTGTCACGTGGGGTGGCATGCGGGGTGTCTGGTCCCGCTCCCCACATAAGAACGCAGGATATGGCAAGGCTAAAAAGGAACACCCACGGAGCCATAGGTAGGGGAGTCATACCACTACAGTCTCACTGGCAGCTGGGTTGGAGACACAGAAGACAGGAGCCACACTATCCGCAACCACTTCTCTCTGCCAACCAACCTCACTTGCTAGCTGCAATCCACTGTGCTAACTGCAATCCGCTCTTGCTAGCTCAGATACCATCTTCTTGCTAGCCCCCATTTTCTGCAAGCGCAGCCATAGCAGTTATATTAGTGGCCAATGGCTCACTGGTTACAGCTGATGGGCAACAAGCCACAGCTGATGGCCATCCAATCACAGTTGATGGCCATTTACTACCTGAGCCAGCACCTTTCCATGTGAAGCCAAGAGCCTGGAAACTGCACTCCTGGCTCTGTCCCCACAGTGCGTCCTCCATGTTATGACACAAAGCAGTGAGGAATATCCAGCCCACACGGCCGGCTGTACCCTTCACCTCCTCTGGCAACCGGCAACCGTTTAGTCAGAACCTGCAGGGCCCTCTCCACATTGGCCCGAGATCCATCCATGTCCTCCCACCCCTCCTCGGGGTCCATCTCCTGAGAACAATGGCTACTGGGTACCACACACTGTGTGGGGGCCACATGTCCTCCTGCCCAGAGTCAGACACCATTCCTACCTGGCCGGAATCCTGTCCACCATGTCAGGCATCTGATTGGGTGGAGGCCTCAGTGCAAGATGTCCACAACCCTCAGAGCCTACAGCAGCAGCAGATCACCAAAAGGAAGGCGATGCCTTCTATAGCCAAGAGGGTGGCGTGCCATCTGGAGGTTCCAGTCTCCCAGGGAGACCGTGCCTTCTGTTCCCGGTACAGCTCCTCATGGGCCTTATGAAACTGAGCATTCATATGTATAAACTACTCTATTACATTACAGAGAGTTTTGGCCGATACCAGAGCCTACTCGCTGCACCATTTGTCATGCAGGGACTTATGTGGGGTCTCAGCTCCCGCTCCGCACATAAGAATGCAGGATATGGCTAGGCTGAAAAGGAACACCCATGGAGCCATAGATAAGGAAGTCATACGGCAGTATTCTCGCTGGCAGCTGGGCGAGACACAAGGCAGTAGTATCCACATGATCCGCAATCCGCCATTCACATTTTGCCTGCTAACCAACCAACCAATCAATGCAGTCCTGGCAGTTACATCATTTTGCCTGCTAACCAACCAACCAACCAATCAATGCAGTCCTGGCAGTAACCAATTGGCTAACCGGTTATAGCTGACGGCCAACCAATCACAGTCGATGGTCATTCACCACCCGAGCCAGCACCTCCCCAGGAGAGGCTGAGAGCGTGGAAACTGCTCTCTGGGACTCCGTCCCCACACTACCCTAACAAGCAACAATATATGGTATTTGGGAAGGGGCTATTTTTGTTGGGAGGGATTAGAAAATTCTTCTGTCATACTAATTGATTTCGATTGTAATGACGTCAGGTTTACAGGAAATACTATGGCAATATGGCGTAATACTAAAATCATAGACAAATTAACTTTACCTGAGGTTAATAAAACCCATGATAATATTGATACTGAAAATCCAGTGTATTGGGAAATTGAACTTAATCCTCCCATGAAGTCATTTCTAGGGAAACTAATTGGCCAGAAGAAAAATTAGAGCTTTTCAATCATGAAATAGTAGAACATCTTCATTTTTCTGGCCAATCTTATCCTAAGGTACAAATAGCAGTAGACAAGGGAAGAAAACCTATTATTAGCTTAATTATACATGTAAAGGATTCTTCAGATAGCTGTGATATTTGCTCTCCTCAGACTCATACTTGTCTAATATTGGATACTTTCTGATCCTAATTGGTATAATTGGTTTAATATTGTTATTGCTCTTGGTCCTAGTTTGTACATGTTATATTAGACACAAAAAACAACGTAAGACAAAGGAAAAAACTCAGATCATGATAGCTCAAAGATTAGAAATCACCCAGAATACATTTAATGAAGACATATAGGATCAGACTGCCTCCCATTTACTCATTTTCTTTTTCTTTTTTTTTTTTTTAATTAAATTTATTGGGGTGACAATTGTTAGTAAAATTACATAGATTTCAGGTGTACAATTCTGTATCACATCATCCATAAATCCCATTGTATGTTCATCACCCAGAGTCAGTTCTTCCATCACCATATATTCGATCCCCCCCACCCTCACCTCCCCCCCCACCCCCCTTACCCTCTGGCAACCACTAAACTATTGTCCGTGTCTATGAGTTTCTGTTTCTCATTTGTTTGTCTTGTTCTTTTGTTGTTTTTGGTTTATATACCACATATCAGTGAAATCACATGGTTCTCTGCTTTTTCTGTCTGACTTGTTTCGCTCAGCATTACTCTCTCAAGATCCATCCATGTTGTCACAAATGTTCCTATATCATCTTTTCTCACTGCGAAATAGTATTCCATTGTGTATATGTACCACAACTTCTTTATCCATTCATCTATCGAAGGACATTTTGGTTGTTTCCATGTCTTGGCCACCGTAAACAAAGCTGCAATGAACATTGGAGCACACGTGTCTTTATCTCTAAATGTTTTCAGATTTTTGGGTAGATACCCAGGAGAGGGATTGCTGGGTCATATGGCAATTCTATTCGTAATTCTTTGAGGAACCTCCACACTGCCTTCCATAACGGCTGCACCAGTCTGCATTCCCACCAACAGTGTATGAGGGTTCCTTTTTCTCCACAACCTCTCCAACATTTGTTACTATTTGTCTTGTTGATGATAGCCATTCTGACTGGGGTGAGGTGATATCTCATTGTGGTTTTGATTTGCATTTCTCTGATGATTAGTGATGTTGAGCATTTTTCATATGTTTATTTGCCATTTGTATGTCCTCTTTGGAGAAATGTCTCTTCAAGTCCTCTGCCCATTTTTCAATTGGGTTGTTTGTTTTTTTGTTGTTGAGTTGCATGAGTTCCTTGTATATTCTGGATACTAGCCCCTTATCGGAGGCACTGTTAGCAAAAATCTTCTCCCATTCAGTTGGTGGCCTCTTTATTTTGTCAATGGTTTCTTTTGCTGTGCAGAAGCTTTTAAGTTTCATATAGTCCCATTCGTTTATTTTAGCTTTTACTTCCATTGCCTTTGGAGTCAAGTTCATAAAATGCTCTTTGAACCCAAGGTCCATAAGTTTAGTACCTATGTTTTCTTCTATGCAGTTTATTGTGTCAGGTCTTATGCTTAAGTCTTTGATCCATTTTGAATTAACTTTGGTACATGGTGACAAATAGCAGTCCAGTTTCATTCTTTTGCACGTGGCTATCCAATTCTCCCAGCACCATTTATTGAAGAGGCTGTCTTTGCTCCATTGTATGTTTTAGCTTCTTTGTCAAAAATTATCTGTCCATATTTATGTGGTTTTATTTCTGGGTTCTCAATTCTATTCCATTGGTCTATGTGTCTGTTTTTCTGCCAATACCATGCTGTTTTGATTATTGTGGCCCTGTAGTACAGGCCAAAGTCAGGAAGTGTGATACCTCCATTATAGTTCTTTTTCTTAAGATTGCTTTGGCTATTCGGGGTCTTTTGTGGTTCCAAACAAATCTGATGATTTTTGTTCTATTTCTTTAAAATATGCCATTGGGATTTTGATGGGGATTGCATTGAATCTGTATATTGCTTTGGGTAATATGGCCATTTTAACTATGTTGATTCTTCCAATCCATGAGCACGGAATGTCTTTCCATTTCTTTGTGTCTTCTTCAATTTCTTTCAAAAATGTCTTATAGTTTTCAGCATATAGGTCTTTCACATCCTTGGTTAAGTTTATTCCTAGGTATTTTATTCTTTTTGCTGCAATTGCAAAAGGAATTGTTTTTGTATTTCTTTTCTGAGATTTCATTGTTAGTATATAGGAAGGCAATGGACTTTTGTGCGTTGATTTTGTAGCCGGCAACTTTACTGTATTCGTTGATTGTTTCTAATAGCTTTTTGGTGGAGTCTTTAGGGTTTTCTATATATAGCATCATGTCATCTGCAAAGAGTGATAATTTAACTTCTTCATTCCCAATTTGGATGCCTTTTATTTCTTTCTCTTGCCTGATTGCTCTGGCAAGGACTTCCAACACTATGTTGAAAAGCAGAGGTGATAGGGGACATCCCTGTCGTGTTCCTGAACGTAGAGCAAAGGGCTTCAGCTTTTCTCCATTAATTATGAGATTAGCAGAGGGCTTGTCATATATGGCCTTTATTATGTTAAGGTATTTTCCTTCTATACCCATTTTATTAAGTGTTTTAATCATAAATGGATGTTGTATCTTGTCAAATGCTTTTTCTGCATCAATTGATATAATCATATGATTTTTGTCCTTTATTTTGTTTATGTGATGTATCACATTGATGGATTTGCGTATGTTGAACCATCCTTGTGCCCCGGGGATGAACCCCACTTGGTCGTGATGAATAATCTTTTTAATGCATTGTTGTATTCGATTTGCTAGAATTTTATTTAGGATTTTTGCATCGGTATTCATCAGAGATATTGGTCTGTAGTGTTTTTATTTTTTTTGTGTGCTGTCCTTACCAGGTTTTGGTATCAGGGTAATGTTGGCCTCATAAAATGAGTTAGGGAGTACTGTCTCTTCTTCAATTTTTTGGAAGAGTTTGTGCAGAATTGGTATTAGATCCTCTTTGAAGGTTTGGTAGAATTCACTAGTGAAGCCATCTGGTCCCGGACTTTTGCTTTTGGGAAGGTTTTGGATGACTGATTCAATTTCGTTACTGGTGATCGGTCTGTTTAGATTTTCCAGTTCTTCATGGTTCAGCCTTGGAAGGCTATATGTTTCTAAGAACTTGTCCATTTCTTCTAGGTTGTTGAATTTGGTGGCATATAGTCCTTCATAGTATTCTTGGATGATCCTTTGTATTTCTGTGGTGTCCGTGATAACTTCCCCTTTTACGTTTCTGATTTTGTTAATCAGTGTCTTCTCTCTTTTTATCTTAGTAAGTCTAGCCAAGGGTTTGTCAATTTTGTTAATCTTTTCAAAGAACCAGCTCTTTTTGTTCTCTATTTCATTTATTTCTGCTTTAATTTTTATTATTTCCTTTCTTCTGCTGACCTTGGGTTTTACTTGTTCTTCTTTTTCTAGTTCTTTAAGGTGTAACATGAGGTTATTTATTTGGGAGTTTTCTTGTTTCTTGAGATAGGCCTGTAATGAGATAAATTTCTCTCTTAAAACTGCTTTCGCTGCATCCCAGAAATTTTGGTAGGATGTATTTTCATTGTCATTTGTTTCTATGTATCTTTTGATCTCTCCTCTAATTTCTTCTTTGACCCAGTCCTTCTTTAAAAGTATGTTGTTTAATCTCCATGTATTTGTGTTTTTCCCCGCTTTCTTTTTACAGTTGATATCCAATTTCAAAGCCTTGTGATCAGAGAATATGCATGGTATGATTTCAATCTTCTTAAATTTGTTGAGACTGATTTTATGTCCCAATATATGGTCTATCCTTGAGAATGTTCCATGTACACTAGAGAAGAATGTAGAGTCTGATGTTTTAGGATGAAGTGCTCTATAAATGTCAATTACGTCCATTTCATCTAATGTGTCATTTAGGGCTACTATTTCGTTATTTATTTTCTGTTTGGATGATCTATCCATAGCTGTCAATGGTGTATTTAAATCCCCTAGTATAATTGTGTTTTGGTCAATTTCTCCCTTTATTTCTGTTAGTAGTTGCTTGGTGTATTTCGGTGCTCCCTGATTGGGGGCATAAATATTGATGACTGTTATGTCTTCTTGTTGTACAGTCCCCTTCACCATTATGAAATGTCCATCTTTATCTCTTGTTATCTTTTTCACCTTGAAGTCTGTTTCATCTGATATCATTATGGCTACACCTGATTTTCTCTGGGTACCATTTGCTTGGAGTGTCAATTTCCACCCTTTCACTTTGAGTCTATGCTTGTCCTTGTAGCTGAGATGTGTCTCTTGGAGACAGCATATGGTTGGGTTTAGTTTTTTGATCCAATCTGCTACTCTGTGCCTTTTTATTGGTGAGTTCAGTCCATTTACATTTAGGGTGATTATTGATATGTGAGGATTTCCTGTCATTCTATCTTTAGTTTTCTGGTAAGGCTGTGTCTCCATTGTTTCTTTGCCTTTTTGTTGTTGTCTATTATTTCTGTGTGGTGGTATTCTATGATGTCTCCCGCTGTTTCTTCTTTTATTTCAGTATATATTTCAATTCTGGATTTATTTTGAGTGGTTACCCTTAAGTTTATGTAAAAGAAAGTTTGATATTTAGAGTATTCCATTTTCTTCAGCACGCTTACTTTCTCCATTCCCATATTCGGTTCAGGCCTTTACTCTCCCCTTTTTGAGTTTTGGTTGCCACAAATTGTCCCTGTTGATGGTGGTCGAATAGCCTCCTTTAGTATTTCTTGTAGTGCAGGTCGTGTATTAGAAAATTCCCTCAGCTTCTGTATGTCTGGAAAGGTCTTTATTCCTCCTTCATATCTAAAGGATATCTTTGCTGGATATATTATTCTTGGCTCATGATTTCTCTCTTTCAATAGTTTGAATATTTGGTTCCACTCCTCCTGGCTTGTAGAGTTTCTGCTGAAAAATCTGATGATAATCTAATGGGCTTTCCTTTGTATGTTACCGTCTTCTTTTCCCTGGCTGCCTTGAGGATTCTTTCTTTGTCGTTGATTTTAGACAGCTTCAATACAATGTGCCTTGGAGAAGGCCTGTTGGGATTGAGGTAACTAGGTGTTCTATTTGCTTCTTGGATTCGAGGGTCCAGTTCTGTCCACAAATTTGGGAAGTTCTCATCGACAATTTGTTTGAATATATTCTCTGTTCCCTTTCTCTTTCTTCTCCTTCTGGTATGCCCATTATTCTTATATTGCTCTTTCTGATGGAGTCAGAAAGTTCTTGTAGAGTTCTTTCATTTCTTTTAAGTCTCAAGTCTCTTTCTTCTTCTGTTGTGTCATTTCCAGGTTTCTATCTTCGATGTCACTGATTCTTTCCTCCATCTGGTCAACTCTACTACCTAAGCTGGTTATTTCATTCTTAATTTCTTCTATTGAGTTCTTAATCTCCAGAAATTCTCTTTGGTTCTTTTTAAGATTTCAATCTCCTTCGTAAAATGCTCATGCTGTTCTTTGATTGAGTTTCTGAGTTCATTTAACTGCCTATCTGTGTTTTCTTGTATCTCGTTGAGTTTTTTCAGAACTGCAATCTTGAATTCTCTGTCATTTAAGTCACATATTTCTGTATCTTTAAGTGCCTTCTCTGGAGATTTTTCACTTTCTTTCTGAGTTATCTTGTTGCCTTGGTTATTCATGGCGATTACTGGTTTACTATTTCTCTTCCTAGACATCTACAGGAGTGGCTTCTGCAACAGGTTGATAGAAAGCGGTCTTTCTTTTGTTTGCCAGTACTTGTTGGTAGAATGTTTTATTATTTCTCCAACTGCAACTTATTTTCCTTCTCCCACACAGTAGTGCTATGTTTTCTCTGCACTATTCCAACTTCTCACATAATGGGGGGATTCCCTGGGAGACGGGCTTCTCCTCTGTTAATAGTTCGTCTAGGTCACAGGGCGCAGTGTCCCGGTGGGTATGCGGAGAGCTTTTGATGTTCCAAAGCTCTTCCAGCTCCTGATTCAGAGCCCGTATGTTTCAGCAGTTCTGTTTACTCCTGCATGGATCCGCCCAGATAGGTGGGGTCAGAGGCGGGGTGAGTTGTGAGAGGTGGCCCAGAGCAATGGCGGCAACCACCACCACAGCCGGTCCTGCTTCCACAGTTCTCTCCCCTTTGCTGGAACTAGTTGGGCTGTGAAATTGTGTTTGCAGTCCACAGTTCTCAAAACAGCAAATTTTCTGTTGTTTTGATCTGACACTGCTACTGTTTCGCTTCTAGCACCGGGCAGGTGGGGGCGGGACGAGCTCTGGGAGGGAGGGGGCGGCTAGTCTCAGTGCCTAAGGCTCCATTCTCTGCTCGGCAGTGCGGGCTTAAACCACCGTTTTCAGCCTTTTTCCCTCAGTCTTTTCTCCGAGGTCTCTGCCGTGAGCGTTGGGTTCAGCCGTGTTATATGCTGTCCCCTCAGCCCTGTGGAGCCCTGGCGGAGCCCTAGCAGTCCGAGTTCTTCCCTCTCCCGCAGCTGCGGTAGTTCCGGGAAGCAGCGAGCTCGGCGCACTGAGCTAGGTCTGCGTCCTCCGCCCGCGCGTCTCCGTCTCCGCGCACTTCTCCCTTTCCTCCTCCCTCCACTCGCGCGAATCTCCCACCTGTAGGTGATTTCAGTCGGTAGTGGGCCTCTTCATGTTGCCTGTGTGCTGTGCAGGGAGTCCTTTGTGGAGTTTTTGTTGTTCGATTCGTTGTAAATTCCAGGGGAGCTTTACAGAGGCTCACCTCACGCCGCCATTTTCCCGGAAGTCCCTCACCTTTTCTTTTAAATATAAATAAATAATTCGGCCTTGGCTGCCATCTAAGGTTATGATGTTGCCACACCCCCAATGGTCCAACGTTCAGCAGGACAAACACTGACACTAAGACGTCCTAGGAATGAGCCTTCCTAGCACCGTGGGACCACACTATCCAACCAAAAAGTTGGTCATCAATGCATCCTTCGGATTGATTTATGACCAAAAGGAGAAACTGTGGATGGGAAAGTGACTACATGTTAAACCTGACAAACTCAGGAGACTGAAAATAACCACATAGAATGACATGAACACAAAAATTCCTAAGATGGGCCATCGCGGGAAGTCACATCCTTGGCCTGTAGCTTCCTTGACAAAGGTCGATCTTCACCTAGGTGAGCCTATCTTTTGTCTTTTTGCATCTAAGATAACATACCCTTGGAATGTAAGTGTGATCCCTTTCCAGCCCCCCCATCGGGGAGGGAGGGGGAACAACCCACTACACCAGAGCAGGAAACTACAAAATCTCTCATTGTTATCTTGTACCCCAAATACTGTCTCTATGTGCTGTAAAGTGTTATTAACTATCCTGTTCCCATGAATGTAAAAGAAGGGTGTGTCTCTCCATTTTACTTTTTATCCAATCTCAGAGATTTCCTCGCTTTGCTTTCTCCCACCCCTTTAATGTACAACCAATGGCTTTCATGTAACCCTCCTCCGTTGATTCTAATGTATAAAAAAAGTTGCAAAATAACCATTTTTTCAGAGCATTTCTTCAATCTGTTGAGAATTTGCTTTCCTGCAGTTGTCATCAGCATGGCTCAAATAAACTCTTATAAGCTTTCTCTTAGGCAGGATGTTTTTTGGTCAACAAGTGCAACTGAGTAGGCCCAGAGAAGTTTGGGGTGTAGAGACCTCTTTCCAATTTTAGTGTCTCTGTCCCATTAAATTCAAATTGCATACATCTGTTAAAATTCCTTTCAAAAGTTTGTGGTCTCTCTCTAAAAGTATAATCTATTCCATTAGACAAAAACCACCACCACGATTCTTTCTAAGATGGGCCCTTCTTTCCTTTGGACCAAAACTTATGGTGCAGTGGCACATGCCTGTAAAACTGAGAAAGATTTCTCATGTTGTCGAAAGGATCTGGGAGGCAGGGGCTTCAGAATATTAGTGGACTTATTGTCTATCAGAGAGGGTCTACTAGGAACAATTCTAATATTCTTTTGGTAAAATTCACAAACAAATTTGTCATTGTAGAGTGACATTTATCTTACAGTGTTGTGCAATCATCAATAACCTCATCTAATACCCTCAATCTATTTCCACCATTACCGAAAGGAAACCCCATATCACTGAGCAATCACTTCCCACTCTCCCCTTCTTCTAGGCCCTGGCAAACATTAACGTGCTTTTGGTCTATTTGGATTTGCCTATTATGAACGTGTCATGTAAATGGAGTCACACAATTCGGGGTCTATTGTGGCTAGCTTGTTTTACTTTCCATGTATGTAGATTCATCCATGTGGCAACCAGTATCAGTACTTCATTCAGTTTTATGACTGAATATTTCATTTTATGGTTATAGCACATTTGTTGATTCATTCATCAGTTGATGAAAATTTGGGTCTTTACATTTTGACTGTTTTGAATAGTGCTGCGACGGGTTTTTCCATACTAGTTTGGAACACCTGTTTTCTGTTGTTTGGGGTATATATCAGAGGTCATATGCTATAACTATGTTCAACTTACTGGAGAAATGCCAAACCATTTTGCACAGAGCTATACAATTTTACATTTCCACATGACATGTATGCACTTTCCAGTTTCTCCACATCACATCCTCATCAACACTTGATATTTTCTGTTTTTGTCATCATAGCCATCTTTGTGGGTGTGATGTACCATCTCATTGCGGTTTGGGTTTGCAATTCTCTGACTACTAATGCGTTAGTCTATTCAGACTTTCATAACAAAATGTTGTAAACTGGGTGGCTTAAATAACAGAAACGTGTTTCTCCAAAGTTCTGGAAATGCATGAAGAAACTGTTATTAGAGTTGATTTCTAATGAGGATAAGGTTAGAGGAAACTCCACAGAAGGGTCTGTCACTGAGGGTGACAGAAGGAAGATCCAGACTGAGCACAATCAGACAGCCCAATATCTGCACATACTCTCCATCTGATATCTGCCTGGAACTGGGGCTTTTATCCACGCCCAGCGCCCTCCTGGCCAATCCCAGCTGAGGATCCACATGTGTCACAATGAAACAACTATGACACCATCAACCCCTCCACAGGTGGCTGCAGCCACAGAAGTGCCTTGACCCACTTCCTGCCCAGAGCCTTATCCCATAACAGTCCTTCCCCTTCGAGATCTGGGCTCCACCTGCGCCATCTTCTGTGCTCTGTAGAGCCAGCTTACTCACACTAGAGAGGCCCTTGAGCCCAGGGAAAATGGCTTGCCTAGAATCACCTTGCTAGTACAAAGAGGAGAATGTCCTGACATGCAGTCTGTGTGAGCCCTGGCTCCAAAAGTGCTCTGTCCAAGAGTGCAGGGATGAATGTGAGCTCCGGAAACCAAGCAGAAGGGGGCTTCTAGTCTATGTTGGTGACTTTCAGCAATACCCACTTATTATACGTAACAAGTTTGGGCATCAGGTTCTTGATTCACAATTGATTCACATTTGCTGAGTAGTGTCAAGGGCATGTTGGTGCACAGAGAGGCAGGTCACACATTTGTATGGTCCTCTGTCAGTTCTGATAGGCAGGATGGGCTCCGTGGGCCTGCCACCTGAATATCCCAATACATGCCTCTCAGCCGGCTGATTACAGACAGTTGGATTTAATTCAGTATATGTCAGTGTTTCTAGAAAATACCTAAAGAAAGAAGGGAAGTTCCACTTCTTTTGAGAGTTGGCTCAGGAGCTGGCACAGTATATACTGTGGGTATTCTTATTCTACTTGTCAAAGCACACTCTGAGTTTCTCCGGGGAGGACATTCTCTGCCACCACTGATTGGGTGATGTAACAACGAATTTGAAGCCACGATAGATTCTCTGTCCACAAATAGATTCCCACATGCAAAATGTACAGACAGAAGAGTGAAAATTGGGAATGTTTCTTGAATTATGAAAATTGGGGTATTAAACAAACACACCAAACATGTAAAAAACGAAAGAGACGAAACAGATAGAATTGCCTTAGGAGGCCCTAAATTATATGGAAGAGAATGGGAGAAGCACAGCAGACCCACAGCAATCTGAATTTTAGCCTAGTCAGACTTCAGGGCCTTCAGTGTGGCCCAGGCCTGAACCCTGGGAGAGACCACAGCCCTCTACCCTGCTCTCTGACCCATCCTTCCTTTCCACTCCATGGAAATGTCTATGCTCACTAGTGAGTAGGCCCAGTAACGTATTGTTGTACAGACCTCTTTCTATGTGTAATGATTCTGTCCCTTTCAATTCAAATGAATGAAATCTGTGAAAACTCCTTTCCAAAATCAGTGTTCTCTCTGTAAAATTATAATCTACTCCATCAGGCAAAAATCCACCACCACATTTCTTTCTAACAAGGGCCCTTCTCCCATTTGGACCAAAATTTCAATGGCAGTATTTAATGTTTTTATAACTGAGAAGCTTTCTCATGTAGCCAAATGGGTGCCTACCCTGGCGCATGGTTACAGTGTGACAGTACCGCCTGCTGGGAGGACAGGAGGAGATTGGTTGTACAATTTTGGAATTGGAGAAGGCACATATTGTGAAGCTGACACAGAGTCCCTTTAACTCTCCAGTATGGCCTGTCAAGAAGCCAGATGGGACCTGGCGAATGACTGTGGACTATAGGGAGTTAAATAAGGTGACGCCACTTTGCATGCTGCAGTGCCTTCAATACACGATTTAATGGATCATCTGACTGTCCGCCTGGGGACATATCACTATGTAGTGGACTTGGCAAATGCTTTTCATCCATTGACATTGCACCCAAGTGTCAAGAGCAGTTTGCTTTTACTTGGGATGGGCAGCAGTGGACTTTTCAAGTCCTTCCGCAAGGATACTTGCACAGCCCCACTATCTGCCATGGGCTCGTAGCCCAGGATTTGACACAGTGGTATCACCTGTCCTCTGTGGCCTTGTTTCATTATGTTGATGGTATTTTATTAACATCAAATTCTCTTTCAGATTTAGAGCAAGCATCTCCCTCTCTTCTCTGCCACCTGAAGTCACGTGGCTGGGTGGTGAATGAGGAAAAGGTCCAGAGCCCTGGTTTATCTGTCAAGTTTTTGGGTGTCATGTGGTCCGGTAAGACAAAGGTCATACCTGAGGCAATTATTGACAAAATACAAGCCTTTCCCCAGCCAACCAAGGTCTCCCAACTGCAGAGGTATTTGGGTCTGCTGGGATATTGGCAGGTGCTTATACCTCATTTGGCACAAATGGCAAGGCCCTTGTATAACATGATGAAAAAGGGGGCCTCGTGGGATTGGACAGAGGCTATAGAGCAAGACTTTGTTGCCACAAAACGGGCAGTACAGCAGGCACAGGCTCTGCAAGTAGTGGACCCCGGCCGCCCATTTGAACTTGATGTTCACGTAACCCAAGAGGGGTACAGTTGGAGCCTCTAGCAACAGCAGGAGCATTTTCGGTCACCAGTGGAATTTTGGTCCCAATTAAAGAAAGGAGCGGAGGTCCGCTACTCTCTAATAGAGAAACAGCTGGCTGCTGTGTATGCAGCCCTAGTGGCCACAAAATCCATCACAGGAATGGCACGGGTGTTGGTTTGAACAAACTATTCCGTCCAGGGTTGGGTCCGTACATGGACCCAGGGACTCAAAATGGGGGTGGCACAGACCACCACCCTCGCCAAGTGGGGTGCCTACTTGGAGCTATGTAGCACCCTTAGTTCAAGCCCTTTGAGCACAGAGCTACAACAGGTCCTGGGGCCTGTGGAGCTTGTAGCCCAGGCTGAGCTAAGCGCTCTGCCTAGAGGAGAGGACTTGGAGCCCTTGCCCTACATAGAAGAACAGCCCCCGGTACCTGAGGATGCCTGGTTTACTGATGGTTCTAGCCGAGGAGCTGCAGCTGTTTGGACGGCTATTGGTGTGCAGCCCAAAACAGACACCATTTGTTTTGATACTGGGACAGGCCAGAGTAGCCAGTGGGCAGAGCTACGGGCTGTGTGGATGATAATCAGCCATGAGCCTGTGCCCTTAGTTATTTGTACTGACAGCTGGGCGGGGTTCCGGGGCCTAATGTTGTGGCTCCCTACGTGGAAACGCCAAATCTGGTTGGTAACACAGTGTCCACTGTGGGTTCAAGCCATTTGGCAGGACCTCTGGGACCTAGGGCAGAGAAAGGAGGTGACCCTAATGCATGTCACAGGTCACTCCCCCTTAGTGTCCCCAGGTAATGATGAAGCAGATGCCCTAGCATGGGTCTGATGGTTAGAACGGGCCCCTGCCACTGATCTGGCCCATTGGCTGCATAGGAAATTGCAGCACGCTGGAAGCCGAACCATGTGGCAGGTGAGCAGACACTGGGGCCTGCCTTTGAAATGGCAGGAGCTAGCAGATGCCTGCTATGACTGTGCCGTCTGTGCCCAGGACAGCCCCCAAAGGCGGAGGCTCCCCTGAGAGACACAGCAGATTACGCAAGGGAGGGTGCCCCTCACTCACTGGCAAGTGGATTACATTGGACCCCTGCCTAAGGCCCGCAATGTGATATATGCATTTACAGCAGTGGACACTGCTACAGGGCTGATGTTTGCTTGATCGTGTCCGGCTATGGATCAGCAACATACAGTGGTCGCTCTTACATGGCTGTGCTCCCGAGTTGTGCGGGAGACCCTGCTTGCTCCGCCACTTGTTGTACAGGGCGGTCTGCGGGGTCTCTGGTCCTGCTCCCCACATAAGAACGCAGGATGTGAGTAGGCCAAAAAGGAACACCCACGGAGCCATAGGTACGGGAGTCATACCACTATAGTCTCACTGGAGGCTGGAGTCACACGACCTGCAACCTCCTGTCCTCTTCTCTGCCTGCCAACCAATGAACTCTCTCTCAACTTGACTCACCAACCAGCGCAGCCTCAGCAGTTATATCAGTGGCTAATTGGCTAACTGGTAACAGCTGAGGGGTAATTAGCCACAGCTGATGGCCATCTACTACCCGAGCCAGCATCTTTCCACGTGAGGCCGAGAGCCTGGAAACTGCTCCCTTGGACTCTGTCCCCACACCCCGTGTAACCCACAAGCAGCTGGCATGATTGAACGCTACAACGACCTTTTGAAGCAAGGCCTCTGGGTGTCAAAACACCTTCCCACAATGCACGACTGGGCCTTGCATCTATGGGACGTCTTGAGAATCCTGAATGAAAGACCATGGAAGGGAGGGCCCCCACCAGTAGAAGCTCTGCTACGTCGAATGGCCGCTCCCATTCAGTTACAAGTTACCACAAGTGAGACTGTTAAAGCCAGGCTATGGCAGGAATGGAAACATTTTGCTGCCAGCACCCACATGCTTGAAAGCAGGGGAACGGCAGTGTGGGGGCAGAGCCCCAGAAAGTAGTTTCCAGGCTCTCGGCCTCACATAGACAGGTGCTGGTCAGGTAGTAAATGGCCATCAACTGTGATTGCATGGCCATCAGCTGTGGCTAGTTGGCCGTCAGCTGTAACCAGTGAGCCATTGGCCACTAATATAACTGCTGTGGCTACACTAGCAGAGAGAGAGAAAGAATGGGGGCTAGCAAGAAGATGGCGGCTGAGCCTGCAAGCAGAGCAGTGAGGGTTGCGAACAGTGTGGCTCCTGCTTCCTGTTTCTCCAACCCAGCCACCAGCGAGAATATAGTGGTATGACTCCCCCATCTATGGCTCCATGGCTGTTCCTTTTTGGCCTCACCATATCCTGCATTCTTATGTGGGGAGCGGGACCAGAGACCTCGCAAACCTCCCACATGACAAATGGCGCAGCGAGCAGGGTATGGTGCCAGCCAAAGCTCTCCAAAGAGTGGTGGAGCAGTTTGTGTGTGTGAACACCCAGTCTGAGGAAGACCAGGAGGAGCAGCTACTGGAGAGCTGGACCCCCGTGGAGGGGAGGGAGGACGTGGACGGTTGTCCCACCAGCACAGGAAAAGCCATGCAGCTGCTGGAGAGATGGAGCCCCGTGGAGAGGTGGAAAGATGTGGACGGTTCCCCAACCAGCACAGGCCAGAGAAAACAAAGGTCGTTGCGGCCCTGTGGGCCAGGAAGTTCCTGCTGAGGCAGCCTGGATGCGGGACTTGTCCCAGGAGGAAAGGCTTGCTGAGTCCTCCATGGGAGATGCAGGTGAGGTCAAGGTTGTCCCTCACCCCCAGGACAGCCCTGGCGAATGACTATGGACTATGGGGAATTGCCTTCCACTACTAATTTAATGGACAGCTTGACTGTTTGTTTGGGAACATACCACCATGTAGTGGAACTGGGGGATATTTGCTTTTGTGTCTTGACTGGCAGCCATTGAGAATATGTAAGCACCTTGATTGTGAGTCGCTGTTGTTCCAGCACAGTACCCTGAGAGGCCCAGAGAGAGTGGTAGTGCCCTGAAAGCCCTGGCTGAGTCCAGGAAGTCTGGCTGAGCCCTGAGATACCCTGGCTGTGCCCAGGAAGTCGGGCTGTTCCCAGAGAGAGTGGCAGTGCCCTGAGAGCCCTGGCTGTGTCCAGGAAGTGTGGCTGTGCCCACAGAGAGTAGCAGTGCCCTGAGAGCCCTGGCTGAGTCCAGGAAGTCTGGCTGAGCCCTGAAGATGCCCTGGCTGTGCCCAGGAAGTCGGGCTGTTTCCAGAGAGAGTGGCAGTGCCCTGAGAGCCCTGGCTGAGTCCAGGAAGTCTGGCTGAGCCCTGAGAAGCCCTGGCTGTGCCCAGGAAGTCGGGCTGTTCCCAGAAAGAGTGGCAGTGCCTTGAGAGCCCTGGCTGAGTCCAGGAAGTCTGGCTGAACCCTGAGATGCCCTGGCTGTGCCTAGGAAGTTGGGCTGTTCCCAGAGAGAGTGGCAGTGCCCTGAGAAATCCTAGCTGTGCCCAGGGAAACTAGTGGTACCCTAAGAAGTCCAGGAAGTCTGGCCGTGCCCAGAAGTACTGGTGGTGCCCTGAGAAACCCTGGCTGTGTCTGGGAAGACAGGTGGTACCCTAAGAAGTCCAGGAAGTCTGGCTGTGCCCAGAAGCACTGGTGGTGCCCTGAGAAACCCTGGCTGTGCCCAGAGATCCTGGCTATGTCCAGGATGTTGCGTTCGCCTCCAGGCTCCTCGCACAGTGCCCTTCGCGGAAGACGCTTGTCGCATAGATTGTGAGGTGAGAGCCTGTAGGGGTGGAGTGTGGAGACTGAGCCCCAGAAAGCAGTTTCCAGGCTCTCAGCCTCACATAGACAGGTGCTGGTCAGGTAGTAAATGGCCATCAACTGTGATTGTATGGCCATCAGTTGTGGCTAGTTGGCCGTCAGCTGTAACCAGTGAGCCATTGGCCACTAATATAACTGCTGTGGCTACGCTAGCAGAGAGAGAGAAAAAATGGGGGCTAGCAAGAAGATGGCAGCTGAGCCTGCAAGCGGAGCAGTGAGGGTTGCGAACAGTGTGGCTCCTGCTTCCTGTGTCTCCAACCCAGCCGCTAGCGAGATTATAGTAGTATGACTCCCCTACCTATGGCTCCGTGGGTGTTCCTTTTTGGCCTCACCATGTCCTACGTTCTTATGTGGGGAGCAGGAGCAAAGACCCCGCAGGCCTCCCTGCATGACAGGCAGCAACGGATTTTGTCCTGGCGGGTCAAAAGCCCCCACTGTCAATGGTTGGACCTGATAGTTCATGGGGGGCTGGTTTGACTCATGATTTGCAAGTGACGCCAAGGGTGGTGGCTGAGTGGCCATCACAAGTGACTGTAGTATAAGGAGGTCCCGATACTGAGAAGATTTTGAAGGGAAACTATGTGCTCTCACTATGGCCTATTATGGGTTTGCCTGTTCTGTTACATGTTGAAACTACGCAAGGGACCCCAAGCACTACCATAAAGGTTTAGTACTACAAACCAGGAAAGGTGCCAGTGGCAGCGACCCTCCTTTCCCAGGACAAAACCTAGCATGTATCCTCCTCGATGGAAGGGATTTGCCATTGTTTCCTAAGACTACTATTTCTTTCCATCCGTAGGTGCCTGTAGGCTAATATGGCACAGGGACCCTCACAGAAAACGCTTGTCCCATAGATTGTGAGGGGAGACCCTGTAGGGGTGGAGTGTGGGGACAGAGGCCCAGAGAGCAGTTTCTAGGCTCTCGGCCTCACATAGAAAGGTGCTTGCTCAGGTAGTAGATGGTCATCAGCTAGGACTAGTTGGCCATCAGCTGTTACCGGTTAGCCATTAGCCACTGATATAACTGCTGTGGCTAAGGTAGCAAAGTGTGTGGCGTGGTGGTGTGGTGTCCTGGTGTGGCGTGGTGTGGTGGAGTGTAGATTACGGATTGCAGAGAGGCGGGTTGAAGCTCTCAAGTAAGGTTGGTTGGCAGAGACAAATGGATGGCGGGTTGCAGATCGTGTGGCTCCTGCCTTCTGTGTCTCCATCCAGGCCGCCAGTGAGACTATAGTGGTATGACTCCCCAATCTATGGCTCCGTGGGTGTTCCTTTTTGGCCTCACCATGTCCTGCGTTCCTATAGGGGGAGCGGGACCAGTGACCATGCATGACATCCCTCATGACAGTCAGACTCTACTTATTAGTAGACCACCCATCAGCAAATTTCTAAAGATTCCCTGAGCACCAATGAATGGCTGATGGCTGAAAGCTAACAGGTGTACTTCTGTAAGCCAGCAGATACCACCAATGATATTCCCTTTCACTGCTCGAGCCCCCAGGTACAGACAGTTCTAAGTCAGGCTAAGTGTGTTGGAAAAGAGAGCTGAAGGAAAACTGCTCCTCTTCTAGAGATTGCTTTACATTTTTGAAATCTGTGAAGTGATACATTATGCTGATCCACTCAGTGGTTTTCAGCCAAGACTTCTATCAGAACCACTGGGAACTGTTTCTAAACACACAGTGTCCAGGCCCCATCGGATCGACTCAGACACGAGCTTCAGGGGAGACTCCAGGCCTCTACATGTTTGTAAACTTCCTCAAGAATTGTGATTCGCCAGCACAATTCGCGCTGAGAACTAGTACAGCAGACAATCAGTACAGTCTGTTCTCTCATCTACGTGGCTAAGTCCCTCTGTCCTTTGAGGATTCGGGCAAATAAAAGAAAAGTGTAAGAGATACATCACTTATCAAAAGTGCATATAATTTCTTAGGTAGGGGTGGAAAAAAGACTAATAAACTTAAAATGCAACATGATAAACTCTCCATTAAGACATGTTGATTTCAGAGCAGAGTTTAGTCTCTTATGTACGTGGCTCTTTCTGCCAGGACAAGATTATCTGTCACTTAATTATTTGTCCCTCCCTCCTGTTTCTCACTTAATTGCCACCATTCAGTGCAATCTCATGACCTCAGAACCCTTCTAAAATGGATCTCCAGTCAAGTTTACATCTCACCAACTCTCTCTCCCCAACTAAGGATTATTATCCCTGAAAACTGGAGAGCCACTTGCCTAAACATGTAAAATGAAGGGGGAAAAAAAGTAAGAAACCTCTCTTGTCATTTCCCCTCCACAAACAAATTTCCAAGTCGGTCTGCACCGTTCCTCTGAGTGCTCTTTCCTTTTCTCTCTTAAGCTTTGGCTAATGACAGCTAAATCACTTTTATATAAATCACCTTTTTATAATATAGGAACACGTTCATAGCAGGAAGATTTATATAATATTGTAAAATGCTTATGTTACTTTGAGTTTTAAGATAAAGCCTGTTGCTAAGGCAAAGTTTTCTATCCTGCATTGTTTTCCATAGATTGGAAAACAACTCCAATGGGACAAAACATTTTAAAAAGAAAATTTTGCTTTAGCAAATTATGTTTTCACAAATATTTGCTGTAAGTGCATAAAAGAAAGCTGTGCCTTCAACTGCTTCTTTAGAAGCATCATTAAGTAAAATGAAATATTCGACAATTAAGTTCAAAATGTTTTCATCCAGGAAACTGCTTGACTTGCAAACACATAAAACTGACCCTACCCGTGCCAACCGAGGGCATTCCTGCCGGGGTTGCAGTGGCGAGAGGTGATGTACCTCCAGGAGCAAAAGCGCGTGAACCCGTCCCCATCACCTGCTCCGTCTGCACACCTACAACCCGCCCAGGACCTGCATGAGGTTGAGCAGGATCCCCCTCCGAGGTGGAGACCCCAAGGAAGGCCGTGGCTGGCAGAGGGGTTCTGAGCATAGGCGGCTGTCCTTGCTGGATGTCCAGACATGACTGACCCTCCTGCCCAGTCTTCAGAACCCCCGAGGCCTGGGGTGCCCAGGGCCTGTGGCCTGCTGCTTGCTCTCCAGACTATGATATAACATTGGGGCTTCTGAGGCACAAGAGCACATGTCCCATAACGCCTTCCTTCTTCAGTCAGAGGGAGAGCCATGAGCATCAGCCAAAAAGCCCCCCGTGTCCCTACCAGCCCCTCTGCTTCCGCATCCCAGAATTTGCTGAAGGCACGATGGCCTTCCCATCTGCCAGCCCCAGGCTGCCCTGTATCTGCCTGGGAGCACCCCGAAGGGCATCCCAGCATCTCAGGGTCCAGGGACTTGAGCATCAGGCTGGGCTTACCCAACTCTGGCCTCTGTAGCTGCAGGACCTTGGGCTGTCCTTCACTTGCCCAAGCCCTAAGGCGAGCGTCATTGGGTGCCTCTGGGGACAGAGCCAGGAGTGCAGTTTCCAGGCTCTCAGCCTCACGTAGAAAGGTGCTGGCTCAGGTAGTAAATGGCCATCAACTGTGATCGAATGGCCATCAGCTGTGGCTAGTTGGCCGTCAGCTGTAACCAGTGAGCCATTGGCCACTCATATAACTGCCATGGCTACGCTAGCAGAAAATGGGGGGCTACCAAGAAGATGGTGGCTGAGCTAGCAAGAGCGGATTGCAGATCATGTGGATCCTGCCTCCAAAGAGAATATAGTGGTATGATTCCCCTATCTATGGCTCCATGGGTCTTCCTTTTTGGCCTCACCATGTCCTGCGTTCCTATGGGGGGAGCGGGACTAGAGACTCCGCCTGCCACCCCGCATGACAGTGCCTGACCCCTTGGAGCCACCTTGTTGTGCAGGGGACCCTGCTTGCTGTGCCATGTGTCATACAGGGCAGCCTGTGGGGTCTCTTCTGGGGTCTCTGGTCCCGCTTCCCACATAAGAACGCAGGATATGGTGAGGCCAAAAAGGAACACCCACGGAGCCATAGATAGGGGAGTCATACCACTATAGTCTCGCTGGCGGCTAGGTTGGAAACACAGGAAGCAGGAGCCACACTGTTCGCAACACTCACTGCGCCGCTTGCAGGCTCAACCATCATCTCCTTGCTAGCCCCCATTTTTCTCCTAGCGTAGCCACAGCAGTTATATTAGTGGCCAATGGCTCACTGGTTATAGCTGACGGCCAACTAGCCACAGCTGATGGCCATCCAATCACAGTTGATGGCCATTTACTACCTGAGCCAGCACCTTTCCACGTGAGGCCGAGAGCCTGGAAACTGCACCCCTGACTCTGTCCCCACACACCTCATAGGGCGCCCAGCATCCCTGAGTCCCCAAGTGCCCCCTTAGCCACTTTCTCATCCCTGAACTCCCTGGATGGGCCAAAGCCAGTTTCCTATGCTTCCAGGGGGACCTCAGCAGGGTCCCCTTCCCAGTTGCCAGAATCCCTGGGAAGCCTGCCCAGCCTGGGTGCTGGGCTGCAGCAGCTGCGACTCAGGCGAGCGCCTAGTCAGGAACCCAGGGAGCCCGTGGAGAACATAACCCAGCAGCATGGACTACAACACAGATCCCATCCACCTTCCGCTATAAATAAACCAGTGTAGGAGAAACAGCACTCCCACAAAACTTCCAGCATGATGCTTCTTCCAAACAGCAAAGTAAATCAATAAAGTAGGGGATGTCTTCAGAGACTCCCTGCCATCAGATGGGAGTCTGCCTTAAGGCAAAAACAGAACATGGGTGTTCACGTGTGTGTGGGACCATCCCATGGGTGTTCTGGAAAGACACAGGACTTAAGGAAGGCCCCTTCTTGCGTTCCAGCTGCTGGTGGCACCCTGGCTAGGGGACATTGGCTGGGACCTTGCCAGCCTCCAGGAAGCGAAGTGTTGCTTTATGCATGTAGGTTCCCAGAGCAAACCCTGTTATCCTATCTCTGGCTCCAGGTTACCCTCTGCGGCAGGGGTGGCTCCAGGGAAGGAGGGCCAGTGCCCTGACAGGACAGCTGCCTGCAGGAGGGAGACTGAGACACGGGAAGCACACAGCAGCTACAGGGCCCTCTAAGGTCCCTGGAAAACCCGGCCACAGGGATACCTCCCAGTACCCTGGCCTGCACAAACCCTCCCTACCCTCCAACTTCCAGGAATCTGCAGCCTGTGGTGAGGCAAGACAGACTTCCCCAAGGGATGTGATCCCCACCTGTCTGTGCTTGCCAGCTTGTTTCAGGTTCTCCCTGTGGCCAGTGCACACCCTAAGCCAGAGTATAGAGTCTGCTGGAGGTCAGCTGCCTTCACCACACAGGTGGGGGCCCTGATGAGCCCATGCTAATAGACAGATGTGGGGTTTCCGGGGAACCTGAAGTAAAACTATCCTTGGATCTGAGCTCCTCCACCCCCTGTCAGTCAGAGGGGATGGCTCCCATCCCTGAATGATAGCCCTCAGTGCCTTCCTGCTCCTGGGGACACAGGGCATCCTCCTTGGGTCACTACAGAGCCCAGGAACAGGGACACCTGCATGTGGCCCTGCCGGACACATTCCCACCCCCTCTGGGCCTCACTTGGCCTGTGTGAGGCACCCCCCTCCCACACGACCTCATCTCCACTGAGTAACACAAACATCGCTATTAGACATCCTCAGGGAGAGAGCCCTGCCTGGAACATCCAGGACACCAAGGTCAGGCTCCAGGACTTCCTCAGCCTCGTGGGGACAGAGCATCAGACTCAGGGGCTGTCAGGAGGAAGTGCAGCCCCCACTGGGCTCTTTCCCTGTTTAGTCTCTGGGCTTGGAAATGACTGACATGCAAGGAGGGCTGGCCTCCTGCCCCATCTTTCCCAGGGCCTTCAGACACCCTGGACGCATCACCACACCCAACCAGGCTACCTTCCCACCAAATCAGGGGACCAACGATCTGCAGGCTGAGTTCTGGAGAAAGACAGCTCTACAGAAACCCTGCAAGGCCAGGCTAGCTACTTCTCCAAGGCCCAAGCCCCGACATTTGTAGATGCTCACCCAAGGGCTACGAGGACAAAGGCAGGCACTGAAGACTGCTGCCATGCCTGGGTGGGCCCTCCGGGCACAGCCCACTAGCCTGAACCACGACGGACTCCTTTCCACCCAGACGGCGTCTGACTCAGCCATTTTTGGACTTGAGAAACGAGAAACATGGGTTTTATTAGTTTTTTGGTACAGACTCCTCTCTTGTGTTTACTGTTTATACAGTTAAACACACAACCTCGAAAAACACATACACGTGGTGCTCATTTCACCTCTGTCTCCTCCACTCTGACAGGGAAAGTTTATATCCAGGGTCCTGCCTCTGTTAACCTCCTCTCCTCAGCTGCACCCTCCTGCCCAGCTGCTTGTTCAGGAGGTTCAGGCCTCCAGGTGCAGGGGCAGGGAAGGCTCAGCACCCACAGCCTGTCCACCTGGCAACCAGCTCCCTGGGCAGACCACTGGGGAGAACCAGCCAGGAGGCAGAGTGAACCAAAGCTGAAAGTCCTCAAAGGCCACCTGCTGGGGGGCAGCAAATCTGCTGCCTGCATCCCAGAAATGCCACCTGGCAAGATTCCGCCCTATTTTGGAACCTTCTCTGAAAGTCTGTGGAGGCATGGCCAGGGAAAGAAAGGATGGTCCCTTCCTCACCCGCTAGAGAAAGCACCTTGAGAAGGGGCTCCAGTGTGTGGTGCCTGCTGCCACCCTGCTTCGGAACCCCAGCGCTCAGTTCAGCCTGGAAAGGCCGGTTCACCACCAAGGTCACTGCCTCTCTGTGTGGAAGGTGAAAACAGACCAGGGGACTCGCACCACTTCCTGGGCCCCATGGCTCTCCTGCAGTGCTAGGAAGCACAAGGCACATAAAAACTCCCCTTTACTCTAGTTCCTTCCTGCCTCCCTGTCCCCAGCAAGGGTCCTCTCAGGGCAGACTTTCTGTAAGCCTGGGAAGAATTCTTCTGAGCACAACCCACGGGTGTGCAGGGAGTTGCAACCTCTGCTTCTTTGAGGACCCCTCTCCCCTCCAAGCCCCTGGTGGTCTCCCTGCTACCCTTCCACTCTGTCCCATCCTGAGCCGGCTCTCGCCCCAAGACTCCCATTCTGGTCAGAAGAGACGCCCTGCTGTCCCCTACAGCACGACCCAGACCAGCTGTTGGGGAGGGGCACTGCCATTGCGCCTCTGCTCTGAGCCCCATAGGGCACCTGCCTGAGCCCGTTCTAATGAGCTGGGGGGCGCACGCTGGAGTCTGCCCGGGGGGAATCCCCGCACCCCAACCTCCAAGGATGGCTGTGGGCTACAGACCACCCGCGTGGTCTGCCCACGAAGACAGTGGCCGCCAGTGTCGGGTACTGGAGCGGCTGCTCCTCCTCAGCACCCAGCTCGGTGCTGTGTTTGGCTGCTGGGCGCTCGGGGAAGCGACACGATGGACCCCCACCCACGCTCAGCCTCTCGCCTGGACTCCCCAGGGCTCGCCGGGACGCCCCCGCAGCCACCACAGGGCTGGGGCAGGTTCGCCCAGGGGTACTGGGACCTCGTCGGGCCACAGCACTGCCTTGGTCATGGTGGGGGCCGCAGCACCTGCGCGGGAACAGGCGGTGACAGGGCCCCGGGAATGACAGCCTTGCAGGCCTCTGGAGGAAGGGAGCTAAGAGAATGGCGGAGGCCCACATGGATGTGTTTGTTCTTATTAGAGACAAATATGCCCCACCCCACCGCCCCCGCCCCTGTCCCAGCCAGGACTGGGCAGCCCCTCTCCACTGCTGGGCTGGGTGGGGCGGGTACCCGAAGGGCTCCTTGCCCACTGCGCTCAGTCTGAGAAGGTGGGGGGCGCAGGGCAGCGCGGGTCCTCCCTGCCTCTTACTTCCCTCGCTTGCCCAAAGCAGTCCCAGCGGGCATTGCCCCCGCGGTGCGCTCATCTCAGACACAGAACAGCTTTAGTCTTGGAGGGAAGCGCCTCGCCCCGGCTCCGGCTCCGGTTCTGCGCCCCCGGCCCAGTTCTCGTTGCAGCTTTGGCTCTGGCTGGCCCATGGAGGGCGGCATCCCGGGCGCAGAGAGTGCCTCTGGACAGACGGGTAGGGTGTGGGGTGTGGGGTGTGGTGGGAAGGGCAGCAGGGAGCAAGCCCGGATCATGTGGGTGCCTGGCCAGCACCAGGAAACTTCCCAATCAGCCTCTGGAGGGACGGGAGCTGGAGAGGGTAGGAGGTGCACTGAGGCTGTGACTGTGAGCTGCCTGTCCCTCCTCCTCAGCCTGTGTCCCAGGTGTGAGCTTGAGCCTGTGATGAGCTTTATCCACTGGTGGGATTCGGGTGCTCCTGCAGGCGGACCTCTCCTAATGCACACACACACACACACACACACACACACACACACACACACACACAACTTGGGTCAGGATTTGGGAGCTTGTCCAGTACCCAGCCCCTCCTGGCTGGACACCCGCGGGACCCTGCAGAAGACTCCTGTTCTCACACTAAGTAGCACACCAGGGATAGATCATCAAAGCTCCTGTGCTCCAGGGGTCCCGCCAGGGACGAGTTCTCATGGGGCCCACTCTCCTCCTGTGGGCAGCTGGCACCCTTTGTCCTGGAGCAGATCAGGAAGGCCCTGACCAGGCCCACAGAGGGACCAGCCTCCCTGACACATCCCCCCTTCAGACACCAGGGATAGCAAAGCATGTCCCAGGGATAGGGTCGCTGCATCTTAAGGTGTCAGCATACAGGGAGCTGGGGCCAGGCTCCTGACTTCTCCCCACCCAGTACCCCCTGGGCCCCTTGTGCCCTGAGGCTCTGACCAGCTTTTCCTTTCCAGAGGGCCACCAGTGTGCCTGCACAGTGCAACTGGTGCAGGCTGTGTGGCTTCCCCTACACCAGCCAGCAGAGGGAGCCTGGGAGGCAGAGGTGCTCCCTAGCTCCTTCCCAGCACACCCTCAGGGTGGGGGAGAGACCCCACCTCCTCTAGACAAAGGCTGGCCATCACAGGACAGCTCCAGGGGCCACAGGCCTCACCAGCTGTTTGGGTGGGTGGGGGGTAAGGCCCCACCTGGGGATCCCAGACCTGGCAGGCTTTGGTCAAGTCACTGCCAGCTGGGGCTTCCCCACCTGCAGGGTGGCACAGGGGAGAATGCAGCCATGATGCCTGGATCTGCTGGGCAGGGAGCAGGGAAGACCCCAAGAGGCAGCTGTGCCCAGCTGTGCCCTGCTTCTCACCCACTGGGCCCTGGGAAGGGCGCACTGGCCCTGGGGTGAGGAAGGTCTTAGAGCTGCACTAGCCTGGCAGCTGGGATACAGGTTCCAGACCTCCACAGGCCACTCACTGCTCAGTAGCACCTCCACTTGTGTATGTGAACTTTTCAAGAAAAGGAAACATTTACATGAATGCTACTACTCAGTGACAAAAACTGAAAAATACAAAAAAGCTATCTGTTAACACCACCAAAGTACGAATGACAACTGGGTTGTTTGGGTGTTGTGTAAACAGCTGGTATTTGAGCAGTTTGAGTATGTAACACTCAATACAGCTTGTTTTCATCTCATTGCAAAGTTACTTAGATGCCAAGAAAAATAGTTTAAAATAGTTTAAAATTTTCCTACATATATATGACACAAAACTATTCTCCTTTTTAAGGATTTTACATGCATTATGTTTAATGTGATGCAATTAAAATGTTATTACATGTAAACAGTCCAGTAAATACACTTGTACTATATATGTTTTGGATCATATACTTCTTATTCAAAAAGTGGACATATTCTTTTTTGCATATTTACCTAGACAAGCAGTTAGAGGAAATGTTCGCTTGAATTCAGATTCAAATTTAGCAGCACCTGGAAAGAAAAAGAAAGAATGATGTTGTTTATCTAAAATACAACTAAGTATAAGTATTAAGAAGAATGAAAAAACCTATATGAGGCAACAGTACACAATAGGAGATTACTATTCAATATAATTTGCCCATGGTTGCACACTGATTTAACTGCTACCATTTTCCATGAAAAGAAGACCAGGCCTTATATTAATTTTTGCTCCAAAAGTTGCATTAAGGCTTCTTTTCAGGAGATGTCAACCTGAAAAATCATGCTAGGGTTTATTTTCCGATTAGGTCTTATTTTCCAGGAAACACAGTATTGTGGCTAAGTATGACAGCTTCTGGTTGTCTCATTCTTCATTCATTTGTTAACAAAGTAATATGACAAGCACTGATGTTACAAGATGAAGATGACATGGTCCACCCCTGACCCATCACCTACTATAAATTGAAGGAACAGATGAACAGGCAATTTCCACTCAGAGTCACATATACCAGACAAATACAAAACAGGTGATGGGAACACACAGAAAGGACATCCCTATTTTGTGACAATATTGTCTACGCTTTGGTGGAGGTGATATGGCAGTTGATGCCTGAAGGAGAAGGACAGAGGATGCCAGATAGAGGGAAGAAGCAGATGCAAAGACTGGAGTGGGGGAGAACATTGTGGAATGAGAAGTAGTCCAGTTCAGCTAGATGCTACAGCAAAGGGGCAGACTAGGTTTAGTAGCAAGACATAAGGCTGAATTATTTGGCAAGAACTAAATTGATGTGGGTGTTTTTACTCCATGCAAAAGAATTTGGAGTTTCTCCTGAGGGTACATGGTAAACCAATGACAAACTCAATGACTAGAGATTTAAATGTCACCCAGCAGGTGACAGCTATATGAACTGTAATTGCCTAAGTATCACTAGATGAGTCTGGTTATTGGGCCTCATATCACTGGCAAAAACACGAGTTGTCGAAGCCCAGTTTTTAGTGTGCAGACCAACAGTTCCATAGGGATGGCAGAGCGAAGGAAGGGGACAGCCAGAAATAAAAAGAGATACATGGACTCTTGAGATATTTAAAAAGATACACAATGTGATAAATACTCAGGAAGAGATGTATTCTTCACTATGAATGTTTCTGCTTTCACCTTTTTCATTTGCTGTGCACAAGAATACATGTAATGCAGTATCTATTATCTGAACAGGGAAAGGGATGCCATTTACTCTTTACAGTTTATTCCACAAATCCATGATATCTAACTTGAATTAATACATTTGGCATCATACCTTCTTCTCGTTGTTCTCTAGTTATCTTTTCCTGCAACTCCTGTTCCATCTGAAATACATCAAACCTTAGTTATAGTATTTAAGTTAAACAAGAGACTTTATTGTAGGAATGATACATAGGTTATCCAACGAGGCCCTTAAATAATGCCTTTAGAGACTACACCTAAGTGCAGAATGTGGAAATACAGACAAACAAACAAAACAAAACAAAACAAAAAACCCCACATAAATAAAATAAAATTAATTTATCCTCATTTTGTTTTTAAAGTATAGAGACCATCTGTATGTGATGCCATTTTAATTAATCTGACCAAAAGTACAATTGATATTGGTCTAATTAATACACATAATTTCACAAGGGAGATGTTTGATCTGATTAGTGCAAAGAGGTTTAAACAGGTCAAGTCATATTTTACACTGAATGATTTATTTTGCAATCCTTAGAAAAACTGCCCTTTATGAAAGTTTCTTTTTTTGTGTTTACTTTAATGGTCTTTTCCTTTAAATGAGCTTTCTATTCTGGCACATCTAGAAAATGAATCTTAAAGTATCTTCTAGGTTATTCATTTTTCAGCGTAGAACATTAAAGACAAAATGCTGAAAGTGCTACTGTGACATCATGTGCCAATTCTACTGGCAGAAAGAATAACCCAAACTATTTTGCTGTGTATATTATGAGTGAAACATTTCTTTTTTTTTTTTTTTAGTTTTTTTTTTTTTAATTTTATTAAATTTATTAGGGTGACAATTGTTAGTAAAATTACATAGATGTCAGGTGTACAATTCTATATTACATCATCTATAAATCCCATTGTGTGTTCATCACCCAGAGTCAGTTCTCCTTCCATCACCATATATTCGATCCCCTTTACCCTCATCTCCCACCCCCCACCCCCCACCCCCCTTACCCTCTGGCAACCACCAAACCATTGTCTGTGTCTATGAGTTTCTGTTTCTCATTTGTTTGTCTTGTTCTTTTGTTGCTTTTGGTTTATATACCACATATCAGTGAAATCACATGGTTCTCTGCTTTTTCTGTCTGACTTATTTCGCTCAGCATTACACTCTCAAGATCCATCCATGTTGTCACAAATGTTCCTATATCATCAACAAGACAAATAGTAACAAATGTTGGAGAGGCTGTGGAGAAAAAGGAACCCTCATACACTGTTGGTGGGAATGCAGACTGGTGCAGCCGTTATGGAAGGCAGTGTGGAGGTTCCTCAAAAAATTACAAATAGAATTGCCATATGACCCAGCAATCCCTCTCCTGGGTATCTACCCAAAAAATCTGAAAACATTTAGAGATAAAGACACGTGTGCTCCAATGTTCATTGCAGCTTTGTTTACGGTGGCCAAGACATGGAAACAACCAAAATGTCCTTCGATAGATGAATGGATAAAGAAGTTGTGATATATATACACAATGGAATACTATTCAGCGGTAAGAAAAGATGATATAGAAACATTTCTTTATTCATATGGACACAAAGATTTCAGAAAATCTGCTTGAAGCAAGTATGGCTTACAGCCAGTTTTCAAATTCGGTTTCTGATACATGACCTTGTAGAATTAGAAAAAAGAAAAAGACTATATAATTCTTTATATGTAACCTTCTTTCCTTAGAAATCAGGCCCAATTTTCGAAATATTCAAGTAGTTGTAGTTATAGTCTACTTAATTACGAAAGGTGGGGGAATATTTCACACTACATTACAAGTGTCCTGGTCTAGAGTGTTCTTATTTAAATGTTTCTTCTGAAAGCTATCCTCTCACTGAATGTCTAAAGGAGTGCTTAAAATAATATTCAGAAGCTAGTAGACACTGCAGTGACAAACACAGTGTGACACGCCCCCATACAAATTCAGGGGGGGAGACAAATTTGTTGGCTGTCATATTTTCCAATATCTGCAGAGACTGTTTTCCATGACACCGTTTTGTCGATGGCTTGATAGACAGGGCTTATAACGGAAAAACGTGACAGCAACATTACTAGACAGGCCTTGTGAAATCAATAACTAAATACCAGATGAACGGAGAGGCCTGAAACAGTGTTAAGTCACCTTTACTCAACAATGTAAAATGCAAATCACATTTTCACACGACTTGAATTAAGGAACTACCAATGTAGCGTTACTATTTCCCCCCTAAAAAGCTCTTTTTCTAAATATTTCCTTCCGTGACCTTTATGTTGATTTCTAGGTGAGGATTGTGTCCACATGGTGGAAGTAGCTTGGAGTCCAACATTAATAGGGAGAACGTGGAACGTCATCAAAATGGCGGTGTGAGGTAAGCCTCTGTAAAACTCCCCTGGAATTTACAACTAATTAAACAACAATAACTCTACAAAGGACTCCCTGCACAGCAGACAGACAAGACGAAGAGGCCCATAACTGAATTCACCTAAACGTGGGCGAATCGCGCGACCCAGGGAGGAGGGAAGGGAGAAGTGTGGAGACGGAGCCCCGCGGGCGCAGGACGCAGATCTCTTTTTTTTTTCTACTTAATTTTATTTTATTAAATTTATTGGGGTGACAATTGTTAGTAAAATTACATAGATTTCAGGTGTACAATTCTGTATTACATCATCTATAAATCCCATTGTGTGTTCATCACCCAGAGTCAGTTCTCCTTCCATCACCATATATTCGATCCCCCTTACCCTCATCTCCAACCCCCCCACCCCTCACCCCCCTTACCCTCTGGCAACCACTAAAACAACAAAAGAACAAGACAAACAAATGAGAAACAGAAACTCATAGGACGCAGATCTTGCTCAGTGCTCTGAGCTCGCTGCATTCTGGAACTACCGCAGCTGCGGGAGAGGGAAGAACTCGGACTGCTAGGGCTCCGCTTATGGCCCACAGGGCTGAGGGGGCAGCATATAACACGGCGGAACCCATCACTCATGGCAGAGACCTCAGAGAAAAGACTGAGGGAAGAAGGCTGAAAACGTGGTTGAAGCCCTAACTGCCGAGCAGAGAACGGAAGCCTTAGGCACTGAGACTAGCCGCTGCCCCCTCCTTACCCTCCCAGAGCTTGCCCTGCCCCCACCTGCCCGGTGTTAGAAGCAGAACAGTAGCAGTGTCAGATCAAAAGAACAGAATATTTGCTGTTCTGAGAACTGTGGACCGCAGACACAGATTCGCAGCCCAACTAGTTCTGGCAAAGGGAAGGGAGCTGTGGAAGCAGGACTGGCTGTGGTGGTGGTTGCAGCCATTGCTCTGGGCCACCTCTCACAACTCTCCCCGCCCCTGGCCCCACCTATCTGGGTGGATCCCTGCAGGAGTAAACAACTGCTGAAACACACGGGCTCTGAATCTGGTGCAGGAAGAGCTTTGGAACTTCAAAAGCTCTCCACATACCCACACGGACACTGTGCCCTGTGACCCAGGCAAACTATTAACAGAGGAGAAGCCCATCTCCCAGGGAATCCCCCCATTGTGTGAGAAGCTGGAATAGTGCAGAGAACACATAGCGCTACCGTGTGAGGGAAAATAAAAAGGCTGCAGTAGGACAGAAAATCAAACATTCTACCAACAAGTACTGGAAAACAAAAGAAAGACCTCTTCCTATCAACCTGTTGCAGAAGCCACTCCTGTAGATGTCTAGGAAGAGAAATACTAAATCAGTAATTGCCATGAATAACCAAGGCAACAGGACAGCTCAGAAAGAGTGAAAAGTCTCCAGAAAAGGAACTTAAAGATATGGAAATATGTGACTTAAAAATGACAGAGAATTCAAGATTGCAGTTCTGAAAAAGCTCAATGAGATGCAAGAAAACACAGAGAGGGGGCCTGGCCCAGTGGCTCAGGCAGTTAGAGCTCCATGCTCCTAACTCCGAAGGCTGCTGGTTCGATTCCCACATGGGCCAGTGGGCTCTCAACCACAAGGTTGCCAATTCAATTTCTCGAGTCCTGCAAGGGATGGTGGTCTCCACCCCCTGCAACTAAGATTGAACACGGCACCTTGAACTGAGCTGCTTCCCAGATGGCTCAGTTGGTTGGAGCACGTCCTCTCAACCACAAGGTTGCCAGTTTCCCACAAGGGATGGTGGGCTGTGCCCCCTGCAACTAGCAACGGCAACTGGACCTGGAGCTGAGCTGCGCCCTCCACAACTAAGACTGAAAGGACAACAACTTGAAGCTGAATGGCACCCTCCACAACTAAGTTTTAAAGGACAACAACTTGACTTGGAAAAAAGTCCTGGAAGTACACACTGTTCCCCAATAAAGTCCTGTTCCCCTTCCCCAATAAAATCTTTAAAAAAAATAAAAAAGAAAACACAGAGAGGTAGTTTAATGAACTCAGAAACACAATCAAAGAACAACATGAGCATTTTACGAAAGAGATTGAAATTTTAAAAAAGAACCAACTAGAATTTCTGGAGACTAAGAACTCAATAGAAGAAATTAAGAATGAAATAACCAGCTTAGGTAGTAGAGTTGACCAGAAAGAGGAAAGAATCAGTGACATCGAAGATAGAAACCTGGAAATGACACAGATGGAAGAAGAAAGAGCCTTGAGACTTAAGAGAAATGAAATAACTCTATAAGAACTTTCTGACTCCATCAGAAAGAGCAATATAAGAATAATGGGCATACCAGAAGGAGAAGAAAGAGAGAAGGGAACAGAGAATATATTCAAACAAATTATTGATGAGAACTTCCCAAACTTGTGGAAAGAACTGGATCCTCGAATCCAAGAAGCAAATAGAACACTTAATTACCTCAATCTCAACAGGCCTTCTCCAAGGCACATTGTATTGAAGCTGTCTAAAGTCAATGACAAAGAAAGAATCCTCAAGGCAGCCAGGGAAAAGAAGACGGTAACCTACAAAGGAAAGCCCATTAGATTATCATCAGATTTTTCAGCAGAAACTCTACAAACCAGGAGGGAGTGGAACCAAATACTCAAACTATTGAAAGAGAGAAATTATGAGCCAAGAATAATATATCCAGCAAAGATATCCTTTAGATATGAAGGAGGAATAAAGACCTTTCCAGACATACAGAAGTTGAGGGAATTTTCTAATACACGAACTGCACTACAAGAAATACTAAAGGAGGCTATTTGACCATCATCAACCGGGGCAATTTGTGGCAACCGAAACATAAAAAGGGGGAGACTAAAGGCCTGAACCGGAATATGGGAATGGAGAAAGTAAGCGTGCTGAAGGAAATGGAATACTCTAAATATCAAACTTTCTTTTACATAAACTTAAGGGTAACCACTCAAAAAAAAAATCCAGAACTGAAATGTGCACTGTAATAAAAGAAGAAACAGAGGGAAACTTCATAGAATACCACCACACAGAAATAATAGACATAACAAAAAGGCAAAGAAACAATGGAGACACAGCCTTACCAGAAAACTAAAGATAGAATGACAGGAAATCCTCACATATTAATAATCACCCTAAATGTAAATGGACTGAACTCACCAATAAAAAGGCACAGAGTATCAGATTCGATCAAAAAACTAAACCCAACCATATGCTGTTTCCAAGAGACACATCTCAGCTACAAGGACAAGCATAGACTCGAAGTGAAAGGGTGGAAACTGACACTTCAAGCAAATGGTACCCAGAGAAAATCAGGTGTAGCCATAATGATATCAGATGAATCAGACTTCAGGGTGAAAAAGATAACAAGAGACAAAGATGGACATTTCGTAATGGTAAAGGGGACTATACAACAAGAAGACATAACAGTCATCAATATTTATGCCTCCAATCAGGGAGCAACGAAATATACCAAGCAACTACTAACAAAACTAAAGGGAGAAATTGACCAAAACACAATTATACTAGGGGACTTAAATACATCATTGACAGCTATGGGTAGAACATCCAAACAGAAAATAAACAACAAAATAGCAGCCCTAAATGACACATTAGATGAAATGGACATAATTGACATATATAGAGCACTTCATCCTAAAACATCAGACTATACATTTTTTTCTAGTGTACATGGAACAGTCTCAAGGATAGACAATATATTGGGACATAAAATCAGCCTCAGCAAATTTAAGAAGATTGAAATCATACCAAGCATATTCTCTGACCACAAGGCTTTGAAATTGGATATCAACTGCAAAAAGAAAGCAGGAAAAACCACAAATACACGGAGATTAAACAACATACTTTGAAAGAATGACTGGGTCAAAGAAGAAATTAGAGGAGAGATCAAAAGATACAGAAACAAATGACAATGAAAATACATCTTACCGAAATTCTTGGGATGCAGCGAAAGCAGTTTTAAGAGGGAAATTTATATCTTTACAGGCCTATCTCAAGAAAGAAGAAAAATCCCAAATAAATAACCTCATGTTACACCTTAAAGAACTAGAAAAAGAAGAACAAGTGAAACCCAAGGTCAGCAGAAGAAAGGAAATAACAAAAATCAGAGCAGAACTAAATGAAATAGAGAACAAAAAGACAATAGAAAAAATTAATGTGACAAAGAGCTGGTTCTTTGAAAAGATTAACAAAATTGACAAACCCTTGGCTAGACTCACTAAGATAAAAAGAGAGAAGACACTAATTAACAAAATCAGAAATGAAAAAGTGGAAGTTATCACGGACACCACAGAAATACAAAGGATCATCCAAGAATACTATGAAGGACTATATGCCACCAAATTCAATAACCTAGAAGAAATGGACAAGTTCTTAGAAACATATAGCCTTCCAAGACTGAACCATGAAGAACTGGAAAATCTAAACAGACCGATCACCAGTAACGAAATTGAATCAGTCATCCAAAACCTTCCCAAAAGCAAAAGTCCGGGACCAGATGGCTTCACTAGTGAATTCTACCAAACCTTCAAAGAGGATCTAATACCAATCCTGCTCAAACTCTTCCAAAAAATTGAAGAAGAGGCAGTACTCCCTAACTCATTTTATGAGGCCAACATTACCCTGATACCAAAACCTGGTAAGGACAACACAAAAAAAGAAAACTACAGACCAATATCTCTGATGAATACAGATGCAAAAATCCTAAATAAAATTCTAGCAAATCGAATACAACAATGCATTAAAAAGATTATTCATCACGACCAAGTGGGGTTCATCCCTGGGGCACAAGGATGGTTCAACATCCACAAATCCATCAATGTGATACATCACATAAACAAAATAAAGGACAAAAATCATATGATTATATCAATTGATGCAGAAAAAGCATTTGACAAGATACAACATCCATTTATGATTAAAACACTTAATAAAATAGGTATAGAAGGAAAATACCTTAACATAATAAAGGCCATATATGACAAGCCCTCAGCTAATCTCATAATTAATGGTGAAAAACTGAAGCCCTTTGCTCTCCGTTCAGGTAGACGACAGGGCTTCTCCTATCGCCTCTGCTTTTCAACATAGTGTTAGAAGTCCTTGCCAGAGCAATCAGGCAAGAGAAAGAAATAAAAGGCATCCAAATTGGGAATGAAGAAGTTAAATTATCACTCTTTGCAGATGACATGATGCTATATATAGAAAACCCTAAAGACTCCACCAATAAGCTATTAGAAACAATCATCGAATACAGTAAAGTTGCTGGCTACAATACAAAATCAACGTACAAAAGTCCATTGCATTCCTATATACTAACAATGAAATGTCAGAAAAAGAAATACAGTAAACAATTCCTTTTCAATTGCAGCAAAAAGAGTAAAATACCTAGGAATAAACATAACCAAGGATGTGAAGGATCTATATACTGAAAACTATAAGACATTTTTGAAAGAAATTGAAGAAGACACAAAGAAATGGAAAGACATTCCGTGCTCATGGATTGGAAGAATCAACAGAGTTAAAAATGGCCATATTACCCAAAGCAATATACAGATTTAATGCAATCCCCATCAAAATCCCAATGGCATTTTTTTAAAGAAATAGAACAAAAAATCATCAGATTTGTTTGGAACCACAAAAGACGCCAAATAGCAAAAGCAATCTTAAGAAAAAAGAACAATACTGGAGGTATCACACTCCCTGACTTTAGCTTGTACTACAGGGCTACAATAATCAAAACAGCATGGTATTGGCAGAAAAACAGACACATAGACCAATGGAATAGAATTGAGAACCCAGAAATAAAACCACATAAATATGGACAGATAATTTTTGACAAAGAAGCTAAAAACATGCAATGGAGGAAAGACAGCCTCTTCAATAAATGGTGCTGGGAGAATTGGATAGCCACGTGCAAAAGAATGAAACTGGATTGCTATTTGTCACCATGTACCAAAATTAATTCAAAATGGATCAAAGACTTAAGCATAAGACCTGACACAATAAACTGCATAGAAGAAAACATAGGTACTAAACTTATGGACCTGGGGTTCAAAGAGCATTTTATGAATTTGACTCCAAAGGCAATGGAAGTAAAAGCTAAAATAAACGAATGGCACTATATGAAACTTAAAAGCTTCTGCACAGCAAAAAAACCATTGACAAAATAAAGAGGCCACCAACTGAATGAGAGAAGAGTTTTGCAAACAGTGCCTCTGATAAGGGGCTAATATCCAGAATATACAAGGAACTCATGCAACTCAACAACAAAAAACCAAACAACCCAATTGAAAAATGGGCAGAGGACCTGAAGAGATATTTCTCCAAAGAAGAGATACAAACAGCAAATAGACATAAAAAAATGCTCAACATCACTAATCACCAGAGAAATGAAAATGAAAATGAGATATCGCCTCACCCAAGTCAGAATGGCTACCATCAACAAGACAAATAGTAACAAGTGTTGGAGAGGCTGTGGAGAAAAAGGAACCCTCATACACTGTTTGTGGGAATGCAGACTGGTGCAGCCATTATGGAAGGCAGTGTGGAGGTTCCTCAAAAATTATGAATAGAATTACGTATGACCCAGCAATCCCTCTCCTGGGTATCTGCCCAAAAAATCTGAAAACATTTATCCATAAAGACACGTGTGCTGCAATGTTCATTGCAGCTTTGTTTATGGTGGTCAAGACATGGAAACAACCAAAATGTCCTTCAATAAATGAATGGATAAGCAGTTGTGGTATATATACACAATGGAATACTATTCAGCAGTAAGAAAAGATGATATAGGAACATTTGTGACAACATGGATGGATCTTGAGAGTGTAATGCTGAGCGAAATAAGTCAGACAGAAAAAACAGAGAACCATATGATTTCACTGATATGTGGTATATAAACCAAAAACAACAAAAGAACAAGACAAACAAATGAGAAACAAAAACTCATAGACACGGACAATAGTTTAGTGGTTACCAGAGGGTAAGGGGGGTGGAGGGTGGGAGATGAGGGTAAGGGGGATCAAATATATGGTGATGGAAGGAGAACTGACTCTGGGTGGTGAAGACACAATGGGACTTATAGATGATGTAATACAGAATTGTACACCTGAAATCTATGTAATTTTACTAACAATTTTCACCCCAATAAATTAAAAAAAGAAATAAGGAGAACACATCTGGGGTCTTATTGATACTTTTCCATTTATCAAAAATATAGAAAGATGAGGAAACAATACACAGGAAGAGAATGCATCCGCAAACTTTAACGCAAAGGAGTTTAACTAGAAGGGCCGTCTCAGAACTGACAGTTCCCAGACTACATCCAGTAGAAATCTCAGGTTCCACTGGGGACACCGGCGGGATTGCATAGCTTCTGAGTCTCCATCCCTCCGATAGCTGGGCACTCTAATGGTCTCTGTTTTACATAATAGAGTTTCACACACATTTTTTTTTTTTAAAGAACATCACTAGTCTTTGAGTAAAACATTTTTTACATTCAAATTCATGGATTTAGTCAAATAGTCCCTAATTTTACATAAGAGGCAACCAAGGCTCATAGAGATTATAGGTCATCTGAGGTCACAAAACCAATAAGCTGCAGGCCAGGAATGGGCTTTAAGCTTCCTACTGAGTCTAGAGTTCCATGCCAGCTACTTCCTCACGTTCAGGAAAATTACATCAATTTCTAAGTATAACGCAGAGAAAATGAGTATGTAAAACTTTGTCATGTAGCTCAATAATATTGAGGCACGAGAAACAAAATTGTAGCCTTCTAACTCAAGTATAAGCTTTAAAGTCATGTATAGAAAGAAACAGATTAATATCAGACCTCCTATTAATGGCAGTCAATACACTCAATTATAGAGCATAAACATCTCTAAACAGAGAACAGAGAACATATTGGAGAAAATCTTTAGTTAACCAAGCAAGCTGAAATTGAGGAAATTTTTCCTTAAAAGAACTTTTCCATTCCTCCACATAAACTTGGTTGACCAATGTTACCCAGCACAGGTGTCATGCAGGGTGTCATGCGGGGACTCTACTCCCGTTCCCCACATAAGAACACAGGATGTGGCTAGGCCCAAAAGGAACACCCACGGAGCCATAGGTAGGGAAGTCATACCACTGTGGTCTCACTGGAGGCTGGGTTCACACGACGTGCGACCTGCTGTCCGCTTTTGCTAGCTCAGCCACCATCTTCTTGCTAGTCCCCATTTCCATTTTTCTGCTAGCATAGCCACAGCAGTTATATTAGTGGCCAATGGCTCAGTGGTTATAGCTGACGGCCAACTAGCCACAGCTGATGGCCATCTACCACCCAAGCCAGCATCTTTCCACATGAGGCCGAGAGCCTGGAAACTGCTCTCTGGGACTCTGTCCCCACAACAGGTATTTTCCATGTTGGGGGTTAACTGTAGGGAAATTTAAAACACAAAACAGATTTCTCTTTACCATCTAGCGCACTTGTGTCCAATCTCACATCATCACACCTATATCATAAGTCTTTCCAGGCATTCTGTAGTGATTTGGGACACTTATCTCTGGATCTTGACAGGGTGGTGCTTTTTCATCTCTTATTCAGCCTTGCATGATTGGCCAACCCAATGTCTCACATGGGATTAATGTCTGCCTTGGAACAAGGGCATTGAATTTCACATAAACCATTTTTCAATCTATCCAGAAATACTGAAAGCCACATACCTCTTTCCTACCAAAAATTATAATGGAAAAATGTGCACAAGCATATTATCATGCATTGCTTCTGCCTTTACACTCTTTCATCTTCTGATTTCTCTGGTGACAACTAATGAGAATATTGTAAGCATGCATCACGCATAACAATTTACATAAGCGTTGGACATTCACTTCCTTTTTGTACTCAAGAAAACTTAGACCAGTTAAATGTGTATAACAATGCTTCCATCAGAAGGCAAATGGAACTCAGAATTAAAGGTCTGGAATCTGAGCTCTCTGAAGTGAAAACTTCGCAAGATTCTTCTAAAATGGAAGTGGAAGAATATAAACAAGACGACCTGGAGGAATTCGCACTTAGAATATCATTGGAAAGTAAACTACACACATAAGTCTAAACAAAGAGTCAGAGAAAATCAATTAGCTCATTAATTTGCCTCTAAAGTATAACTTTGTCCAGCCAGGTTCATGCGCTTAGTAGGAAGTGAAATCTACGTAAATAATATAATTTTGCAAAATGATGCTAGTAAATGCACTTAACCTTTACAATGTTAGTCCAGGACATTTGTTTCTCTCCCCTTTTTCGTTTCCCATGACTGCATTTTTCTCACTGAATGTTTTCATAAGGTTAACCCGATCTATGAATCGTTAGGCAAAGTGTTTTTGAAGCTTTATAATTTAGACAGTGCTATTATTATAAAATTTGTTGTAGAATTCCCCTAAATCATGTCTAACGAGTTTAACTATTTTTTGGAAGATAACATTAAACCCAAAGGATTAAGTACTCTGCACATTCTGGCACTTGGTAAATGCACTTTCTTGGTTATGATCTTTGTTATTATCACTACAGGTGGTTTTGAGAAAAACTATTTTTTTTCTAACCTTTCTACTCTACACAAAGGTATACATGTTAAATAGGGAAAGATTAACAGAGGGGTGAAGGGCAGTTTAATTGACAAGGTGGCTAAAAATAATAAGGTGGTCTGCCTGCCTGAGGGTGTGTGTGGAAGACAGAAAGGGCAGGTCCCACCTCCAAAGCCTTGGTAACACTGTTATAAGCTAAAGCCTGTGGAGCTGTTTGAGTTCCTTTTGATCACCAACCAGGCTCTCTTGTTCCCCCCAGAGGGCATTGCTCTAAATGATGCCTCAGTGCCAAATGGTAAATTTCTCCAGGGTAATGAGAGTATTGTCCAAGTGTGGTGACAGCAAATGCTTGAAAACAGCTTTGTAGGATTTTAAAAATCTTTAACCTAGCTTACTAAGTATGTCTCAGTGCAGTCCGCAGGAATCTTCTTAGTTCAGTCATTGCAGAAGGCACCAAGTATTACCCATGAAGCCCTCTACATCGCTGACAGCCCTTTCTCCCTCCTACTTTGAATTATTAGTCTGGTATCCCCATAGAAACACATGTACTAGTTTAGAACAGTTTTCAACTTATAGGTAGATGTGCCCCAATACATTTTCAGTGTTAAAATGCTGTGTAATGGTAAACTCCACTTGCTGTTCTCGCAACTTTAAAAAATGCAAGTCATTCAGGAAAAATAAAATTGTAAGCATTTGTTTTTTACAGTCTTCACGGTGCTAATGAAAGGCGAGCAGAAATGAGTGTCTGAATTTTTCTTGAAGAAGGGCAGAACAAGTTTCTCAGCAGTGCTCTCTCATGACTCAGTTCTGGAACCACCTTTGCAGTTGAAGGCTTTGATACTAAGTTACTCCTCACTATAAATCCTTCTCCAAGAGAAACCTTGGTGATTCTTATGTCAACCCCTCAGTCTTCAAATGATAGCATGGAGACTTACTTCCCAAGATTAGTTTTATTATCTTTTTTTCCCCTTGGCTTTCAGATTTCTGATAAATTCTTGTTTTGTTTTGTTTTATTGGGGTGACATTGGTTAGTCAAATCAGATAAGTTTCAAGTGTACATTGCTATAGTACATCATCTATATGTTACACTGTGTGTTCACCACCCCGAATCAGTTCTCCTTCCATCACCATATATTTGTCCTCCTTTTCCCTCTTCTACTACTCCCCTCCCCCCCCACTAAACTGTTGTCTGTGTCTATGAGTTTTTGTGTCTTTGTTTGTCTTTGGTGAAATTCTGACTTGCTTCACTGCCTAATGCACACTCAGAAAAATCATAATGATGTGTGCTAATATACATAGAAAGGAGACAGAAATTTTACAATCTGTTCTAGGTCCCTGAATCTCCCATGTGTTAAGAGTTACTTATCATTGACTATTTAATACATGTAACTAAAGTGATACATTTAAATTTCTTGAAAAGCTGCCTTTAAGTTCGGTTTTAGAAATTACACATCATTGCCTAATAACCAATGGTGTGCTTTGAGATGTTTTGCTTACTTCTTAATTGGTTTTAGTTGGAGGTGGTTTATAACAATTTTAAAGTTACTGCACACGGTAAAGGCTAAAAGGTATAGGGATACTTTTTAGGGTGATGAAAATGTTCTAAAATGGATTGTGATGTTGACTGTATAAAGCTTTGACTACACTAAAAGCCACTGAATTGTACACTTTAAATGAGGGAACTGCATGTTGTGTTCATTATATCTCAATAAAGCTGTTACAAAAAAAAACAAAGAAAGAAAGGTAGGGAAGGAATCGAAGAATGGAAGGAAAGGAAGGATATGCTAGGAAAAAGGAAGGGAGGGAGGGAAGGAGGTAGCCAGCGAAGGAAGGAAGGAAGGAAGGAAGGAAGGAAGGAAGGAAGGAAGGAAGGAAGGAAAGGAGGGAGGGAGGGAGGGAGGGAGGGAAGGGAGGGAGGGAGGGAAGGAAGGAAGGAAGGAAGGAAGGAAGGAAGGAAAGAAGGGAAGGAAGGAAGGAAGGAAAGAAGGGAGGATGGAAGGAAGGAAAGAAAGAAAGAAAGAAAGAAAGAAGGAAGGAAGGAAGGAAGGAAGGAAGGAAGGAAAGAAAGAAAGAAAGAAAGAAAGAAAGAAAGAAAGAAAGAAAGAAAGAAAGAAAGAGATTAACTGATTTGTGCCAGTACTTTGGGGTCATGCAGTGGTGTCCTTCTTGTCTTTAGGTCACTAGCCAGGGTTCAAGACAAAGCAGAGTTAACAGTATGGTTTTTTCATTGAAAAATGATATAGAAAAAAGCTATCTTTTCACAGATATCAAGTCTACAAAATTAAGAGAAAAATCCATCCTATACTGTTCAAAGCATTGAGTGGTTTATATTTCCTCAAATTAAGTGATTTCTGCATCCCCAAATGGATTGAAAATTACCTTTTGTTTCAACCCGTTCATCTGAATATCCATTCCAATTTGATTGGGTTTTAAATCTTCAGGGAAATTAATCTGTCATTTTTCTCTCTCGATTTTCATATTCATTTAGCTTTGTTCTTGTAATCTGAAAGCGTTTCTAAGTCTACAGAAATGTACAAAGGGAGTAAGTAAAATTCTTTGAGTGCATATTTAATCATTATTTAAACAGATATTATGTCTATCATATAAAGTAAACAAAGCTATACATTATGATCGTCTTTCATTTGTTCAAGTATAATAGTTTGAAAGCAAATGACTAAATTATAATCTTAGGTAAATAACATAAAACAATTATGATACATATGACACAGAGTTAATATTGTAACTGTAGAGTTCTTATAAATATTATTAATATCCATTTTAGAGTGTTAATATAAAACATTAACCTATTATTAAATATCAGCTATAGCATTTATCCAAGGTGAAGCAGAAAAGCATAATTATATACGGATGTTCTGAAAAGACACAAAAATACCAATTGGTATTTACTGCCCACAGTCTGCAAGAAGAAAAGAAAGGACCGACAAGAGATCAAAATAGTGAATCAGGAAAGAAAAATCTTTGAAATCTGAGTGGAGGAGAAAAGGGAAGGGGCAGGGCTTTAGAAGAAAGGAAATCAGAGACATAATGTGAAACAGTCTCTTCAAGACTAGCAGAATTTTTTTTTTTTTTTAACAAAATGAGAGGGATACAAAGCAATGAGGAGAATGACAGTTTACAGGAGAGGAAAAATGTTGATGGGAATCAGAGAGCAAACTGCAGTACTTGGCAAATAAAGAGAAAGGAAGCCATGTGGGAGCTTCCCAGATATTGGGAGTGATTCGGTTATTGTTTTATCTGAATGGTAAAAATGTGATTACTCATCTCATTCTCCTTTAAGTCATACGTACAGTTTTGAATGGATGATGTCTTTCATAACTGAAAATGGTAGAAAGAAAATGTGAGCCAAATCACACAAAAAAATTGTAATGTTGTTAATGACACAGATAGGTTTTTAGACATTAAATTATTAGAATGCCGAAGGAAGAATACTACTGAAAGAAGGAAAGATTACCAAAGAGGCCAAAGACATCTTGCAGAAATAAAAATTCAGGTAGACAAGGACGAGTGTAGTTGACAGTCCACGCAAAAGACACTGTGATTTTAGTTCTAGGAATCCTTATTGTGACATTCACACAAGTTTGATTGTGCTGTGAGTTCCTGAAGGAAAATTTCAGATAGACTAATTTGTTTAATTATGAAAACTACCCAAATAAAACGAACTTTTCTTTTCTTTTTTTAAAAATTTAATTTTATTAAATTTATTGGGCTGACAATTGTTAGTAAAATTACATAGATTTCAGGTGTACAATTCTGTATTACATCATCTATAAATCCCATTGTGTGTTCATCACCCAGAGTCAGTTCTCCTTCCATCACCATATATTCGATCCCCCTTACCCTCATCTCCCACCCCCCACCCCCCACCCCCCTTACCCTCTGGCAACCACTAAACTATTGTCTGTGTCTATGAGTTAAAACAACAAAAGAACAAGACAAACAAATGAGAAACAGAAACTCATAGACACGAACTTTTATTTTCATTTTAACAAAATAAAATTAAAGTGAAATCTTAATGGTTGAAATATTAACATCTTACCTGGCAGCCTCTTTTTCTAATTCACCGTTTTTCTTCTTTTCTTGATACAGACTACATCACAGAGAATGTGCTAACTGCATATATCGCTTTAATTGTTTCTTTTCATTCTTGGACTTTGAAAAACATTTTTAAAGAAAATTATTTTTAAAACTCTAGAGACCCCCTCTTCTTTCTGTAAAATATTATTCCTCAGGAGTCCATGAGGAATATGTGTAGACAGGTTTATAAAATGTAGTGAATAAACCTGATGCGAATAAGGGCAGATTTCAAAGGCAATGACTAATAATAAAATAATACAGATAAATAATAAAACAATACAAAAAGCAGAATGAAAGCCAGAGTTTAAGGAATAAGTGCATTATAAAGATCATAAAACTATAATAAATTAATTGCAATGAAAATACAAAAGAAAGATGCCCTTGAAAATCAGGATCCTAAAACACTAGATTATTTAATCAGCTAGAGCTTAACTGTTGACATGGTAGGTTTCATACATACCTGTCTTCTCATTTGTTCTGATGTCTTCATTAGAGGCTGTCTCTCAGCTTCTAGATTCATGCGATCATGTGATATAACTTCCAGTGAAGCCTCTGACAGAGATTGCTCTTTTAGGTTATCAGCTAGCTCTTGTTGCATTGTCTCACAACCACCTAGGAAGATGTTTCTGTTACTCATTTTATATTCACATTATATTAAATTATGCTGATAAACTGTAACTCTAACATGTTAATATAATACATAACATGAAAGAGATCACCACATGCATCAATGCACCTTCTTTTCCTCTCATGGACAGTCTGCTGTTTACTGAATCCGCGAAAAGACACAGAAGGTGTTATCCCCAATCACCATTAGGTTATTTGAACAACTGATTCAGCCCCACTCTCCATGCTCCCCTGATGAACCTGCAGAGCTCTACAGTCTACTGATGTCTCAAAGGGAAATGGGTGTGTCGGTGGGACACGTGGTAGCACAATCCACATTGTGGAAAGTGTCCTTCTTTTTTATCTCAGGCTGAGATTGACTTCAGAGGTCCTCACATATGCAGTCCTCTGCTCAAATCCTTCCTAGAGATTCCTATATCTTAGAAGAAAACAACCTAATTTCAACGGCCTTCAGGGTCCCAGGTAACCTGGCCTCGACCTCCCCACCTGTTACACATGAATTCTGCCATCCCTCACTCGTCAGAAAATGGAGATACAATGCCAAATTAATAAACCACAGACAGCTACAATTCTCTTTGAATTGGACAAACTTATGTCCAAATGATAGTAATTGGGTCTTGTGATGGGAAATATGAATAAATCATTTGTAAAAATACTCAAAAAAATTAAATATAGCAGTGGGAAGATTAAATCACGTATACTTTCACTAAAACTCAGCACACTTGTCCCAAATTGTGATTTAATGAAAATTTATCTTCCTTTAAAGAGTTGAACGATCATAAGAGTACATTACTTGAAAAGGAAATATTTCCATATGTAAATCAAATTGACATGACTATCAACCAAATTATAACAACTAAAATGTACAAGAAGCTACTGAAGGAATGGAGCAATATATTGAGGGACAGCATCTACACTTCGGGTCATCTGGGAAATCTAGGATTAGCTGTCTAGGTAGTGCATTGAATTGAACCTGAATCTCCAAAAACTTTGGAGACAGGAGCCTTTCTATTGATCTGCTTCACAATGGTATTACATCGTGGTGACAGAAAGAGTCAATTATTATTTTAGCAGTACATGACTAAATTGCTAATATCAATCTTATCTATTAACAAATTCTGCTTTAGAATTTTAAGGGCAACACAATGTCTTTCCTCAAAGTAAAGCACCTCACAGGTCTAATTTTTATTTACTGGATACAATGTATGCTTTTAAGCTGCTACAGCAAATACCTTTGTAGTATACATAGTTTTAATATTCAACTACATTCAGCATTTTTCACCATCATCAAAGATCTGAACATTGAATTTTCTTTCAGGAAATTTGAAAACTATTTATGTCTGTGGATACTTATTTCTTTTTCTGCTTCAACGTTTTCAAGCCGATGCGGTCTTTCATTTAAGTGAGTCCATTAATTGATTAACTCCTTATTACTGTCCTCCAGCATAAGGGCTAGTTTCTCAGTTTGAGCTTGAAATAATTTTATGTTATCCTGAAACTGGTCTTGGATATTAATTACTCTCTTTTCATTGTGACTTTTGTTGCGAGCATCATCTCGTTGCTGTTGAAGCAACATATTTTCACTTTTTAGGTAAGAACAACTCTCCTCTAGGCATTCCAGCTTTGCAATGTATGTATTCACTTTTTCTTGTTCACTTTGATACATGTGTTCAATTTCCGTTTTTTGACACTGTGTGTGGCTTAGGTCTCTGTGAACACGTTTTAAAACCAAATTAGCTTCTCTAAGAACATCTCTTGTGTGATGGAACTCAGTTTCTAGGCTACTGAATTTACTTTCAGCATTAGAAAGTTGTTGAGAAAGAATCTCATTGTTATGTTTAAGGTTAGACACATCGAAATTCAGTTTGTCCCGTAAACCAAACAGTTCCTCTCTTGCTCTCTGGAAAGTAAGCTGTATGCGTCTTTCGGATTCCTGACTCTGCTCAAAAGCTTGGATAGCAGTAGCCAGTCTAGAATGGCAGGATTCAACTTCTCTTTCCAGTCTTTCTCTGTTTTGTTTTTCACTCCGCGTTTCAGAGGTTAGTCTTTTATTCTCAGCTGTCAGAACATTCAGCTGTCCATTACATTGAAATATTGTTTTCATTAGCGTTTCCTCATTCAGTTTTATTGTGTTTTGAAGATGGTCAGTCTTTCCTTTTACAATTGCAATGTCCTCAAAATACTTTTTTTCCATTTCCTGATGCTTATTTTTAGCTGTGTCTAGTTCCAGTCTTAATATGGCAATTTCATGCAACGGATCTTTTTGTTTTCCGTGACTCTCAGAAACCTAAGTAAAAGAAAAAAGACTTGTAGCTAGCCCTCAATGAAATGACATATCATGATACCCTCTCAAATTAAAGAACCTATATGTTTATATAATGAAAAGCTTGCAATAAATGGATATCCCAAATCTCCAACTTTATACAAGCATAAATCCCCCAACGTTCAAAAATTTAATATAAGATGTTGAATCCATGAAAGTGAAAAACATAATTTTCAAATCCTAAGAGAATTTTAAGAGTCTCAGATTTGGAAAAGATACAGAATGAGAAGGCATAAATGATTAAGAAATCTACATGCACTTTAAAATAGAGTTTACAGTTTGAGAATATAGCAAATACACAGTAAAAGTATTAACTCTGCATATATTCGGATACATTAAATTTCCTAAAATTCTTTTTTTCTGAGAATATTCCATAGATATTCTAATTTCCCAATATTTTCATAGTCAGTTATGAAAATTACATCTCGTAATCACTGATAAATCCAGGCATTACACTAAGTTGTATATACATGGATGAACTCATTATCTATCACAATCTGACACAGAGAGATGGAAAAGATCAGCACATGCAGGATTTTCCCCAGGACTTCAGACTCGATGATAGTGCTCTCACACCAAATCACAGCAATTCCTCTCGTGTTAATATATAAATTGAAGAGGCCTTAGAAATTCATGAGATTATTTGCTGCTGCATTCACTTTGATTTCCTCTTTATAATGTTTAAAGTAGTTATAAATATGAAATAGGGGAAAATACCCTGACCTATTAGACTAGGAATAAAATTCTCACCAGTAAATTATCACTTGGGATATATTGTGGCATATCATCTTCAGAAGTTCATTGTACTGAAATAGGATGCTACTAGGAGCAAATTGTTACTTTTGCCAGAAGGAGAAGAATGAATGTAAAATATAGTCTCTGGCCTGGCTATACATTAGCATCAGTGGAAGTGAAAACTAATCTCTCTATTAATACAGCAAGGGGATAAAGTCACTGCTGAAAACTGGAATACCTGTTGATAATAGCAGTAGTTTTAAGATTACAGAAAGCTGGTAGATTCCTACAAAAATTATTGAAATCCTTCTGTATGGATGAGACCACTGTGAATGTCACTACTTGTCTGCTGGACATAAATAGATTTGAATCAAGAACATCATTTACTGCAACGGACCAAAATGTCCCTGCACATAGAACACACACACACACACACACACACACACACACACACACACAACATTCTCTCACACACAAATACACTCTTATACACACAGGCGCACACATACACTGTTATACACCCACACACTCTCACACACAAACATTCTTATACACACACACACACAGACATAAACACATAAATATGCTTTTAAAATCGTCAAGATTTTCCATAAGTACAGTGTTGGTTTTAAAAATATATATGCACACAAATATACATGTGTTTGAAAATGACTAAACAAAATACCTCAGAATTCTTTTTCATGGGGGCTGCACTCTCCCCCAGCGGGCGGGACCATGGGCGGGGCTCGGAGCCCACCAGCACTCCGGAGACCCTCGCTGCCCGCCCCGGGGGCTTCAAGGGTGACTGCCAAAGCCCGGGCACTGCCTCCTTAGCGGAGCCCAGCCCTGGGCACCACCCCACTCCGGTGGAGAAGCTGTCACTTCAACACAGCCTCAGTGCGTCCGTCCCAGTCCATGTACCAGCCTGTGCATCCCGTCCCCCCCCCCCCAAACCCCACCCCGTCTGTCTGGCTCTGTGACATGCTTGTTGGGCTCTGGCTCTCGCTCAGGAGCTCTCTCCCCGCGTGCCAGCCCCCTCTTTCTCTGTCTCTGTCCATGTCTCTCTGTATGTCTAGATACATACATGCACATATACGTGTATATTTCCATCTCGCTCCCTCTTACTCCTCCTCCCGTTCTGTCTGTCGGTCCCTGTCCTGAGGGGACTCTAGTCCCTCTGCCCGCACAAGAACGCAGGATATGGCGAGGCGAAGAAGGAACACCCACGGAGCAACGGGTAGGGGGCTCATAGCACCATTTCTCACGGGCGGCTGGCTCGGAGACACAGCAAGCCGGAGCCGCACGACCCCCAACCTGCTGGCCGCCTCTCTGCCAACCAACCGACCCACCAACTGACCGGCCCACCAAGCCGACCAACTGCAATCTGCGCCCCTCTGCAATTTGCAGTCCACCGTCCGCGCTTCCTAGCTTGGCCACTGCAGCTGTACCGGTGGCCAATGGCCAACTGGCAACCGCTCATGCCCAAGCAGTCACAGCTGATGACCGTGCACCGCCCGAGGCAGCACCCCTGCACGCGAGGCCCAGAGCCTGGAAACGGCTCTCTGGGACTCTGTCCCCACAGTCCCCGTCTGTCTCTCTCCTCCTCTCTCTTGCTCTGTCTCTGGCCTTCTCTCATCCTCTCTCTCACCTCCCTGGGTCAGGAGAGGTGACGTGTAGCCAGTGAAGGGACCGGAGATCGGGCGGGACGCTGGTCGCTGAGGAGGGGCGAGGGCCCGGACGGAAGGCTGTGTGACGAAGGGTGACGGCAGACTGGAGCCGCTGCACCCTGGTGGCGTGGGTGCCTCCCGGTGGCTTTGTGCCAGTCGGTTGGGCCGGCCAGGGCCAGGGCCAGGCCTGCGCATGCGTAGGGCCGGAGGGGCCTGAGAGGACCCTGCGACCCCCTCGGTTGCCCTGAGCGGGGGCTATATATTTGTAGTCTATATATATATATATTTTTTTTTTTTAATTTTATTTTTTTTTTAGATTTTTTATTGGGGAAGGGGAACAGAACTTTATTGGGGAACAATGGTCAAATTGTTGTCCTTTCAATCTTAGTTGTGGGGGGTTCTGTTCAGCTTCAAGTTGTTGTTCTTTCAGTCTTAGTTGTGGGGGGTTCTGTTCAGCTTCAAGTTGTTGTTCTTTCAATCTTAGTTGTGGAGGGCGCAGCTCAGCTCCAGGTCCAGTTGCCGTTGCTAGTTGCAGGGGGCACAGCCCACCATCCCTTGCAGGAGTCGAACCGGCAACCATGTGGTTGAGAGGACAGGCTCCAACCAACTGAGCCATCCGGGAGCTCAGCGGCAGCTCAGCTCAAGGTGCCGTGTTCAATTTTTAGTTGCAGGGGGCGCTGCCCCACCATCCCTTGCGGGAGTTGAGGAATTGAACTGGCAACCTTGTGGTTGAGAGCCCGCGCTCCAACCAACTGAGCCATCCGGGAGGCAGCTCAGCTCAAGGTGCCGTGTTCAATCTTAGTTGCAGGGGGCAGAGCCCACCATCCCTTGCGGGACTCGAGGAATTGAACTGGCAACCTTGTGGTTGAGAGCCCACTGGCCCATGTGGGGATCGAACCGGCAGCCTTCGGAGTTAGGAGCACGGAGCTCTAACCGCCTGAGCCACCGGGCCGGCCCTGTAGTCTATGTATTTTTAATATTCAACTACATTCAACATTTCACCATCATCAAATATCTGAACATTGAATTTTCTTTCAGGTAATTTGAAAACTATGTTTCTTTCTGGATACTTACTTCTCTTTCTGCTTCCATGTTTTCATGATGACACAGTCTTTCATTTAAGTGAGTCCATTCATTGAGTAACACCTTATTTCTCTCCTCCAGCATACAATCTAGTTTCTCAGTTTGAGCTTGAAATATTTTTATGATATCCTGAAACTGGTCTTGGATACTAATTACTCTCTTTTCATTGTGACTTTTGTTGCGAGCATCATCCCGTTGCTGTCAAAGCAATGTGTTTTCACTTTGTAGGTGAGAACACCTCTCCTCTAGGGATTCCAGCTTTCCAATGTATGTGTTCACCTTTTCTCGTTCACTTTGATACATGTGTTCAATTTCCTTTTTTTGACACTGTGTTTGGCTTAGGTCTCTGTGAACACGTTCTAAAGCCAAAGTCGTTTCTCTAAGAGCAACTCTTGTGTGATGGCACTTAGTTTCTAGACTACTGAATTTACTTTCAGCTTTAGAAAGTTGTTGAGAAAGAATCTCATGTTATCTTTTAGGTTAGACACATCAAAATTCACTTTGTCCCGTAAAACAAACCATTCCTCTCTTGCTCTCTGGAAAGCAAGCTGTACACCTCTTTTAGATTTCTGACTTTGCTCAAGACTGTGGATAGCGGTAGCCAGTCTAGAATGGCAGGATTCAACTTCTGTTTGCAGTCTTTCTCTGTTTCGTTTTTCACTCCGCGTTTCAGAGGTTAGTCTTTTATTCTCAGCTGTCAGAACAGTCAGCTGTCCATTACATTGAAATATTGTTTTCATTAGTGTTTCCTCATTCAGTTTTATTGTCTTTTGAAGACGGTCATTCTTTTCTTTTACAATTGCAATGTCCTCAAAATACTTTTTTTCCATTTCCTGATACGCATTTTTAACCCTATCTGTTTCCAGTCTTAGTATGGCAATTTCATGCAACAGATCTTTTTGTTTTTCATGACTCTCAGAAACCTAGGTAAAAGAAAAAAAGACTTGTAACTAGCCCTCAGTGAAATGACGTATCGTGATATCCTCTGAAATTAGAGAAGAACCTATATGTTTATATAATGAAAGGTTGCAATAAATGGATATCCCACTGATTGAAATAAATGGATATCCCAAACCTCCAACTTTATACAAGCATAAATTCTCCAAAGTTCAAAAATTTAGTACAAGAGGCTGAATCCATGAGAGTGGAAAACAGAATTTTCATATCATAAGAGAATTTTAAGAGTCTCAGATTTGGAAAAGATACAAAACGAGAAGGCATAAATGATTAAGAAATCTCACTTTGAAAAAGAGTTTCCAGTCGGAAAATATAGCAAATCCAGAGTAAGAGTTTTAACTCTGCATATATTCGGACAGATTAAATTTCCTAAAATTCTTTTTTCTGATATATTCCATAGATATTCTAATTTTCCAGTATTTTCATAGTCAGTTATGAAAATTACATCTACTAATAACTGATAAACCTAGGCATTGCACTAAGCTCTTCTCGTTAGTTATCACAATCTAAAACAGAGAAATTGAAAAGATCAGTGAGTTTAGGATTTCCCCCAGGACTTCTGACTCTACAGTAGTGCTCTCACACCAAACCACAGTGATTCCTCTAGTGTAAATATATAAATTGAAGAGGCCTTAGAAATTCATGAGATTATTTGCTGCTGCAGTAATTTTATTTCCTCTTTATAATGTTTAAAGTAGCCATAATTATAAAACGGGAAAATACACTGACCTATTTGACTAGGAATAAAATACTCATCAGTAAATTATCACTTGGTATGTATATATATATATATATGTATATATATATATATACACACACACATACCATGGCATAAAATCTTCTTCAAAAGTTCATTGTACTGAAATCGGATACTACTTGGAGCAAATTGTTCCTTTTCTCAAAAGGAGGAGAATGAATGT